>NC_052101.1:132589131-133224564 GCF_015852505.1 Tachyglossus aculeatus
GAGGTAACAGGCACAGACAAAAAGGGTGACAGCGTCACACAGCCGACAAGTGGCGGAGTGGGGATTAGACTCAGGTCCTTGACACCCAGGCTTGGGCTTGAATTCACTAGGCCACCCTGCTGTCTTCATTCTGACAGCTTTCAGTTAGGGCTTTTTCCCCCACCAAAATCCCCGCCAGTCATAACGACTACCCCAAAAGAGTGCCACCCTCTCTCCTCTCCCTAGTATCTGCTTTCGCTCCCCTGGAACTCCCGTGCAATACTCTAGGCATTATTGCCCCACTTCATAACGCATTATTGGCCTATTCCCAGGTAACAGAAGGACTCTAGTCGAACCCAAGACCCAGGAAATGGAGAAAGTTTCTGATCCAAATCAGTGTCTTTCCCTGCACCCGCCCCCCCACCCCACCCCCGCTACTGAAGGGGTGTGGCAGTGGCGCTGCCATTTCTACACCTCCAACACCCTCCCAAGTTGCGCCAGGTTTCCTGCTATGCCTCAGACGGGGCATTACTCCCTGCCCAATCCATGACACACCCGAGAGAGAGAGAGAGCCGGCCTCTCTCCTGCCTTTCACGCAGGGCTGTGTGGATCTGCATGGAGATCCGAGTTGCGAGTACATGGACTCACACAATTTCCCCCAATTGAAGGCATAAAAATACAAGGTAACACCACATACCGCGTAACATAAAGCGATGACGGCGACAGGTGCCGGGGACGGACGGCGGCCCCCACAGCGGGGCACTGGCCGCATGCCGGCCACGTGCCGGCTACTTGGCCGTATTGTGTGTGAAAGAGACTTCATTCAGATCTGATGGGGTGGATGCACCTTGGGCTGGGGGCGGGAGGGACGGACGGATGGACAGAGGGAGGGAGGGACACCGGGGACGGGCTCGGACCTGTTCCGACCACCTCACGCTTCCGCCACCGTCTTCGCGGGACCTGGGCAATCAGGGATCCCCACGACAACCTCCGCTCCCTTTGGAAAGCCCTCTTGGGCTTTCCCCAGCAGGGATTGTTCCCTCTACCCCAAAGCGACTCCCACCCCATTTCCTCAGGACAGGAGCCCTGCACCACTTTGTTTTTTGTGGTATTTGTTAAGCGCTTACTCTGTGCCAAGCATGGTTCTAGTCCATGGGGCAGCTGTAGGTGGAGGGATGGGGATGGGGATGGCGGTGGGTCCGTTCCCGCGCCCGGCCCGGCTCCGCCGTGCAGGCCCAGCCCGACCGACCGACAACCCGGCGGGTGCGCGCAAGCACCGACGAGCAGGAAAATGGAAGCGAAGGCGCGTTCCCGCCTCCCTCGAAGGCCGCCGCCACGACGCCGCCCCGACGGTCTCACCGCCCCCCTCACGGCCCCGTCTGTCCAGCTCGTCAGGCCTGGGCCGGGCGTGCTGCTCGGGCTCCGTCCCCATCAGCGAAAAGTCAAATGGCCTTAGCAGGCTCACGGGTCAGGAGAGCGGGTCGGGAGAGCAGGAACAGCTCGCATTTTTTCCGCCTTCTCTGCTTTCCGGACAAGGACAAGGCCAAGGACAAGGACAAAGCCAAGGACAAGGACAAGGCCAAGGACAAGGACAAGGACAAGGCCAAGGACAAGGCCAAGGTCAAGGTCAAGGACAAGGCCAAGGCCAAGGCCAAGGTCAAGGACAAGGCCAAGGACAAGGCCAAGGACAAGACCAAGGTCAAGGACAAGGCCAAGGACAAGGCCAAGGACAAGGCCCGGCCACAGTCCGCTCAACGGCCGAGGAAATTGGAATCGGTGGCCACCCGCCGCCTTGGCCCTTCCCTCGTCTATAATTGGCTGCATTCCCACTGACGTCATCACATCCCACCATTTTTTTCCTCCCTCTGGAATGTTCTGGGAGGGGCGGGACTCCGTCCGTCACCCCGCACGCAGGCACGCACGCACGCACGCACGCACACACGGCTGCACGCGGAAAACCTCATCATTCAGTCATTCAGGCATTCATTCATTCATTCAATCATCCATCCACCCATCCATTCAGAGAAGCGGCGTGGCTCAATCAATCAATCAATCAATCGTATTTACTGAGCGCTTACTGTGCGCAGAGCACTGGACTAAGCACTTGGGAAGCACAAGTTGGCAACATATAGAGAGTGGAAAGAGCCCGGGCTGGGGAGTCAGAGATCATGGGTTCGAATCCCGGCCTCCCGCCACGTGTCAGCTGGGTGGCCTTGGGCAAGTCACTTGACTTCTCTGGGCCTCAGTTCCCTCATCTGGAAAATGGGGACTAAGACGGTGAGCCCCGCCCCATGTGGGACAACCCGATCACCTTGTATCCCCCCCCCAGCGCTACATATCTATTCTATTTATTTACATATCTATTCTATTTATTTCATTTTGTTAGTATGTTTGGTTTTGTTCTCTGTCTCCCCCTTTTAGACTGTGAGCCCACTGTTGGGTAGGGACTGTCTCTATATGTTGCCGACTTGTACTTCCCAAGCGCTTAGTACAGTGCTCTGCACACAGTAAGCGCTCAATAAATACGATTGATTGATTGATTGATTGGTTTAGAACAGTGCTTTGCACATAGTAAGCGCTTAACAAGTGCCACTATTGCTATTATTTTTATTATTCATTCAATCATTCATCCATTCATTCACTCAATCGTATTTACTGAGCACTTACTGTGTGCAGAGCACTGTACTAAGCGCTTGGGAAGTACAAGTCAGCAACATATAGAGACGGTCCCTACCCAACAACGGGCTCACAGTCTAGATCATATTTATTGAGCGGTTACTGTGTGCAGGGCACTGTACTAAGCGCTTGGAAAGTACAATTCGGCAACAGTTAGAGGCAATCCCTACCCAACAACGGGCTCACAGTCTCCCTCAACCATTCATTCATTCACTCAATCATATTTCTTG
This sequence comes from Tachyglossus aculeatus, assembly GCF_015852505.1. Taxonomy (NCBI): domain Eukaryota; kingdom Metazoa; phylum Chordata; class Mammalia; order Monotremata; family Tachyglossidae; genus Tachyglossus; species Tachyglossus aculeatus. The sequence goes on from NC_052101.1 coordinate 132,592,017, forward strand.
AGCCCTTACTGTGTGCCGAGCAATCAATCATTCCATCAATCAACCATCAGTCAATCAATTATATATATTGAGGGCTTAGTGGGTGAAGAAGCACTAAACTAAGCGCATGGCACAGTGGATCAAGCGTGGGCCTGAAAGAGGAGCATGGGTTCTAATCCCGGCTCCGCCACTTGTCTGCTGTGTGAACTTGGGCAAGTCACTTCACTTTTCTATGCCTCAGTTATCTCATTCTCTTCTCTGTCACCCTTGCTCCCTTCATTCATTCCCACTCCCAGCCCCATACCACTTAAATACATACCTCTAATTTATTTAATTTATATTAATGTCTTCTTTCCCCTCTAGACTGTAAGCTCACTGTGGGCCGGTAATGCATCTGTTTAATAATAATAATAATGATGGTATTTGTTAAGCGCTTACTATGCGTGAAGCACTGTTCTAAGCACTTGGGGGGTATACAAGGTGATCAGATCGGCCCACGTGGGGCTCACAATCTTAATCCCCATTTTACAGATGAGGTAACCGAGGCCCAGAGAAGTGAAGTGACTTGCCCAAAGTCACACAGCTGACAAGTGGCGGAGCTGGGATTAGACCTCCGACTCCCAAGGCCGGGCTCTTTCCACTGAGCCACGCTGCTTCTTCCCTATTTATTGTTCAACTGTACTCTCCCAAGCACTTGGTACAGTGCTCTGAAGACAGTAAGCGCTTAATAAATACAACTGAATGGATAAATTAATATAAATAAATTAAATATTCTCTTCTGTGCCTGGAGGCCCATGCAAGACAGAACTTCAGCTCTTAACTCATTCATTCATTCATTCAATTGTATTTACTGAGCGCTTACTGTGTGCAGAGCACTGTACTAAGTGCTTGGAAAGTACTGTATATATGTATATGTATATACCTGTATATATGTATATACGTTTGTACATATTTATTACTCTGTTTACATTTATTTTACTTGTACATATCTATTCTATTTATTTTATTTTGTTAGTATGTTTGGTTTTGTTCTCTGTCTCCCCCTTTTAGACTGTGAGCCCACTGTTGGGTAGGGAATGTCTCTATATGTTGCCAACTTGTACTTCCCAAGCGCTTAGTACAGTACTCTGCACACAGGAAGTGCTCAATAAATACGATTGAATGAATGAATGAATCCCCATTTTCCAGATGAGGTAACCGAGGCCCAGAGAATAATAATAATAATAATGGGGAGACAGAGAACAAAACAAAACATATTAACAAAATCAAATAATTAGAATAAATATGTACAAATAAAATAAATAGAGAAGCAGCGTGGCTCAGGGGAAAGAGCCCGGGCTTTGGAGTCAGAGTTCATGAGTTCAAACCCCGGCTCCACCAGTTGTCAGCTGTGTGACTTTGGGCAAGTCACTTAACTTCTCTGTGCCTCAGTTCCCTCATCTGCAAAATGGGGATTAAGACTGCGAGCCCCCCGTGGGACAACCTGATCACCTTGTAACCTCCCCTGCACTTAGAACAGTGCTTTGCACATAGTAAGCGCTTAATAAATGCCATTTAAAAAAAATAAAAAAATAGAGTAATAAATACGTACAAACATATATACATATATACAGGTGCTTTGGGGAGGGGAAGGAGGTAAGGCGGGGGGGATGGGGAGAGGAAGGAGGGGAACCTTGTAACCTCCCCAGCGTTTAGAACAGTGCTTTGCACATAGTAAGTGCTTAATAAATGCCATCATTATTATAAGTGTTGTGGGGTTGGAGGTGGGGGGAAGAGCAAAGGGAGCAAGTCGGAGCAACGCAGAAGGGAGTGGGAGAAGAGGAAAGGGGGGTCAGCTGGGAGTATAGAGCTGCTTCCAACCCTTTCTTCTCCAAGAGGGGAATCCTCACCTTGAACCTCCCCTTCAAACCCTCTTGGAAGACATCAATCAATCAATCAATCGTATTTATTGAGCGCTTACTGTGTGCAGAGCACTGTACTAAGCGCTAAGTACATGACTTAGTACGGTACGTCAGCACCATAGATGCAGCATGGCAGGCAGAGAGAGGCCTGACGCATTGTCCGGAAGGTTTTTCTGAGTCCCAGAAGCCCACAACAGGCCTGCACCGTAGAAATGATGGCCAGATTGCAGACGACTTGAGTTTCTCGGAGAAAGGTCACCTAAATAAGGCATAGTGGCTGGAGCACAGGCCCAGGAGTCAGAAGGTCATGGGTTCTAATCTCAGCTCCGACACCTGGGAGATAGGGAGATAGGGAGAGTGTCCAATCCAATTTTCTTCTAACTACCCCAGCGCTTAGTACAATTCCCTTTTAGACTGTGAGCCCACTGTTGGGTAGGGACTGTCTCTATATGTTGCCAACTTGTACTTCCCAGGCGCTTAGTACAGTGCTGTGCACACAGTAAGCGCTCAATAAATACGATTGATTGATTGATTGATTGCCTGGCACATAGTAAGTGCTTAACAGATACCACAATTATTATTAAATATCCACCTAAAAGTGTTGTTTTCAGGGCCTCATTAAAATGGGAGGCCCTTAACCTGGTCATCACTTTATACTTCAACAGCGTTGTTGAAGTACTTTGTTGAACAACTTCTAGACTGGGAGCCCACTGTTGGGTAGGGACCGTCTCTATATGTTGCCAACTTGGACTTCCCAAGCGCTTAGTCCAGTGCTCTGCACACAGTAAGCGCTCAATAAATACGATTGAATGAACGAATGAATGAACTTTGTTACTTACCAGAGTCGGCAGGAAATTGTGAATTCCATGCTCTGGTCACAGTTTGCCCTGCTGCCGTTTCATTCTCTCTCATATTGCTCTTTTGTGGCAAACAATGTCTTACCAGGTAAATACCAGGAAAACAGTAGTGCTTTAAGCAGCGTGGCTCAGTGGAAAGAGCCCGGGCTTGGGAGTCAGAGGTCATGGGTTCTAATCCCTGCTCCGCCACTTAGCTGTGTGACTTTGGGCAAGTCACTTAACTTCTCTGTGCCTCAGTTACCTCATCTGTAAAATGGGGGATTAAGACTGTGAGCCCCAAGTGGGACAACCTGATCACCTTTTCTCCTCCCCAGCACTTAGAACAGTGCTTTGCACATAGTAAGTATTTAAAAAATGCCATCATTGTTATTATTATTATTATTATTTAAGGAGCCCCATCCTCCAAATTTAGCAGGAAGGGAAAAGTGTGTGTGCTGCAGCTGTGCATAACTTTTGTGTTTATTCGTGTTTGTATTCGTTGTTTTTTTTACTTTTGAGTAAGATATAGCGTACAATTCAACAAAAATCTCACAATTCAAAAATCTTCACCTATCAATCAATCGTATTTATTGAGCGCTTACTGTGTGCAGAGCACTGTACTAAGCACTTGGGAAGTACATGTTGGCAACATATAGAGACAGTCCCTGCCCAACAGTGGGCTCACAGTCTAAAAGACCTAGTAATAATAATAATAATAATAATAATGGCATTTATTAAGCACTTACTATGTGAAAGCACTGTTCTAAGCACTGAGGGGGCTACAAGGTGATCAGGTTGTCCCACGTGGGGGCTCACAGTCTTAATCCCCATTTTCCAGATGAGGGAACTGAGGCTCAGAGAAGTTAAGTGACTTGCCCAAGGTCACACAGCAGACATGTGGGGGAGCGGGATTCGAACCCATGACCTCTGACTCCAAAGACATTCTGAGGCATCGGCTAATAAAAAGGAAAGAATGTTGTCAGATTTCTTACTGCTACCTAGGAGGCTCTTGCTTTTACTCCTTCCTTCTGCCTGCTCTTTATTCACATATATGCGATTTGTTTTCAGCCCGTCGGGCACTCCAAGGAGCAGTGTTTTCTTCGAAAACGAATATAGGGTTAGCGCTAAAATTAAGGTTCAGATTTATTGTCTGTCTCCCCCTTCTAGACTGTGAGCCCGTTGCTGGGTAGGGACCGTCTCTATATGTTGCCGACTTGTACTTCCCAAGCGCTTAGTACAGTGCTCTGCACGCAGAAAGCGCTCAATAAATACAATTGAATGAATGAATGAATGAGTATATCTGTGCTCAATTCTGTGTCCGTGTGTGAGTCTACAGCTGAATACCTTTCCCTGTCCCAGTTTCTCGGAGTGAGATCTAGGGGAAAGAGCCCAGAACTGGAAGTTTGGAGCCCCCGGTCCTAATCTCAGCTCTGCCTCTGGTCTGCTTTGTGACCATAAGGCAAATCACTTCACCTCTCTGGGCCTCAGGTTCCTCATCTGTAAAATGGGGATACAAGAGACCGTCCTTTTAGTCCCATGTGGAAAAGGGACTGTGTCCGATCAGTTTACCCCAGCATTTAGCACAATGCTTTGACACCTAGTAAATGCTTAATGAACACCCTTTTCATGAGTAGCAGTATACTTCTTCCCCTCCTTTCTCAGACTTTTCCTTTTTCCCCAAGAGACACTGACTTCATCCCCCAGCCCTCTTTGGCTTCCCAAAATATTTCTGAGGGTGCACATGTGTTTGGCTCGCATAAATAAAATTCCAGAAACATTCCTGAGAACGAACAATTCCATCACCGTTACACCCCCCCAAAAGAAACCTGAAAAAAAAAAACGCAGTCCAGATCACCATTTATCAGCAAAATGCATCCTGCCACCAGCTAAAAATGTGTTTTGAATACGGGAATTATAATGATGGTATTTAATAATGATGGCATTTGCAAGTGCCTACTATGTGCAAAGCACTGTTCTAAGCGCTGGGGTAGGTACAAGGTAATCGGGTTGTCCCACATGGGGCTCACAGTCTTAATCCCCATTTTACGGATGAGGTAACTGAGGCACAGAGAAGTCAAGTGACTTGCCCAAAGTCACACAGCTGATCCGTGGCGGAGCTGGGATTAGAACCCACGACCTCTGACTCCCAAGCCCGGGCTCTTTCCACTATGCCACGCTGCTTCTCTATTTGCTCGTAATAATAACAATAATAATAATAATCAATCAATCAATCAATCAATCAATCAATCGTATTTATTGAGCGCTTACTATGTGCAGAGCACTGTACTAAGCGCTTGGGAAGTACAAATTGGCATCACATAGAGACAGTCCCTACCCGATAGTGGGCTCACAGTCTAAAAGGGGGAGACAGAGAACAGAACCAAACATACCAACAAAATAAAATAAGTAGGATAGAAATGTACAAGTAAAATAAATAAATAAATAAATAAACAGAGTAATAAATATGTACAACCATATATACATATATACAGGTGCTGTGGGGAGGGGAAGGCGGTAAGGCGGGGGGATGGAGAGGGGGACGAGGGGGAGAGGAAAGAAGGGGCTCAATCTGGGAAGGCCTCCTGGAGGAGGTGAGCTCTCAGCAGGGCCTTGAAGGGAGGAAGAGAGCTAGCTTGGCGGATGGGCAGAGGGAGGGCATTCCAGGCCCGGGGGATGACGTGGGCCGGGGGTCGATGGCGGGACAGGCGAGAGCGAGGTACAGTGAGGAGATTAGTGGTGGAGGAGCGGAGGGTGCGGGCTGGGCAGTAGAAGGAGAGAAGGGAGGTGAGGTAGGAGGGGGCGAGGTGATGGAGAGCCTTGAAGCCCAGGGTGAGGAGTTTCTGCCTGATGCGCAGATTGATCGGTAGCCATTGGAGGTTTTTGAGGAGGGGAGTGATATGTCCAGAGCGTTTCTGGACAAAGATAATCCGGGCAGCAGCATGAAGTATGGATTGAAGTGGAGAGAGACACGAGGATGGGAGATCAGAGAGAAGGCTAGTGCAGTAGTCCAGACGGGATAGGATGAGAGCTTGAATTAGCAGGGTAGCGGTTTGGATGGAGAGGAAAGGGCGGATCTTGGCAATGTTGCGGAGCTGAGACCGGCAGGTTTTGGTGACGGCTTGGATGTGAGGCGTGAATGAGAGAGCGGAGTCGAGGATGACACCAAGGTTGCGGGCTTGTGAGACGGGAAGGATGGTAGTGCCGTCAACAGAGATGGGAAAGTCAGGGAGAGGACAAGGTTTGGGAGGGAAGACAAGGAGCTCAGTCTTCGACATGTTGAGCTTTAGGTGGCGGGCGGACATCCAGATGGAGATGTCCTGAAGGCAGGAGGAGATGCGAGCCTGGAGGGAGGGGGAGAGAGCAGGGGCAGAGATGTAGATCTGGGTGTCATCAGCGTAGAGGTGATAGTTGAAGCCGTGGGAGCGAATGAGGTCACCAAGGGAGTGAGTGTAGATTGAGAACAGAAGGGGACCAAGCACTGAACCTTGGGGAACTCCCACAGTAAGAGGATGGGAGGGGGAGGAGGAGCCTGCAAAAGAGACTGAGAAAGAACGACCGGAGAGATAAGAGGAGAACCAGGAGAGGACGGAGTCTGTGAAGCCAAGGTCAGATAACGTGTTGAGGAGAAGGGGGTGGTCCACAGTGTCAAAGGCAGCTGAGAGGTCGAGGAGGATTAGGACAGAGTATGAGCCGTTGGATTTGGCAAGCAGGAGGTCATTGGTGACCTTTGAGAGCGCAGTTTCCGTGGAATGAAGGGGACGGAAGCCAGACTGGAGGGGGTCGAGGAGAGAGTTGTTGTTGAGGAATTCTAGGCAGCGCGTGTAGACAACTCGTTCAAGGAGTTTGGAAAGGAATGGTAGGAGGGATATGGGACGATAACTAGAAGGTGAGGTGGGGTCAAGAGAGGGTTTTTTTTAGGATGGGAGAGACATGGGCATGTTTGAAGGCAGAGGGGAAGGAACCAGTGGAGAGTGAGCGGTTGAAGATGGAAGTTAAGGAGGGGAGAAGGGATGGAGCGAGAGATTTCATAAGATGAGAGGGAATGGGGTCAGAAGCACAGGTGGCCGGAGTAGCACTTGAGAGGAGGGAGGAGAGTTCCTCTGAGGATACCACTGGGAAGGATGGGAGAGTAGCAGAGAATGTTGAGAGCCGGGGGGTTGGAGAAAGGGGGGAAGAGACTTTGGGGAGGTCGGACCTGATGGATTTAATAATAATAGCTATGGTATTTGTTAGACTAGTTTTCTAGACTGTGAGCCCACTGTTGGGTAGGGACCGTCTCTATGTGTTGCCAACTTGTGCTTCCCAAGTGCTTAGTACAGTGCTCTGCACACAGTAAGCGCTCAATAAATATGATTGATTGATTGATTAAGCACTTACTATGTGCCAGGCACTCTTCTAAGCGCTGGGGTGGATACGACCACTTGTCTGCTGTGTGACCTTGGGCAATCCACTTAATTTCTCTGGGCCTCAGTTACCTCATCTGTAAAATAGGGATTAAGACTACGAGCCCCACGTGGGACAACCTGATTACCTTGTATCAACCCCAGCGCTTAGAACAGTGCTTGGCACATAGTAAGTGCTTAACAAATACCATAGTTACTATTAGTATTATTACGCGCAAATGGAGTTGGACACATTCCCTCACAGTCTCAATCCCCATTTGACAGATGGGTGGACTGAGGCCCAGAGTAGTGAAGTGACTTGCCCAAGGTTACCCAGCAGACAAACTGTCAGGAATATTCTGGTTTAAGAACTCCCGGGCCCAAGGGGAAAATCTTGACTCCGAAACTTTTATTATTGGTAAGATTAGTAACCTTGGTGCTTAATATAGCATTTTTTTCTCAGCCTTTCCTATGTACTAATTAGCCTGAGTTGTGTCACCTGTAGGAGCCAAACTCAAATTCCTGGAGCACCTCAAGAAGTATCCTCAAAACAAGTCTCAGAGTTTGAGGTATGCACCTATTTTTATCGCCCCGGAGAAAGCTGAGGTGCAGAGAGGCTGAGTTAGAGGCCCCAAATCACACAGCGAGTTAGTACTAAAACCCATACTAGAATCCACGCCTCTTCCCAGGCTTTGGAGTCAGAGGTCATGGGTTCGAATTCCGCCTCTGCCAATTGTCAGCTGGGTGACTTTGGGCAAGTCACTTCCCTTCTCTGGGCCTCGGTTCCCTCATCTGGAAAATGGCGATGAAGACTGTGAGCCCCCCGTGGGACAACCTGATCACCTTGTAACCCCCCCAGCGCTTAGAACAGTGCTTTGCACATAGTAAGCGCTTAATAAATGCCATCATTATTACTATTATTATCTCGGGCTTGCTTTCACTCAGTTCAACGGAATATTACTTGAAACTATATTTGGGAACCCCTGACTCACAGTGTGAAGCATTCCATTGTTTAATATTAACACTCTCTCTGCCTTGGTGACTGGGTATGAGTGTGTGTGTGCCGAGGGTTGGGGGAGGGAGAAGGCAATTAATCAATCAATCAATCGTATTTATTTAGCGCTTACTTTGTGCAGAGCACTGTACTAAGCGCTTGAGAAGTACAAGTTGGCAACATATAGAGACAGTCCCTACCCAACAGTGGGCTCAGAGTCTAAAAGGGGGAGACAGAGAACAAAACTAAACATACTAACAAAATAAAATAAATAGAATAGATATGTACAAGTAAAATAAATAAATAAATAGAGTAACAAATATGTACAAACATATATACATATATACAGGTGCTGTGGGGAAGGGAAGGAGGTAAGATGGGGGGTGGAGAGGGGGATGAGGGGGCGAGGAAGGAAGGCCTCCTCATTACAATGACATGCAATTACAATGACAATTGCAATTCCAATTACATACCTAAGGTCTCTCCTTGTCCTTACTGCTATTGTTATGGTGTTTAGCAATCGCTTAGTTGCCAAAGTGCTGAGGTAGGAGATGGGGGAGGGAGAGCCTGGCTCCTATCCCCATTTTACAGATGAGGAAACTAGGATTGGTAGTGGCATTTAATGAAGGCCCACAGGGCACTGTATTAGATGCCAAGAGAGGTTAGGTGACGTGCCCAAGGTTCTTTTCACTCGACCCCCTGGAAAGGCTGGCAGAATCAATCAATCAGTAACAACTGCCAGCGTGGCTCCATGGAAAGAGCACGGGCTTTGGAGTCAGAGGTCATGGGTTTGAATCCCGGCTCTGCCAATTGTCAGCTGTGTGACTTTGGGCAAGACACTTCACTTCTCTGGGCCTCAGTTCCCTCATCTGTATAATGAGGATTAAGTCTGTGAGCCCCCCGTGGGACAACCTGATCACCTTGTAACCTCCCCAGCACTTTGAACAGTGTTTTGCACATAGTAAGCGCTCAATAAATGCCATCATTATTAACTGTAGGCTTCGTTAGGGGCTGACTATGTGCCAAGCACTGTACTGATCGCTGGGAGAGATATGACTGTGAGCCCCTTTTAGACTGTGAGCCCACTGTTGGGTAGGGACTGTCTCTATATGTTGCCAATTTGTACTTCCCAAGCGCTTAGTACAGTGCTCTGCACATAGTTAGCGCTCAATAAATACGATTGATGATGATGATGATGATGATAATAGGTAATCAGGTCAGGCACAGTCCCCATCCCACATAGGGCTCAGAGTTCAAGTAGGAATTGAATCACCATTTTACAGATAAGGAAACAGAAGCCTGTTGTTGGGTAGGGACCGTCTCTATATGTTGCCAACTTGTACTTCCCAAGCGCTTAGTCCAGTGCTCTGCACACAGTAAGCGCTCAATAAATACGATTGAATGAATGAATGAATGAAGCACAGAGAAATTGAGTATCTCTCCCAAGGTCATTCAGCAGGCAAGTGGCAAGTGACAGCAGGGAGTGAGAGCAGCAAATTCATTCAATCAATCGTATTTATTGAGCGCTTACTGTGTGCAGAGCACTGGACTAAGCGCTTGGGAAGTACAAGTTGGCAACATATCGAGACGGTCCCTACCCAACAGTGGGCTCACAGTCTAGAAATGAGAACTTCTGCCACAATTCTCCCCTTCCCCCGCCCCAAACCACACCCGATAAAAGGGGGGAAAGAACTGATGCCTTGGGACTGGGGAAAAAAGAAAAAAAATACCTAAGACCTGCGCTGAGACACCTTATCGGGGCCAAGGCCGAAGCACCTAAGACTTTACCAGGATGGCATGCTGCGGGGGGCCAGACTCCTTGAAACTCCTCTGACGTGGGCAACTGAAGCACAGAGAAATGAAGTGACTTGCCCAGGGTCACACAGCAGACAAGTGGTGGAGTCGGGATTAGAACCCACGACCTTCTGACTCCTAGGCCTGGGCTCTTTCCACCAAGCCATGCTGCTTCGGCTCAGCCCGTTCTGCTCTTTAAACTCCCCGCCGATTTCCGGGAGGACGGGGACCCCCGTAAGGTCAATCTGGGGGTGGGAGCCCAGCCCAGCCCGCACCCTCCGCTCCTCTGCCGCTAACCTCGTCACTGGGCCTCGTTCTCGCCTGTCCCGCCATCGACCCCCGGCCCACATTGTCCCCTTGGCCTGGAATGCCCTCCCTCCACACATCCACCAAACTAGGACACTTTCCCCCTTCAAAGCCCTACTCAAGGCTCACCTCCTCCAGGAGGCCTTCCCAGACTGAGCCCCCCTTTTCCCCTGCTCCTCCTCCCCTCCCCATCACCCCTACTCCCTCCCTCTGCTATACCCCCTTCTCCACCCCCACAGCCCTTGTGTATATTTGTGCATATTTATTATTCTGTTCATTTTATTAATGATGGGCATATATCTATAATTCTATTTATCTATTTTGATGTTATTGATGTTATTGTTTTGTTGTCTGTCTCCCCCTTCTAGACTGGGAGCCTGTTGTTGGGTAGGGATTTTTTTTTATGGCATTTATTAAGCGCTTACTATGTGTAAAGCACTGTCCCACGGGGGGCTCACAGTCTTCATCCCCATTTGACAGATGAGGGAACTGAGGCACAGAGCAGTCAAGTGACTTGCCTAACATCACACAGCAGACAAGTGGCGGAGCCGGGATTTGAACCCATGACCTCTGACTCCAAAGTCCAGGCTCTTTCCACTGAGCCACACTGCTTCTCTGCCACACTGCTTCTCCCGCAGAAGCAGGGTTGGGTAGGGATTGTCTCTATCTGTTGCCGAATTGTACTTTCCAAGCGCTTAGTACAGTGTTCTGCACACAGTAAGCGCTCAATAAATACGATTGAGTGAATGAAAAGTGGCAGGGACAGGATTATAACCCAGTTTTCTTGATTTCCAGGCCTGTGGTCTTTCCCCTGGGCCACACAGCATCTTACTGAGCACCTATGTGCGGAGCACTGTACTAAGCACTAGAGGACAAAAGAGGTAGAAGACACAATACCTCCTCTAATAATACTAATTGTGGTATTCAGCGCTTAGAACAGTGCTTTGCACATAGTAAGCACTTAATAAATGCCATTATTATTATTATTATTTGTTAAGGGCTTACTATACGCCAAGCACTGTGCTCTAATAATAATACTCTGCCACTTGTCAGCTGTGTGACTTTGGGCAAGTCACTTCACTTCTCTGTGCCTCAATTCCCTCATCTGTAAAAGGGGGATGAAGACTGTGAGCCCCACATGGGACAACCTGAGCACCTTGTATCCTCCCCAGTGCTTAGAGCAGTGCTTTGCACATAGTAAGTGCTTAACAAATACCCAAATTATTATATTATTATTATTATTGTATCCTCCCTAGTGGTATTGTAATACCAAAATACAATAAATACGATTGATTAAAATTATTCTATTATTATTATTATTATTGTATCCTCCCCAGGGCTTAGAACAGTTCTTTGCACATAGTAAGTGCTTAACAAATACCAAAATCATTATATTATTATTATTATTGTATCCTCCCCAGTGCTTAGAACAGTGCTTTGCCCATAGTAAGTGCTTAACAAATACCAAAATTATAATATTATTATTATTATTATTGTATCCTCCCCAGCGCTTAGAACAGTGCTTTGCACATTGTAAGTGCTTAACAAATACCAAAATTATATCATTATTATTATTATCATTATTGTATCCTCCCCAGTGCTTAGAACAGTGCTTTGCACATTGTAAGTGCTTAACAAATACCAAAATTATAATATTATTATTATTATTGTATCCTCCCCAGTGCTTAGAACAGTGCTTTGCACATAGTAAGCGCTTAACAAATACCAAAATTATTATATTATTATTATTATTGTATCCTCCCTAGCACTTAGAACAGTGCTTTGCACATAGTAAGCGCTTAACAAATACCAAAATTATTATTATTATTATTATTAAGGGCTTACTATACGCCGAGCACTGTACAGTCCTTTAGATTGTAAACTCCTTGTGGGGAGGGAATGTGTCTGTTATATTGTTATATTGTACTCTCCCAAGCGCTTAGTACAGAGCTCAGCACACAGTAAGCGCTCAATAAATAGAACCGACTGACTCCTAAGTGCTGGGGTAGGTAGAAGATAATCAGGTCCCCCATGGGGCTCACAGTCTAAAAAGGAGGGCGAACAGGTTTGGAACCCCCATTTTGTAGATGAGGGAACCGAGGCCCAGGGAAATTAAATGACTTGCCCAAGGTCACACAGCAGACAAATGGCAGAGCTGGGATTCGAACCCAGGTCCTCTGACTCTTGCCACTAGGCCAGGTTGCTTGCCCTCCAAGAGCTTACAGTCTGACAGACCAGAGGAGACCCCCACAATACCTGCGATGTTCATTCATTCATTCCATCGTAATTTACTGAGCGCTTAGCAGAGCACTGTACTAAGCGCTTGGGAGAGTACATTACAGCAATAAACAGTCACAGTCCCCGCCCACAACGAGCTTACAGTCTCTTTGGCTGCCACCCACGGCCTTCCTTGAATCTTGTGTGACTTTGGGCAAGTCACTTAATGTCTCTGTGCGTCATCATCATCATCAATCGTATTTATTGAGCGCTTACTATGTGCAGAGCACTGTACTAAGTGCTTGGGAAGTACAAATTGGCAACTTATAGAGACAGTCCCTACCCAACAGTGGGCTCACAGTCTAAAAATTTTTTTAATCTTTTTTTAATCTTATTTTTTTAAATAAGTGGGCCCACGGGATTAAGACTGTGAGCCCCATGTGGGACAGGGACTGTGTCCAACCTGATTAATTTGTACCTACCCCAGCGCTTAGAACAGTGCTTGACACACAGTAAGCACTTAACATGCCATAACAACAATAATAATTATTATTATGGTATTTATTAAGCACTTACTATGTGCCAGGCACTGCACTAAGCACTGGGGTGGATACAGGCAAATCGGATTGGACACGGTCTCCGTCCCCCGTGGGGCTCACAGTCACAAACCCCATTTTACAGATGAGGGAACTGAGGCCAGGAGAAGTAAAGTGGGATCCGGACCGCTTCTGATCCTGTTGGCGTGGGCCCACCCCAGTGCTTAGCACAATGCTTGGGGCAGAATAAGCAATGCCCCCATCATTACAGTGGACAATGCCTTTCCGCCTCACATATGAATTGGTCCCTATTTTCCTGAGGTCCCCGGGGAAAATTGATTTCAACTAAACACATTTGATTTTCAGCTGTGAACCGGCATGTGAAATTGAAACTCTTTCTTATGTCCTTTACAGCCTTGACGAGGTAGGTGATTGTCACCCCCGGAAAAGGTATTTGCTTAAAAAAAAAATAGCGCGAACATTTCATTTCATAAATACGATTGATTGATTGATTTCCATGGCTAAACAGAGATGTCAGAGGCATCACAGAAGATCTGGGATCATCTAATGAGGCAGCGTCTGAGTTCGGGGAAACGGAGGTACGGAATGCATCTCCCCTGCCCTCTCTGGATGCTGTGTGGGAACGATTTCCTTCAAAGATTGATACCCGTTCTGCTGCCGGTAAAATAATAATGACGATAATTGTAATAACAATGATAACAGTAATAACAATGGCGGTGAGGGTGTTGGCCAAGTGTTCACTATGCGCCAGACGCTAGAATAAACGCCAGATAATCATGTCAGAACCAGTCCCTGTCCCAAGCGGAGGGCTTGCAGTCTAAGAGGGAGGAAGGGCAGAGATCTTATGCCCATTGTACAGTTGGGAGAATGGAGGGCTAGAAAATTTCAGTGACTTGTCCAGGGTCACCCAGCCATGCTCTTTCAGTTAGGCCACACTGCCTTCCAAAGCAAGGCACAAATAGCCTGTGAGCCCGTTGTTTCATAGGGACCATCTCTATATGTTGTCGATTTGTACTTCCCAAGCGCTTAGTACAGTGCTCTGCACACAATAAGTGCTCAGTAAATACGATTGAATGAATGATAATAATAATAATAATCATGATGGCATTTGTTAAGCGCTTACTATGTGCAAAGCACTGTTCTAAGCACTGTGAGGGATACAAGGTGATCGGGTTGTCCCACGTGGGGCTCACAGTCTTAATCCCCGTTTTCCAGATGAGATAACTGAGGCCCAGAGAAATGAAGTGACTTTCCCAAAGTTCCACAGCTGACAGGTGGTGGAGCCAGGATTAGAACCCATGACCTCTGGCTCCCAAGCCCAGGCTCTTTCCACTGAGCCACGCTGCTTCCCTGAAACTCCTTTTTCAGCAGCTCTGTAATTTCTTTTCCTGCTTGTCTCCTCTGCACTGTAACTCTTTGAGGCCAGGGATCACATCAACCCACTCTATTTTTTTTCATGGTATTTGTTAAGCACTTACTGTGTGCCTGGCACTGTACTGAGCGCTGGGGTGGATACAAGCTGACTGAGATTGACCCAGACTGAGCCCCCTTTTTCCTCTCCTCCTCCCCATCCCCCCTGCCCTGCCTCCTTCCCCTCCCCACAGCACCTGTATATATGTTTGTACAGATTTATTACTCTATTTATTTTACGTGTACATATTTACTATTCTATTTATTTTGTTGAGGATGTGCATTTAGCTTTAATTCTATTTGTTCTGACGACTTGACACCTGTCCACATGTTTTGTTTTGTTGCCTGTCTCCCCCTTCAAGACTGTGAGCCCACTGTTGGGTAGGGACCATCTCTATATGTTGCCAACTTGTACTTCCCAAGCGCTTAGTACAGTGCTTTGTACACAGTAAGCGCTCAATAAATACAATTGAATGAATGAATGAGTGAATGAATGAATGAAGCTGAGCAGATTGGACACAATGCCTGTCCTGCCTGGGGCTCATGTTCTTAATCACCATTTTATGGATGAGGGAACTAAGGTACAGCACAGTGAAGTGACTTGTCCAAGGTCACACAGCAGACAAGTTGCAGAGCTGGGATTAGAACCCAGGTCCTTGGACTTCCAAGTCCACGCTTTCTCTATTATCCTCTCCCAAGTACCAACTGCAGTGCTCTAAACACAATATTCACTCAGTAAATACCACTGAGAAGGGCAAACCCACCAAGATTAGTCCAGGCCACAAGCCATGAAGGAGCAGCTTGGCCTAGTGGAAAGAGCCCAGGCATTGGAGCCAGGACCTGGGTTCTAATCCCAGCTCCGCCACTTGTCTGCTGTGTGACTTTGGACAAGTCACCTCACTTTTCTGTGCCTCAGTTTCCTCATCTATACCACTCTCTCCACCTTCAAAGCATTACTAAGGTCACTTCTCCTTCAAGAGGCCTTCTCCGTTGAAGACCGCTTTTCTCCGGCTCATTTCCCTTCCATGTCGTCTCTGCACTTGGGTCTGTGACCATTGGACATGTAATATTCACTCTAGCCCCAGCTTATGTGCATATATTTAAATTATAAATTATGTCACTTATTTATCCCAGACCAACTTACTCATCCCAGACTAAGTCCCACTTTTCTTCTTCCCTTCCGCGCCATTCTGACTAGCTCCCTTTTCTCTTCCCAAGTGCTTAGTACAAGTTATGTCGCCAACTTGTACTTCCCAAGTGCTTAGTACAGTGCTCTGCACACAGTAAGCGCTCAATAAATACGATTGATTGATTGATTGATTCCCCTCTCTCCCTGCCCCACAGCACTTATGTATATATCTGTAATTTTATTTATTTATATTGATGCCCATTTACTCATACTGATGTCTGTCTCCCCCTCCCCCCCACCTTCTAGACTGTGAGCTCGTTGTGGGCAGAGATTGTCTCTCTTTATTGCTGTATTGTATTTTCCAAGCGCTTAGTACAGTGCTCTGCACACAGTAAGTGCTCAATAAATATGATTGAATGATTGAATGAATGAATATTTGTTCATATGCATGTCCATCTCCCCATCTAGACTGTAAGCTCATTGCAGACAGGGAAAGTATCTGCTCATTCTGTTGTGTTGTCCTCTCCCAAGCGCTTAGAAAGCTGGTCTGTCCCTAGTAAGTGCTCAATAAATATGATTAATTGATTGGGAATTCAATACCTCCTTCCTACCTAGATTATGAGTCCCATGAGGGACAGGGACTGTGTCTGATCTGACTATCTTGCATCTACCCCTACTCTTAGTAATAATAACAATAATAGTGATTGTGGTCTTCGTTAAGCGCTTACTACGTGCCAGGCACTGTACTAAGCACTGGGGTGGATACAAGCAAATCGGGTTAGATACAGTCCCTGTCCCACGTGAGGCTCACCGTCTCAATCCCCATTTTACAGATGAGGTAACTGAAGCCCAGAGAAGTGAAGTAACTTACCCAAGTTTGCACAGCTGACAATTGGCAGAGCTGGGATTAGAACCCATGACCTTCTGATTCCCAGGCCCATGCTCTATCCACAACGCCATGCTGCTTCTCAGTGGCTAGCACATATTAAGTGCTTAATAAATACCATCATAATACTAATAATGATGGCATTTGTTAAGCACTTACTATGTGCAAAGCACTGTTCTAAGTGCTGGGGAGGATACAAGATGATCAGGTTGTCCCACGTGGGGCTCTTAGTCTGAATCCCCATTTTACAGATGAGGTAACTGAGGCCCAGAGAAGCTAAGTGACTTGCCCAAAGTCACACAGCTGACAGTTGGCAGAGCCTAGATTTGAACCCATGACCTCTGACTCCCAAGCCTGTGCTCTTTCTATTGAGCCACGCTGCTTCTCTAATCGTCATCGTCCTTGAGGCTAGCCCTCGCCCAGTGAGCTGTCACAGGACCAACGTTTGAGGTATCAACAGGACATCCAAGTAGAGAGCATCATCATCATCATCATCAATCGTATTTATTGAGCACTTACTTTGTGCAGAGCACTGTACTAAGCGCTTGGGAAGTACAAATTGGCAACATATAGAGACAGTCCCTACCCAACAGTGGGCTCACAGTCTAAAAGGGGGAGACAGAAACCAAACATACTAACAAAATAAAATAAATAGAATAGATATGTACAAATAAATTAAATAAATAGAGTAAAAAAAAAAAAAAAGAGATGTCCTGAAGGCAGGAAATCCTTGACTGAAAGAAAGAGAGAGATGGGGGCTGGAGATGTAGATTTGGGAATCATCTTCATAGAGGTGGTAGTTGAAGCGGTGAGAGTGAATGAGCTCTCGGAAGAGTGGGTGTCGATGGAGAATAGAAGGGGGCTCAGAAAGGAACCTTGAGGGACCCCCACAGTTAAGGGGTGGGAGACAGAGGAGGAGCCCGCGAAGTAGACCGAGAATGAACGGCCAGAGAGATAAGAGGGGAACCAGGAGAGGACGGTGTTGGTGAAGCCGAGGTTGGATAAGGTTTCCAGGAGAAGGGGGTGGTCCACAGTGTCGAAGGCAGCAGAGAGGTTGAGGAAGATTAGGGCCGAGGCCCACCAGAAGATGCTGCTCCAGATGGAGAGATCCTATCTTGGGGTGGCAGCACGGAAAACATCATTACATGCTGCATGTGCGTAAAGGTCGCCTCGGGTCCCTGCCCTGGCCGCACCTCGTCCTGGAGGCCCCAGAATTGATTCGAAGGCACAGGAGGCCTTGCGGAGCTGAGGTTTGCTGACCTTCCACGACAAGGGCGAGTCTACAGAACCTCAGAATTACCGAGAGCCTACCGTGTGCAGAGCGCCGTGCTGAGAGTTTAGGAGTCGGTCGAGGTGACTCCTGCCTTAAAGGAACTTCCAGTGAAGCAGATGATGGCCAGGCACGCTTTGGCTGAAGGCAGCAGAAGCAAGGAAGGGTGAACGGATGCATAAGTTAGCGGAACTTCATCCGAGTCTGAAGAATGCACTTAAGCACTGAGAGATGTAAACCTCAGAGCAGCGGGTGGATGGATGGGAGCTGGGAAGGCGGAGCTTCTTTGGGGAATAATAATAATAATGATGGCATTTGTTAAGCGCTTACTATGTGCAAAGCACTGTTCTAAGCGCTGAGCACTGTTCTAAGCGCTGAGCACTGTTCTAAAGGGGATTGGGGGCAGGCCTCTGGGAGAAGATGGAATCTCAGAAGGGGCTCTGACTCCCCTTTTCCCCTGCTCCCACTCCCCATCTTCCCAACTCCCTCCCTTTGCTCTGCCCGCTCTCCCCCCACCACAGCACTGGTATATATGTACATACTTATAATTCTATTTATTTATATTAATGATGTGTATATATCTATAATTCTATTTATTTATATTGATGTTTTTGATGCCTGTCTACTTGTTTTGATGCCTGTCTCCCCCCTTCTAGGCTGTGAGCCTGTCGTGGGCAGGGTTTGTCTCTGTTGCTGAATTGTACTTTCCGAGCGCTTAGTACAGTGCTCTGCGCACAATAAGCGCTCAATAAATATGATTGAAGGAATGAATGAATGGAAAGGAAGGGAGAGTTGTGGTCTTCCAGATGGGAAGGGGGAGGGAGGCCCAGGGATGATCCAGGGATTGGAGGTGGGAGAGACATGAATGAGGCACAATCAGGAGATGAG
The DNA here is from genome assembly GCF_015852505.1 of Tachyglossus aculeatus. Taxonomy (NCBI): domain Eukaryota; kingdom Metazoa; phylum Chordata; class Mammalia; order Monotremata; family Tachyglossidae; genus Tachyglossus; species Tachyglossus aculeatus. The sequence goes on from NC_052101.1 coordinate 132,610,566, forward strand.
CTTGAGCTTGAGAGCTTGAGAACAGTGCTTTGCACATAGTAAGAGCTTAATAAATGCCATTATTATTATTATTATTATTATTATTATTATTATTATTATTATTATTATTATTATTATTGTTATTGAGGGAAACATCTACCCCAGCACTTAGAATGGTGCTTGGCACATAGTAAGTTCTTAACAAATACCATCATTAGTTTTATTATTATTAACAACAGAGAGTCGGGGGTCATGGGAGAGAAGAGAGAGGTTGGGGAATGGAGGTTGCTGATGTCATTTTCTAAAGCCAATCATCAAGAATCGGTTCATTCACTCATTCCTTCAATCGTATTGATTGAGCACTTATCGTGGGCAGAGCACTGTACTGAGCACTTGGGAAAGTACGATACAACAATAAGCAGTGACATTCCCTGCCCACAGTGAGCTTATTCATTTATTCATTCATTCATTCAATTGTATTTATTGAGTGCTTACTATGTGCAGAGCACTGTACCAAGAGCTTGGGAAGTACAAGTCGGCAACATACAGGGACTGTCCCTACCCAACAACGGGCTCGCAGTCTAGAAGGGGGAGACAGACAACAAAACAAAACATGTAGACAGGTGTCAAAATTGTCAGAACAAATAGAATTAAAGCTCTATGCACATCATCAACAAAACAAATAGAACAATATGTACTATGTGCTAAAACAAATATGTTACAAGTAAAATAGAGTCATAAATCTCTACAAACCTATATACAAGTGCTGTGGGGAGGGGAAGGAGGTAGGGTGCGGAGGATGGGTAGGAGGAGAGGAAAAAGGGGGCTCAGTCTGGGAAGGCCTCCTGGAGGAGGTGAGCTCTCTGTAGGACTCTGAAGGGAGGAAGAGAGCTAGTTTGGCAGATGTGAGGAGGGAGGGAGGGCATTCCAGGCCAGGGGAAGGATGTGGGCCAGGGGTCGACGGTGGGACAGGCGAGAATGAGGTACAGTGAGGAGGATAGCGACAGAGGAGCGGAGGGTGCGGGCTGGGCTGGAGAAGGAGAGAAGGGAGATGAGGTACGAGGGGGTGAGGTGATGGACAGCCTTGAAGCCGAGAGTGAGGGGTTTTTGCTTGATTACAGTTTACAGTCTGGAGGGGGTACAGCCATCAATACAAATAAATAAAAGTATTCATTCAATCATATTTATTGAGCACTTACTGTGCACAGAGCATCGTACTAAGCACTTGGAAAGCACAAAATAGCAATAGAGACAATCCCTGCCTACAATGGGCTTACAGCCTAGAGGGGGGAATGACAGGTAATATAATTACAGATAAGTACATAAGTGCTATGGGGCTGGGAGGGGGCAATCAATCAATCAATCAATCGTATTTATTGAGCACTTACTGTGTGCAGAGCACTGTACTAAGCGCTTGGGAAATACAAGAGCCGAGGGAGCAAGTTAGAGTGATGCAGAAGGGAGTGGAAGATGAGGAAAAATGGGGCTTAGTCAGGGAAGACCTCTTGGAGGTGATGTGCCTTCAGTAAGGCTTTGAAGGGGGGGAGATGAGTAAATGTCTGTTGGATTTGAGGAGGGAGGGTGTTTCGGGCCAGAGGCAGGGTGTGGGCTAGGGGTCGGAGGCGAGACAGGCGAGATGGAGGCATAGTAAGAAGGTTAGCACCAGAGGAGTGGAGGGTGAGGGCTGGGAAATAGCAGGAGAGAAGGGAGGTGAGGTAAGAAGGGGCAAGGTGATGGGCAGCTTTGAAGCCAATAGTGAGGAGTTTTTGTTGGATACAGAGGTGGACGGGCAACTACTGGAGTCTTCTGAGGAGCGGGGCGAGCGTTTTGTAGAAAAATGGTTGGATGTAGAGAGGAACAGGGAACCCCTGGAGGTTCCCTCGGCATCTCAGTTTCTTTTAAGGGAGGCAGAGAGAGGCTCCATCGATCAATCCAGGGTTTTCATTGAGCACTCCTTGGGCACAGAGCACTGTGCTAAGCGCTCAGGAGGGCAGAATGCAAAGAGAGTTGGCAGACACTATCCCTGCCTTCGAGGAGCTCACAATCAGCGCTTAGAACAGTGCTTTGCACATAGTAAGCACTTAATAAATGCCATTATTATCATTATTATTATTAATCTAGTGGGGGGAGACATTAAAAGCCAGAGAGGCTCAGGAAGTGCACTGTCTGCACAGTTGCTTCGGAAATATCCTCGGTCGAGTTGAACTCCTTCCTCCTCCTCCTCCCCCGGAGCCCATTCCGACGTGAGGCATACATACTTTCCCACCGAAATCCTCTCAGCTAGCCAAGGTGGAGAGCCTCCTTCATCAAAGACCCTCCTGCACTTCCAGCTGCAAAGCTCTTCTGTTCCCAGATGCTGACTCTGATCATTAAACCGGTTTTTATTTTGCTAATTATTTTCAAATGACATCTAATGGCGCTATTTTATTTGCAGGTCTATTTTTGTCTCATTATCAACATGTGTAATTTCAATTAGGTTAATTGGCTCTGTTCAGAGGCGCAGACGCCCTCCTCGCTCCGAGACTCCTCTTAGAATTGCTCTTCCCCGGCTTTTGGACCACCTGAAGGGATTTTATAGGATGATTTGCTAACGCCTCATGGTGTCAACTCTGTGCACTGGTTAGCGGATTAAAAAAAGATGCGGTCGAGAGCAAGGAGAAGTGAAAAGTTACTAGGAAGTGCGAATAGAAGAAGCCACAGGAGAGTCAGTCATCCTGCTGTTCCCCAGATAAGCTGCAAAGCAAAGTTTAGCAGGACATTTTATGCTCTATGGAGAGAGCGATCGGCGGGCGAACTCAGTCTCGATTGAAGTTCTTCCTTTGATTTCTGACGTTTCTTCTGGGGTTCTGGGGCACCCCGGGGACATCAGTGATGGTGCCCAGGGGCAAGGAAAGCAGAGGATGGTAGCCACAGCCCCGGAGCAACGGCAAATTGGCAAAATCGCCAACGAGCCGAGAGGGGACGGAATTCTTTGCCGCCTGGCTGACGTCCCCTCTTCCGGGAGCTCCAGGTGAATTTCAGATTCCAGATGGCTCGTGGGGGCTGCAATAGAACAGTCTGCCAATTTGGACTCTCCCAAGAGCTTAGTACAGTGCTTGGCACATAGTGAGTGCTTGATAAATGCCACTGATTGACTGGGGGCGAATTGGTCCCTGCACAAAGAAGGAAAAAATAAATAAAAGTAAATTAGGGAAATTCTCAAGGGCTTACTATGTGCCAGGCACTGCACTAAGATCAGGGGTGGATTCAAGCGAATCAGATTGGGCACAGTCCCTGTTCCCCATGGGGTTCACAGTCTTAATTCCCCATTTTGCAGATGAGGTAAGGAGGCACAGAGAAGTGAAGTGATGATGATAATTATGGTATTTGTTAAGCACTTACTATGTGCCAAGCACGGTTCTAAGCGCTGGGGTAGATACAAGGTGATCAGGTTGTCCCACGTGGGGCTCTCAGTCTCAATCCCCATTTAACAGATGAGGTAACTGAGGCACAGAGAAGTGAAGTGGCTTGCCCAAGGTCACCCAGCAGACAAGTGGCAGAGCTGGGTTTAGAACCCACGACCTCTGACTCCCAAACCCGTGCTTTTCCCACTAAACCACGCTTGCCCAAGGCCACACAGCAGACAAGCGGGAGAGGTGGGATTAGAACCCATGACCTTCCGACTCCCAAGTCCATGCTCTATCCACTATTCATTCATTCAATCGTATTTATTGAGCGCTTACTGTGTGCAGAGCACTGTGCTAAGCACTTGGGAAGTACAAGTTGGCAACATATAGAGACAGTCCCTACCCAACAGTGGGCTCACAGTCTAGACAGTGTTTTGCACAAGTGCTTAATAAATACCATTATTATTATTATTATGTTGCCAACTTGTACTTCCCAAGCACTTAGTACAGTGCTCTGCACACAGTAAGCGCTCAATAAATACGATTGATTGATTGATTGATTATTATTCTAAGCGCTGGGGTAGATATGGCCTGGTGGATAGAGGACAGGCCTGGATGTCAGAGGGACCTGGTTTCTAATCCAAGCTCTACCACTTGCCTGCTGTGTGACCTTGGGTAAGTTGCTTCATTTCTCTGGGCCTCAGTTACCTCATCTGTCAAATGGGGACTGAGACTGGGAGCCCCAAGCGGGATAGGGACTGTGTCCATCCCGATTATCTTGTATCTACCCCAGCTCTTTGTACAGTGTCAGGCACATAGTAAGTGCTTAACAAACACAATTATAATTATTATTATCCAAGTGAATTAGGTTGGACAGAGTCCCTCTCCCTCACGGGGCTCGTAGTCTGAGTAGGAGGGCGAAGTGAAGCACAGAGAAGAGAAGTGACTTGCCCAAGGTCACCGGGCAGGCCCGGGCTCCTTCCCCTAAGGCCATGCTGCTTCTGTGTGCAGAACACTGTACTAGGCCCTTGGGAAAATAGACTGCAACAGAGTTGATAGATGTGATTCCTGCCCACTCGGAGCCTCCAGTCTGCTGGGGGAGGCAGATGTTAAAATAGATTAGGGCTAGGGGAAATAATAGAGAATGAGCAGATTTACCTAAGTGTCGTGGGCAATCAATAAGGAACAGAGAGGATGCTTTCTCGCTTCCCGGTGACATTGTTCCATGGCCGACCTAGAGGACAGGGAGAGAGGAGAAAGTAAGGAAAAAGGGAAGATACAGATTTCTCCTCCAAAACAGTGGCCTAGAAATTCTAGCTATTGTGAGCAGTAACATGACTGTCTTGACTTCTCTGTGCCTCAGTTCCCTCAACTGTAAAATGGGGTTAGCACACCTGGTCACCCTTCCTCTTGAATTGTGAACCTTTGGTGGGACAGGGGCTGTGTCTGATGTCACTGCGTTGTCTCTACCCCAGCGCTTGGCACACAGTAAGCACTTAAATACAACTATGACACACAGGCAAGTTTAGATTCTGGGTAAACACGTGGGAAATACAGGTCTGTCTGAGTCCTGGGGTTGGCGCTCGGAAACCTGCAGCATGATCTGTGACTTTTGGACATTTGATATTTGCCCGCCCCCAACCCCAAAGCCCCTATGTACATATCTTTAAATTATATATTACAAATTTCTTATTTATTCATATTAACATCTGTCTCCCCCTCTAGACTGTAAGCTCATTATGGGCAGGGAACGTGTCTGCTTTTTCTGCCCTATTGTCCTCTCCCAAGCGTTTAGTACCATGCACTGCACATAGTAAGCGCTCAATAAATACCATTGACTGATTGACATGGGGGTCAACAGCACACGCAACAGATGGTGGGAGGGCAAATGGGGAACAATAATGATAATAATAATGGTACTTTTTAAGCACTTACTATGTGCCAAGCACTGTTTTAAGCACTGGGCTAGACAAAAGTTAATCAGCCACAGGGGGCTCACAGTCTTAATCCCCATTTTACAGATGAGGCGACCGAAGCACAGTGAAGTGAAGTGACCTGCCCACAGTCACACAGCGGACAAGCGGCAGAGCCGGGATTAGAACCCAGGTCCTTCTGACTCCCGGGCCCGGGCTCTATCTGCTAGGCGACGCTGCTTCTCAGTTGCGTGGCATACAGCAGAGGGTTTATAAGGATCGAGAGGCCGGGGAGCCGAAGCAAAAGCAGTCTTTGAGGCTGCAAACCAGAGAGTTGGCAACACAACAAGGGGGGAGGTGTGTGTGTGTGTGTGTGTGTGTGTGTGTGTGTGTGTGTGTGTGTGTGTGTGTGTGTTCAAGACTGTGGGATCTGCAATGGTCTCCTCAGCCAAACGGACACACAAACACAAACACACACATACACACCCGTAGGTGAAATTCACTATCAAATTCAAGGCTTCAAGTAGAAAGGACAACTAGATATAAAATTGCCACGGGTGACATCAGGGAACCAGCCTCTGTGTGTTGGCCACAATAGTGCCTCTTCACTACCCGCCCCTCACGGTTCCAACTCCCCGCATGCCTTTCTCATCTCTTCAGGAGGCAAAAAACTAATCCGTCCCCCCACCCCCAACACACTCCTTGCTCCAGGAGAGCCCACCCATCCCTTCCCACTCCCCCAAGCCTCCAAATGAAGGTTTTCTGGGCTTCTGCCCCCTCCTACGTCGCCCATCTCCAAGAAAACGGCAGGTGTTGGGAAGACTCGCCGGTGCATTGGGGATTCCAGATGCCAGAGGCCCTGGCTATTTGCAAGGCGGGGTTATCTGCAGACATTCCTGAACGCTGAAAGAGGAGTTCCAGGACCCTGCATCAGGCCCTAGGAAACCGGGACATATGGTCACCCGAGCTATTTGGCTTAGTTCCTGGGAAATGGTTGGAGAAACATCTGAAGCGGAACCGTGTCCTCGTTTCCACCTTAGCGGGGAAGGGGCACACTTCAGCTGCTTGGGGATCAGAGATCAGCCCTCCCGGCCAAACAAACCAGCAGACGGGAACTCCTTCCCCGCAGTCGCCCCTTTTTTGACGTGACCTTGACTGCCGAATTAGTCCTTTTATGCCAGTGGGCCCTAATTTCTGCTCGCTGCTAAACACGAAAGCCTAGGAGAAGTTCAAGGATTCCCTCGTGGCATCGATCCTCACTCCAGCTTGAAGGGCTAAAAGGCAGCTGGGAGACCAGTTTCGCCAGCTGGGTAGAAAGACCACGGGACTGGACTAAAGGAGACCTGGGTAATAATAATAATGACGGTATTTGTTACGCGCTTACTATGTGCCAAGCACTGTTCTAAGCTCTGGAGCACTGTTCTAAGCACTGGGTACTAGTCCCGGCTCCTCCACTTGCCGACTGCATGACCTTGGGCAAGTCACGTGATTGCATCGTCTGTAAATTGGGTATTAAACAGCCTATTCACTCAGACAGGGAGCCCTGCGTGGAACAGGGCCTGCGCTTGGCTTGCCTCTCCTCTATCTACCCCAGTGCTTAGTACAGTGTTTGGCACGAAGTAAGCTCTCAATAAAGACCGTTATTGAGACCCTACTCCATCCTAATCCTCCTTGACCTCTCAGCTGCCTTTGACACTGTCGACCATCCCCTTCTCCACAACACTTTATCCAACCTTGGCTTCACAGACTCCGTCCTCTCCTGGTTCTCCTCTTATCATTCTCAATATCCTTTGCGGGCTCCTCCCCCCCATCCCCTTACTGTAGGGGTTCCTCAAGGGTCAGTTCTTGCTCCCCTTCTATTCTCCATCTACACTCACTCCCTTCGTGAACTCATTCACTCCCACAGCTTCAACTATCGTCTCTACGCGGATGATACCCAAATCTATATCTCCTCCCTTGTTCTCGCTCCCTCCCTCCAGGTTTGCATCTCCTCCTGCCTTCAGGATATCTCCACTTGGATGTCCTCCCGCCACCTCAAACTCAACATGTCCAAGACAGAGCTCCTTAACTTCCCTCCCAAACCCTGTCCTCTCCTGAATTTTCCCATCACTGTGGACGGCACTACCATCCTTCCCGTCTCACAAGCCCGCAACCTTGGTGTCATCCTTGACTCTGCTCTCTCATTCACCCCATGTATCCAATCCATCCCCAAAGCTTGCCGGTCTCACCTTCACACCATCGCCAAGATCCGCCCTTTCCTCTCCATCCAAACCGCTACCACATTAGTACAATCACTCATCCTATCCCAACTGGATTACTGCATCAGCCTCCGTTCTGACCTCCCAACCTCCTGTCTCTCCCCACTTCAGTCTATACTTCAATCTGTTGTCAGGATTATCTTTCTATAGAAACGTTCTGGGCGTGCACCCCCCCTCCTCAAAAATCTCCAGTGGTCACCTATCAAGCTCCGTATCAAGCAGAAACTCCTCACTATTGGCTTCAAAGCTCTCCATCACCTCGCCCCCTCCTACCTCACCTCCCTTCTCTCCTTCTACAGCCCAGCGGCAAGCTCCACTCCTCTGGTCCTCCATTCCTCCTCCTCATTGTGCCTCATTCTCCCCCGTCCCGCCACTGACCCCGGGCCCACATCCTACCTCTGGCCTGGAATGCCCTCCATCCTCAAATCCGCCAATCACATTCCCCCCCTTCAAAGCCCTATTGAAAGCTCACCTCCTCCAAGAGGCCTTCCCAGAATAATAATAATAATAACGATGGCATTTATTAAGCACTTACTATGTGCAAAGGACTGTTCTAAATGCTGGGGTAATAATAATAATAATAGTAATAATAATGTTGGTATTTGTTAAGCGCTTACTATATGCCAAGCACTGCTCTAAGCGCTGGGGGGGATACAAGATTATCAGGTTGTCCCAAATGGGGCTTCCAGTCTTAATCCCCATTCTACAGGTGAGGTAACTGAGGCTCAGAGAAGTTAAGTGACTTGCCCAAAGTCACACAGCTGACAAGAGGCAGAGCCGGGATTAGAACCCATGACCTCTGACTCCCGAGACATGCTGCAGAATTAGCCCCCCTTTTCCTCAGATCCTGCTCCGCATCGCCCCGACTCTCTCCCGTTGCTCTTCCCTCCTCCCCGCCCCACAACACCTGTGTATACGTGTACATATCTATAATTCTATTTATTTATATTGATGCTATTGATGCCCATTTACTTGTTTTGATGTCTGTCTTCCCCTTCTAGACTGTAAGCCCGTTGTGGGCAGGGATTGTCTCTCTTCATTGCTAAATTCTACTCTCCAAGTGCTTAGTACAGTGCTCTGCACACAGTAAGCGCTCAATATGATTGAATCAATGAATGAATATTATTATTCGAATTCCAGTTCTGCCAGTGGCCTGCTGTTTGACTTTGGACAAGTCCAGGACATAGCCCTAGTTTATCTTGCTTGGCACAGAGCACTGTCCTTAGCACTCGTTGTTGGATAGGGACCATCTCTAGGGGTTGCCAACTTGTACTTCCCAAGCGCTCAGTACAGTGCTCTGCACACAGTAATAATAATAATAATAATGATGGTATTTGTTAAGCGCTTACTATGTGCCAAGCACCTTTCTAAGCGCTGGGGAAGATACAGGGTAATCAGGTTGTCCCACATGGGGCTCACACTTTTAATCCCCATTTTACAGATGAGGGAACTGAGGCATGGTGAGCACTCAATAAATACAATTGAATGAATGAATTAATTAATGTATATTCATTTTGACCAACCTATTTGTTGATATTTTTCCGCCGTCTCTCCCATTAGAGTGTAAGCTCCAGCGTGGCTCAGTGGAAAGAGCTCAGGCTTCGGAGTCAGAGGACATGGGTTCTGATCCCGGCTCTGCCACTTGTCTGCTGTGGGATCTTGGGAAAGTCATTTAACTTCTCTGTGCCCCAGTTCCCTCATCTGTAAAATGGGGATTAAGGCTGTGCCCCCCACGTGGGACAACCTGATAACCTTGTATCTACCCCAGCGCTTAGAACAGTGCTTGGCACATAGTAAGCGCTTACCAAATACCATAATAATTATTATTACAATTATCATTGGGAGGGTACAGTAGAACAGAGTTGATAGGCACGTTCCCTGCCAACAACAAGCTTACAGTTTACTTGTACATATTTACTATTCTATTTATTTTGTTAATGATGTGCATCTAACTTTATTTCTATTTATTCTGATGACAACAGTCCAAATGTTTTGTTTTGTTGTCTGTGTCACCCTTCCTGTGAGCCCGTTGTGGGGTAGGGACCGTCTCTATATGCTGCTAACTTCTACTTCCCAAGTGCTTAGTACAGTGTTCTGCACACAGTAAGCGCTCAATAAGTACAATTGAATGAATGAATGAATGAATGAATGAATGAATGAGTTTACAGACTAGAGCATACGCATGGTAGGATTTTGCCGTCGGAAGGACCATCTTTGAAAATGAAGCTATATCAGTGCTTAGAACAGTGCTTGGCACATAGTAAGTGCTTAACAAATACCATCATCATTACTGTTATTATTAAAGGTACATATTTACACAATCGGCTTTTTGCAGCTAGAGGTAAAAATATATACCCGCATGTATTCTTAACCCTAGCTTCAAAAAGCCAATTGTGTTGCTCTGAGCTATAACAGTCCTGTTTAAGCAAAGGTCACGGCCATTAATTTGGCGCCGAAAACGACAGAAATAAAACGCGTCTCGGTAGTCACCTGCTCTGTATTCCCAAACTCTGCCGTTTCCAAGGTGTTTTGTTTTTTTTTTGATAACAAAGCTGAGGTAACATTTGCTTGTTGCCAAAGGACCACTAACCTAACCATATCCTGCGACTGTGGCAGATGGCTGTTCGATGCCTAGCTGAGCATTGCTAAATGCTATTGTTTAAACCACAACATACGTAGGTTAAATTTCTGGGATAAACAGATAAATCCAATTAGCACCTTCATACTGTAATAATACACCCGTGCAGGGCTCGCAAACACAAATGAATACATTCTCACAATCCCCCAGAGGTTAAACGCTGCTCTGGAACGAGAGCTCTAGTCCTTGTTTTACAATCAATCGTATTTATTGAGCGCTTACTGTGTGCAGAGCACTGTACTAAGCGCTTACTGAGGCTGGCCTTTGTTTGTGTGCCAAGCACTGTACTTAGCACTGGGGTAGATACAAGCTAATGAGGTTAGACACAGTCCCCGTCCCACACAAGGCTCACAGTCTTCATCCCCACTTTGCAGATGAGGAAACCGAGGTCCTGAGAAGTGAAGTGACTTACCCAAGGTCACGCAGCAGGCAAGTGGAGGAGCCAAGATTAGAACCCAGGTCCCCTGATTCCCAGGCCTGTGCTCTTCTCAATAGGTGGCCCCTTTAGAGAGAGCAGGAAGGCGGGCGCTCATTTTTGACCCCAGCGAGTGGATGGGTGGAATTTAACCCTTGGGGTAGATCCTTCTGGTACCTTCAGAAGATTCATCCAGCTCTCCATCTGGGTAGCTCTCCGTTCAGATCTTGTACCCCAAACTTGGAAACCAGAGGCAGTGTAGCCTAGTGGAAAGAGGGCACCAGATTGGAAGTCAAGTCACCCCAATTTTTTTGAGGGCAGAGGGAGGGTTAATGGTATTTGTAAAGCACTTACTATGTGGCAGGCATGGTTCTAATCACTGGGGTAGATATAAGCTGATCAGGTTGGACACAGTCCACATCCCACATGGAGCGCCCGCTATTAATCCCCATTCTACAGATGAGGCAGCTGAGGCCCAGAGAAGTTAAATGATTTTCCCAAGCACACAGAGCAGACAAGTGGCAGAGATGGGATTAGAACCCAGGTCCTTCTGTCTCACAGGCCTGGGCTCTTTCAATCAATCAATCAATCAGTCAATCATATTTATTGAGCGCTTACTGTGTGCAGAGCACTGTGCTAAGAGCTTGGGAAGTACAAGTTGGCAACATATAGAGACAGTCCCTACCCAACAGTGGGCTCACAGTCTAAAAGGGGGAGACAGAGAACAAAACTAAACATACTAACAAAATAAAATAAATAGAATAGATATGTACAAATAAAATAAATAAATAAATGAATAGAGTAATAAATATGTACAAAAATATATACATATATACAGGTGCTGTGGGGAAGGGACGAGGTAAGATGAGGGGGATGGAGAGGGGGAAGAAGGGGAGAGGAAGGAAGGGGCTCAGTCTGGGAAGGCCTCCTGGAGGAGGTGAGTTCTCAGTAGGGCCTTGAAGGGAGGAAGAGAGCTAGCTTGGCGGATGGGAAGGCCACGCTCCACTAGGCCACGCTCTAGTCCCGGACCCGTAATAATAATAATAATAATAATAATAATAATAATAATAATGGCATTTATTAAGCGCTTACTATGTACAAGCACTGTTCTAAGCGTTGGGGAGGTTACACGGTGATCAGGTTGTCCCAAGGGGGGCTCACAGTCTTAATTCCCATTTTTCAGATGAGGTAAGCCTGATGCGTGATCTTGGACAAGTCACTTCACCTCTCTGGGCCTCAGGTTTCTCACGTGAAAAATGGACGAAAGCTGGATTTTGAGTCCTGGGTGGGAGAGGGTCTGCATCTGGTCTGATGACCATGAACCCTACCCCGGTACTTACACAGAAGCAGCAGTAGTAATAGAGATGAAATGGGAAGCGGTGTGGCCCAGTGGAAAGAGGGTGGCCCTGGGAGTCAGAAGACCTGGGTTCTAATTCCGCTCTGCCACTTGCCTGCTGGCTGAGCTTGGGCAAGTCACTTCCCTTCTCTGGGCCTCAGTTCCTTCATCTGTAAAATGGGGATTAATCCTGTGAGTCCCATGTGGGACAGGGACTGCGCCCGTCCCGGCTATCCGTTATCTAGAGAAGCAGCATGGCGTAGTGGATAGAGCACAAGCCTGGGCATCAGAAGGTCATGGGTTCTAATCCTGGACCTGCCACTTGCCTGTTGTGTGACCTTGGACAAGTCACTTCACTGTGCCTCAGTTACCTCATCTGTCAAATGGGGATTGAGACTGTGAGCCCTATGTGGGACAGGGACTGTGTGCAACCCAATTTGCTTATAATAATAATAATGCCATTTATTAAGCATTTACTATGTGCAAAGCACTGTTCTAAGTGCTGGGGAGGTTACAAGGTGATCAAGTTGTCCCATGGGGGGCTCACAGTCTCAATCCCCATTTTACAGATGAGGGAACTGAGGCACAGAGAAGTGAAGTGACTTCCCCAAAGTCACACAGCTGACAATTGGCGGAGCCGGGATTTGAACCCATAACCTCTGACTCCAAAGCCCGTGCTCTTTCCACCGAGCCACTCTGCTTCACATCCACCCTAGCGCATAGTAAGTGCCTCACACATAGTAAGTGCTTAACAAATCAATCAATCAATCAATCAATCGTATTTATTGAGCGCTTACTTTGTGCAGAGCACTGTACTAAGCGCTTGGGAAGTACAAGCTGGCAACATATAGAGACAGTCCCTACCCAACAGTGGGCTCACAGTCTAGAAGGGGGAGACAGAGAACAAAACCAAACATACTAACAAAATAAATAGAATAGATAGGTACAAGTAAAATAAATAAATAAATAGAGTAATAAATATGTACAAACATATATACATATATACAGGTGCTGTGGGGAAGGGAAGGAGGTAAGATGCGGGGGATGGAGAGGGGGCCGAGGGGGAGAGGAAGGAAGGGGCTCAGTCTGGGATACCATAATTATTATTACCCCAGCTCTTGACAGTGTTTATCATATATAATAATAATGGCATTTATTAAGCACTTACTATGTGCAAAGCACTGTTCAGGTTACAAGGTGATCAGGTTGTCCCATGGGGGCTCATGGTCTTAATCCCCATTTTACAGATGAGGGAATTGAGGCACAGAGAAGTTAAGTGATTTGCTCAAAGTCACACAGCTGACAATTGGAGGAGCTGGGATTTGAACCCCTGACCTCTGACTCCAAAGCCCTTGCTCTTTCCACTGAGCCACGCTGCTTCACATCCACCTCAGCACGTAGTACAGTGCCTCATACATAGTAAGTGCTTAACAAATACCATAATTATTATTACCCCAGCTCTTGACACAGTGCTTATCATATATCATATCATACATCATATATCATCATGACATTATATATCATATTGCATTATATATTATAATATCATATATGATATATTATGTTATATATATCATATCATTATCATATATCATATAGATATCATAGCATAGTGTTTACAAATACCATGATTATTATTATTACCCCAGCTCTTGACACAGTGTTTATCACATAAGCCCTAACAAATACTATTTTAATACTAGTAGTAGCAGCATTTCTTGCATGTGCCCCTGAGGCAGCACAACATACTAAATGCTTGGGAAGTACAGAATGACAAAGTCACACGTTCCCTGCCCACAAGCGAGGGGTGACAGACTTGAAAATAGAATAGCCCTGTGACTTAGGGGTCTCACTCAAAGAGGTCTCTAGCCCCAGTCCTGCTCTGGTCTGCTGCGCAACTTTGGGCAAGTCACTCTTTCTGGGCCTCAGTTTCCCAATTTATAAAACGGGGGTAAGATCCCAGCCCTCCCTACTTCTCTTAGTCCGTGAGCCCTGCGTGGGCCAGGGACCGTGTCCGATCGAATGATCTTCAATCTCCCCCAGCAAAACACCCGGCCTGGCATCAGCACTCAATAAATACCACATTTAATCAACCGGCTCGTCAGCTTGGCCGAGAACGCCAGGGTTCCAATTAAATGATCAGAGATCAACCGGAATCCGGGTATACTCGGCTCCCAACCAGCATCACCTGGAGAAGGCCCCGCTGATAATAATAATAATAATAATATTGGCATTTATTAAGCGCTTACTATGTGCAAAGCACTGATCAGAGATCACCCCTGGAAGAGGACTGAAGTTAACAGATCCAAAACTGAGGCAGGACATTTCTGCCCAGAAGGTCATACCAGGAAATTGGGAAGGGGGAAAATATCAATACATTCTGGCTCGCCAGAGGGGAAAGTCAGGGAAGGCGAAGGGAGAGTCAAGAGATAAAGGCTTCGGTTCTGGGTTTTCACCGTGATCTTTTTTTTTTCCTCCACACATGATGCTAAGGCTTTCTTGCCATTATCTGCTGGGGCACTGAAAAAATCAGCAATCAGCACTGAACCACTGAGGGTGAAGTGCCCCGGCTCAGCTAGAAATGGCCAACGGAACCTCTCCGGGCCTCAGACACTTTACCTGTAAAATGGGGATAAGATACCTCCAGTGCAGCTCAGTGGAAAGAGCCCGGGCTTTGGAGTCAGAGGTCATGGGTTCAAATCCCTGCTCCGCCAATTGTCAGCTGTGTGACTTCGGGCAAGTCACAACTTCTCTATGCCTCAGTTACCTCATCTGTAAAATGGGGATTAAGACTGTGAGCCCCCCGTGGGACAAACCGATCACCTTGTAACCTCCCCAGTGCTTAGAACTGTGCTTTGCACATAGTAAGCCCTTAATAAATGCCATTATTATTATTAATATTATTATTATTATTATTATTATCTTTGGTACGATTGACTTTCTGGCATGTCCTTCAGCATAAAATAGCACTGGGGAGGCAGTGTGGCTTAGTGGAAAGAGCCCAGGCCTAAAAGTCAGAGGACCTGGGTTCTAATTCCAACTCGGCATGGTGTGACCTAGGGCGAATCACTTCACTCTCTGGGCCTCAGTTTCCTCATCAGTAGGACTGAATTCATTCATTCATTCAATCGTATTTATTGAGTGCTTACTGTGTGCAGAGTACTGGACTAAGCGCTTGGGAAGTCCAAGTTGGCAACATATAGAGACGGTCCCTACCCAACAGCGGGCTCACAGTCTAGAAGGGGGAGACAGATAACAAAACAAAACATATAAACCAAATAAAATAAATAGAATAAATATGTACAAATAAAATAAATAGAGTAATAAATATGTACAAACATATATACATATATACAGGAATACCTACTTTCCCTCCCCATTAGACTGTGAGCCCCATGTGGGACAGGGACTGTGTCCGACTTGATTACTTTGCATCTACCCCAGTGCTTAGCACCATGCTTGGTACACAGTAAGCGCTTAACAAATACCACATCGTTATTATTAGCAGTGGTAATTGTATTTACTCAAAACTCACTAGGAGCAATGGACTGTACTAATCATTCGGGAAGTACAAAATAGACAACTGACACGTCTCCTGCCCACCATCATCATCATCATCAATCATATTTATTGAGCGCTTACTGTGTTCAGAGCACTGTACTAAGCGCTTGGAGAAGCTTACAGTCTAGGGGAGGAGACAGACATAAAAATAGTGACCAAAAAAGAGTAATCAAAGTCCAGTATAATCAATATCTACAGAAAAATGCCGAGGATGGGTATCAATCAGTGCACAGGAGCTAGAAATGGCCACTGGAAGCTCTCCGGGCCTCAGACAGTTTACCTGTAAAATGGGGATAAGATACCACCAGTGCAGCTCAGTGGAAAGAGCCTGGGCTTAGGAGTCAGAGGTCATGGGTTCTAATCCTGCCTCCGCCACTTGGTAGCTGTGTGACTTTGGGCAAGTCACTTAACCTCTCTGGGCCTCAGTTATCTCATCTGTCAAATGGGGATTAAGACTGTGAGCCCCACGTGGGACAAACTGATCACCTTGTATCCCTCCCAGCGCTTAGAACAGTGCTTCACACATAGTAAGCGCTTAACAAATACCATCATTATTGTCATTACTACCCCGTAGTCGTGAGTGTCATGTCAGACAGGGCCCGTTTCCAATCTGGATCGTCTTGGATCGATTCCAGTGCTTAGCACTTTGCTCGGTTTCTAATAATCACTTAATGAATCCCAGAATTATTAACAACCGTGTCTCCGCAAAACCCCCCGGAGGACGGACTTTGGAATTTTTTTTCTCCCTCTCCGGTTGTTCTGCACAATCCACCCTAAAGGATTTGACTCTCGGTAGGGTTTCTCATTATTTCTGTCTGAAATATTACGATGTTATGGCACAAACTGCTGCAAGTTACAATGAATTAATTAATCAGTTACACCCTGTATCAACAAAGGCTGACCAGTAATTTTAAATAAACAAATGAAATGCCGTATCCCCCTCTACCAATCTGATGAAATAATCATAAGGTGCGGGAACAGTTTGGAAAAATATGAGACAAATAATTCAGCGGAGCTCAGTGCGCTTTGGAATATTCTGTGGGGAGAAGAGAAGGGTTCTGGAGCCAGTTCTGGGTTCTAATCCTGACTCTGCTGCTTGTCTGCTGTGTGACCTCGGGCAAGTCACTTCACGTCTCTGGGCCTCATCATCATCATCAATCGTATTTATTGAGCGCTTACTGTGTGCAGAGCACTGTACTAAGCGCTGGGGGGGATACAAAGTGATCAGGTTGTCCCATGTGGGGCTCACAGTCTTAATCCCCATTTTACAGATGGGGGAACTGAGGCTCAGAGAAGTTAAGTAACTTGCCCAAGGTCACACAGCAGACAGGTGGCAGAGCCGGGATTCAAACCCATGACCTCTGACTCCAAAGCCCGTGCTCTTTCCACTGAGCCATGCTGCTTCCTGCCTCAGTTACTGCCACGCTGTTCCTGCCACGCTGCCTCAGTTACCTCATGGGACAGGGACTGTGTCCAACCTGATTTGCTTGTATCCACCCCAGCGATTAGTACAGTGCCTGGCACATACTAAGCACTTAACAAATAACACAATTAACATTACTATTAAGCACTCCATACATACCATAGAGAAGCAGCGTGGCTCAATGGAAAGAGCACGGGCTTTAGGGTCAGAGGTCACGGGTTCAAATCCCGGCTCCGCCAATTGTCAGCTGTGTGACTTCGGGCAAGTCACTTAACTTCTCTGGGCCTCAGTTCCCTCATCTGCAAAATGGGGATGAAGACTGTGAGCCCCCCGTGGGACAACCTGATCACCTTGTAACATCCCCAGCGCTCAGAACGGTGCTTTGCACATAGTAAGTGCTTAATCAGTGCCATCATGATTATTATTATTACCACCGATTGATCATTTGACCCCCATCCTCTCTGGCGCCAGTTAGAGATCAAATCCTGGGCTGGACACACCTGCACAAACTGACAAACTGACAGTGCTAATCGCTTAGTACAGTGCTCTGCACATAGTAAGCGCTCAATAAATACGATTGATGATGATGATGATAAAAAATCTGCCCCTCAATAGCTTCACTTCCAAACCAGGAGTCCAGATTGATGCCCTCAGTATGTCTGGGGGAGGCAGGCAGAGTTTTGGTGCAAACGGCTCGAGTTTGTGCCACTAGCCTGGCAAGCCAAATTTAGAAAGTCGGCACGCAAACTCCGGGAGCTGAAAAAATCTCCACATCCCGCGGCAACAATTCCTGCGGTTTTGACATCTGTTGCTTGTGGGGAAGATCACCTGCTCCAGGTGATTTTCTGTTCGCAAATTACCCTTAGATTCCAGGCTGAAAGGGCTCTGTACTGAGCCAGTTATTGGCCTGGCCCAGTAATGACAGCCGAGGGCTTTGGGAAGAAAATCGAGGCACACCCCTGCCCTTGGGGAACTGAGGATCTCATGGTGAAGAGGGACAAACCCAAACCTGACAGTCAGGACCCAGAAAAGTGGCATGACCCAGTGGCAAGGGTCCAGACTCTTCCACTTGCCTGCTGCGTCACCCTGGGCAAGTCACTTCACATCCCTGGGCTTCAGTTTCCTCAGCTGTATAACGGGGATTCGATACCTGTCCTTCCTCCTACTTATTCATTCATTTAATCATATTTAGTGAGCGCTGACTGTGTGCAGAGCACCGTACTAAGCGCTTGGTAAAGCTCCATCAGTCGTATTTAGTGAGCGCTTACTGTGGGCAGAGCACTGTACTGAGCGCTTACTGAAGGGGGCGGCCAGATGCGTGATGAGCGGGGGTGGGGCCAGAGGCAAAGGAAACGGGCACCACATAGAGTAATAATGGGGATGAAGACTGTGAGCCCCTGTGGGACAACCTGATCACCTTGTAACCTCCCCAGCGCTTAGAACAGTGCTTTGCACATAGTAAGCGCTTAATAAATACCATTATTATTATTATTATTATTATTCAATACAGCAATAAAGAGCGACAATCCCTGCCCACAATGAGCCTCACAGCTTGGGGGTGGGGGATTGTGAGCCCCATGTGGGACAGGTATCTGATCAATCAATCAATCAATCGTATTTATTGAGCACTTGCTGTGTGCAGAGCACTGTACTAAGCGCTTGGGAAGTACAAGTTGGCAACATATAGAGACAGTCCCTACCCAACAGTGGGCTCATCTACCCAGAGAAGCAGCATGGCATAGCAGATAGAGCATGGGCCTGGGAGTGAGAAGGCCATGGGTTCTAATCCTGGCTCCGCCACTTGTCTGCTTTGTGACCCTGGGCAAGTCACTTCACTTCTCTGGGTCTCAGTTACCACACCTGCAAAATGGGGATTGAGACTGTGAGCCCCACGTGGGACGGGGACTGCGTTCAACCCAATCTGCTTGTGTAATAATAATAATGATGGCATTTATTAAGCGCTTACTATGTGCAAAGCACTGTTCTAAGTGCTGGGGAGTTTACAAGGTGATCAAGAGAACCAGTGTGGCGCAGTGGAAAGAGTTCGGGCTTTGGAGTCCTAAATCCCGGCTCCACCAATTGTCAGCTGTGTGACTTTGGGCAAGTCATTTCACTTCTCTGGGCCTTAGTTACCGCATCTGTAAAATGGGGATTAAGACTGTGAGCCCCCTCATGGGACAACCTGATCACCTTGTAACCTCCCTAGCGCTTAGTACAGTGCTTTGCACATAGTAAGCGCTTAATAAATGCCATCATTATTATCAGGTTGTCCCACTTGGGGCTCACAGTCTTAATCCCCATTTTACAGGTGAAGGAACTGAGGCCCAGAGAAGTTAAGTGAGTTGTCCAAAGTCACACAGCTGACAAGTGGCGTGGCTGGGATTTGAACTGCTGACCTCTGACTCCAAAGCCCGGGCTCTTTCCACTGAGCCACGCTGCTTCCCCAGCGTTCAGTACAGTGCCTGGCACATAGTTAAGCACTTAACAAATGCCGTTATTATTAATATTACCCCAGCACTTCATACAGTGCTTGGCACATAGTAAGCTCTTAACAAATACCACAGTTATTATTATTATCATTAATATTATCCTTCTAGGCTCAGCACTGGCCTGCTGTGTGCTGTCGGGCAAGGCGCTGAACCTCTCTGAGTTTGCTCCTCTATAAATGGGAATAAGCAGCCTGGTCTCCATCCCTCTCTTCTCAGTCCGTGGTATTTGTCAACTACTTATTTGTCCGGAAAATTGCGAGAGCACAATAGAGTGAGTGGACCTGATCCCTGCCCTCAAGTTGCTTAGAGTCTAGCAGGAGAGGCAGATATTCAATCAATCAATCAATCATATTTATTGAGCGCTTACTGTGTGCAGAGCACTGTACTAAGCGCTTGGGAAGTACAAGTTGGGAAGTACAAATGTATTCAAATACATTTCAGTTAAGGGAAGCAACCGTGGACAAGAATATGTTTCCCAGCGCGGCTCGGTGGAAAGAGCCCGGGCTTGGGAGTCAGAGGCCGTGGGTTCTAATCCCGGCTCCGCCACTTGTCTGCTGTGTGACCTTGGGCGAGCCACTTCATCATCATCATCATCAATCGTATTTATTGAGCGCTTACTGTGTGCAGAGCACTGTACTAAGCGCTTGGGAAGTACAAGTTGGCAACATATAGAGACAGTCCCTACCCAACAGTGGGCTCACAGTCTAAAAGGGGGAGACAGGGAACAAAACCAAACATACTAACAAAATAAAATAAACAGAATAGATATGTACAAGTAAAATAAATAAATAGAGTAATAAATATGTACAAACATATATACATATATACAGGTGCAGTGGGGAAGGGAAGGAGGTAAGATGTGGGGGATGGAGAGGGGGACGAGGGGGAGAGGAAGGAGAAGCAGCGTGGCTCAGTGGAAAGAGCTCAGGCTTTGGAGCCAGGGGTCATGGGTTCAAATCCCACTCCACCAATTGTCAGCTGTGTGACTTTGGGCAAGTCACTTCTCTAGGCCTCAGTTACCTCATCTGTAAAATGGGGATTAGGACCGTGAGCCCCCGTGGGACAACCTGATCACCTTGTAACCTCCCCAGCGCTTAGAACAGTGCTTTGCACATAGTGAGCGCTTAATAAATGCCATTATTATTATTATTATTATTCTCCGTGCCTCAGTTACCTCATCTGTAAAATGGGGATGAAGATTGTGAGCCCCACGTGGGGACAACCTGATTAACTTGTATCTACTCCAGCGCTTAGAACAGTTTTTGGCACATAGTAAGCTCTTAACAAATACCAACGTTATTATTAGTAGCAGTACAGCTCTGCATCCAGTAATCGCTCAATAAATACGATCGAAGGAATGAATGTACATAAGTGCTGCGGTGATGGCAGGGAGTACCTTAAGTGCTTAGAAGAAGCAGCGTGGTCCAGTAGATAGAGCACAAGTCCGGGAGCCAGGAGGACCCGGGTTCCAAGCCCAGCTCCGCCACTTGTCTGCTGTGTGACCTTGGGGAAGTCACTTCACTTCTCTGTGCATCAGTTACCTCATCTATAAAATGGGGACTAAGACTGTGAGCCCCACGTGGAACACAGGCTGTATCCACCCTGATTGGCTTGTCGCTTAGTACAGTGCCTGGCACATAGTAAGTGCTTAACAAATCCCATAAAATAAAAAATGGGACCAAGTGCACAGGAGAGGCAGTAGAGAGGAAAAATAGGGTAATAATAATAATGATGGTATTTGTTAAGTGCTTACTACTTCCCAAGCGCTTAGTACAGTGCTCTGCACACAGTAAGTGCTCAATAATAATAATAATGGTATTTGTTAAGTGCTTACTACATGCAAAATAAGCACTGGGGAGGTTACAGGGTGATCAGGTTGTCCCACGGGGGGCTCACAGTTTTAATCCCCATTTTACAGATGAGGGAACTGAGGCACAGAGAAGTCAAGTGACTTGCCCAAGGTCACACAGCTGACAAGTAGCGGAGCCTGGATTCGAACCCATGACCTCTGACTCCCAAGCCCGGGCTCTTCCCACTGAGCCACGCTGCTTCTCTAAATAAATACGATTGAAGGAATGAATGTGCAAAGCACTGTTCTAAGCGCTGGAGAGGTTGCAAGGTGATGAGGTTGTCCCACGGGAGGCTCACAGTCTTCATCCCCATTTTTGGGATGAGGTAACTGAGGCACAGAAAAGTTAAGCGACTTGCCCAAAGTCACACAGCCGACAGTTGGCAGAGCCGGGATTTGAACCCATGACCTCTGACTCCAAAGCCCGGGCTCTTTCCACTGAGCCACGGGAGGATTCATTCGTTCATTCAATCAATCGTATTTACTGAGTGCTTACTGTGTGCAGAGCCCTGTACTAAGTGCTTGGGAAGTACAAGAAGCAGCGCGGCTCAGTGGAAAAGAGCCCGGGCTTTGGAGTCAGAGGTCATGGGTTCAAATCCCAGCTCCGCCAATTGTCGGCTGTGTGATTTGGGGCAAGTCACTTCACTTCTCTGTGCCTCAGTTCCCTCATCTGTAAAATGGGGATTAAGACTGGGAGCCCCCCGTGGGACAACCTGATCACCTTGTAACCTCCCCAGCGCTTAGAACAGTGCTTTGCACATAGTAAGCGCTTAATAAATGCCATCATTATTATTATTATTATTAAAAACATATAGAGACGGTCCCTACCCAACAACGGGCTCAAGAGAGCTTGAGAGCTGAAATTCCCTTTTGGGAACACCTAGCTCCCACCTCACGAAGACTTCTCACACGGGAAGAATACGCTTATGCGGCCAGCGCAGATCCCAACTAGTAATAGCCGGCTGCACCGGGAAGGAGACACGGGTCGTCTCCCTTCAAATCGCCCGGCCATCAAGGCTCCAGGGCCACGTTTCCCGTCACCCAAGGGCTACTTTCAAATCACCCAGCAATCGAGCTCCCTCCCGGAGGGGCTACTCGCAGCAAGGAGGTCCGACCAGTCACTCACTCATTCCTCCAATCGTATTTATTCATTCAATTGTATTTATTGAGCACTTACTGTGTGCAGCGCGCTGTACTAAGCGCTTGGAAACTACAATTCAGCAATAAGGAGAGACGATTCCCTGCCCACAACGGGCTCACGGTCTAGAAGGGGCGAGACAGACAGCAAAACAAACCGGCATCCATAGCAACGACATAAAGAAATAGAATTATAGATATATATACACATGAAAACAAGTAAACAGGCATTCATTATAAATTCATTCCTTCATTCAGTCGTATTTATTGAGCGCTTACTGTGTGCAGAGCACTGTACTAAGCGCTTGGGAAGTACAAGTTGGCAGCATATCAATCAATCAATCGTATTTATTGAGCGCTTACTGTGTGCAGAGCACTGTACTAAGCGCTTGGGAAGTCCAAGTTGGCAACATATAGAGACGGTCCCTACACAACAGGGGGCTCACAGTCTAGAAGGAGGAGACAGACAACAAAACAAAACATATAAACCAAATAAAATAAATAGAATAAATATGTACAAGTAAAATAGGGTAATAAATATGTACAAACATATATACATATATACAGGTGATATACATATATACAGGTGATATACACATATACAGGTGTATTTATATACAGGTATATAAATCAATAGAATTATAGATAGGTACATATATAGGTACCTATTTCCCAGACTGAGCCCCTTCCTTCCTCTCCCCCTCATCCCCCTCTCCATCCCCCCCATCTTACCTCCTTCCCTTCCCCACTGCACCTGTATATATGGATATACATTTGTACATATTTATTACTCCATTTATTTATTTATTTATTTATTTATTTTATTTGTACATATCTATTCTATTTATTTTATTTTGTTTGTTTGGCTTTGTTCTCTGTCTCCCCCTTTTAGACTGTGAGCCCACTGTTGGGTAGGGACTGTCTCTATATGTTGCCAACTTGTACTTCCCAAGCGCTTAGTACAGTGTTCTGCACACAGTAAGCGCTCAATAAATATGATTGATTGATTGATTGATTGATAGTAAGCACTTAACAAATGCCATTATTATTATTATTATTTATATACAGGTATATAAATCGATAGAATTATATATAGGTACATATATACACAAGTGCTGTGGGGCAGGGAGGGGGGAGTAGAGCAAAGGGAGCAAGTGGGGGTGATGAGGAGGGGAGGGGGAGCTGAGAAAAAAAGGGGGGTTTAGTCTGGGGCACCACTAGGCCCCAGGGTGGGCATCCCCGACTCTGGTATATGTTCTACTCTAAGCTCTAAGCTCTCAAGCTCTAAGCTCTAAGCTCTCAAGCGCTTAGTACGGTGCTCTGCACACAGTAAGCACTCAATAAATACGATTGATGATGGTATGACAGAGTTCCAACCTATTACCTAGAGTTCGCAGAGCCCCTTTTCCCAGATAGACCCCGTTACTTCCCAATCCTCTTCCCTTCTGTTGGCCATAGGATCATGTGACGAGGGCCAACATAATTTACTCATTCCGGGATAACTGTTCGGCCTTATCGCTCACCCGGTCCTCCGGGGTCGGTCACGCCAACTGCTTCTTATCGCTCGCTACCAGCCTCTCAAAGTAGAGTGCTCCGCACGCAGTCAACGAGCCCGTTGTGGGCAGGGATCGTCTCTCTTTATTGCCGCACTGTACTTTCCAAGTGCTTAGTACAGCGCTCTACACATCGTAAGCGCTCAACCGACACGACTGATCGATTGGCGTGTTTCATCCATTAGTATTCCTCCTCCTCTTGATAAACTATGACTCTAATGGTGTTCCGATGCATTTCGATTGTGATTTCTTTCAGTCAGGAATGGGACCCATTTAGTTATGCCAAAGGAGCCTTAATTGTTGTAATTACGGACCTGATTAATTCAGAGGGTTGGAACCTCATCTAAGGCTCCGCTTTGAGTGGTGCCTTTGTGTATTGAGCAAATGCTTAAATAACTTTTAAATAATAACGATGATATTGACAGTGGAAGTCACCTCCTCAAACCATGGAATTTTCCTCAATTCAGTAATTGAAAACAAAGTCAGAAATCAAGGCAGTCCCGAGAGCATTTCTCATGTTCTTAACTTCTCATTTCCTCAGCAAGGGAACTAACTAAAAGGGAGAGTATTAAAGCGGCAATGGGAAACACCCCCAGTAGGATGAAATGGCGATCAGCTCTGGCTTTGTTCCGCAGCGATTCATTTCTCCTGACATCTTAATGAAGTTTACTATGAGCCAAGCACTGAGCTAAGCACTGGACTGGGCTGATTATCTAATTAGTACAGGCCCCATCCCACTGGGGCACTCAAGGTGCGAGGGAGAGAAAGAGTAGGCTCTTCTCCCCATTTTAGAGATGAGGAAACGAGGGCCAGTTGAGGTTAAGTGACTTATCCGGTTGACTGGGGAAGCTGGGGGTCTGGGAGGGTAAGTGACTTTTCCCAGTGTCACAGAGCAGGCCAGTGGCAGACCTGGGACTAGAAGCACGATCTTCTGAGTCCCAGTCCCCTGCGCCTTCCATTACATGGCAAATTATGTGATTGCCTCAGGTCGCTGAACAGTGGGATCAGCTACAGAACACCCTCCAAAGATGGCTCTGCCACTTGGCTGCTCTCAGAAATGACGCTGCCCTCCTCGAAGATGGCGCTGAGACAGGAGGGCTCCGTCCGTGAGACGGGAGTTTGGGTGGTTTCAGAGCCCGGTTTCCCAGGCCGCCCGATCAAAGACTGTGGGGGGCAGGGAGAGGCAGCCATTGTGTGCTAGCAACTGCTAGGAGAGTGACAAAAGATTAGCCCAGATTTGCTTGGATGCCTGCCTTCGCAGGCAGACAGACCTAGGGGTAGATCAGTCTCTCTCAGTGGCGGGGACAAGGTGGACACAGAGAGGCGTCTCTGCAAAATTTTCTTGGCACTTGAAGATGGACCCTTGCTGCTTCTGTTGCGCTGACCCTCCGGTAATTCTGATCTTGACAAAAATTTTGCTTGAGGACTATGGTATGAGAGGGAGGGAGAGTATTTGTCTTATCCCCATTTTACGTAGGAGGAAGCTGAGGCCCAGAGGAGACAAGTGACATGCCCAAGGGCACACGTCAGGCAAGTGGCAGAGTCCACAATGGGTGTGCGATTTGCATGAGGCATACCACTGGTTTACGGAGTTGTCTGGTTGTCCTCTCAATTCCACCGATCCCGAGGCAAAGGGATTGAACTAAGGTCCAACGTGGTGCCGCCTCTCTCTCTCTCTCCCAGTCACAGGAGTCAGTCTAATAATAATGATAATAATGACATTTATTAAGTGCTCACTATGTTCAAAGCACTGTTCTAAGCGCTGGGGAGGTTACAAGGTGACCAGGTTGTCCCATGGGGGGCTCTCATTTTACAGAAGAGGTAACTGAGGCACAGAGAAGTTAAGTGACTTGCCTAAAGTCACACAGCTGACAATTGGCTGAGCCGGGATTTGAACCCATGACCTCTGACTCCAAAGTCCATGCTCTTTCCACTGAGCCACGCTGTTTCTAATAACAATGATAATAATAATTGCCATATTTGTTAAGCACTTTCTATGTGCCAGGCACTGTACTGAGCCCTGGAGGGGGGGGAATACAAGCCAATCAGGTTGGACACGGTCCCTGTCCCACGTGGGGCTCACAGTCTTCATCCCCATTTTACAGATGAGGTGACTGAGGCCAAGAGAAGTGAAGTGACTTGCCCAAGGCCGCATAGCCAACAAGTGGCAGTCAGTATTAGAACCCAGGACCTTCTGTCTCCCAGTCCCATGCTCTACCCAACTAGGCCATGCTGCCCAACTAGTAGCTGCACCCTATGCACGGTCCCAGCACTCCCCAATCCGGGGAGTCGTTCTTCCCGAGGACTGCTGCTGGCCCCGGGGGATTCATTTTTCTTTATTTTAAAATAAAAAGGAAACGATCACCAGGCTTCTCACAGGTGCTTTCCTGCTGTCCCCGCCTCCTGCAACTGGCCTGAAAAGAGGAAGCGGAGGCTGGCTGCTGGGCTAGAGCATTTCTATTTCAATCCCGGGTTTCTCTTTCTCACTCTGCTGAATCAAGCAAGACAACTACCTTTAGGATTGTTCACCACTGAGGATCAGTTAGTCTTTCTATTGCTCTCCTGCAAACCCTCCACTGGCTTTCTGAATCGCTCTGCATCCAACACAAGCTCCTCACAATTCACTGCAAGGTTCTCCACCAGGTCACCTGACCTTCAAAGTCTTTGCTCCTTCCAAGCCCACCTTCTAACTGCCCCTCGCTCTCGACACTCTCGCCCCCGTTTCCTCCCCACGCTGTTCCCCTGGCTTGGAATTCCCTCTTCCCCACGTCGGATGGACCACGGCTCTTCCCGCATTCAAATCCTTCCTAAGATCCCACCTCCTCTAACAAGCCTTCCCAACTTAACTTATCCTATCCCTCCTTGCCTCCTGTCTCTCCCCACTCCAGTCTACATTTTGTTGCCTGGATCATTTTCTACAAAACCAGTCGGTCCATGTTTCCTCACTCCTAAGCACTCTCGTACATACATCGTGCATCCTATCATTTATCTTGATTCACCTATCTATAAATAGAGTTTTGTTGTCTTAAACTGTAGAGTCATCTGATCCACAGCGACGGCACAGACACATCTCTCCCACAGTGCCCCACTTCCATCTGCAATCGTTCCGGTAGTGTATCCGTAGAGTTTTCTTGGTAAAAATACGGAAGTGTTTACCATCACCTCCTTCCGTGCAGTAAACG
This sequence comes from Tachyglossus aculeatus, assembly GCF_015852505.1. NCBI lineage: Eukaryota > Metazoa > Chordata > Mammalia > Monotremata > Tachyglossidae > Tachyglossus > Tachyglossus aculeatus. The sequence continues at coordinate 132,637,685 of NC_052101.1, forward strand.
AGTCTCCGCCCTCGACTCTCTCCATGCCGCTGCTGCCCAGCACGGGTGAGTTTTGACTTGTGGCCGATTGCCTTCCACTTGCTAGCCACTGCCCAAGCTAGGAATGAAATGGGTAGGCCTTTTCTTGACTCTCCCTCCTGTATCCATGGCTGGTAGAGTGCTGGAAACTCTCCAGGTGCGACCCTGAGCGGAAAAACATAGTTTACAAATCTATTTATAATCTATTTGTAAATACGGCTCCCCCGTAGAGTGTGTGAGCTCGTTGTTGGCAGGGACCTGTCTACTGTTTCTGTCGTGTTGTACTCCCCCAAGCACTTTGTTATTCGGAACTTCCCCAGAACCTATTACACTCTCATTACTATTGTTAAAAAGAGGCTACTGGATCCAGATTCCCACTCTCTCAGCTCTAATTCCTAGACCCACAAACCCCTCCCCAGAGGACTTGGAAGACAGCCTCCCATTTTATCAGCACCTCAGCTGACAGATGTAGCAAATAGCAATTCATTGCAACAGGAGCAATGGAGCAGACTACCACCCCCCCTCCTTCAAAAACGATAATAATTTTGGTAAATGTCAAGTGGTTACAATATGCGCAGTGCTGGGGTAGATAGACAATAATCAAACCCAACACAGCCCCTTTCCCACCTGGGGCTCGCAGACTAAGGCAGGTGGAGAATGGGGCGTTTACTGAGCACTACATTAAGCACATGGGATCATCGTCATCACCACTGGTACTTATTGAGCACTTACCCGTGTGCGGAGCACCGTACTAAGTGGTTGGGAGACTACAGTACAACAGAGTTGGCAGGCGTGTTCCCTGCCCACAACACGCTTACAGTCTAGTGGGAGAGTACAACAGAAAACACAATCCCCGTCTCCACACAGTTTACCATCAAGATATTACCAGCATTTAGGTATCTATTTCTACCCATTTTTTAATGGTACTTGTTAGTCCTTACTACATATCGAGCACTGCTCTAAGCACTGGGGCAGGTATGAACTAATCAGCTTGGTCAAAGTCCATGTCCTAAATAGGGCTCACAGCTTTAATCCCCATTTTGCAGATGGAGTAACTGAGGCAAGAGAAATTAAGTGATTTGCCTGAGGTCACACAGCAGACGTGTATCCGAGCCAGTGTTAGAATCCGGGTTCTCTGATTCCCAAGCCCATGTTCTTTCCATTCCGTCTCTATGTGATGCCAACTTGGACTTCCCAAGCGCTTAGTACAGTGCTCTGCACACAGTAAGCGCTCAATAAATATGATTGATTGATTGATTCTCTTGATTACCCATTCTGAGCACTTTTGTATATATTGACTCTACTCTGATCACTCCAGTTTTTTATGGTGTTTGTTAAGTGCTTACTATGTGCCAGGCACTGTACTAAGCAGAGGGTAGATCCAAGGAAAATAGGTTGGACATAGTGCCTGTCCCACATGGGCCTCACAGTCTTAATCCCCATTTGACAAACAGGGCAACTGAAGCACAGAGAAGTGAAGCGACTTGCCCACGGTCACACAGCAGACAAGTGGCAGAGCCGGGATTAAAACCCAGCTCTTTCTGACTTCATTTCTCTGGGCCTCAGTTACCTCATCTGTAAAATGGGGATCGAGACTGTGAGCCCTACGTGGGACAGGGACTGTATCCAATCTGATTTGCCTGTATCTTCCCCAGCACTTAGTACAGTGCCTGGCACATAGTAAGCACTTAACAAATACCATAATAATAATAATCGCTGTGCCTCACTTTCCTCACCTGTGAATTTTGGATTCAATACGTATTGTCCCTCCCCCTTAGATTGGAAGTGTCATGTGGGACAGGGACCGTGTCTGTCCCCATTATCTGATTGTCTGACCCCAACTCTTAGTCCAGTGCTTGACACATAGTAAGTGCTTAAATATCTTTTTTTTTAAGTAAACTGTCCAGGACGGAGAGTCAGGAGAGTCCATTGTTCTGCCACTGGTCTTCTGGGTGACCTCAGACAAGTTACATAACCTCCCTGGACCTCATCTATTCACCCTCCCTCTTCCACTCTGTAGGACAGGGACTGTGTCCAATCTGATCATCTTGGGCTTGGCACAGAGTCAGTGCTTAATAAATACCATCATCGTTAGTATTGTGCCATGGCTTTGCAACATGAATCAACCTTTCTTTTCTAAACAAAAATAAAATCAACCAAAATAAATAACTTGCCAAAAACCAGGAGAACAAAAAGCCTCTCTCAAAATACTGTTTTCATTAGGTGCCCTTGTGTGAGGGGGATTTCTGAAGCGGGGGTGTGGCGGGCAGATCAGCGAAACAGTCAGACATATTTGGCAGCCTGAGTGAAGACATCATTATACCTTGAAAACAGACGGCCCCCAGGCATAGGCGGAGAAAAGTCTCCATGCACATTAGGGGCTATTTCTTCTCCAAGCATCCAATTACCTTCTGTGAGTAGTGTTCTTTCGATGAGCATCGGTCCATGCCTCTGGTACTTCGGAATGTACCGTGGCTACTCTCGGAAAAACTGCGCTACTCGCATACCCCCCTCCTCAAATATCTCCAGTGGTTGCTTATCAACCTCCATATGAAGCAGAAACTCCTCACTATTGGCTTCAAAGCTCTCCATCACTTCGCCCCCCTCCTACCTCACCTCCCTTCGCTCCTTCTCCATCCCAGCCCGCACACTCCGCTCCTCTGGCGCCAACCTTCTCACAGGGCCTCCTTCTCGCCTGCCCCGCCGTCAACCCCTGGCCCACGTCCTACCTCTGGCCTGGAATGCCCTCCCTCCTCAAATCCGCCAGCCACACTTCCCCCTTCAAAGCCCTATTGAAGGCTCACCTCCTCCAAGAGGCCTTCCCAGACTAAGCCCCCCTTTTCCTCAGCTTCCCCTCCCCTCCCCATCACCCCAACTTGCTCTCTTTGCTCTAGCCGCCCCCCACACAGTATTCATTCATTCAATCATTTATTGAGTATTTACTGTGTGCAGAGCACTGTACTAAGCGCTTGGGTAGTACAAGTCGGTAACATATAGAGACGGTCCCTACCCAACAGTCTGGAAGGGGGAGACAGACAACAAAACAAAACAAGTAGACAGGTGTCAAAATCATCAGAACAAATAGAATTAAAGCTATATGCACATCATTAACAAAATAGTAAATATGTACAACTAATAGAATGATAAATCTGTACAAATATATATATATATATATATATATATATATATATATATATACAGGTGCTGTGGGGAGGGGAAGGAGGTAGGGCGGGGGGATGGGGAGGAGTGAAAAAAGGGGGCTCAGTCTGGGAAGGCCTCCTGGAGGAGGTGAGCTCTCAGTAGGGCTTTGAAGGGAGGAAGAGAGCTAGTTTGGTGGATGTGTGGAGGGAGGGCATTCCGGGCCAGGGGAAGGATGTGGTATATATGGACATATCTATAATTCTATTTATATTGATGCCTGTTTACTTAATAATAATAATAATAATGGCATTTATTAAGCACTTACTATGTGCAAAGCACTGTTCTAAGCGCTGGGGAGGTTACAAGGTGATCAGGTTGTCCCACGGGGGGCCTCACAGTCTTAATTCTCATTTTACAGATGAGGTAACTGAGGCACAGAGAAGTTAAGGGACTTACCCAGAGTCACACAGCTGATGATTGGTGGAGCCGGGATTTGAACCCATGACCTCTGACTCCAAAGCCCGGGCTCTTCCCACTGTGCCATGCTGCTTCACTTTGTTTTGATGTCTATCTGTCTCTCCCCTTCCAGACTGTAAGCCAAATTGTTGCTGAATTGCACTCTCCAAGCGCTTAGTACAGTGCTGTGCACACAGTAAGTGCTCAATAAATGCGATTGAATGAATGAATGAATGAATGAATGAATGGAAGCACATGCTTGTGGGGATGTAGGAGCTGGGCACTGGACTATTCAGAGGTCGGTAGCTGGAGGCGATCTCTCTTGGGCAGTGAGGATGCACATCGCTTTGGGCATCAACGGAAGAAGAGGAAGAGGAGGAAAGAGCCTCAAAGGAGGAAGAGCCCTATCCGGGCCCCCCACCCCAGAAGTGGTGGCCGTGGAGGGCCAACTCCACTTGGGATTTAATAATAATAATAATGATGATGGCATTTATTAAGCACCTACTATGTGCAATGCACTGTTCTAAGTGCTGGGGGGATACAAGGTGATCAGGTTGTCCCGCATGGGGCTCACAGTCTTAATCCCCATTTTCCAGATGAGGTAACTGAGGCCCAGAGAAGTGAAGTGACTTGCCCAAAGTCACACAGCTGACAATTGGCCAAGCGGGATTTGAACCCATGACCTCTGACTCCAAAGCCCGTGCTCTTTCCACTGAGCCACGCTGCTTCTGAATGTATTCGATGTATGGATCCAAAAGCTGGACGGTGATAAAACAGGACAGAAAGAACGACGATTCTTTTGAAATGTGTGGTGCTGCAGAAGGCTTTAGCGAATACCATGGACTGCCCAAAAAACAAACAGATGGATTTTGGAGCAAATGAAACCCAACTGATCTTTGGAAGGCCAAATGACTCGAATTAGATTAACATATTTTGGACACACGATCAGGAGGACTAATTCTGTGGAGAAGTAGGAAAAGCCCAGGGAAAATGTGGAAGAGGCAGACGGGCAGCTAGATGGATAGAGACCATAACAGAGCTGTTAGAAAGGCTAAGGATTATAGCACAGGATGGGACGGTCTGGGGAAAGTATATCCATGGAATTGCAAGTAATCGGAAATGACTCAATGGCACTTAATAATAATAATAGTAATAATACTATGTTCCAGGCACCGTGCTAAGCACTGGAATGCCCTCCGTCCTCAAATCCAACAGACAATTATTCTCCCCCTTTTCAAAGTCTTATTAAAAGCACATCTCCTCCAAGAGGCCTTCCCCAACTAAGGCCTCCTTTCCTCTTCTCCCACTCCCTTCTGTGTCTCCCTGACTTCCTTCCTTCCTTTTTCCTCTCCTCCCAGCCCCACAGCATTTATGTCCGTATCTGTCATTTATTCATTTATATCAATGCCCGTCTCCCCTTCTCATCATCAATCGTATTTATTGAGCGCTTACTGTGTGCAGAGCACTGTACTAAGTCCCCTTCTAGACTGTAAGCTCTCTGTGGACAGGTAGCACGGGCCTCGGAGTCAGAAGGTCATGGGTTCTAATCCCGACTCCTCCACTTCATCATCATCAATCGTATTTATTGAGCGCTTACTATGTGCAGAGCACTGTACTAAGCGCTTGGGAAGTACAAATTGGCAACATATAGAGACAGTGTCTGCTGTGTGGCCTTGGGCAAGTCCCTTCACTTCTCTGGGCCATCTGGAAAATGGGGGTTAAAACTGTGAGCCCTATGCAGGACAGGGAATGTGTCTGACCTGATTTCCTTGTTCCCACCCCAGCATTTCATACAGTGCCTGGCACATAATAAGCGCTTAATAAATACCAGAGCTATCATTATTATCATTATTACCAACTCTGTTCTAGCGTACTCTCCCAAGCACTTAGTACAGTGCTCTGCTCACAGTAAGCACTCAATAAATATGATTGATTGATTAAGAAATTGGTTGGAGGAGGCTACCACATTCCGGGGGCTAAATCCAGCCCTGCAGATGCCTCTCCTCCATGGCTCCTCAACAGTTGAGAAGAGACTGTAGTCTCTCCCTTAAAGGGTGATGAACTTCTCTTTTATTTTATTTTATTTTATTTTGTTAGTATGTTTGGTTTTGTTCTCTGTTTCCCCCTTCTAGACTGTGAGCCCACTGTTGGGTAGGGACTGTCTCTATGTGTTGCCGACTTGTACTTCCCAAGCGCTTAGTACAGTGCTCTGCACACAGTAAGCGCTCAATAAATACGATTGATTGACTGATTGATTGATTCTCTTTCTGTCCAACAGCAGTAAGGACAGGGTGAGCTGAGACAGCATTAGGTCACAGTCAGTCTTCAAGCAGAGTGGCTTAGTGGAAAGAGATCAGTGGGTTCTAATCCCAGCTCGACCACTTGGCAGCTGGGTGACTTTGGGCAAATCCCTTAACTTCCCTGTGCCTCAGTTATCTCATCTGTAAAATGGGGATTGGGACTGTGAGCCCCAGTTGGGACAACCCGATTACCTTGTATCTAGCCCAGCGCTTAAAACAGCGCTTGGCACATAGTAAGCGCTTAGCAAATACCATCATCGTCATCATCACTAAACCTTTCAGTCAATCAACGGCATCTATTGAGAACTTACTGTGTGCAGAGCACTATACAGAGTTCTTCGGGAGAGTGCAATACAGCATTCATTCATTCATTCAATCATATTTATTGAGCACTTACTGTGTGCAGAGCACTGTACTAAGCGCTTGGGAAGTACAAGTCGGCAACATATAGAGACGGCCCCTACCCAATAACGGGCTCACAGTCTAGAAGGGGGAGCCAGACAACAAAACAAAACATGTAGACAGGTGTCAAAATTGTCAAGCTATATGCACATCATTAAAAAAATAAATGGAATAGTAAATATGTACAAGTAAGATAAATAGAGTAATAAGTCTGTACAAATATATATACAATTGCTGTGGGGAGGGGAAGGAGGTACGGCAGGAGGGGATGGGGAGGAGGAGAGGAAAAAGGGGGCTCAGTCTGGGAAGGCCTCCTGGAGGAGGTGAGCTCTCAGTAGGGCTTTGAAGGGAGGAAGAGAGCTAGCTTGGCGGATGTGTGGAGGGAGGGCATTCCCGGCCAGGGGGAGGACGTGGGCCGGGGGTCGACGGCGGGACAGGTAAGAACGAGGCCCAGTGAGGAGGTTAGCAGTGGCAGAGGAGCGGAGGGTGCGGGCTGGGCTGGAGAAGGAGAGAAGGGAGGTGAGGTAGGAGGGGGTGAGGGGATGGACAGCCTTGAAGCCCAGGGTGAGGGGTTTTTGCTTGATTCGTGGAGTAGAGTTGAGAGATGATATGTTCCCTGCCCACAATAAGCTTAGAGCCTAGATCAGTTTCCAGCATCCCTACCATCCCTACCATCCACTTAATCACCAATCAGTCACCTCTAGCCATTATTAGCTACTGCTGTTGCTACTACTATTACTACTGCTATTACTATCCATCAATGAAGCATATTTATTGAGCACTTGCTGCATGCAGCGCACTGTACTAAGCACTCAGGAGAGTACAACGTAACAGAGCATATCTCTCCCCTTTCCCACTTCCTCCCCCTGGCTTGGAACTCCCTCCTCCTCCATACAGACCAGATCGGCCACTCACTTCACCTTCAAAGCATTATTAAGGTCACATCTCCTTAGAGAAGCAGCGTGGCTCAGTGGAAAGAGCCCGGGCTTGGGAGTCAGAGGTCATGGGTTCTAATCCCGGCTCTGCCACATGTCTGCTGTGTGACCTTGGGCAAGTCACTTAACTGCTCTGTGCCTCAGTTCCCTCATCTGTAAAATGGGGATTAAGACTGTGAGCCCCATGTGGGACAACCTGATCACCTTGTATCCCCCCAATGCTTAGAACAGTGCTTTGCTCATAGCAAGCGCTTATCTCCTCCAAGAGGCCTGCCATTCAATCATTCATTCAATCGTACTTATTAAGAGCTTACTGTGTGCAGAGCACTGTGCTAAACGCTCGGATCCCCGATTAGGCCCTCTTTTCCCTGCTTGCTCTCCCTTCTACATCATCTATGCACTTGGATCTGTGACTTTGGGACATTGGATATTCACCCCACCACCACAACACTGATGTACGCATCTTGAAATTATATATTGTAAATTATTTATTCCTATTAAAGTCTGTCTCCCTTGGCAGGGATAGTGTCTACTAATTCTGTTGTAGTGTGCTCTCCCAACAATAATAATAATAATGTTGGTATTTGTTAAACGCTTGCTATGTGCCAGGCACTGTTCTAACCACTGGGATGGATACAGCTGGGGTAGAAGCAGCGTGGCTCAGTGGAAAGAGCCCGGGCTTTGGAGTCATAGGTCATGGGTTCAAATCCCGGCTCCGCCAATTGTCAGCTGTATGACTTTGGGCAAGTTACTTCACTTCTCTGGGCCTCAGTTCCCTCATCTGGAAAATGGGGATTAAGACTGTGAGCACCCCCCCCCCCTCCCCCGTGGGACAACCTAATCACCTTCATCATCAATCGTATTTATTGAGCGCTTACTGTGTGCAGAGCACTGTACTAAGCACTTGGGAAGTACAAGTTGGCAACATATACAGTCCCTACCCAACAGTGGGCTCACAGTCTAAAAGGGGGAGACAGAGAACAAAACCAAACATACTAACAAAATAAAATAAATAGAATAGATATGTACAAGTAAAATAAATAAATAAATAGAGTAACAAATATGTACAAACATATATACATAATACATACATACATACATATACATATATACACCCTGTAACCTCCCCAGTGCTTAGAACAGTGCTTTGCACATAGTAAGTGCTTAATAAATGCCATTATTATTATTATTATTATTATTACAAGCAAATCATGTTGGACACAGTCCCTGTCCCATGTGGGGCTCACAGTTTCAACCCCCATTTTACAGATGAGATAACTGAAGCCCAGAGAAGCAAAATGACTTGCCCAAGGTCACATAGCAGACAAGTGGAGGAGTAGGGATTAGAACCCATGACCTTCTGCTTCCCAGGTCCATGCTCTATCCACTACACCATACCGCTTCTCCCACATGCTTAATACAGTGCTATGCACATAGTAAGCTCTCAATAAATATGATTGCTTGATTGATTTATAACAGAGTTGTTAGACACATTCCCTGCCTACAATGAATTTACAATCTACTGCTATTACTACTGCTACTACAGCGTGACTCAGTGGAAAGAGCCCGGGCTTGGGAGTCAGAGGTCATGGGTTCTAATCTCTGCTCCGCCACTTGTCAGCTGTGTGACTTTGGGCAAGTCACTTCACTTCTCTGTGCCTCAGTTACCTCATCTGGAAAATGGGGATTAAGACCCACGTGGGACGACCTGATCACCTTGTATTCATTCATTCAATCGTATGTATCCCCCCAGTGCTTAGAACAGTGCTTGGCACATTGTAAGCACTTAAAACAAATACCATTATCATTATTATTATTATTCTTACAACTGCTACTACTACTACTGCTACTACTGCTACTGCTAATATCACTACTGCTATTACTCCTACTGCTGCTACTACTAATACTGTTATTATTATCAATCAATCAATGGCATTTATTGAGTGCTTACTGTGGGCAGAGCACTGTACTAAGCGCTTGGAAGAGCACACTATAACAGAGTCGGTAGACATGTTCCCAGCCTAAACAACCTTACAGTCTACTGCTATTACTACTGCTATTAATAATTATGGTATTTGTTAAGCACTTACTACTTTGTTAAGCGCTGGGGTAGATTCAAGGTAATCAGGTTGTCCCACGTGGGGCTCACAGTCTTAATCCCCATTTTACAGATGAGGTCGCTGAGGCACAGAGAAGTGAAGTGGCTTGCCCAAGGTCACACAGATGAGGTAACTGAGGCACAGAGAAGTTAAGCGGCTTGCCCAAGGTCACACAGCAGACAAGTGGTGGGGCCAGGATTAGAACCCAAGTCCTCTGACTCCCAAGCCCGTGCTCTTTCCACTTAGCCACGCTACTGCTGATGCAGTTACTACTACTACTACTACTACTACTACTACTACTACTACTACTACTACTACTACTATTCCCTGAAATGTGTTGTTGTTGTGTGCAGAGAATACTAAGATGCTTGTCCCAGGTATAGGGGAAGGTAGTTACTCCAGGAGCTTCTTTTTTAGGCTATATTTTCTCCTTATAACTGCTCTGTTCATTCATCCATTCATTCAATCTTATTGATTGAGTGCTTACTGTGTGCAGAGCACTGTACTAAGCATTGTTCAGCTCCAGGCTTGATCTGGACATAGCATTTTTCCTAAGATTCAGTTACAATTACGTTGATGTAAAAAGAGAATGCAACTTCCATTAAAATCTACCGGCAGAGAATTCCCACTACATGGAGAGTAACCAGTATCCTAAGAATTGAGAATGGAATCTGAACTATAAATGGGGAAAAGGCAGTCATTTTCGGTTGAATAGCACACAGTGGGGATTATGGGCATATTAAGGGTCTATTTACATTGGGACAGAAAGTGGGTGAGGGGAAGGGGGTGTCTTAGATTGTTCTGTGACCTCAAGCAAATGGGTTTGAAAAGTTCCCTCATCCTGGGCAATTTCCCATATACAATAATCCCCGCCTAGATGATTGCCCTTCATTTCATAGCAAGCACCTCAGAAATGGAGAGGTTAGAAAATCAACAGAGATGACTTTTCATCTGTGGCAAACTTGGGCCAAAGAGTTGAGCTACTGAATAGATTCTCAGTATTTTTGAGAGAACAAAAATTCCTGGGAAAGGGATTAGCATACACAATGCATTCCCCTCTAAATAAACGTCAAGGCACAGAGTATCAGTTAAATCAAGAAGAGCTGAGGTAGAAGAGGGATGAGGGGCTACTAGAGGTAAGAGTCGATAGTCTTGGGTGGTCCGTACTGGAGGGAGAGTCAGTGAAGGAGAAGGGAGAGTTTGGGGTGTTGGGTGGTCCGTGCTGGGTCACTGGGGGAGAGTCAGGGATGGAGAGGGGAGGGTCCCTCAAGGTTCAGGTCTTAGTCCCCTTCTATTCTCCATCTACACTCACTCCCTTGGGGAACTCATTCTCTCCCACGGCTTCAACAATCATCTCTATGCAGATGACACCCATATCTACATCTCCTCCCCTGTTCTCCCTCCCTCCCTCCAGGTTCGCATCTCCTCCTGCCTTCAGGACACCTCCACCTGGATGTCCTCCCGCCACCTCAAACTCAACATGTCCAAGACAGAGCTCCTTATCTTCCCTCCCAAGCCCTGTCCTCTCCCGAACTTTCATTCATTCATTCATTCAATCATATTTATTGAGTGTTTACTGTGTGCGGAGCACTGTATTAAGTGCTTGGGAAGTACAAGTTGGCAACATATAGAGACGGTCCCTACCCAACAGCGGGCTCACAGTCTAGAAGGGGGAGACACACAACAAAACTAAACAAGTAGACAGGTGCCCAAACCATCAGAATAAATAGAATTATAGCTATATGCACATCATTTAATAAAATAGAGTAGTAAATATGTACAAGTAAAATAAAGTAATAAATATGTACAAATATATAAAAATGCTGTGGGGAGAGGAAGGAGGTAGGGCAGAAGGGGGGGTGATGGGGAGGGAAGGAGGAGAGGAAAAAGGGGGCTCAGTCTGGGAAGGCCTCCTGGAGGAGGTGAGCTCTCAGTAGGGCTTTGAAGGGAGGAAGAGAGCTAGTTTGGCGGATGTGTAGGGAGAGGGCATTCCAGTCCAGGAGAAGGATGTGGGTCGGGGATTGACGGCAGGACAGGCAAGAATGAAGCACAGTGAGGAGGTTAGCGGTGGCAGAAGAGCGGAGGGTGTGGGCTGGGCTGTAGGAGAGAAGGGAGGTGAGGTAGGAGGGGGCGAGGTGATGGACAGCCTTGAAGCCGAGAGTGAGGAGTTTTTGCTTGATGCGTAGGTTGATAGACAACCACTGGAGAATTTTGAGGAGGGGAGTGACATGCTCAGAGCGTTTCTGTACAAAGATAATCCAGGCAGCAGAGTGAAGTGTGGACGGCACAACCATCCTTCCCATCTCACAAGCCCACAACCTTGGTATCATCCTTGACTCTGCTCTCTCGTTCACCCCACATATCCTGCCGGTCTCACCTTCACACCATCGCCAAGATCCGCCCTTTGCTCTCCATCCAAACCCGCTACCATGTGAGTACAATCACTCACCCTATCCCGACTGGATTACCGCATCGGCCTCCTTTCTGACCTCCCAATCTCCTGCCTCTCCTCACTTCAATCCATACTCCGCTCTGCTGCCCAGATTACCTTTCTACAGAAACAGTCAGGCCATGTCACCCTGCTCATCAGCAATCTCCAGTGGTCGCCTATCCACCTCCATATCAAACAAAATCTCCTCACTATTGGCTTCAAAGCTCTCTATCATCTTGCCCTTTCTTACCTCACCTCCTCTCTCTCCTTCTCCATCCCAGCACGCACACTCCGCTCCTCCTGTGCTAACCTTCTCTCTGTGCCTCCATCTCGCCTGTCTCGCCGCCAACCCCTGGCCCATGTCCTACCTCTGGCCTGGAATGCCCTCCTTCCTCAGATCTGCTAAACGATCACTCTTCCCCCCTTCAAAGCCCTACTGAAGATGCACCTCCTCCAAGAGGCCTTCCCAGACTAAGCCCCCTCTTCCTCAGCTCCCCCTCCCTTCCGCATCACCTTGACTCACTCCCATTGCTCTTCCCCCGTCTCCCCGCCCCACAGCACTTACATATATTTGTATCTATCTATAATTCTATTTATATTGATGCCTGTTCACTTGTTTACGATTGATTGATTGATTGATGGTTCCCCAAAATTTCACGGTGCCCTTCTCTGAGACCAAGTCCTGGGCCGGTCCAGGCGAGCTTGGCTCAGGGTCTGCTGGTCTCATGCGAGAGACAAAGAGAGAAGCAAAAATTGCATACGTTTCAGATACAAGTTAATAATGGCATCCTCTTGCTCAGATAATTCAGCGTTCATTACTTGGAAGTATGAGGTATTAAAAAGTACATCGGAATAAAACATTGGAGACAAAGTCGTACGGGTCAGACAAGAAAAGCAGTGCGGCCTAGTGGAAAGAGCACGGGCCTAGGAGTTAGAGGACTTGGGTTCTAATCCCGGCCTCCACCACTTGTCTGCTGTGTGACCTAGGGCAAGTCACTTCACTTCTCTGGGCCTCGGTTACATTGTCTGTACAATTGGGATAAGACTGTGAGCCCTATAATAATAATAATAATGATGATGGCACTTGTTATGCACTTAGTATGTGCAAAGCACTGTTCTAAATGCTGGGGGGGACACAAGGTGGTCAAGTTGTCCCACGTGGGGCTCAGAGTCTTAATCCCCATTTTACAGATGCGGTAACTGAGGCTCAGAGAAGTTTAGTGACTTGCCCAAGGTCACACAGCAGATGTATGGTGGAGCAGAGATTCAAACCCATGACCACTGACTCCCGAGCCCGTGCTCTTTCCACCGAGCCACGCTGCTTCACTATGTGGGTCAGGGACCATGTCCAATCTGATTAGCTTGTTGCTACCATAGGGCTTAGTACAGTGCCTGGCACATAGTAAGCGCCAAACACATACCACTAAAAAAACTGTTAGGCTTAAGTGGGAGTTTGAATACTCCTCTTTTTCTAAGTTTCTCATGATGGTTGTGTGATGGTTACCGTAATTCCAGCTTGAGAACTATGATTTTGTCTGAGACATCTGACATCGATTTCTTCTCCTCTTACATTTAGGCAAAGGAGAGCCAGGTGTGTGAATTACTGAAAGGAATTCAGTCTCTTTCATTCATTCATTCAATCGTATTTATTCAGCACTTTTACTGTGTGCAGAGCACTGTACTAAGCGCTTGGGAAGTACAAGTTGGCAACATAAAGAGACGGTCCCTACCCAACAGCGGGCTCACAGTCTAGAAGGGGGAGGCAAACAAAACAAAACATATTAACAAAATAAAATAAATAGAATAAATATGTACAAATAAAATAGAGTAATAAATACGTACAAACATATATACATATATACAGGTGCTGTGGGGAGGGGAAGGAGGTAAGGCGGGGGGGATGGGGAGGGGGAGGAGGGGGCTCAGTCTGGGAAGGCCTCCTGGAGGAGGTGAGCTCTCAGTAGGGCTTTGAAGGTATCCAATTAGACACTCAGAATCCACTCTGCTCCAGTGTGAGATGGCAGATTGGCTTTCTTAATGAATTGGAATTAAAAGGAATTCCCCTGTGAAAAACAGCAAGTCCTAGTGGAGAGTTCACAGTCCTGAGAGTCAGAAGGCCCTGGGTTCTAATCCCATATACCCCACCTCTCTCCTGTGTGACCTGGGGCAAGTCAGTTCACTTCTCTGGCCCTCAGTTACCTCATCTGTGAAATGGGGATTAAGACTGTGAGCCCTATATGGGACAGGGACTGTGTCCAACCTAATTAACCTGTTGCTATTACAGTACTTAGTACAGTGCCTGGTGTATATAGTAAGTGCTTAATAAATATGATTTTTTAAAAAAACACAAAAGAGCCCTGTTATATTGTACTCCCCCAGCACTTAGTATCGTGCTTTGCACACAGTAAGTGCTCAATAATAATTATGATGATAATGATGGCATTTGTTTAGTACTTTCTATGTGCCGAGCACTGTTCTAAGCAGTGGAGTAGATATAAGGTGATCAGGTTGTCCCACATGGGGCTCACAGTCTTAATCCCCATTTTACAGATGAGGTAACTGAGGCACAGAGAAGTCAAGTGACTTGCCCAAAGCCACACAGCTGATCAGTGGCGGAGCAGGGATTAGAACCCATGACCTCTGACTCCCAAACTCATTCTCTTTCCACTGAGCCATGCTGCTTCCCTAAATAAATAATACAATAATAATAATAATAAATACAACTGACTGATTGATTAATTTATTGACTGATTTGTTCCCTGCTCATAAGGAGCTTACACTCAGACTCTTAACAAATACCACAATTAACGATGCCGATCACAGAAAGAAAATTAAGAATCAGTCTGGCTGCAAGGCAAAAATGCCCCCTCGGGTCTGGGCAGGGAGTGTGAAAGGTAATCTTCCGGCTACCGTCAAAGTGATGTTTCTGATACGAGAAAATCGATGTAGTAAGCAAGAGAAGAGCAGGCTCCACAGAATGGGAGTTGGAAATATACAAGCAGAGGCCTGGGAATCAGAGGACCTGGGTTCCCATCCCGATCCCTTCAATGCCTGATATGTGACCTTGGGCAAGTCATTTCGTATCCCTGGGCCTCAGGTGCCTCATCTATAAAGTGAAGATTCAGTACCTGTTCTCCCTCCTACTTAGAGTACGAGCCCCATTTAGGGCAGGGACCGTGTCCAACTTGATTACGTTGCATCTACCCCAGTGCTCAGCACAGTGCTTAACACATAGTAAATTCATTCATTCATTCAATTGTATTTTTTGAGCATTTCCTGTGGGCAGAGCACTGTACTAAGCACTTGGGAGAAGCAGCGTGGCTCAGTGGAAAGAGCCCAGGCTTTGGAGTCAGAGGTCAGGGGTTCAAATCCTTGCTCCACCAACTGTCAGCTGTGTGACTTTGGGCAAGTCACTTAACTTCTCTGGGCCTCGGTTACCTCATCTGTAAAATGGGGATTAAGACTGTGAGCCCCCGTGGGACAACCTGATCACCTTGAAACCTCCCCAGCGCTTAGAACAGTGCTTTGCACATAGTAAGCATTTAATAAATGCCATTATTATTATTATACAAGTCGGCAACATATAGAGACGGTCCCTACCCAACAGCGGGCTCACAGCCTAGAAGGGGGAGACAGACAACAAAACAAAACATGTAGAAAGGTGTCAAAATCATCAGAACAAATAGAATTAAAGCTATATGCACATCATTAACAAACTAGAATAGTAAATATGTACAAGTAAAGTAGAGTAATAAATCTGTACAAATATATATGCAATTGCTGTGCGGAGGGGAAGGAGGAAGGGCAGGAGGGGATGGGGAAGAGGAGAGCAAAAAGGGGGCTCAGTCTGGGAAGGCCTCCTGGAGGAGGTGAGCTTTCAGTAGGGCTTTGAAGGGAGGAAGAGAGCCAGCTTGGCGGATGTGTGGAGGGAGGGCATTCCAGGCCAGGGGGAGGACGGGGGCCGGGGGTCGACGGCGGGACAGGCGAGAGCGAGGCCCAGTGAGGAGGTTAGCGGTGGCAGAGGAGCGGAGAGTGTGGGCTGGGCTGGAGAAGGAGAGAAGGGAGGTGAGGTAGGTGGAGGCGAGGTGATGGACGGCCTTGAAGCTCAGAGTGAGGAGTTTTTGCTTGATTCGCAGGTTGACAGGCAGCCACTGGAGATTTTTGAGGAGGGGAGTGACATGCCCAGAGTGTTCCTGTACAAAGATAATCTGGGCAGCAGAGTGAAGTATAGACTGAAGCAGGGAGAGACAGGAGGATGGGAGATCAGAGAGGAGGCTGATGCAGTAATCCAGTCAGGATAGGATGAGAGATTGATGGAAGGGTGTGGCTCAGTGGAAAGAGCACAGGCTTTGGAGTCGGAGGTCATGGGTTCAAATTCTGGCTCCACCAAATGTCAGCTGTGTGACTTTGGGCAAATCACTTAACTTCTCTGTGCCTCAGTTACCTCATCTGTAAAATGGGGATTAAGACTGTGAGCCCCCCGTGGGACAACCTCATCACCTTGTAACCTCCCCAGCACTTAAAATGGTGCTTTGCACATAGTAAGAGCTTAATAAATGCCATTATTATTAGTAGTAAATATTTAAGGGGTACCTTAAAATAAATCTGTAAGAATGCCAACTATGGCTGAGTCTACAATCCCAGTGTGAATAGATCCCAGCGAAGACTGGTGATTAACGATCATCTGTCTGGTTTTCCCCAGCCTGTCCTGATGGCTCCTCCCACAGTCTCCTGACTTTGCCCCACGTCTTGGCTGTTATCTAATTAAACGACCGCTGCCTGGTCCCAGAATGATCTACAGCAGATGGTAATCGACAGATCTTTTTGTTGCGAGCTTGGAGTCAGATATTGTTCTTATTTCCATCCCAGATAAATAATGTATCACTCCGTTGATAGATGCATTTATGATGAAAAAGCATTTAATCCACTTGTATTTGTCACTGGAATATTGTATCTGCTAGATAAAAGAAGGAGAGGAAAGTGAAAGATGATTCTAATTTTCATTTTGAGAAAATGATGCCAATTTCCAGGTCTTATGCAATAGCCGTTCTGGAAGCAAAGTCTAGGCCTTGTAACTTACATTCTATGGCCCGGAGAGGGGAAATGACAGGCCCGAGGTGGAGCTGGAATCAGAACCCGGGTCTCTTGACTCTCGGTTACTTTCCTAGCCCATGCGGCCTCCAGTTCTTGATGGGGGAAATTCCTGGATCCAATGCCTGTTCTCTCCCTTAGCACATTGCCTACATTTGCTAATTTTAGGAGGCAATGCGGCTTAGTGGAAAGAGCATGTGATTAGGAGTTAAGAGATCTAGGTACCAATTTCGGCTCTGCCATTTCTCTGCTGTGTGACCAAGGGCAGGTCGCATCAGCCTCCTTGCTGACCTCCCGCCCTCCTGTCTTTCCCCACTCCAATCATCATCATCAATCGTATTTATTGAGCGCTTACTATGTGCAGAGCACTGTACTAAGCGCTTGGGAAGTACAAATTGGCAACATACAGAGACAGTCCCTACCCAACAGTGGGCTCACAGTCTAAAAGGGGGAGACAGAGAACAAAACCAAACATACTAACAAAATAAAATAGAATAGCTATGTACAAGTAAAATAAATAAATAAATAAATAAATAGAGTAATAAATATGTACAAACATATATACATATATACAGGTGCTGTGGGGAAGGGAAGGAGGTAAGATGGGGGGATGGAGGGGGGGACGAGGGGGAGAGGAAGGAAGAGGCTCAGTCTGGGAAGGCCTCCTGGAGGAGGGGAGCTCTCAGCAGGGCCTTGAAGGGAGGAAGAGAGCTAGCTTGGCAGATGGACAGATGCCTCAGTTACCTCATCTGAAATATGGGGACTAAGATGATGAGCCCCATGGGTGTAATGGACTATGTTCAACCGGAATAGCCGTCCATCCCAATGCTTAGTACAGCACTTGGCTCATAGTAAGTGCTTAACAAATATCATTGAAAAAAATGAATCAAACAATGAGTGGTGTTTATTGAGTGCTTACTGTATGTGCTTCTAGACTGTGAGCCCACTGTTGGGTAGGGATCGTCTCCATATGTTGCCAACCTGTACTTCCCAAGCGCCCAGTACAGTGCTCCGCACACAGCAAACCATATTTCACTGTGCTGCTTGGATCATTTTTCTACAAAAACATCC
The DNA here is from genome assembly GCF_015852505.1 of Tachyglossus aculeatus. Lineage (NCBI taxonomy): Eukaryota > Metazoa > Chordata > Mammalia > Monotremata > Tachyglossidae > Tachyglossus > Tachyglossus aculeatus. The sequence continues at coordinate 132,655,629 of NC_052101.1, forward strand.
TCAGTCCATGTTTCCCCACTCCCCAAGAACCTCCAGTGGTTGCCCATCCATCTCTGCATCAAACAGAAACTCCTCGCCAAAGGCTTTAAAGCAATCGCTTTTCCCCCCTCTCCCCTCACCTCGCTACTCTCCTACTACAACCCAGCCCCCAAATCTCACTCCTCTGATGCCAACCTTTTCACCGTACCTCAATCTCGTCTATCTCGCCGCCGACCTCTAGCAAACATCCTTTCATTCATTCATTCGATAGTATTTTTTGAGCGCTCACTGTGATCAAAGCACTGTACTAAGCTCTTGAGAGAGTACAATCCAACAACAGACACACTTCCTGCCCACGATGAGCTCATGCCCTCCCTCTTCATATCCAAAAGATGATCACTCTCCCCACCTTCAAAGCCTTATTAAAATAATAATGGTATTTGTTAAGCGTTTTCTGTGTGCCAAATGCCGTTCTAAGCACTGGGGTAGATGCAACTTGGTCAGGTTGGACACGGTCTCTGTCCCACATGGGGCTCACAACCTCGATCCCAATTTTACAGATGAGGTAACTGAGGCACAGAGAAGTGAAGCGACTTGCCTAGGGTCACACAGCAGACAACGTGGTGGAGACGGGATTAATGATAATAATAATAATGGCATTTATTAAACGCTTACTATGTGCAAAGTACTGTTGTAAGCACTGGAGAAGCTACAAGGTGATCAGGTTGTCCCACGGGGGGTTCTCAGTCTTAATCCCCATTTTACAGATGAGGTAACTGAGGCACAGAGAAGTTAAATGACTTGCCTAAAGTCACACAGTTGACAATTGGTGGATTTGAACCCCTGACCTCTGACTCCAAAGCCCGTGCTCTTTCCACTGAGCCACGCTGCTTCTCCAGCGTGGCTGAGTCAATCAATCAATCATATTCATTGAGTGCTTACTGTGTGCAGAGCACTGTACTAAGCGCTTGGGAAGTACAAGTCGGCAACATACAGAAATTGGCTTAAGCTCCTTGGGCCTCAGTTATCCCTTCCATTAAATGGTGATAATTATGGGAGTCAGAAGACCTGAGTTTTAATCCCTGACCTACCACTGCTCTGTTGTGGGACTTTGGGCAAGTCACTTAACCTCTCTGGGCCTCGTTTTTTCTATCTGTAAAATGGGCATAAAGGACCCTGTTGCTTAGAAGAAGGTACGTTGGATTGGGGTTCAGGAGAGCTGGACTCTAGTCTCAGTTCCATTCCTGGCCTGATGTGCAAACTTGGGCAAGTCAAATACAAGCAAGTCACTTAACACAAGTCAGAGAAGCAGCGTGGTTCAGTGAAAAGAGCACGGGCTTTGGAGTCAGAGGTCATGGGTTCAAATCCCAGCCCTGCCAATTGTCAGCTGTGTGACTTTGGGAAAGTCACTTAACTTCTCTGGGCCTCAGTTACCTCATCTGTAAAAATGGAGATGAAGACTGTGAGCCCCCAGCGGGACAACCTGATTGCCTTGTAACCTCCCCAGCACTTAGAACAGTGCTTTGCACATAGTAAGCGCTTAATAAATGCCATTATTATTGTTATTAGAACAGTGCCTTGCACATAGTAAGCACTTAATAAATACCATCATTACTTAACCTCTTTAGGCCCCAATTTCCTCATTTGTAAAGTGAGGATAAAATATTTGTTCTCCCTCTTTCTTAGTTTGATTATCTGGTATCTATCCCAGAACTAAAGACTGCTGGGAATATAGGAAGAGCTTATTAATAATAATAACAATAGTAATATGGTATTTTTAAGTGCTTACTATATGCCAGGCACTGTACAAAGCACTGGGGTGAATACAAGCAAATTGGATTGGACACAGTTCCTGTCCCACATGGGGCTCACAGTCTTAATCCCCATTTTACGGATGAGGTAACTGAGGCCCAAAGAAGTGAAGTGACTTGCCCAGGGTCACACAGCAGACATGCGGCGGAACTGGGATAGCGAAAGGCGGGCTGGAAGACAGATCCAGGCCTGGCAAAGGGCAATCACACTGAAGGGAAAGCTACCTTGTGCTCTGCTGTAAATACCTGCAGCCGCCCAGGGGCAAATTCCGATCTCTGGTAACAATCCCTCTTCCAGCTGTAAAAGCATTTGCCCCCCAAGCAGTGAACTAGGCACACATGGTCTCACCACATCTGCATACTAATGGTGTGGCTAAATAGACATATATAGATATCCCGGGCCCGAGTACCCAGAGATGAAAGGGAAAACAGCAAGCAAGGCCCTCCAGCACTCTGTTTATTAGAACATCTTCGGGCCATCTGGTTCTCATCTTCTCTGTGCTGTCCGTTGCCGCAGAAATGTCATTTTCCAATACATTTACACAAACAAGCTCTCTGTGAAGCCTTCCAGAGCCCCAGGAAAGGGGACCTCACCGCGGAGTGGGTTTGGTCCCCTTTTTTATAGTTGTACTGTGGAAAAAAACCCATGGGCTACTGCTTGCTGAAATACCCCAGCTTTGAAGACAATGTGGTGGTTCCTGTGGCTTGTCATTTCCGCACACGACGAAAACATCGACCGGCACTCACAGAAATCATTTTCCTGTTCCGAAAAAGCTCGGATGCAAGCCCCTCTTTTAAACTGTAAGCTCCTCGTAGTCAGGGAATGTGCAGAGCACAGGTTTGCACTCTGAGTTTTAGATCAAAACTGGAGTAGAAGCCGGGAGGCCTAGTGGGAAGATCACAGGCCCGGGAGTCAGAGGACCTGGGTTCTAATCCCGGCTCCTCCACTCAACTGCTGGGTGACCTTGGGCAAGTCAGTCAGTCAGTCAATCGTATTTATTGAGTGCTTACTGCACGCAGAGTGCTGTACTGAGCACAACATAACACCTTACTGCCCTGATTTCCAAAATGAACCAAATCCACACATTACGCTGCTTTAATGCCAACCTTCTCATTATTCCTCAATCTCGCCTTTCTCACCTCCGACCCTTCGCCCACATCCTCCCTCCCGCTTCCTATCTGACAGATGATCACTCTCCCCACCTTCAAAGCCTACTGAAGGCACACCTCCGCCAAGAGGCCTTCCCCGACTAAGCCCTCATTTCCTCTTCTCCCACTCCCTTCTGCGTCACCCTGATCTCCTCCCTTTATTCACCCAGCTCAGCCCCACGGCACTTGTGTCCACATCTGTAATCTATTTGTTCATATTAATGTCTGTCTCTTCCTCTAGACTGTAAGCTCACTGTGGGGAGGGAAGCGTGTCCACCAGCTCTGTTATATTGTACTCTCCCAAGTGCTTAGGTCAGTGCCCTTCACACAGTAAGCATTCAATAAATACCATTGATTGACTGATTGATATCATCATCATGCCACACTGCCCGCCCAGGTGACATGGGCGTCCCGGGTTTCGCAGCATGGCCTAGTGGCCAGAACACGGGCTTGAGAGTCAGAGGTCGTGGGTTTCAATCCCGGCTCCACCACTTGTCTGCTGGGTGACCCTAGGCAAGTCACTTAACTTCTCTGTGCCTCAGTTACCTCATCTGTAAAATGGCGATTGAGACTGTGAGTCCCATTTAGGACAGGGACTGGGTCCAACATGATTGCCTTGTATCTTAGCACTTAGAACAGTGCTTGGCCCGTAGTAAGCGCTTAACAAATACCATAATTGTTATTATTATATCTGTCCACTCTGTATCCACCCTCCTTGTTTCATCATTCTGTTATCTTTGATCTCTTTTTCATCTCTGGAATCACTTTGATTCTCACCCCAGCCCCACAGCACTTATGTCCGTATCCTTTACTCTTCCCCATCCTTTATCCATAATTGATTTCAATGTCCATCCTCCCTCTAGACTGTAAATTCCTTGTCTGCAGGGATCAGATCTGCTAACTCTATTGTACCATACGTTCTCAAGAACGTCGTACAGTGTTCTGCACATAGTAAGTGTTCAATGAATATAATTGATCGATGGACTGATTGATAAACCATCCCCTTATGCTCTTATCTCTGAGGTGAAGCATCTGTGAATTCCCTGAAACGCCAACTCAGTAACGATGGTATTGATTACGTGCTTATTAATAATGGTATTAGTTAAGCGCTTACTATGTGCAAAGCACTTATTCTAAGCCAAACATTATGCTAAGTGCTGGGGTAGACCCTCTGTGTGATTCACAGTCCCCTTGGGAGGGTGAGCTGTCGGTCAATCATCCTCAATTTACAGATGAGGAAACAGGAACGGCGAAGGGAGGTGACTTGTCCAAGGTCACACAGCAGGCAAATGGCAGAGGTGGGAATAGAACCCAGATCTTTCCACCTCCCAGTCCCTCGCACTTTCCACTAGACCACTTCTTACCTTTCTTGTTTTATTCCTTCCTGCTGAAACTTGGGTCTCGCGGGGTGAAGAGAGGTTCTGCTGCCTACATTAATGATCCTTTCGGCAAAGCAAAATTACCGCTTAGCCTACAAGGTAACAGTAGTTGTCTTTCTTTAAATCCAGCAGAATGTCAAATGAACTATTAGATCATCTTTCCATTTTCCACTGAGACAATTTCTGACCTTGAGATGGCACATTGTTAGTGCTTCCAATTTCTGGGAACAAGGGGCTACCTGTGTGAAACGAATTCAACTGAAGCGGTGTTATGTTGACAATCATTGGTTTTTAAATTACAGTGGGATTTCATATTCCTGATGCACAACTCCATTAATATGCAAAGCCTCCCTACGATAAACAGAACCACCAAGACGGAGACTGAGAAAAACTCATTTCAAATTTCCTTGGGAAAAAACAACAGAAACAACAACAACAAAAAACCCAGGGTCGATTTAGATCATGTCAACAGTTCCACAGATAGCTGTACTCTGAGAGGAATCGATTGCATTTTTGAATGTCATTGCTGGCTGTGGTGATGATTATTTAAAAGCTTTAATAAACATGTATATTAAATGGAAAATAAAACAAGAACCCAAGAGCATTGCTTATTAGTCCAGCCAACGGTTACGTAAACCACAGAGCACTTTGCTCATGTTAAACTGTGACTTTCTTACTGCGACGGATCTCATGTTTCAACGTGGATGCATTTTTCCTGTTTTTGTCGATGTTGCTGGGTCTGTTCTCAGTGAATAGTGTGGAAACAATCATGGCCTCACAGAAAGAGCACAAAATTGGGAGTCAGAGGATGGGGGTTCTAATCTTGGCTCCACCTGTCTGCCTTGTGACTTTGGGCAAGTCACTTAACTTCTCTGTGCCTCAATTTCCTCATCTACAAATCCTACTCCCTCCTACTTGGACTGTAAGCCCCATGTGGGACAGAAACTGAGTCTGACCCGAAGAGCTAATATCTGCCCCAGGGCTTAGTACAGTGCTTGGCACATAGGAAGCGCTTAATGAACATAATGACAATAGTAACAATAATAATAATGGTATTTGTTAAGTGCTTACTATGTGCCGGGCACTGTACTAAGCACTGGGGTGGATACAAGCAAATTGGGTTGGACACGGTCCCTGTCCCATGTGGCGCTCACAGTCTTGATCCCCATTTTACAGATGAGGTTACTGAGGCATGGAAAAGCAAAGTGACTCACCCATGGTCACACAGCAGACTAGTTAGACCTTCTAACTCCCAGGCCCGTGCCCTATTGTCATAGTCGTGGTACATCTCAGACTTAACGCTTAATACAGCTCGACTGAATACAGAATAAATCATGCTGCTGAACATGGTCGGGTGGGGCATCTCGCGATCCATATTATGAGAGAAAGTGTTGGAATTTGAGATGGAGAGATGTGGTTTAGCAGTTTTGGCTTTGATTCCTAGGCGCTCCACCTCGATTTTCTCTGAGAACTTCAGTAGGCTCCTTACGCTACTCCACAGTGGAAGGGCTATGATCAGTTATTCGATCGATCGGTGGTAATCATCAAGCACTTACGTTGCGCAAAGCACCGTATCAATTGCTCGGAGAGGACAATACCATTGGTAGACACGATCCAGCGTGGCTCAGTGGAAAGAGCAGGGGCTTTGGAGTCAGAGGTCATGGGTTCAAATCCCAGCTCCACCAACTGTCAGCTGTGTGACTTCGGGCAAGTCACTTAACTTCTCTGTGCCTCAGTTACCTCATCTGTAAAATGGGGATTAAGACTGTGAGCCCCCCGTGGGACAACCTGATCACCTTGTAACCTCCCCAGCGCTTAGACAGTGCCTCGCACATGGTAAGCACTTAACAAATACCATCATTATTATTATTATGGAGCTCACAGCCCTGAGCACATGGGAGAGTTCAATGTAACAGAGTTAGCAACTTCTCTGCCCACCTGGAGCATACAGTCTAGAGGGGAAGACAGACAGTAATATAAGTAATTTATAATATATAGTTTAAATAGATGGACATAAACGAGGGCGGCCTACTGGGTAGAGCGTGAGCCTGGGAATCAGACCTGGGTTCTAATCCTGGCTCTGCTACTTGGCAGCTGTATGACCTCGGGCCAATCACTTCACTTCTCTGAGCCTCAGTTCCCTCATCTGTAAAATGGGGATTAAGGCTGTGAGCCCCATGTGGGACAGGGACTGGGTCCAAACTGATTAGCTTGTATCTTCCCCTGTACTAAAAAAAAAGTGAGGTGGGGTTGAGAGTGGGGTGAATTCATTCATTCATTCATTCATTCATTCATTCAATCGTATTTATTGAGTGCTTACTGTGTGCAGAGCACTGTACTAAGCGCTTGGGAAGTACAAGTTGGCAACATATAGAGACGGTCAATAAGAGATGCCTTCTCCTGTGAGATCCTATCTGTGGGTGTGAGGGTTGTGTATGCACCTAGGAGGAGGAGGCCAGACTCCATCATCAATCAGTAAATCAATTGTACTTATCAAATGCTTACTTTGTGCAGAGCACCACACTAAGCTTTTGGGAGAGTATAATACAACAGAATTAGCGGACACGTTCCCTACCTATGATGAGCTTATGGTCTAGAGGGGGAGACAGCCATTAATATGAATCAATAATTCATAACATATAATTTAAAGGTTTGTACATTAGTGCTTTGGGGTTGAGGATGGGGTGAATATCAAATGTCAAAAGGCCACAGGTCCAAGTGTGTAGACGAGGCAGAAGGGAGAGCGAGCTGGGGGAAAAGGGGGCTTAATTGGGGAAGGCCGCTCAGAGAAGACGTGACCTTAATTATGCTTTGAAGGTGGACAAAGTGGTGGTCTGGCGTGTATGGAGGGGGAGGGAGTTTCAGGCCAGGGGGAGGATGTGGGAGAGGGGTTGGCGGCGAGATAGACGAGATTGGGGCACAGTGAGTTAGCTGGCTCTAGAGGAGTGGAGTATGCGGGCTGGGCTGGAGTAGAAGATTTGTGAGGTGAGGTAGGATGGGGTAAGCTGATTGAGTGCTTTAAAGCAAAGGGCATTTATTGAGCACTTACTGGGTGCACAGCACTGTACCAAATGCTTGGGAGAGTACAGTACAGCAGAGTTGGTAGACACAATCACTGCCCACGAGAAGCTTGTAGTCTTGAGAGGAAGGAGCTCACAGTCTACATATTCATTTACTCCTCTAGACTGTAAGATCATTGTAGGCAGGGAACATGCCCACCAACTCTGTCATTACCAACTCGGGAGAAGCAGCGTGGCTCAGTGGAAAGAGCACAGGCTTTGGAGTCAGAGGTCATGGGTTCAAACCCCGGCTCTGCCAATTGTCAGCTGTGTGACTTTGGGCAAGTCACTTAACTTCTCTGGGCCTCAGTTACCTCATCTGTAAAATGGGGATGAAGACTGTGAGCCCCCGTAGGACAACCTGATCACCTTGTAACCTCCCCAGCGCTTAGAACAGTGCTTTGCACATAGTAAGTGCTTAATAAATGCCATTATTATTAATAACAACAATAATAATAATAATGGTATTTGTTAAGTGCTTACTATGTGTCAGATACTATATATACTAAGTGCTGGGGTGGATAAAGCAAATCAGGTTGGACACAGCCCCTATACTGCATAGGGCTCACAGTCTTCATCCCCATTTTACAGATGAGGTAATTGAGGCACAGAGAAGTGAAGTGACGTGCCAAGACCACACAGCCAACAAATGGCGGAGTTCTAGCGTACTCTCCCAAGCTCTAACAGTGCTCTACCCACAGCAAGTGCTCAGTAAATACGAATGCTTGATTGATTCATTCCCATCCTCATCAGTTGTGTATATGGGGTTTTTTAATGGTAGTTGTTAAGCACTTACTATTTTTTAAACATTGTCCTGCGCTTCTTCAATTGTACCGTCAATGATCTATGCTGACTCCTTTATTGGTGAACAGTTTTATGCTTGGCTCTTCCCTTAGTGTGGAAGTTCCCTGTGGGCAAGGAATGGGTCTCTTCTTCTGCTATGCCTTTCCAAGTACAGCTCAATAGATTCCATTACTACTCACAAACAGCGCAACCATTTTTGATGAATGAAAATGAATGTTTTCATTAAATTTCATTAAAATCGTCGGAATTAAAACACAGGGAAACATTAAGGGAAAATTGGGTTCGGAGCTCTGCTTGCGGAACATTTTCAAGCTGTTCACCGAACTCAATGAACTGGTTCGTCCCACCTACGTATAGCATTTATTTTGACTTCAGATCAGTTTGAGAAGAACGGGGCCTCCGGATTGGGCTCCACTGCAGTGGACTCTTCTTGTCAAAGAAATAATGACACGGAGGAAAAGAACATATTATTCACACGGCTTTAAAGGGAGCAGAAGTGTCAGTATCTGTGTGAACAGGATGAAGAGGCTAGTCTAGGCACGTGGAGAACATGCAAGAGAAGGAGAAGATACAGCCTCTGTCCCCCAGGACCTTTCAATCCAAGGGCAGAGACATCCATCCGATCCTAGGTGAGCGATTCCGATAGTTTTCAAATTCATCGATCGATCACCGGTAATTATTGAGCACGCACCATGACCGAAGGATTGTACTAATCTTGTTGTGGGCAGGGAATGTGTCTACCAACTCCATTATATTGAACTCTCCCAAGCGCTGCTATTCAACACCTCATTCGGTAGGTACTGAGTGCCTACTTTGTGCTAAGCCCTGTACTAAACCCTGGGAAGAGGTCCCAGACGCACACCCTGACATCGAGGAGCCTACAATCTAATTGGCGAAACACAGAAATTCTTTGTCAGCAGTGGGAGCTGTGGGGGGGAGGAGGATGAGACACCTTAAAACTGGAGAGGTATTTTGTCAGAAATATGCCTTGTGCTGAGAATTTGATTCATCAATTTTATATGCAAGGAAATAGTCTACCAGAGAGTGTTTTTAAGTAGTAGTCAGACATTAGTGGATAGATGCCCCGCCAGTGCCCTGGGCAACAAAGCAATTTTGCTTAGCAACGAGTTTGGCAGGACGATTTTTCCCCTGAGGTCGGTTGGGGTTGGCTCATATCTCCTGAGTTTGACTTGAAAATTCAGTTTCAAACAGAACTCAAAGCAGGGTTTAGTTTTTTCACTGACATTTCTTTCCCAAATGAGAGAAATATCTTTCAGGATCTCCCTGCCTCTGCTCTTCGATATCATTACCAAATTTTCAAGAGGCCCTTCCCTTGCTGACACCTGCCCTTTCCTCTCCATACAAACTGCTACCACGTTAATCCAAGCACTTATTCTATCCTGCCTTGATTACCACATCAACCTCCTTGTTGACCTCCCTGTCTCCTGTCTCTCCTCACTTCAGTCCATACTCCACTCTGCCATCTGGATCATTTTTCAAGAAAAACGGTCAGTCCACATTTCCCCACTCCTCAAAAACCTCCAGTGGTTGCCCAGTCATCTCCATATCAAGCAGAAACTCCTTACCATCAGCTTTAAAGCACTCAATCCCCTCGCCTCCTCCCATCTTACCTCTCACTACAGCCCGGCCTGCACATTTCGCTCCTCTAATGTACCTCTATCTTGTCTGTCTCACTGCGAGACCCTTGCCCATGTCCTTCCTCTGGCCTGGAAATCCCTCCCCCTTATATCCGGCAGACCTCCACTCTCCCCACACTTAAAGCCCTACTAAAATCACATCTCCTCCGAGAGGCCTTCCCTGACTAAGTCCTCATCTCCCCTACTTCCTCTCCCTTCTGCATCACCCTTGCATTTGTATCTCTCTTCACCCCTCAGCCCTCAGCTCCACAGCACTTCTATCCACATCTCTCATTTATTTTAATACCTTCCCCTTAGAGCTGGAAGACCAGCTGGCCTGTCTTCTGTGGCTTTTCAGAAGAGAGTGATGTGTAGCCAGTGGACTGCGTTTGGAAATTCTATGTAAGGTCCCATCCCATTTGAAGACAATACCCTCGATGGTGACAGTGGATCGATGGGCCAAACAGCAGAGCTTCTAAACTCACTTCCATAAAACAGGAGCAGCCGCTTTTCATGGCTGGAGTGTGGAAAGGAACAGTGATCATGAAACACCGAATGATTTTCATACTGTTGAGAACTCGGTCACCTCCAAGGACAAAAGATTCTGCTGTCCTCGACGGAGGCATGGCTATTTAAATTAATGTTGATTTAAGTTAGGACATTAATATCAGATTGGTGCATTGACGAAATGTTCATTTCAATCAGACAATCTTGCCATATTTAGAAATTCCCTAGAGAAGATATTTAATTAAAGGAAAGAGACATAAAACTCAATGCCAAGACGTTGAGCCATTTGAAAGTGGCTTTAAAGCACTGCCCTGTATTCTGACTGGAAAGTGAGTTGTAGTCATGGAACCAGAGAACTCCCAGGGCCATCAAGGGGTCATATGGTCCAGTCCCCTGCCTCCAGGAAAGGGAAGGATTATACCTTCTAGGACAGGCTGTTCGCCTCTTCTTTCCTTCAGGAGCCACAGGAATGGGGACTCCATAACTACCCTGAGGAGTAACGGTAGTAGCAGAAATGGTATTTATGGAGCATTTACTGAGTCCCGTGAACTGTATTAAGCACCTGGGAAACACAACAGAAGCGTCAGACACATTATCTGCTCATGAGGAGCTTCTTCTCTAACTGGGGAGAAAGACATAGAAATAACAAAATCCCATCTCCTCCAAAAGGCCTTCTCTAACTAAGTCATCATTTCTTCATCTCCGACTCCCTTCTATGTCACCTTTACACTTAGATTTGCACCCTTTATTCACCCCTCAGCCCCACAGCACTTATGTACATATCTAACATTTATTTATTTTAATATAATTATAATTATGGTACTCTTTAAGCACTTACAATGTGCCAAGCGCTGTTCTGAGCGCTGGAGTTGATATGAGTTAATCAGGTTGGACACAGTCCCTGTCCCACGTGGGGCTCAGAGTTTTAATCCCCATTTTGCAGATGAGGTAACTGAGGTCAGGAGAAGTTAAGTGACTTACCCAAGGTCACACAGTAGACATATGGCAGAGCCGGGATTAGAATGCAGGCTCTTCTGACTCCCAGGGCTGAGCTCTATCCACTAAAGCCACACTGCTGCTCTCTGTGGGCAGAGAACGTGTCTACTGACTCTGTTATATTGTCATCTCCCAAGGGCTTGGTACTGTGCACTGCATACAGTAAGCACTCAATAAATATGATTGATTGATCAGGGCAGAGAAGTTTTGCCTGAAGGAAAAAACCCAGGTTTGAGAGTCAGAGGACCTGGATTCTAATCCCTGCTCCACCCCCTGCCTGCCGGATGACCTAGGTCAAGTCACTTCACTTCTCTGTGCCTCAACTTCCTCAACTGTAAAATGGGGATTCAATCCCTGTTCTCCTTCCTCCAGTCAAGCATCTAGTAAACATTTAAAGAATAGTTAAATTTTAATAGTTATTATTAAAGTAAGGCCAATGCCTCCTCAGGTTACCGTGTAAGGCCACAAGGCCCCAGTCAATCGATCAGTGGCATTTATTGAGTGCTTATTCTGTGCAGAGCACTTTACAGAGCGCTTGGGAGAGTAAAATACAACATTCATTCATTCATTCAGGTACACACGTCCCCTGCCCACGGGAAGCTTACATCAAACAGGGAGAGTCAGACATTAAAATAAATTGCCGATATGAACATACGTGCCTAAGTACATGAGTGCAGATCTAAGAACATGGGCAACACAGAAAGGGAAGGGACCAACGGAAATGAGGGGAAGGCCTCTTGGAGGAGATGTGATTTTCATAAGGCTTTGGTGGTCAGTTGGGTATGAAGGGGGAGGGATTTTCAGGCCAAAGGCAGGATGTGGGAGAGGGGTCAGTGGTGAGAAAGAGCAGAGTGAGGGCCAGTGAATAGGCTGGCATTAGAGAAACAAAGTGTGTGGGCTGGGTAATAGTGGGAGAGTAGCGAGATGAGGTAGGAGGGGGCAAGGTGATTGAGTGTTTAAAGCCGATGGTCAGGAGTTTCTGTTTGATGCAGAGGTTGATGGGCAACCACTGGAAGGTCTCGAAGAGTTGGGAGACATGGCCTGAATGTTTTCGTAGAATAACGATCCGGGCAGTAGAGTGAAGTATGGACTGAAGTGGGGAGAGACAGGAGTCAGGGAGCTCAGCGAAGAGGCTGATGCAGAGGTGGCTTATGATAAGTGCTTGGATCAGCATTGCAGCAATTTGGATGGAGTGGAAAGAGTGGATTTTAGTGATATTGTCAGGGAAGAACTGACAGGATTTGGTAACAGACCATGTGGGTTGAAAGAGAGAGATGAGTCAAGTAGAAATCGTTCAATCAGTGGTATTATTGAACACTTACTGCGTGCCGAGCACAGTACTAAGCACCTGGGAGGATAGATTACAATCGAGTTGGTAGACATGTTCCCTGCCCACAGGGAGCCTCCACTCTAGAGGGATGTTAAGTTTGAGGTGTGGGTAGGACATCCAAGTAGAGATGGCCTTAAGGCAGGAGGAAATGTGAGATTGTAGAGAGGGAGAGAGATCAGGGCTAGAGATGGAGATTTAGGAATCATCTGCTTTTGGTCATAAAACTCACCTTCTTCCCTTCTTCTCTATCTCCTACTATGCACCATGGCAGAGATACTTTTCAGAGATCACTGATCAATCAATCAATGGTGCTTATTAAGCACTTACTATGTGCAGAGCACTGTACTAAGCGCTTGGGAGAGTACCATACAACTGAACTAGCAGCCACTGAAATCACCCCATCCCCTAATCCTGAGATTCCAGGGGTGGGACCTAGTAGGAGCAGGGCTGGGCTGGCATAAGCGCTTAGAACAGTGCTTTACACATAGTAATTGCTTAATAAATGCCATCATTATTATTATAAGGACTGGAAGATTCTAGTGGGCAGGGAATGTGTCTATCAAATCTGTTATATTTTACTCTCCCAAGCACTTAGTACAGTGCTCTGCACCCGGTAGGTGCTCAGTAAATACCATTTATTTGATTGCCTGATTGCTAATGAAATTGTGGCAGGAACATGTCTACTAATTTTCTTAAATATTGTACTCTCCCAAGAGCTTAGTACAGTGCTCTGAACCCAGTAGGCGCTCAGTAAATACAGTTGATTTGATTGGCTGATGGCTAATGAAATTGTGTCAGAAACGTGTCTACTAACGCTGTTTTATTTTACTCTCCCAAGCACTTAGTACAGTGCTCCTCACACAGCAAGTGCTCAATAGATACAATGGATTTTTTTATGGTATTTGTTAAGCGCTTGCAATGTGCCAGGCACTGGGGTAGAACAAGTTGATCAGGTTGGATACTGTCCCTGTCCCACACAGGGCTACAATCTCAATCCCCATTTTACAGAGGAGGGAACTGAGGCCCAGAGTAGTGAAATGACTTCCCCAAGGTCACAGAGTCGACAAGTGGCGGAGCCGGGATCAGAACCCAGGTCCTTCTGACTTTCAGGCCTGGGCTCAATTGGTTGACTGAGCTCCCTTGGTCTCCCAGACTCTGTTGGGGCTGGTGGCATTGAAGTTTTCCTGTGCTTTTTGTAGCTCAATAAAAGCGCTTCTGATTCTGCATTCCTACTTCCCAGCAACCCCCTCCCCATAAATTACATCATCATAATAATAATGGTATTTGTTAAGTGCTTACTATGTGCCAAACACTGTTCTAAGCACGGGGGTAGATTCAAGGCAATGAGGTTGTCCCACGTGGGAATCACAGACTTCATCCCCATTTTATAGATGAGGTAACTGAGGCCCAGAGAAGTTAAGTGACTTGCCCAAAGTCACACAGCTCCACAGTGGTGGAGCTGGGATTAGAACCCACGACCTCTGACTCCCAAGCCCATGCTCTTTCCACTAAGCCACATTGCTTCTTTATTTCCAGAAAACCTTCCCTGACTAATCTCTTATCTCCCCACCGTATCCTCCACACCTTCTCTTCCCCTCTAGTCTGTAAACTTGTGTGCAGCCAATCACATTTACTTAGCGCTTACTGTGAGCAGAGCACTGTACTAAGCACTTGCACTGAACTAAGTAGGGAACTTGTCTAACTGTTATATTTTCCTCACCCGAGCATTTAGTATAGTGCTCTGCACACAGGATGAGCTCAGTAAATACCGCTGATTTATTGATTACACAGCTGCGTACATAGTCCCTGCCCCACAGTACTTATTATTATATCATGCTCTCCCAATCACTGAAAACAGTGCTTTGCATGCAGTAAGCGCTCAATAAATGCCATTGATTGATCGACTGATGAACATATCTATATGTTCTGCTTCTTGCCTTATCTGTAATTTATTGTAATGTCAGAATTCCCCACTAGACTGTCAGTGTCTTGAGGGCAGGGAACATGTCTACCAACTCTTTTGTGTTGTACTCTTCTAAATGTGTAGTACAGTGCTCTGCACCCAGTAAGAGCTCAATAAATATGACTGATTCTGAGGCATTTGCTACAAACAGAGGCCTTCCCAGAATAGAAGGCTTTCCAAGACTGAGCCCCCTTTTCCCTCTCCCCCTTCCCAACCCCCCAGCCCTACCTCCTTCCCCTCCCCACAGCACCAGTATATATGTTTGTACATATTTATTACTCTATTTATTTTACTTGTACATATTTACTATTCTATTTATTTTGTCAATGATGTGCTTTCAATGATGAGCTTTACCTCTATTTATTCTGATGACTTGACACCTGACCGCATGTTTTGTTTTGATGTCTGTCTCCCCCTTCTAGACTATGAGCCCGTTGTTGGGTAGGGACTGTCTCTATATATTGCCAACTTGTACTTCCCAAGCGCTTAGTGCAGTGCTCTGCACACAGTAAGCGCTCAATAAATACGAGTGAATGAATGAATGAATGACCCCCCCAAATCTCATTTGCATAAAGGCAGGCTACATATCTCAACAACTGTGCTTAGTACAGTGCATTTACACTCAGTGGGTGCTCAATAAATTCCACCCCCTCACCACCACTACTTCTCTTAGTACTACTACTACTAATTAATAATGGTGGTATTTGTTAAGTGCTTACTATGTTCCAGGCACTGTACTAAGCGCTGGGAGGGTATACAGGAAAATCGGACTGGACGCGGTCCCTGTCCCACGTCGGGTTCACAGTCTTAATCTCCATTTTCCAGATGAGGTAACTGAGACCCAGAGAAGTGAAGTGACTTGCCCAAGGTCACACTGCAGACACGTGGTGAAGCTAGGATTAGAGCCCTCGGTCCTTTTGACTCTCAGGCCCATGCTGTAGCCACTAAACCACGTGGCTTCCACTAATAATAATAATAATAATGGCATTTATTAAGCGCTTACTATGTGCAAAGCACTGTTCTAAGCACTGGGGAGGTCACAAAGTGATTAGGTTGTCCCACGGGGGCTCACAGTCTTAATCCCCATTTTACAGATGAGGTAACTGAGGCACAGAGAAGTTAAGTGACTTGCCCAAAGTCACACAGTTGACAGTTGGCAGAGCCAGGATTTGAACCCATGACCGCTGACTCCAAAGCCCATGGTCTTGCCACTGAGCCACACTGCTTCTCATAAGCAGCTACTACTACTACTACTACTTCTTGGGAGTCTACATTTGGGTCATTTTGTCATTTTGGAGGGTTTTGTTTGGTTTTCCTTGCTGACAGTTGGGTTTTGGGGCGGTTTTGTTGATAGTCTGGCCACAATCCTCATGGGTCAGGGTAATTGCAAATGGGGAAGCAGCACAATGTCCTAGTGGAATGAGCCTGGGCCTGAGAGTCAGAAAGACCTGGGTTCTAATCCCGGCTCCTCTGTGTGACTTTGGGAAAGTCACCTCACTTCTCTGGGCCTCACTTACCTCAAATGTTAAACGGGGATTAGGACTGTGAGCCTCATGTGGGACAGGGACTGTGTCCAACTTGACTACCTGTATCTACTTCAGTGCTTAGAATGGTGCCTGGCTCATAGTAAGTGCTTAACAAATACCATTAAAAAGTAAAATAAAATAAAAAATTGCTAGGCACGTGTTTGAGGGTTTGGGAAACAAAAAGCAAATGTGATCAAGATGAAGGAAACACATGGCAAACAGTCCCATGCCCTGCTAGTCTGTACCAGGAATAGGCCATTAAACTCAAACATGTTTACTGGAAAACAACCTCGAGCCTTTGGGAAGACAGAGTGAAAAATGATCTTGCAAAGACCCTTAAGGTTCCAATTTCTTCGGGTATATAAATTACTCTCAAGCATTTTAAGAACATAAGAAAAGCCAAATTATGTCCCCTTCCCCTGCCCCAGTAACTGATTATGGCTTATTTGTCCCCTCTTACCAGCTGATAATTTCACCCCCTACTGTGCAATCAGAATATAGAAGCAGCGTGGAAAGAGCACGGGACTGGAAATCAGAGGACCTGGGTTCTATTTCTGGCTCCGCCACTTGTCCATCGTGTGACATTGGGCTAGTCGCTTCACTTCTCTAGGCCTCATTTACCTCATCTGGAAAATGAGGACTAGGAATGTGAGCTCCATGTGGGTCAGGGACTGCGTCCAACCCGATTATCTTGTATCTACTCCAGCACTCAGTACAGGGCCCGGCACATAGTAAGCCCTTAAGAAATGCCATTAAAACCCAAAAAAGTACCCGTTCTCCCTCCCACTTAGCCTGTGAGCCCCAAGTGGGACAGGGACTCTGTCGGACCTAACATATCTATCCCACTGCTTAGAACAGTGCTTGACATCTAGTGAGCTCTTAACAAATATCATGATCATTATTCGTTATTAGACACAAGCTGCCTCCTCGTCTGTTAATTATCTCACTATAATCTGGTTTCTGCCCTTACTCCACTGATTCTACACTTTCCAAGGAACAGTGCTTGGCACATAGTAAGCATTTAACAAATACCATCATCATCATTATTATTATTATTAAGAGTGATTTCCTCCTTGCCAAATCTATACTGGGGATCGTTCCCGTCTCCTAGAAACATTTTCCGACCTCTTTCGGTTCTCCCATCTCTCTGGCTGCTCTTTCTTATACTTTTGCCGACTAGTGGGGGTCTCTCCAGCCTCTGTTCTGGGTCCCTTCTCCTTCTCACTTTTCACTCCCTTCAATTTGTGATCTCTTTTCCAGATATTGTGGGATTTGATTGTTTTCATTCTTTCATTCATCATTCAATCATACTTATTGAGCTCTTACTGTGTGCAGACCACTGCATTAAGCACTTGGGGAAGTACAATACAACAATAAACAGACTCATTTCCCATCCACAAGTTCACAGTTTAGGGGGAGAGACAGGCACCAATACAAATAAGTAAATGGCAGATAACTACATAGGTGCTGTGTGGCTGGGAGGGGGGAGGAATAGAGGGAGCAAGTCAGAGCAACGCAAAAGGGAGTGGGAGAAGAGGAAATGGGGACTTAGTCTGAGAAGGCCTCTTGGAGGACATATGCCTTCAGTTAGGCTTCGATAGGTGGGGAGAGCAATTGTCTGTCAGATTTGAGGTAGTAGGGCATTCCAGGCCAGAGGCAGGACATGGGCTAGGCGTAGGTGGAGAGACAGGAGAGACTGAGGCACAGTGAGAAGTTTAGCGCTAGAGGAGCGAAGTGTTCGGCCTGGGTTGTAGAAGGAGAGTAGAGAGGTGAGATAGGAGGGGCCAAAGAGGTGGAGTGCTTTAAAGCCAATGGTGAGGAGTTTTTGTTTAATGCGAAGGTATCACTGGAGGCTTTTGAGGAGTGGGGTGACATGTCCTGAACATTATTGTAGAAAAACAATCTGAGCAGCAGAGTGAAATATGGACTGAAGTGGGGAGAGACAGGAGGCTGGGAGGTCAGCAAGGAGGCCGATGCAGTAATCCAGGCGGGATAGGATGAGTGATTGTATTAATGTGGTAGAAGTGTGGATGGAGAGGAAAGGGCAGATTTTAGTGGGTGCAGACAACTCACTCGAGGAGTTTGGCGAGGAATGGGAAAGGGAAATGGGGAGATAACTGGAGGGGGCCGTGAGATCAAGAGACTTTTTTTAGCACAGGGGAGACATGGGCGCATTTGAAAGTAGGGGGGAAGAAGCCATTGGAGAGTGAATGGTTGAAGGGGGCTGTTGGGGAAGGAAGAAGGGAGCAGGCAAGAGTTTTGTAAGGTGTGAAGGAATGGGGTCCGATGCGCAGGTGGAGGGGGTGGCTTTTAAGAGGAGGCAGGAGAACTCCTTTAGAGATACTGCTGGGAAGGACGGGAGAGTTGAAGAGTGGGCAGAAAGGGGGAGGGACTGGGGAGGGGCAGGGGTGAATTTAGGGATTGTTTTATTATTATTATTATTATTAATTATTATTCTTATTTTTATTAAGGTATTTGTTAAGCGTTTACTATGTGCCAGGCACTGTACTAAGGGCTGGGGTGGATACAAGCAAATCAGGGTGGACACAGTCCCTGTCTCACGTAGGGCTCACGGTCTCAATCCCCATTTTGCAGATGAGGTAACTGAGGCCCAGAGAAGTGACATGACTTGCCCAAGGTCACACAGCAGACAAGTGGAAGAGCTGGGATTAGAACCCAAGACCTTCTGACTCCCAGGAACGGGCTCTATCCACTGTGCCATGTGTAGTCCCGAGGCCTCTAAAATGGTGTTTTGAGCTACCTCCAGACTTTAGTAAATTACTTCATTGTTTCAGGTCCGCATTTTTTCATTCTTCCTGATTCTTCAGTTCAAAGTTTTTGTAAATTTTCTTGGTTGGCCTTCCCCATTGCGTTCCTCCACCCCCACCACCCCCCTTGCCATCCCCAGTAAGAAGTTAAATCGTATCAAGTAGTGCTCTCTAGTACACGGAAACCTCCTGGACCAAGTCCTACCCCCAAAACAGAATTCAATCCAGCGTGTGCATCTTTCCTTGTTGGTTGTTTCTGAACATCAGCATCCATTCCCTCCAAAAACCTTACCTCCACTTGGCTTCTGATGGGCTTATTCAACCTGTGCAATGGACGATGATTGACTTCTCCCACCGTTTCCACTGGTTCCAGTTTAACAGCCTCCTCAATCCCAGTCTGAAGAAGCAGCGTGGCCTAGCGGAGAGAGCCCGGCCCTGGGATCCAGAGGACCTGGGTTCTAATCCCAGCTCCGCCACTTACCTGCTGTGTGACGTGGGGCAAGTCACTTCACTTTTCTGGGCCTCAGTTTCCTCAACTTCAAAACGGGGATTCACTGTCCGTTCTCCCTCCCCCTTAGACTGTGAGTCCCATGTGGGTCAGGGACTGTCTCCAGCCTGATGATCTTGCATCTATCCCAGTGCTTAGAACAGCTTTTGACACATAGTAAGTGTTTAACAGATTCCATAAATAAAAACAAAGCAAAACAAAGAAAACCCTAGCAGTCACGGGGAAAAGCGTATATTCTGGCTCCATTTTCTCACCAATTCCACATCCTCGCTTCAAGAGGTCTAGAATTCCAATATACCTCCCAGATGTCAGTGGGAAATTATCCAAGCAGACATGTCTCATAGAGCTCCATCCATCTCAATCTCATGCGCTCACAGCGACCACAATCATTCCACCGCAATTAAGTGGGGCACCGTGTATAATCAGTTTGATGCCAAACCCATTTGAATCTCTCTGCTTGTCTCCGTTCGGGATCTTTTTTTCTTTTTTGGCTGGGGGGGATTTCTGTGGGCTTCTCAACTCAATTTGGGGCTTTCGAAGTCGAGTCCAGATGGATCGAAAGCTCCGATAACGCATAAAGCTAGTTAATCAACTTTCATACAGCATTGAGAAGCAGCGTGGCTTAGTGGAAAGAGCCCGGGCTTGGGGTCAGAGGTCATGGGTTCTAATCCCAGCTCCGCCACTTGTCAGCTGTGTGTCTTTGGGCAAGTCACTTAACTTCTGCTGCCTCAGTTACCTCATCTGTAAAATGGGGATGAAGACTGTGAGCCCCATGTGGCTCACAACCCAATTACCTAGTATCTACCCCAGGGCTTAGAACAGTGCGTGGCAGATAGTAAGTGCTTAACAAGTACCATTATTATTATTATTCATTCGGCCACAAGGAGAGTTCACAGGTGTCATCTACATTTTAACAGTGGTGGGTAGCCAGGAATTTACACACCCTTAAAATTGACCCCAAACCTCTAGCCTTACATGAGACACTTGCCTGTATGAAGATTGGCATTCAGTCCAATCCAATTCTCAACTCACAGTCCCCCTCCACGGGCAGGTTTGTATTTTGATTTTTTGAGATATTTATAGTTTTCTCCCACAACGTAAGTGGCGTCTGCTCCATTCTCACTAAATCAAGACAAAAGTCAAAACACGAACACGTTTGGAGAATTAATTTTCTGAAGCCCCCGCTCCGCCCACCCGGCCCAGGCCCCAGCATTTTGAGCGAATGTTTTGGCAATGGCAAGGAATCGCTCCCCCGTATTTGGACAGGCGAGAGAACCGTCGTTAAGGAGCTCTGCTCTGCTCCCGTTCCCCATCAGCTTGGAAAACATCCCCTTCCCCCATTCCCCCCTTCCCTAGCCCTGCCCAGAATTGTGCTAGCTATTGCTGTCGCTTAAAAATCATATATGGAAATTCTTCTGGACACTAACCCAGTAATTAGAAGAAAATTGAATGATGCAGGACGAGGGCTCAGCATCCGGGGCCCAGAAACCATCAGCGGTGGAGATCCGAGACCCACTAATCGCATTCCATTTGCCACCCGTGTCTCCTTTTTCTGGGGCTATTGCACGTGGAACCAGTTCTACGCCCGCAAACCATATTCCGCACTGGAAAGCTCATGATGATGATCATGTTATTGGGCTGTCAGGTGGTTCTTTTCACCCCGCGGAAAGAACGTCGAAGAGAACAGAGCAGTGCCGTCGTTTGAAAAGCGCGACGCTCCTGGTGTCTTAAGATTAATGATATTTGCTTATTATTGGATGAACCTCCTTGAATAAGCACCCGAAGTAAGAGTCCGCTTCAGAATTTCATATATTTATTTTCATAAGCCAAATAGCTGTAAACAACATCTAATGTCATTCTCCAGAATGGTAACACATTATTAACTTCTAAGCCAGCCCTAATGGGTTTTCATTCTCTGGGAGACAATGAGCTCTCCTGCACCGTAGCGATGATTAAAAATCTACTCCTCCTGGAAAGCTTCGCTAGCAGCGGCTCTTGCAATGGATATGGAAACCGGCATTCTCGAAGAGTTTCCCCTTTCGATTCTCTGCTCTCTGTCCCCGAAACGATCTCACTCTGATCCTTACCGCTCGTCGAGGGCCCGACCCCAGAGTATTGACCTCTCCCAGACTCAATCAATCAAATGTATCTAATGAGTGCTTACTGTGTGCAGAGCACTGTAGTGAATGCTTCTATTCGTCGATACCCATCCTCAACGCCGGAGTTTGTAGGTGACATCAGTTGGCCGTTTGGTGGCTCCTATCAGATTCTACTGTTGGTAGTGTTTTCTGTCTCTATATGTTGCCAACTTGTACTTCCCAAGCGCTTAGTACAGTGCTCTGCACACAGTAAGCGCTCAATAAATACGATTGATTGATTGATTTTCATCTGTCTCCCCTCGTCCCATAACTCCCTGCTCTCCTTGCCTGCTTCCAACCAGGAAAAGCCCACCCAAGCCAACGCTCTATCTGCTGCTGCCCATCGGCTCCCAGCAGGCCCTATTAATAACAATAATAATAAGAATAATGGTATTTGTTAAGCGCTTACTATGTGCCGGGCACTGTACAAAGCGCTGGGATGGATACAAGCAAATTGGGTTGGACACAGTCCATTATTCATTCAATTATTATTCTTTCAATCGTATTTATTAAGTATTTAATGTGTGCAGAGCACTGTACTAAGTGCTTGGGAGAGTATATTATAACAATGTAACAGATACATTCCCGGCCCAAAGCTAGCAGAGGGTCTCTACGAGCATTATTAATAATAATGATAATAATTCTTATTATAGTCATGGTATTTGATAAATGCTTACTATGTGTCAAGCACTGTTCTAAGCACTGGAAGAGATATAAGCTCATCAGGCTGGACATGGTCCCTGTCCCACATGAGGCTCTCACTCTAAGTAGGAGGAGGTGGGATGCGCTTTACCCACTTTACAAATTGTTTTGATGTGTACGTATCTATAATTCTATTTATTTATATTGATGCTATTGATGCCTGTTTACTTGTTTCAATGTCTGTCTTCTCCCTTCCAGACTGTGAGCCCGTTGTGGGCAGGGATTTTCTCTTTTTATTGCTGAATTGTACTTTCCAGCTTTGGGTACAGTGCTCTGCACACAGTAAGTGCTCAGTAAATACGAATGAATGAATGAATGAATGAATGAATGATAACCAAAGCACAGAGAAGTGAAGTTAAGCATTCTGAGGGTTCTGTATTCTGATGATCTTGTATCTTATGAAGCAGCATGGCCTAGTGGATAGAGCCTGGGCCTGGGAGTTGGAGGACTTTGGTTCTAATCCTGCCTCTTGCCCGCTGTGTGACCTTGGGCAAGTCACTTCACTTCTCTGTGCCTCAGTTACCTCAACTTCAAAGTAGGGAATTCAATACCTGTCCTCCCTTCTACTTACACTTGGAGCCCCCTGGGAGACAGGGACTGTATTCGGCCTGATTAACTTGTAGGTGCCCCAGCACTTGGAACAGTGTTTGACACAGAGCAAATGCTTAACAAATACAATATAAAAAGTAAGCATTTAACAAATATTATTGTGATCATGATCATTATTCTACCAGCATACGAATAAAATAAAAAATACTAAGGACTTAACAAATGTTATTGTTATTATCATTCATTCAGCATACAGATGACCTTTGTGGCTCTGGTTCATTTCCCTGTACCCTGAGCATTGTCTATGCGGCAGCGTGGATGCCGTGTACGACTTTCTCGAGCGTTTAGTACAGTGCTCCATGCCCAGTAAACGCTCGACAAATACCATTGATTGATTGATGAGCACTGTTCTCCGCCATTGGTTTTATGCCCCTTCAGCCTTTTCAATTATTTTCCTCCAAAAAGAACTAGGGAATACATATAAATAATCTAGACAAGGAGATAAGTAAATCAATAACCAGTTCTGAGCTGGCTGAAGTCGGGAGATGGCTCTTTTTCCTCCCCACTCTCCACCTCTCCCAGTGCCCAGAGCATCCTGATTGGCATCTTTCTCCCAAGAACCCCTCATCTGTACCCTTACACCCCCCAAATCCATGCCATAAGGACAAAGGGACCCCCAAACCCCGGGTACAACCAGCCGGTTCGTATGTAAAGGGACAAAAGAGAAACAGGATGGATAAAGGAGAATGTGTCTAGACACGGAACGTATAAAAGATAGGACATAAAGATCATACCTCAATATTTGGAGAGCTCTACCTGCGTTTAAATGCTCTTGGAGTAACGGCAACTGCACTGGGACAATCTGGGAAGTCTTCCTGGAAGTGGCAGGGGAGGAGGGCTTTTAGTTGCATTTTAAAGAAGGGAAAGCGAAGTGGAGTGGAGAACTGCCCGGAAGCACGAGAGAGCCATGGGTGGGAGGTTGGAGGTGGCAGATGATGGAGAGATCATCATCAGGTTTGCTTAGGGGAGGTATCGCTTCTCCGGTCTTGGTCCATCTCCTCCAAGAGGCCTTCCCTGACTAAGCCCTCCTTTCCTCTTCTCCCACTCCCTTCTGCATCACCTCGACTTGCTCCCTGTATTCATTCCCCCTCCCAGACCCACAGCACTTTAGAAAAGCAACATGGCGTAGTGGATGGAGCCCGGGCCTGGTCATGGGTTCTAATCCCGGCTCTGCCACTTGTCTACTGTGTGACCTTGGGCAAGTCACTTCACTTCTCCGGGCCTCATTTACCCCATCTGTAAAGTGGGGATAGAGACCGTGAGCCCCATGTGGGACAGGGACGGTCTCCAACCTGATTTGCTTGTATCCACCTCAGCGCTTAGTACAGTGCCTGGCACATAGTAGGTGCTTAACAAATACTATTATTATTATTATTACAGTGCCTGGTATTAAGTAAGCGTTTAACAAATATCATTATTATTATTATGTACAGAACTGTAACTTTGTTTATTTCTATTAATGTCTGTCTCCCCCTCTAGTCTGGGCAGGGAATGTGTCTGTTATATTACTATATTGTAGTCTCTCAAGCGCTTAGTACAGTGATCTGCACATAGCAAGCTCTCAAGAAATGACTGACTGATTGACTGACCCCACTACAATAACTTTGGCTACTGTTCACCAAAGAGGGGAACTTTGCCTTGGCCGCTAAATGAGGAGAGGGGTTGAATTCCCACAATGTCTCTGGCCAAATGGGAGCCATCCATCAATCTTGGGAGAGTACAACAGAGTCAGTAGGCGCATTCCCTGTGAAGAAGAACCCCCTTCTAGACTGTGAGCCCACTGTTGGGTAGGTACCGTCTCTCTATGTTGCCAACTTGTACTTCCGAAGCGCTTAGTACAGTGCTCTGCACACAGTAAGCGCTCAATAAATACGATTAGAATGAATAAGAGAGCAGCAAGAATTGAGAACATTCCACCGATCCAAGTGCAATCACATCCTCTCCTCGGCAGCCTGCCTATCATCCAGAGGAGGCTTGGTGGGGGTGGGGGGAGAGGGCAGGAAGTGGGGGGGCTCAGAGCTCAGGCTTGTCTGCTCCCAAACAGGAGTGCATTTCACATCGGGCTTGGTTAGTCATGAAAAGCTTTCCTTCCATTGCTCAGAGCAGAGTTCGCTATGCAAATAAGTCCTGTGAAGGCTGCCGAAGTGGCATCTCTTGGAGACAAACGACAGATGTTTTTCTGAATGTCAGTCAGTCAGGCATATGGTATGGAATAAATGTGCTCGCGGGAAGCCCTCGGCCTCTCACCTTCCCCTCCTTCCCCACTGCCACACCTGGCTAGGAAAGTACCCGGAGGAGGTAATGATTTCAAAGCAAAGGCACCAGGGACCAGAGTTCTGATGCTATGAGATGCCAAACATTATCATCCTTGTCCTTGTACTCCTCCTATTCCTCCTCTTCTTCTTCCTCCTCCTCCCATTCCACTTCTTCTTCTTCCTCCTTCTCACCCTCCTCCTTCTTCTCCTCCTACCCCTTCTCTTCTTCCTCCCTCTCCTCCTCCTCCTCCTCCATATTACCAAACACCTACTGAAGCATTCATTCATTCATTCAATCGTATTTATTGAGCGCTTACTGTGTGCAGAGCACTGTACTAAGCGCTTGGGAAGTACAAATCAGCAACATGTAGAGACGGTCCCTACCTAACAACGGGCTCACAGTCTAAAAGGGGGAGACAGACAACAAAACAAAATGAGTAGACCAGTGAAAATACTATCAGAATAAATAGAATCATAGCTACATATACATCATTAATAAAATAAATATGGTAAGTATGTACAAATAAAATAAATAGAGTAATAAATATGTAGAAATATATATAAGTGCTGTGGGGAGGGGAAGGGGATAAGACTATGCTAAGTGTTTGAAAGAGTACACCAGAAAGAAAACTCGTTTCCCTCCCCCAAGGAGCTGGTACTCTAAGTGGGAAGACAGACAAGAAGGGTCGAAGGAGAATGCATTCATTCAATCAATCAGTCGTATTTATTGTGCGCTTACTTAGTTTAGAGCATTGTACTAAGTGCTTGGGAGAATACGGTGCAGCAAAGTTATTGGACACATTCCCCGCCCACAACGAGCTCATGGTCTAGCGGGGGAGACAGACATTAATACATATCTATAAATTACAGACATGTACATAGTGCTGTGGGGCTGAGGGAGGGGTGAATAAAGGGAGCAAATCAGGGTGATGCAGAAGGGAGTGGAAAAAGAGGAAATGAGGGTTTAGTCAGGGAAGACAGCTTGGAGGAGGCGGACCTTCATAAAGGCTTTGAAGGCGGGGAGAGGGATGGTCTGTCGGATAATAATAATGATGGTGGTATTTGTTAAGCATTTACTATGAGCAAAGCACTGTTCTAAGCGCTGGGGTAGATACAAGGTAATCAGGTTGTCCCATGTGGGGCTCACAGTCTTTATCCCCATTTTACAGATGAGATAACTGAGGCCCAGAGAAGTGAAGTGACTTGCCCAAAGTCACACAGCTGATAAGTGGTGGAGCCGGGATTAGAACTCATGACCACTGACTCCCAAACCCGTGCTCTTTCCACTAAGCCACACTGCAAGAGGGAGAGTGTTACAGGCCACAGACGGGATATGGGTGAGAGGTTATTAATTTTGTTAATGATGTGCATATAGCTATAATTCTATTTGTTCTGACGATTTTGACACCTGTCTACATGTTTTGTTTTGTTCTGTCTCCCCCTTTTTGACTGTGAGCCCACTGCTGGGTAGGGACTGTCTCCATATGTTGCCAACTTGTACTTCCCAAGTGCTTAGTACAGTGCTCTGCACACAGTAAGCGCTCAATAAATACGATTGATTGATTGATTGATTGATTGATTTTTGACTGTGAGCCCATTGTTGGGTAGGGACCGTCTCTATATGTTATATGTTGCCAACTTGTACTTCCCAAGCGCTTACTACAGTGCTCTGCACACAGTAAGCACTCAATAAAAACGATTGAATGAATGAATGAATGGTGGCAAGATAGCCGTGATGCCTTCAGACAGTGGCAGATTATAATAATAATAATGGTATTTGTTAAGCGCTTACTATGTGCAAAGCACTGTTCTAAGCGCTGGGGGGCTGTACTCTAATCCCCAATCCCTCCCTTTCCCCTCAGGCAATCACTCAGTGGTAGGTATTGAGCACTTACTGCATACAGAGCAGGGCCCTAAGCACTTGGGAGAGCTCAATAAAACAGAGTAGGTAGACATGATCCCAGCCTGTCCCCTGGGTTGCATCTCAGAGTGGGAGAGAGCAGAAAGCCAGGAGGACAAATCAGTGGCATTATAATAATAATGGCATTTATTAACCGCTTACTATGTGCAAAGCACTGTTCTAAGCGCTGAATCAAGCGGCATTAGGAACCACCCGGTGGCTAGCAATAACAATAATTGTACTAGACCGTCAGTTCCTTGTGGGGAGGTATTACCCCATTTTACAGATGAGGTTACTGAGGTTCAGAGAAGTTAAGTGACTTGCCCAAAATCACACAGCTGCCAAGTGGCGGGGATGGGATTAGAACCCATGACCTCTGACTCCCAAGCCTCTGCTCTTTCCAGGAAGCCACACCGCTTCTCTGGTAGAGTGGTCTGTACCCAATAAACACTCAATAATTACCACTGATTGATTGGTTGATTGACTGAGTATCCCTGCCTTGGCCTCTAGACTGTGAGCTCGCTGTGGGCAGGGAATGTGTCTGATTATTGTTATATTGTAATCTCCCAAGCGCTTATTACAGTGCTTTGCACACGGTAAGCACTCAATAAATACGACTGACTGAATGAATACTCGTTGAGCACTTTCTCTGTGCCAAGCACTGTTCTAAACCCTGGGGAATGATGATGATGATAATAATAATAATAATAATAATAATAATAATAATAATAATAATAATGGTATTGGTTAAGTGCTGACTATGTGAGAGGCCCTATACTAAGTGATGGGGTGAATACAACCAAATTGGGTTGAACACAGTCCTTGTCCCATGTGGGGCTCACAGTCTCAATCCCCATTGTACAGATGAGGTAACTGAGGCCCAGAGAAGTGAAGTGACTTACCCAAGGTCACATAGCAGACAAGTGGCAGAGCCAGGATTAGAACTCATGGCCTTCTGACACCCAGCTCCATGCTCTATCCACTACGGCTTGCTGCTTCTCATCATAAATCCATCTCACCGGCTTGGACTCTGGCCAGCTCGCAAAACACAAGTCCACTCAAATAGTGGACTTACTTTCCCCAGGAAGTCAAGTGACCCGCCCAAGGTCACCCAGCAGGCAAATGGCAGAGCTGGGATGAGATCCCAGATCCTCCGACTCCCAGGCCTGTCCTCTGAATAGATCACTAGGTGATATTTACTGGGTGCCTAGCTAGTGCTCGGCACTAAACTAAGCGCTTGGGAGAGTATAATCTTCGTCACAATTGGTATTTATTCATTCATTCATTCAATCGTATTTATTGAGCGCTTACTGTGTGCAGAGCACTGTACTAAGCACTTGGGAAGTACAAGTTGGCAACATATAGAGACAGTCCCTACCCAACAGCGGGCTCACAGTCTAGAAGGGGGAGACAGAGAACAAATTTATTCAGCAGTTGTAGTGATTGAGTGCTTACTATGTGCAGAGCACTGTATGAAGTGCTTCGGAGAGTGCAATACACCAGAGTTGGTAATAATAATAATGATGATGGCATTTATTAAGCGCTTACTATGTGCAAAGCACTGTGCTAAGCACTGGGACTGTTACAAGGTGATCAGGTTGTCCCATGGGGGGCTCACAGTCTTAATCCCCATTTTACGGATGAGGTAACTGAGGCCCAGAGAAGTGAAGTGACTTGTCCAAAGTCACACAGCTGACAGTTGGAGGAGCCGGGATTTGAACCCATGACCTCTGACTCCAAAGCCCATGCTCTTTTCCACTGAGCCATGCTGCTTCTCTAGCTGTAGACACGTTCCCTGCCCATAACGAGCTTGCAGTCTAGAGAAGCAGCGTGTCTCAGTGGAACGAGCCCGGGCTTTGGAGTCGGAGGTCATGGGTTCAAATCCCAGCTCCACCACTTGTCAGCTGTGTGACTTTGGACAAGTCACTTAACTTCTCTGTTCCTCAGTTACCTCATCTGTAAAATGGGGATTAAGACTGTGAGTCCCACATGGGACATCTGATTACCTTGTAACCTCCCCAGCGCTTAGAACAGTGCTTTGCACATAGTAAGTGCTTAATAAATGCCATTAAAAAAGGGGAGACAGACATTAATATAAAAAAATAATTTATGATATACAATTTATAGATATGTACCTAAACGCTGTGGGGTTGAAGATGGGGCAATTCTCAAATGCCCAAAGGTCCCAGACCCCAGTGCAGATCCACTCAATGAACGATTTTATTGAGTGCTTACTGCGTACTTGGCTCAGTGGAAAGAGCACGGGCTTCAGAGTCAGAGGTCATGGGTTCAAATCCCGGCTCCACCAGTTAGCTGTGTGACTTTGGACAAGTCACTTAACTTCTCTGGGCCTCAGTTCCCTCATCTGTAAAATGGGAATGAAGACTGTGAGCCCCCCGTGGGACAACCTGATCACCTTGTAACCTCCCTAGTGCTTAGAACAGTGCTTTGCACATAGTAAGTGCTTAATAAATGCCATCATTATTATTATTATTATTATTATTATTATTACAAAGCTCTGTACTAAGCTCTGGGGAGGGCACGCTATACCTGTCTACCAATTCTGTTATAGCGTCCTTCCCCTAGCAGTTAGTGTAACGTTCTGTACACAATAAGTGCTCAATGTGTACCACTGACCGGCTCGATGCAAATGTGCTGCAGCGGATATTAGGGGATGTTCATTTCCCATCATTTTTCAACTGCTAAGATGGAGGCGGGCAGTTTGTTCTTATTTTCCCTGCCCGTTGTGGCCGAGGTGATGGAGCGTTCGGCCTCCTCTTCCCTCCTTTCCTCCCTCCAACCTGCCCTCATCCATCGCCCCTCCTCTGTTGGCCTGCAGCCTCCCCAGAGAGAGGGAGAGAGAGAGAGAGAGAGATCTTGAAAAATGTGCAGGGACCACAACCAATCCCTCAGGCATCTGTCTCCATTTAAACCGGCTCTCTCCAACTTGTACTTCCCAAGCGCTTACTACAGTGCTCTGCACACAGTAAGCGCTCAATAAATATGATTGATTGATTGATTGATTGATTATCTGATGACTAGCTCTCCTGCTGGAAGAGAGCACTTCTGTCTGCGCTCAGTCTCAAGGCCCAATTCAATCGTATTTCTTGAGCGCTTACTGTGTGCAGAGCACTATACTAAGCGCTTGGGAAGTACAAGTTGGCAACATACAGAGACGGTCCCTACCCAACAGTAGGCTCACAGTCTAGAAGGCCTAATGAGTCAGGCTAGCCTCCCCGGGGCAAAAGCCCCCCACCGCCCCCGCGCCATCAGCAATGCCGATGGCAACTAGTAGAAGGCGCTGGCAACTGTGTTCTATCCAAACAGATGAGCGATGCAGGGAGTAATAAGGATAATAAATGATAAAGATGGCATTTCTTAAGCGCTTACTCTGCGCAGAGCACGGTTCTAAGCGCTGGGGAGGTTACAAGGTGATCAGGTTGTCCCACGGGGGGCTCACAGTCTTCATCCCCATTTTACAGATGAGGTAACTGAGGCACAGAGAATAATGATAATAACAATGATAATGGTATTTGTTAAGCACTTACTATGTGCAAAGCACTGTTCTAAGCGTTGGGGAGGTTACAAGGTGATCAGGTTGTCCCACGGGGGGCTCACAGTCTTCATCCCCATTTTACAGATGAGGTAACTGAGGCACAGAGAATAATGATAATAACAATAATAATAATAATAGTGGTATTTGTTAAGCGCTTACTATGTGCAAAGCACTGTTCTAAGCGCTGGGGAGGTTACAAGGTGAATCAGGTTGTCCCACGGGAGACTCACAGTCTTCATCCCCATTTTACAGATGAGGTAACTGAGGCACAGATAATAATGATAATAATAATAATAATGGCATTTGTTAAGCGCTTACATTGTGCAAAGCACTGTTCTAAGCGCTGGGGAGGTTACAAGGTGATCAGGTTGTCCCACGGGGGGCTCACAGTCTTCAGCCCCATTTTACAGATGAGGTAACTGAGGCCCAGAGAAGTTAAGTGACTTGCCCAAAGTCACACAGCTGACAATTGGCAGAGTGGGGATGTGAACCCATGACCTCTGACTCCAAAGCACGGGCTCTTTCCACTGGGCCATGCTGCTTCTCTTAATAATAATCATTATTAATCATTTATATTAATTATAATAGTTATTCATTAAATTATATAATATATTTATATTATTAATAATTCATCATTAGTAAGGGTTATTATAAAATATAATAATAAGAGTAACGATTATGGTATTGGTTAAGCACTTACTATGTATCAGGCACCGTACTAAGCGCTGGGGTGGATACAAGTGAATCAGGTTGGACACAGTTCCTGTCCCACGTAGGGCTCACAGTCTCGATCCCCATTTTACAGATGAGGTAACAGAGGCACAGAGAAGTAAAGTGACTCACCCAAGATCACACAGCGGACAAGTTGGTGAGCCCGGATTATAATCCATGGCCTCCTGACTCCCAGGACCGGGCTCTTTCCACTACGCCATGCTGCTTCTCTTATCAGCTTTAGAGCAACAGTTGATCTCAGATCAACTTTAGGGTCTGGGACCGCTATCTCAATCGATCAGTGGTATTTATTGAGCCTCACCGTGCGCAGAGAACTGTACTAAGCAGTTGGGGGAAGATGGAACAAGAGAGTTGGTAGGCACCTTCCTGGCTGACAGTCTACAGAAATTGGATTAAGAGATTACAGATGTGCCTGGGCTCCACCTGGTTGTGAAGGGATTGATTCCCAATCCACCGATGAGTAGCATCCTCTCATAATAACAATAATGATGGCATTTGTTAAGCGCTTACTATGTGCGCCCGGATAGCTCAGTCGGTAGAGCATCAGACTTTTAATCTGAGGGTCCAGGGTTCAAGTCCCTGTTTGGGCGAAATATTTTAGAGAAGCAGCGTGGCTCAGTGGAAGGAGCGTGGGCTTTGGAGTCAGAGGTCATGGGTTCGAATCCTGACTCCGCCACATGTCTGCTGTGTGATCTTGGGCAAGTCACTTAACTTCTCTGGGCCTCAGTTACCTCATCTGTAAAATGGGGATTAAGACCGTGAGCCCCACGTGGGACAACCTGATCACCCTGTATCCTCCCCAGTGCTTAGAGCAGTGCTTTGCACATAGTAAGTGCTTAACAAATGCCTATTATTATTATTATTATTCTTATGTGCAAGGCACTGTTCTAAGCGCTGGGGAGGATACAAGGCGATCCAGTTGTCCCACGTGGGGCTCACAGTCTCCATCCCCATTTTACAGATGAGATAACTGAGGCCCAGAGAAGTGAAGTGACTTGCTCAAAGTCACACAACTGACAGGTGGCAGAGCTGGAATTAGAACCCATGACCTTTGATTCCCAAGCCCCGGCTCTATCCACTGAGCCACGCTGCTTCCCCATGAGAGGTCCTCTCATGGACCTCTGCCATCTGACGTGGGCTAAATACGGCCGAGAATTGCCTGAGCCTCACGACGCTGCATCACAGCTCCACAAGGGAGGGGGTTTGTGTGGCTGCCACAACCCCCAGGCCCGTGAGCCTCCGCCCGTATGGTGGATGGAGAGGAGGCGCAGGGGGAATCAGAGGACGTCCGACTATGGAGTCGGCGCAGGAACTGGCGCGGAGTCGGGCGCGAGGGGACACCCTCCACTGGGGACACCTTCCCCTTTCGGTATGCCGGCCACCTCGGGTCGGCCTGGCGGAGAAGCAGCGTGGCTCAGTGGAAAGAGCCCGGGCTTTGGAGTCAGAGGTCAGGGGTTCAAATCCCAGCTCCGCCAATTGTCAGCTGGGTGACTTTGGGCAAGTCATTTCACTTCTCTGGGCCTCAGTTACCTCATCTATAAAATGGGGATTAAGACTGTGAGCCCCCCGTGGGACAACCTGATCACCTTGTAACCTCCCCAGTGCTTAGAACAGTGCTTTGCACATAGTAAGTGCTTAATAAATGCCATTATTATTATTATTATTATTATTATCAGTGGCCATCTTGGGTCAGATTGGCATTCGGGCCACTGCTGGAGGCCGGCCTTCTACACCGGCCCAAAGGTACGAGCAGAGCACCGCCTCTTGATGCTATGCCCACCCCCGAAACTAAAGCGTGCTGCCCCTGCCATGCACACTCGTGCCCCCACCAAGATCTGCTGCGGCAAAGAAAAAGAACCTATGGTCAAAGATTTACGCACTCTAAGGGCAAAGCCTCAGCCAATGCTGAAAACTGGGAGTCGATGAAGAATTGAAGCAGCGTGGCTCAGTGGAAAGAGCCCGGGCTTTGGAGTCAGGGGTTATGGGTTCAAATCCCGGCTCTGCCAATTGTCAGCTGTGTGACTTTGGGCAAGTCACTTAACTTCTCTGGGCCTCAGTTACCTCATCTGTAAAATGGGGATGAAGATTGTGAGCCCCATGTGGGACAACCTGATCTCCTTGTATCCCCCCAGCACTTAGAACAGTACTGCACATAGTAAGCGCTTAACAAATACCATCATCATTATTAATTCCGGCATGGATTTTTTTTTAATGGTATTTGTTAAAGATTAACAATGCATCCAACCCTGTTTTAAGTGCCGGGGTAGGTGCAATTTAGTCAATCGATTTTTAGACTGTGAGCCCACTGTTGGGTAGGGACTGTCTCTATATGTTGCCAACTTGTACTTCCCAAGCGCTTAGTACAGTGCTCTGAACACAGTAAGCGCTCAATAAATACAATTGTTTGATTGATTGATTAAGCGCTTACTACGTAATCTGCACTGGGGTTAAGACAAGGTTCTGAGATCCGACTCCAACCCGACCCCTCACGCGGTTCGCGTTCGATCGAATTCCTGTTTTACAGACGAGGACCCTCGGGAGCGGAAAAGTTAAGCGATTTCCCAAGGTCACGCGGCCTGTTGGCGTCGACTTCCAGGTGTGTGCTCTAACCACTAAGCCTCACTGCTTCCTCGGCAGTTGCTGCAATCCGCAACTTCGAATGGCTCTCGAGCCAAGGAGGCAAAAGCGAGACAGGGCCACGCTCTGCAAGCCACACACCCGGCAACACGACGAGGGACAAACTGTGTGCGTGCATGTGTATGTGTGGCCAGGACCGTGAGTTCCACACTGGCGCTTTTCAGTCACACACCCACACACAGGCTCACGGGGGAATTTCAGTGCCAGTGGTGTCCTTTTCGAGCAGCAATATGGAAATGCCTCATTAAGACCGGAATCATTTGCACTCCCTCCAGCCGCTTGCCAAAGAGGGCATTTTCCTGGCACTGCAACCTCCTGGCGGGGAGAGCCGCCCTCCGCTAGTGGATGTTCGCCCAGTTGGCTTTCGGGGCAGGGAGGGACAGCGGCCGGGCGGGTTCTGCCCGCACCCGTTCTTCGGCAAGTAGCCCGATGCCGCCGCTGCTGCCAGATCCTCCCGGCCGCCTCCTCTGATCTGCCGGTACAAATTAGCTTGTAGGCACTCACTCAGTGGGAGAGCCAGAGCCTGACACAAAAGACAACGCTTCACCAGGTGTTTGGTAACTCGAAAAATTCATGCCATCTGCTGCTCCTGCCCACACCTAAAGGCTATGAACGGCGGAGATTTCCTAAAATGAATACTCGTGTTAAAAGCTCGCCTCAGCCCCATCAGAATGTACGGTGGGAGTTGTCATGCCGTCTGCTGCTTTGCGTTGCCAAATGACCGATCTTCATCGTTGTTCTCAAAGGTTCTTACGATGGGGTTGCGCCTTCGATTTCCATGGCAGCCCTTCCTTTAAAGGTTTTTGTTGTTGTCGTCGTTGTGCTGTTTTTCTCTTTGTATTTGTTAAGCACTTACTATGAGAAAGGTCCGGCCCAGTGGATAGAGCAGGGGCTTGGGAGTCAGAAGGACCTGGATTCTAATCCTGACTCCGACATTTATCTGCTCCGTGATCTTGGGCAAATCACTTCACTTTTCCGTGCCTCAGTTCCCACATCTGTAAATCGGGATTAAGACTGTGAGCCCTATGTGGGACACCTATCGTGTACCTACCCCAGCACTTAAAACAGTGCCTGGCACATAGTAAGCACTTAACAAATACCACGATTATCATTATTATCATTATTATTATTATCATTGTTATGTGCCGGGGTAGATACTGATGAATCAGGAGGGACACAGTCCCTGTCCCACATGGGGATCACAGTCTAAATAGGAGGGAGAACAGGTATTGAATCCCCATTTTACAGTTGAGGAAACCGAGGCCCAGAGAAGGGAAGTGACTTGTCCAAGGTCCCACAGCAGGCAAGTGGCGGAGCCAGAATTAGAACTCAGAACTGAGTCCAAAAATGCCACAATTTGACCCGGGGTCAAAGGGAAGTGGATGGCTGAACAGCTCCCGTGGAAAGAGCCTGGGCTTGGGAGTCCGAGGTCATGGGTTCAAATCCCGGCTCCACCAACTGTCAGCTGTGTGACTTTGGGCAAGTCACTTTACTTATCTATGCCTCAATTCCCTCATCTGTAAAATGGGGATTAAGACAGTGAGCCCCCCCGTGGGACAACCTGATCACCTTGTAACCTCCCCAGTGCTTAGAACAGTGCTTTGCACATAGTAAGCGTTTAATAAATGCCATCATTATTATTTAATTCAGGCTAGTGCCTCCGCTCTGTCCTAAGTAGCTGTTTGATCGCTCCTGTTTCATTTTGTCTGCCTGAGACATAGTCTAAATAATCAGAAGAATTGTTGAATCGGTTAAGAAATTACTGTGTGGCAAGCACCAGGGTAGCTACAATACAATCAGTCTAAAGGGGAGGAAGGAGAGGTATCAAATCCCCGATGTACAGATGAGAAAACTGAGGCAAAAACTGAAGTGACTTGCCCAAGGTCACACAGTACAGACACAGCATGGCCTAGTGGAAAGAGCATTATTGTTGTATTGTTCTCTCCCAAGCACTTGGTAAAGTGATCTGCACACAGTAGGCGCTCAATAAATATGACTGAATGAATGAATGAAAGAGCACGGGGCTGGGAATCAGAGGACCTGGGTTCTAATCCCAGCTCTGCCAAATGCTTGCTATGTGACCTTAAGCAAGTCACTTCACTTCTCCATGACTCAATTCTCCCTCCTACTTAGACCGTGAGCCTCATGGGTTACAGAGAAGCAGCATGGTTCAGTGGAAAGAGCCTGGGCTTTGGAGTCAGAGGTCATGGGTTCAAATCCCGGCTCCGCCACTTATCAGCTGTGTGACTTTGGGCAAGTCACTTAACTTCTCTGGGCCTCAGTTACCTCATCTGTAAAATGGGGATTAAGACTGTGAGCCCCCCGTGGGACAACCTGATCACCTTGTAACCTCCCCAGTGCTTAGAACAGTGCTTTGTACATAGTAAATGCTTAATAAATGCCATTATTATTATTATTATTATTATTTTTACAGTGACTGGGTCTGACCTAATTCACTTGTACCTACCCCAGTGCTTAGAACAGTGTTTGACACAGAGAGCTTCACAAGTACCATCCAAATAAAAAAAAGTGGCAGAGCTGGGATTGTGTATATATCTGTAATTCCATTTATCTATTTGGGTGCTATTGATGCCTGTCTACTTGTTTTGTTTTGTTGTCTGCCTCCCCGCTTCTAGACTGTGAGCCCATTGTTGGGTAGGGATTGTCCCTATCTGTTGCCGAATTGTACTTTCCAATCAATCAATCAATCGTTTTTATTGAGTGCTTACTGTGTGCAGAGCACTGTACTAAGTGCTTGGGAAGTACAAGTTGGCAACATTTAGAGACAGTCCCTACCCAACAGTAGGCTCACAGTCTAGAAGGGGGAGACAGAGAACAAAACCAAACATGCTAACAAAATAAAATAAATAGAATAGATATGTACAGGTAAAATAAATAAATAAATAGAGTAATAAATATGTACAAACATATATACATATATACAGGTGCTGTGGGGAAGGGAAGGAGGTAAGATGGGGGGATGGAGATGGGGACGAGGGGGAGAGGAAGAAAGGGGCTCAGTCTGGGAAGGCCTCCTGGAGTAGGTGAGCTCTCAATAGGGCCTTGAAAGGAGGAAGAGAGCTAGCTTGGCGGATGGGCAGAGGGAGGGCATTCCAGGCCCAAAGCACTTAGTACAGTGCTCTGCACACAGTAAGCGCTCAATAAATACGATTGAGTGAATGAATGAATGAATTTTAACCCAGGTCCTTTGATTCTGAAGCCTTTCATTCATTTTTCATTCAATCGGATTTATGGAGCACTTACTGTGCGCAAAGCACTGTACTAAGCGCTTGGGAGAGGACAACAGAACAATAAACGGACACATTCCCTGCCTTCCGTCCACTATCCATCGTCCTGCTGATGGAGGGACATGCCTGCTCTGTGACCTTGGACAAGTCACTTCGCTTCTCTGGGCCTTAGGTTTCTCATCTGTAAAATAAGGACTAAATACCTGTTTCTGTCCCCCTCAGACGGTGACCCCTATGCGGGACGGGGACCATTTCATGATGATAGTGATATTTGTTACTGTTGATAGTGATATTGTTTGCCATCTGCCAAACACTGTACTGCACACTGGGGTAGATATAAGATAATCCAAGTAGGAAGGAGAACAGTATTGAATCCCCATTTTGCATACAAGGGAATGGAGGCCCAAAGAAGTGAAGTGACATGACCAAGGTCGCACAGCAGGTATGTGGCAGAACCTGATTGACTCGTCTCTTCCCCAGCACTCAGTACAATGCCTAGCGTCTAATAAGTGCTTAACGAAAACCACAATTATTATCATTAGCATTGTCATCCAGCCCAGCACACAGGCCCCTTGTTCATCATCTCGGTAACCAAGCATCTGCTCGCCTAAGAACCTAACAAGATCCAGGAACATTTTCCTATTTGGGCCCTGACTGGTTTAGAAGCCAGGATTCTTTCCTATCCCAACCATTTTAGGAATTAAAACACTAGCAATATGTCATTCCTAAATATTGCTCTGGTTCACATCAAAGACGTATCCCTTACTCTCCATATAAATTTGATCTAGCGAGTTGTTCCACAGACAAGTCAGTAATTTGGAGAAAAATCTTTTTTGTCAGAGCTAACGGAGAGACAGATGTGAAAATACCAATAAATCCATCCACAGGTTCTTGCCAATTAACTAAATCAGAAGCGCCCTCCCCGTTTTTTTTCAAGGCTACCGCTGGGGCAGCATTTATGAAATGTTCATTCTGCCGATGATTGAGGATGATTTCAAACTAGGATGATTTCCTTGTTAAAAATAACACTACGAACCATCCAGGACCGACACACTGATTACCTCCCAGCAGGAGACGGGATGAAGAATTCTGAGAGAAAAAGTTTCCTTCCATCTTTTTCCAAAACTCTTCTCCCTTTCTTCATTGCCCTGGGAAAATCCTCTCCTCTTCCAGCAAGGTTTTCTTGGCTAATTGCCCATACCCCGAAGCCTAACCACTGGACGGGTGCCTCCTGCATTTACATTATCATTCCTACTATTTTTAATAACAATTACAAATAACAACAAACCAAAAACTACTCCTCCTGTGTATATGCATGTCCCATCCAACATTATTATTGTTGTTATTCTTATTGTATTTAAGCGCTTACTACGTGCCAGTTCTAAGCACTGGGGTAGTTACAAGGTAATCAGGTTGAATACAGTCCCCGTCCCACATGGGGCTCACTGTCTAGGTGAGAGGGAGGAGGATTTCATCCCCATTTTACAAGGGAGGAAGCTGAGGCACAGAGAACTTAAGTGACTTCCTCGAGGTTACACAGCACATTGTATTAGTGATTCTGGTTCTGCTATTTGTCGGTGTTTTTGTGTCTCTCTCCGTACAATGAAATACATTAAGTCCTATTATTCCTACTATGAGTTCACTTGAGGGGAAGGCTGCTTATACCGTTGACTCCTTGAGGGCAGGGATGACTGTATTATCGTATCCTGACCTAAGTGTTTAGCGCAGTGCTCTGCACACAGTGAGCACTCAAGAAATACCACCAATTGTCTGAATCGTAATTGATTTATTATCTGTAATTCATTTATTTATTTATGTAGCACTCAATAAATACCATCGATTGACTGAATTGTAATTTATGTATTACCTGTAATTTATTTATTTATTCATGTATATTAACATCTGTCTCCCTCTCCAAACTGTGAGCTCATTATGGGCAGGGACTGTGTCTGTTTGTTGTTGTATTGTACTCTCCCAAGAGCTTAGAGCAGGGCTTTGCACACAGGAAGCGCTCAATAAATATGATTGAATGAATGAATGACTGAAATACATCGATCGACCCAGTTAGGATTTTGCCAAATCATTTCCACTTGAAACTGGATGCCTGTGTGGTGATATTTTTTGCAGGAGAGCAAAGAAAAGAAACTGGATGAAGTAAAGGGTCGCAACAACTCATCTGACCCATCTTCCAGGATAGGGAAGAGCCAACTAGCCATAGACCATTGAAGCCAGATGGGTGTTGAGCCTGTTTTTCAATCTCCATCTCCATCCGTGGGTTTAATACCTGGTAGAGTCTTCTCTGGCGATGCTGAATTTATTTCTTCAAGCCCTGTTTTCCATGGAGTCTGATTACAATAATAATAATAATAATAATGGCATTTATTAAGCGCTTACTATGTGCAGAGCACTGTTCTAAGCGCTGGGGAGGTTACAAGGTGATCAGGTTGCCCCACAGGGGGCTCACAGTTCTTAATCCCCGTTTTACAGATGAGGTAACTGAGGCACAGAGAAGTTGAGTGGCTTGTCCAAAGTCACACAGCTGACAAGTGGCGGAGCCGGCATTTGAACCCATGACCTCAGATTCCAAATCCCGGGCTCTTTCCACTGAGCCACGCTGCTTTTCTTGTTTCGACCCCAGCAACTAGCAAAGTGCTTGGCACATAGTGAGTGCTTACTAAGTATCATCATCCTCTAGTTTCTAAACTTGTTTTTTTTATTTCATTTGGTTTGGTTTCGGTATTCATTAATCACTTACTATGCGCCAGGCACTGTACTAAGTGCTGGGGCAGATACGACTTAGGTTGGACTCCAGTTCATGTCCCACGTAGGGTTTACAGTCCAACATTTCACAGATGAGGTAACTGAGGCCCGTAGAAGTGAAGTGAGATGTGCTCAAGGTCACAAGCGGAAAAGTGGTGGAGCCGAGCTTAGAACCCAGGCCCGTGCACTATCCACTAGACCACACTTCTCACGGCAACATGAGCCCATTTCTTTCCAGTTTTCCTCTTAGGGCCTAGTCCCAGGCCTTTATCATTGGCAACACGCTTCTCTGCACCCCAAACTGATTCGAGGCTTCAAGAGAGCGGAAGACAGTTCTCTCCGGGTTGTATACCCAAAGCGGCTTCTCTTTGACTCCTCAAATGCATCTCCACCCAGAAAGAGCCCCGAGGCAACTCAGCCTTGGCTCGATTTTGCTACCCTGAGGTCGGAAGTGGTGATAGGGGCACAGCCTTGGACCTAAGATGGAAGGACCAAGCAGAGTCTGCGGAGGAAGGTGGAGTGGAAGGCGGCTGGATGGGAATGAATACCCCCGGGGGCGTCTCGTGACTATCCCCCATCATCACTTACATAGTATCAGTTACTAGTACGAGTGATGATTCAGAGCCTTGGGAAAAACGAAAAAAAAAACAACAACAGGCTGTGAAGAAAGTTTCCTTGAAGCGGCAGTGAGACTTAGCCACTGTAGATATGGCTTTGGGTCAATCACAATGCTCAGTATCATCTGACCAAGGGTGCTTACAGACCCCCGCCCCCCAGCAGCCAGGACCACCCTGTTAGAAGTATTCTCTTGGAAAATCAGATTAAGGAAGGTTTCCTTAGGATTTCACCGGGTATGGTGCTCTTGTCAACATGTTTTCCAATACAGATCTGGGAGGATGGAGAGAGATGTGAGGCCACATGGAGGATGGCAACTTGCGGCAACTCAAGCAGTGTGGCTTACACATAGCGTCCGGGCTAGGGAGTGGGAAGGACCTGGGTTCTACCTTGGTGGCATCCTTGGCTCCGCTCTCTCATTCACCCCATATATCCAATCCGTCACCAAATCTTGACAGTCTCACCTTCACGTTGCCAAGATCTGCCCTTTCCTCTCCATCCAAACAGCTACCTTGTTAGTACAATCACTCATCCTATGCCGACAGGATTACTGCATCAGCCTCCTTTCTGATATCCCAACCTCCTGTCTCTCCCCACTTCAGTCTATACATGACTCTGCTGTCCAAATTATCTTTCTACAGAAACACTCTGGGCATGTCACCCCCCCACCTCAAAAGTCTCCAGTGGTTGCCTATCAACATTAATATCAAGCAAAAACTCCTCACTATTGGCTTCAAAGCTCTCCATCACCTTGACCCCTCTTACCTCACCTCCCTTCTTTTCTACTTCAGCCCAGCCAGCATACTCCATTCTTCTGCCGCTATCCTCCTCACTGGGCCTCGTTCTCACCTGGCCCACCGTCGACCCCGGCCCACGGTCTACCTCTGGCCTGGAATGCCCTCCTTCCTCACATCCACCAAACTAGGACACTTCCCCCCTTCAAAGCCCTACTGAAGGCTCACCTCCTCCAGGAGGCCTTCCCAGACTGAGGCCTCCTTTTCCTCTGCTCCTCCTCCCCTCCCCATCATCTCTACTCCCTCTCTCTGCTCTACCCCCTCCCCGCCCCACAGC
The DNA here is from genome assembly GCF_015852505.1 of Tachyglossus aculeatus. NCBI lineage: Eukaryota > Metazoa > Chordata > Mammalia > Monotremata > Tachyglossidae > Tachyglossus > Tachyglossus aculeatus. The sequence continues at coordinate 132,697,268 of NC_052101.1, forward strand.
ACTTGTGTATATATGTACATATTTATTATTCTATTTATTTTATTAATGGTGTGTATATATATCTATAATTCTATTTATTTATGTTGATGCTATTGATGCCTGTCTACTTGTTTTGTTTTGCTTTGTTGTCTGTCTCCCCCCTTCTAGACTGTGAGCCCATTGTTGGGTAAGGATTGTCTCTATTTGTTCCCGAAATGCACTTTCCAAGCACTTAGCACAGTGCTCTGCACACAGTAAGTGCTCAATATATAATAATAATAATAGTGGTATTTGTTAGGTGCTTACTATGTGCCAAGCACTGTTCTAAGCACTGGGGTAGATACAAGGTAATCAGGTTGTCCCACACTGGGCTCACAGTCTTAATCCCCCTTTTACAGATAAGGGAACTGAGGCCCAGAGAAGTGAAGTGACTTGCCCAGGGTCACACAGCAGACAAGTGGCAGAGCCAGGATTAGAACCCACCACTTCTGACTCCCAAGCCCGGGTTCTTTCCACTGAGCCACACTGCTTCTCAAAGTAATGGTATTTGTTAAGCGCTTACTATGTACCAAAGCACTAAGTGCTGGAGGGGATACAAGATAATCAGGTTGTCCCACATGGGGCGCACAGTCTTAATCCCCATTTTACAGATGGAGTAACTGAGGCACAGAGAAGTTAAGTGACCTTCCCAAAGTCACACAGCTGACAAGTGGTGGAGTCGAAATTAGAACCCATGACCTCTGACTCCTGAGACCGTGTTCTTTCCACTGAGCCATGCTGTTTCTAATGAATGAATGAATCTGGGCTCTGCCACTTCTCTACTGCGTGACCTTGGACATGTCACTTCACTTCTCTGTGCCTCAGTTCCCTCATCTGTCAAATACAGTGCCTGGCACCGCTTAATACAGTGTCTGGCACATAGTCAGCGCTTAACAAATACAATGAAGAAAATGAAAGATTCAAATGCATTTCTCTCGCTCCTCTGCATCCCTCTTAGCTGAGAACCTGGCATGGGACATGGACCTTTAGACTGTGAGCCCACTGTTGGGTAGGGACTGTCTCTATATGTTGCCAATTTGTACTTCCCAAGCGCTTAGTACAGTGCTCTGCACATAGTAAGCGCTCAATAAATACGATTGATGATGATGATGACTGTGTCCGAACTGATCATCTTGGATCAACCCCAGTGCTGAGCATGATAATGATGATGGTGATGTTTGTTAATTGCTTTCTATGTGTCAAGCACTGGGGTAGATACAAGCTAATTGGGTTGGGCGCAGTACCTGTCTCACATGGGGCTCACAGTCTGAATATATATTTTACAGAGGAGGGAACTGAGGTACAGAGAAGTGAAGTGACTTGCCCAAGGTCACACATCAGAAATGTGGCAGAGCCAGGATTGCTCTCAGTTCCCAATACCTGAACCTCTGCGACTGGATTTGGCTGCGTAATGAGGAGACAATATTAACTCAGTAGGGCGGTGGCTAGGGGGAGAGGGGGAGAGAAGAGAGGAGACTAAGGGGGTTGTTGGTTTCCAGATGGCTCGGCTCATGTGTGTGTTTTCCTGAAACTGAATTTTCCCTGACAGGTATCAGGGCTTGCAAGCATCAATCATCACACCCCTCTGCCACCCTTCTCACACATATCTACGAATGATGTGAATGACTAGAACCCAGGTCCTTCTGACTCCCACACTCCTGCTTCGTCCTGTATATATGTACATATGTTTGTACATATTTATTACTCTATTTATTTATTTATTTATTTATTTTACTTGTACATATCTATTCTATTTATTTTATTTTGTTAGTATGTTTGGTTTTGTCTCCCCCTTTTAGACTGTGAGCCCACTGTTGGGTAGGGACTGTCTCTATATGTTGCCAATTTGTACTTCCCAAGCGCTTAGTACAGTGCTCTGCACACAGTAAGCGCTCAATAAATACGATTGATGATGATGATGATTTTTTCATCCAATAGAGCACCCTGCTTCACCTGAATGCTTAATATTCTCCCAAATGCTTAGTCCACAGACTATACCTTATTCACACTTATGACTGCCCTCTAGACTGTAAGCTCATTGTGGGCAGGGAATGTGTCTACCAACTCTGTTGGATTGGACTCTCCCAAGCGCTTAGTACAGAGGTCATGGGTTCTAATCCCGGCTCCGCCACTTGACTGCTGTGTGACCTTGGGCAAGTCACTTAACTTCTCTGAGCCTCAGTTACCTCATCTGTAAAATGGGGATGAAGACTGTGAGCCCCACGTGGGACAACGTGATCACCTTGCATCCTCCCCAGCGCTTAGAACAGTGCTTCGCACATAGTAAGCACTTAACAAATGCCATCATTCTTCTTATTATTATTACAGGGCTCCACTCACAGAAAGCGCTCAGTGAATATAGTCTGGAGGGGGAGGCAGACATTAATAGGAATAAGGTATAGTCTATAATATATAATATACCTCAAATGTATCATTCATAGATACGTGTGAGAAGGGCAGCGGAGGGGCGTAATGATTGATGCTTGCGAGCCTTGATGTCTGTCGGGGAAAATTCATTTTCAGGAAAACACACACATGAGCGGAGCCATCTGGAAGCCAACAACCCCCTTAGCTTCCTCTCCTTCTCCCTCCCCCACCACGCTATTGAGTTAATGTTTTCTCCTCATTAGGCAGCCAAATCCAGTCGCAGAGGTTCAGGTATTGGGAACCGAGAGCGGTGTAGTACCTGGGTGACCGCATTTTTTCAAGTTGCATTGAAAATGCATGAAAAGGGCAGAGGAGTTCATTTGATTCCCTAATTCGTTTTTGCATTTTAAATCGAGAGCAAGTCATCTTAATGAGCAGCTGGTTCCTCCTGTGCTGCTAGTGCCCCAGCGCCTGGGGGACCGTCTGAGAAGCTGCTATCGAAGCTGGCTGGGAGATGATGATGATGATGATGATGATGATAATAATAATAATAATAATAATAATAATAATAATAATAATAATAATAAAACTGTGGGATTAAAATGGAAGAAGGACCGGTACTGAATGCCCACCATACAGATGAGTCAGTCAGTCAGTCAATCGTATTTATTGAGTGCTTACTGCATGCAGAGCACTGTACTAAGCGCTTGGGAGAGTAAACTATAACAATAAACACATTCCCTGCCCATGACAAGCTTACAATCTTGATGAGGAAACATAAGCGCTTACAGGCTCTGTATTAAGCACTGGGGTTGGACCAGTCCTCGTCCCGCATAGCACACACGGTCTTAATCCCTATTTTATGGATGAGGAAACTGAGGCACAGAGAAGTAAATGATAATAATAACAATAATAATGATTCAGTGAAGCTTTTTTGTGGTATTTATTAAGCGCTTACTATGTGCCAGGCACTGTACTAAGATCTGTGGTAGCTACACAGTCCATGTCCCAAATGGAGCTCACAGTCTTAAACCCCATTTTAGAGAAACAGCATGGCTCAGTGGAAAGAGCACGGGCTGTGGAGTCAGAGGTCATGGGTTCAAATCCCAGCTCTGCCAATTGTCAGCTGTGTGACTTTGGGCAAGTCACTTAACTTCTCTGAGCTTCAGTTCCCTCATCTGTAAAATGGGGATTAAGACTGTGAGCCCACCATGAGACAACCTGATCACCTTAATAATAATAATAGCATTTGTTAAGCGCTTACTATGTGCAAAGCACTGTTCTAAGCACTGGGGGGGATACAAGGTGATCAGGTTGTCCCACATGGGGCTCACAGTCTTAATCCCCATTTTACAGATGAGGTAACTGAGGCTCAAAGAAGTTAAGTGACTTACCCAAGGTCACACAACAGACATGTGGCGGAGCTGGGATTCGAACCTACGACCTCTGACTCCAAAGCCCGTGCTCTTTCCACTGAGCCATACTTCTCTACTTCTTCTCTTCATACTTCTCTTCTCATACAAGGTCACCTTGTAACCTCCCCAGCATTTAGAACAGTGCTTTGCACATAGTAAGCACTTAATAAATGCCATCATTACTAAATGAGGTAACTGAGGCCCAGAGAAGTGAAGTAAACTCCCAGTACCATCGATGGATTGACTACTTGAAATGTTTAGAATGATTTTGTTAGCATCCATGAAACAGAAGGGGATTTCGTTTTCAGTCCCATGTTCTAAACAGAGAAACACGGATAAAGTCACCTCCGGCAAGGTTTCACAACTGTGTGCATATGCATTCGCCATAATAGAGAAGTAGCGTGGTTCAGTGGAAAGAGTATGGGTTTGGGAGTCAGAGGTCATGGGTTCTAATCCCGGCTCTGCCACTTGTCAGCTGTGTGACTTTGGGCAAGTCACTTAACTTCTCTGTGCCTCAGTTACCTCATCTGGAAAATGGGGATTAAGACTGTGAACCCCACGTGGGACAACCTGATTACCTTCTATCCCCCCAGTGCTTAGAAGAGTGCTTGGCACATAGTAAGCATTTAACGAATACCATTAGTATTATTATTCATTCATCCATTCATTCAATTTTATTTATTGAGCGCTTACTGTGTGCAGAGCACTGTACTAAGCGCTTGGGAAGTACAAGTTGGCAACATATAGAGACGGTCCCTACCCAACAGTGGGCTCACAGTTTAGAAGGGGGAGACAGAGAACAAAACAAAACATATTAAGAAAATAAAATAAGTAGAATAAATATGTACAAGTAAAATAAGGCTTGCCTAATTGGTCTTGTGTTGTCTTTGTGTCATCTCTCCTCCCTGCCACTAAAATGTCCTTTCCTGGTGCTTTTTAAATAGTACCAAACGGGCCTTGTTGTCATTCCAGTGGGAGATTGCACTTTGTGTTTGAAAGTACGGATTTTTCTACTTGGCGGGAATAGAGGTTGAGTCAGAAATCCCTAATTTCTAAAAAGCATCCAAGACCATTAGCCCATGAAGTCTGCTCAAAATGCTTACCTCATTGTCAGCCACGTAAATGAAAATGACTTGGAGGAGCTGGCCAGTGAGATCACAGGTGGTGATGATAATAATAATGATGAAGACACCGGACAGTCAATCCATCGGTGGCATTTATTGAGGCCCCACTGTGGGCAGAACACAATACTAAGCCCTTGGAACAGTCCGATAGAGTTAGTAGACATGATCCCTGCCCTCAAGGAGCATCCGGTCTACTGTGTGCACAACACTGTACTAAGCACTTGGGATAGAACACAGGCCTAGGAGTCAGAGTTTCAATTCCGACTCCACCCCTCCACCTCGGACAAAGCAGTTTTGGGTCCCCTTCTAGTCTCCATCTACACCCACTCCCTTGGAGAACTCATTCTAGACTGTGAGCCCATTGTTGGGTAGGGACCGTCTCTATATGTTGCCAACTTGTACTTCCCAAGTGCTTAGTACAGTGCTCTGTGCACAGTAAGTGCTCAATAAATACGATTGAATGAATGGATGAATGAATTCGCTCCCATGGCTTCAACTAGCATCCCTAGGTGGATGATTCCCAAATCTACATCTCCAGCCCTGATCTTGCTCTGTCTCTGCAGTCTTGTACTTCCTCCCTCCTTCAAGACATCTCTACCTGGATGTCCCACCTACCCCTCAAACTTAAAATATCCAAAACAAAACTCCTCATCTTCCCACCTGAGCCCTGACTTGCCCCTGACTTTCCCATCACCGTAGACAGCACCGCCATCCTTCCTGTCTCACAAGCCCATGACCTTGGCATTATCTTTGACTTCTCTCTCTCATTCAACCCACATATTGAATACATCACTAAATCCTGTAGGTTCGACCTTCACAGCTTTTCCATCCTTTCCTCTCCATCCAAACTACTACTGCATTAGTCCAAGCACTTAACTCTATCTCACCTGGATTACTGTATCAGCCTCCTTGCTGACCTCCTTGCCTCCTGTCTCTCCCCACTCCAGTCAATAGTTCGCTCTGCTGCCCAGATCATTTTTCCAAAAAAAATCCGGTGCATGTTTCCCCACTCCTCAAGAACCCCCAGAGGTTGTCCATCCACCTCCACATCAAACAGAAACTTCTTACCTTCGGTTTTAAAGCATTCAATCACCTTGCCCCTTCCTACCTTACCTCCCTGATTTTCTACTACAACCCAGCCAACCTACTCACTGTACCTCAATCACCACCCTCAGCCCCTCAATACTTATGTACATATACAGAATTTATTCATTTATATCAGTGTCTTTCTCCCCCTCTACACCATAAGCTCACTATAGGCAGGGAACGTGTCTACCAACTCTGTTATATTGTACCCTTCCAAGTGCTTAGTGCAGTGCTCTGCACACAGTAAGCACTCAATGACTTCCCTGAGCCTCAGTTTCCTCATTGAAAATAGGAAATACCATTATTATTATTATTATTATTATTATTATTAATTTTGGTATTTGTTAAGCGCTTACTATTTGCCAGGTGGATAGAAGCAAATCAGGTTGGACACGGTCCCTGTCCCATATAGGGTTTATAGTCTTAATCCTCATTTTACAGATGAGGTAACTGAGGCCCAGAGAAGTGAAGTGACTTTCCCAGGGCCATACAGAAGACAAGAGGCAGAGCTGGGATTAAGCGCATGACTTTCTGAGTCTAGACCCGTGCTCTAACCACTACCCCATGCTGCTTGACGTGACTTGCCCGAGGTCACACAGCAGGCAAGTGGTGAAGCCGGGATTAGAACCCACATCCTATGACTCCAAACCCTTGTTCTTTCCACTAGGCAATGCTGCTTCTCCTAAAACCCTCCAGATTTTTCCTTCCTGAAATAGAATGTTTGGGGAACTTCTACCCACTGTAAGCCCGGTTCCCTGCACCCCTCATATCTGTTACCACTCCTCATCTGAAGCTCAGCCATCTCCTCAAAATCTCTCAGGCATCTCTCCCGGGGCTGGCTGCGGGAAACTGGCGGAGAATGTCTCCTTTCTGCTCCCCAGGACCACATGTCTCCCTGGCACCCAGAGTTTCTCCTCCAGCCCCACCACAGACACCAAGAGCTGAGATCTCAATAATATAGAATGGCTTTGAAATTTGGTAAGGTTGAAAACAATTCTAGCTTTAACTGCCTTTCCCTCCATCTAGTGTTTCTAACAATAATAATGATGATGGCATTTATTAAGTGCTTACTATGTGCAAAGCACTGTTCTAAGCACTGGGGAGGTTACAAGGTGATCAGGTTGTCCCACGGGGGGCTCACAGTCTTAATCCCCATTTTACAGATGAGGGAACTGAGGCATAGAGAAGTTAAGTGATTGGCCCAAAGTCACACAGCTGACAATTGGTGGAGCTGGGATTTTAACCCACGACCACTGATTCCAAAGCCCATGATCTTTCCACTGAGCCACGCTGCTTCTCCTCCCAGAACCTCCTGGTCTTCCTTGTTGGCGTCTCAGGACTCGTTTCCTCTCCCACTTTCTTCCCAATTCTTCCCTCTAATTGGTCCAATCACCAATACTGTCATAAAAGGCACTAATTACACTTCTCTCGGGGGGACAGCACTTAGGCCTAGTGGTTAGAGCATGGGCCTGGGAGCCAGAAGGTCACTTGCCCGCTGTGTGACCTTGGACAGCCGTTACCGCATCTGAAAATGGGGATTAAGACCATTCACCTCAATGTGGGACAGGGACTGTGACCAGCCCAATTTGCTTGTATTTCCCCCTAGCCTTTAATACAGTGCCTGGCACATAGTAAGCCATTAATACCATTATTATTATTAGTGAATCTTCTCCTGCCTAAGAGTGGGAGGTAGCTGAAGGGACCGCCACAGGGCTGTCTGAGCTGATTATTCTTTATCTACCCCAGCGCTTGCCCCTCTCAGGGTTGCACCTGGAGAGTTTCCAGTCCTCTACCAGTCTCAGCTACAGGAGGGAGAGTCAAGCAGAGGCTTACCCATTCCATTGCTAGCTTGGCCAGTGGCTAGCGAGTGGAAGGCAATCTGCTTCAAGTCAAAACTCACCCATGCTGGACATCAGCGGCACGGGAGAGAGTCGAGGGTGGAGAGCCAAGTTTACTGTGCAGAAGGAGGCAATGGTAAACCAATTCCAGATTTTTACCAAGAGAACTCTACGGATCCACTATCAGAACGATGGCAGATGGAGAGTGGGGAGTTCTGGGAGAGATGTATCCATGGAGTTGCTATGGGTCGGAAATGACTCAACGGCATAAGACAAGACCCCAGTGCTTAGTATGGTGCTTGGCACTTTAATCAAGCAATCATATTTATTGAGCACTTACTGTGTGCAGAGCACTGTACTAAGCACATGGCATATAGTAAGCACTTAAAAAATACCCCGATTCTTACTATTATTCTTACACCTGGGTGGCTATAATTGTCTGGTCCTTCTGCACAGTTTTCCCAGTGACTATTGAATAGTTGGTTACTGTTCAGATGTGCAGTGCTCCGATTCCCCCAGACCTTCGTCTCGCTCCAACCCCCCACCTATTTTTCCCATAAAGTGATTTCACGCCAGTTACCTTGGGAGAGCGCTCTACGTGATGTAAATGATTTGAAAATCAGCTTCGTAGGGATTATTAGTGCTTTCAAATTAGGGGCCCAAGGCAATAAATAAATTACTTGGTAGTGAGAGTTCTGGCCATTGCGAGTCAAAGCTAAACAAGGAAAATGTTATCCTTCTATTACAGGTGTTCAAACAAGCGGGCATGGTTCTTGTTTACTCTACTAAATCAACATTAAACCAAGTGGGAAGGAGCACAAGCCCTGAAAGGAGTCTTGGGAAGTGTTTCTCCATTGCACGACCCACAGACTGCATCCTTTGTGGAGCAGGGGGTGGGGGTGGGGGGGTTGCGAGGACTCCCCGCTGCTTCCATTGATCTCCCTCATCCATCAGTCGATCAGTCAGAAGTATTTCGCACACATAATAATAATAATAATAATAATAATAATAGCATTTATTAAGCGCTTACTATGTGCAAAGCACTGTTCTAAGCACTCGGGAGGTTACAAGGTCTAGTGTGACGTCAGAGGTCACGCATGAGAATAATAATAATAATAATAATAATAATGGTATTTGTCAAGCACTATGTGCTGAGCACTGTCCTAAGCGCTGGGGTTAATATGAGGTAATCAGGTTGTCCCACATGGGCTCACAGTCTCAATCCCCATTTTACAGATGAGGCAACTGAGGCACAGAGAAGTTAAGCGACTTGCCCAAAGTCACACAGCTGACAAGTGATGGAGCCGGGATTAGAAGCCATGACCTCTGACTCCCATGCCCGTGCTCTTTCCCATAAGTCACACTGCAGTGCTTTGCACACAGTCAGCAGCATGGCCTAGTGGATACAGCCCAGGCCTGGAGCCAGAAGGACCTTGGTTCCAATCCCATTCACTCTCATCTGCTGAGTGACCTTGGGTGAGTCAATTCACTACTCTGTGCTGCAGTTACCATATAATAATAATGATGGCATTTGTTAAGCTCTTACTATGTGCAAAGCACTGTTTGAAGTGCTGGGGGGGATACAAGGTGATCAGGTTGTCCCACGTGGGGCTCAGAGTCTTAACCCCCATTTTACAGATGAGGTAACTGAGGCTCAGAGAAGTTAAGTGTCTTGCCCAAGGTCACACACCAAACATGTGCGGGAGCCAGGATTAGAACCCAGGACCTCTGACTCCCAAGCCTGTGCTCTTTCCACTGAGCCACGCTGCTTCTCAAATCTGTAAAATGGGGATTAAGACTGGGACCCCTGTGAGAGACATGGACTGTATCCAACCTGATTAGCTTGAATCTACCCCAGAGCTTACTACACTGCCTGGCACATAAGAAGCGCTTAACAAATGCCATTAAAAACCACAACAACAACAAGAAAAAAAACTTCCAGGTTCCTTTCACTATAATGATAGTATTTGTTAAGCACTTACTATTCATTCAATCGTATTTATTGAGCACTTACTGTGTGCAAAGCACTGTACTAAGCGCTTGGGAAGTACAAGTCAGTAACATAAAGAGATGGTCCCTACCCAACAACGGGCTCACAGTATAGAAGACTATAAGCTTACTATATGCTTAGCACTGTTCTAAGCGCTGGGATAGATGCAAGGTTATCAGGTTGTCCCATGTGGGGCTCACAGTCTTAGTCCCCATTTTACAGATGAGGTAACAGAGGCACAGAGAAGTGAAGTGACTTGCCCAGAGTCACACAGCTGACAAGTGGCAGAGCCAGGATTCGAACCCATGACCCCTGACTCCCAAGCCCATGCTGTTTCCACTGAGCCAGGCTGCTTCCCATGGGTGCTTTCCACTAGGCCACGCTGCTCCTTCTACTGTGGTGGGACTGTAAAGTGGGGATTAAGACTGTGAGCCCCCCACGAGACAACCTGATCGTCTTGTAACCTCCCCAGTGCTTAGAACAGTGCTCTGCACATAGTAAGTGCTTAATAAATGCCATTATTATTATTATTATTTAAAATTGAGACAGGCCACACTGAGAGATGCTATGGATGTGGTTGGGGGGTCCCTTTCCTCAGCTTGTCTCTCTTCTCCCTCCCTTTCCGTGGGAGCCTCCCCCAGAAAGAGCAGCCTGGAACACTCGAGCGAGCGTGAAGGCAAAGACCCTTTCACAAATCGAACTTCAGAGAATCCCAACCAACCAGTGAGTGGGGACTTCTGAAACCAGAGCCTTCTCCTGTTCCTCTCAAGTACGAAAGAGTTGAGTTTTTCTTCTCTCTTTCATCTCTCCATGCTGCCATGACTCTGCCCCTTCTCACTTAGGCTCCGAGACTGAATGAGCCCAAAGCCCAGGCCTGCTATTTTCTTGCCCATCCTTCTCAAATCCCGGGCCAGTCACTCCTGGAAGCCCAGCGGCTTCCAGACTCCTGCTCTGGAATCTTCTCGCACCCAACAGATGCTCTAGAGACAACGGAGGGCAGCAGCAAAAGAGCCGGGGTTCAAATTCCACTTGCCCCATCACAGAGTTGGATGTGATTTCTGTTTCTGGGCCATCTCGAGATTTATCAGAATCAGCACAATGAAGCAGCTCCATCTATCTGTTCAATCCTCTTTTCAAAATAATCATCTCCAGAAGATCCATGGGTTCTGTCCAAGGAGGCAGCCGACTGAAAGGGAGAGAGACGTTTTTGAAACCGGTTCCAACACTTGATTTTAACACGATGCCAGACAGGTGAGCCGGAATATTCAGAGAAACCATTGTCCTGCCCGATACCCGATTACCATGGATGGGCTTTTGGCCAGCCCAGCCTCACCAAGAAAAGGCAAAATGAAAAACCACAGAAAGGACAAACCTCTGAGTCGGATGATTCATGGATCTTCTGGAAAGAGCAAGGATCTGGTGAAGGATCAGGAGAATCAAGTTCTGATCCCAGGTCCACCCCTGGAATGCTAGGTGATCTTGAGGAAGCCATTTCCCTTTACTGGGCCTCAGTTTCCTCTTTGGTAAAATGTGGAGAGGAGCCCTCGTAGACTGCGAGCCCCAGGTGGGACAGAAACTCGTCTCATCTCATTTCCCTTGCTCTACCTGCAGAGAGACTTGCGGAGAAGCAGTGTGGCTTAGTGGAAGGAGCCCAGGCTTGGGAGTCAGAGGTCATGAGTTCTAATCCCGGCTCTGCCACTTGTCAGGTGTGTGAACTTGGGCAAGTCATTTCATTTCTCTGTGCCTCAGTGACCTCATCTGTCAAATGGGGATGAAAACTGTGAGCCCCACCTGGGACAACCTGATTACCTTGTATCTCCCTTACTGCTTAGAACAGTGCTTGGCACATAGTAAGCACCTAACAAATACCAACACTATTATTATTATTATTACCTCAGTGCTTAGCATAATGCTTAACTAATACCATTACTATCATCATGATTATGATGATGATTATTATTATCATTCCCATTATTATCACTATTACTGTGAATAAGGATTCCTGTTGATATCTCCAAGGTGAATCTCTTCCCAATATGCTGCTGTTTTCCTGTCCCCAGCTTTACTATGAAGAATGGGGTGGAAAGGCTGATGGTATGAAGTGAAGAGAAAGGCGAAGGTTTCAGCCGGAGCCAGCTGACCCTTCCCTGCTCCTTCCTCGTGGCCGGGTGGGCTCGGGGACCGTCACCTGCCATTTTCCTGCTATGTGTGACCATGGGCAAGTCACTTAACCTTTCTGTGCCTCAGTTTCCTCATCTGTAAAATGGAGATTCAATACCCGTTCTCCCTCCTACTGAGATTGGGAGCCCCACGTGGGACTGGGACCGCATCTGACCTGATTGACTTGTACCTACCCCAGAGGTTAGAACAGTGCTTGACTCATAGTGAGCGCTCAACAAATACCATGGTGAAGAAGAAGATACCACTCACCAGGGGTCCTTTCAGACGATAGTCTCTCTCCCGTTGGAAACAGTCACAGACCCCTCTCCCCCCGTCTGCCCCTGGGGCCCCTGAAATTCAGGGAAACTTGATTGAGTCATCTTAATTGTCTGAGTTTGTGTAAGCTGACATGATTGGCCTAATGTCTGAAATTTCATTTCCCATTGAAATGAATTAGAAATCCATTTGGAATACTAAGTGGGAGGGTAGTGAACATATTTCATGCAATTCCAGGAAGGATGACAACTGTTCCGATGGCTTAAAACAAAGTCCCCTCTCTTCTATCATCACCCTTTTCCCCGTGACAGGATATGGGTATCAAATAAAGTGGGAATGAAACCAAAATTACATTACGTGTTCTTGTAGACTCGTTAGTTTCCTGCACTGCTGATCTTTCTTGCTCCAATTTATCCCATTGCCTGAATGGCTGCAGATTTGGGCCTCTTTGGGGGGCCACCTCTAGGGTCGTGAGGCTAAGGGTTGGAAGGGGGTCTATGAAGGGAGGGGAAGGGGGCCAGGGCAGTCCTTCTTTTTTCATGATCCCCAGCCGGCCCCCCATCCACAAATTCCCGTCAAGTCAGCCCAATGCCCACCCTTAGCGTTCAGTATTTTATTCCTCTCCTTAGCACTCAGGTACATATGGATTTTTTACATATACCTGCAAACATACATACATATCTGAAAATCTGGTAGCTGAAGCCCCTCCCCACAAATGATGATGATGATGGTATTTGTTAAGTGCTCACTATGTGCCAAACACTGTTCTAAGCACTGGGGTAGATACAAGATTATCAGGTTGTCCCAAGTGGGGCTCACAGTCTTAATCCCCATTTTACAGATAACTGAAGCACAGAGAAGTTAAGTGACTTGCCCAAAGTCACACAGCTGACAAGTGGCAGAGCAGGATTAGAACCCATGACCTCTGACTTCCAAGCCTGGGCTCTTTCCACTGAGCCACGCTGGTTCTCTAATGATCATCAGCACTCTGGCTCTGTCCCCCTCCCTCTGCCTTTAGATTGGAAGCTCCCTGTGGGCAGGGAACGTGTCTACCAACTCTGCTGCCATGTGCTCTCCCAAGTGCTTAGTACAGTGATCTGCACACTGTAAGCACCCAGTAAAGTCCAGTGATCGATCAATTGACTGGTTGATTTATTGATCGTGCCCTCCCCCTGCCCTCCTCTCTTTCTATCTGTCTGTGGTTATAACCTTTGGGGTTCCTGTCTCTGCCTTCTTTCCCTCTCTGTAACTCCCTTCCTCTCCCCATATTCTTTACACACCGTCCACCTCAGCCCCCCAAAATAATAATGATAATAATAATAATAATGGCATTTATTAAACACTTACTATGTGCAAAGCGCTGTTCTAAGCACTGGGGAGGTTACAATGTGATCAAGTTGTCCCACGGGGGGCTCACAGTCAATCCCCATTTTCCAGATGAGGTAACTGAGATACAGAGAAGATAAGTGACTTGCCCAAAGTCACACAGCTGACAATAATAACATAATATAATATGATGGCATTTGTTAAGCACTTACTATGTGCAAAGCACTGTTCTAAGCGCTGGGGGGGATACAATGTGATCAGGTTGTCCCATGTAGGGCTCACAGTCTTAATCCCCATTTTTACAGATGAGGGAACTGAGGCTCAGAGAATTGAAGTGACTTGCCCAAGGTCACACAGCAGACTTGTGGTGGAGCCCATCCTCGTGTCTCTCTCCACTTCAATCCATACTTCATGCTGCTGCCCGGATTATCTTTGTCCAGAAACGCTCTGGACATATTACTCCCCTCCTCAAAAACCTCCCGTCTTACCTCCTTCCCTTCCCCACAGCACCTGTATATATGTATATATGGTTGTACATATTTATTACTCTATTTATTTATTTATTTATTTATTTTACTTGTACATTTCTATCCTACTTATTTTATTTTGTTGGTATGTTTGGTTCAGTTCTCTGTCTCCCCCTTTTAGACTGTGAGCCCACTGTTGGGTAGGGACTGTCTCTATGTGATGCCAATTTGTACTTCCCAAGCGCTTAGTACAGTGCTCTGCACATAGTAAGCGCTCAATAAATACGATTGATTGATTGATTGATTGATTGGAGCGGGATTCGAACCCATGACCACTAACTCCAAAGCCCGTGCTCTTTCCACTGAGCCACACTGCACCCTGACTAATCTGCTGTCTTTACCTGCGATTCTCCCACTCACTCTGTTGGTTGGACCCAAGCCAGGCTTCTAACAGTGCAGAAGCATCATGGCCTAGTGGATAGAGCACGGGCCCAAGAGTCAGAAGGACCTGAGTTCTAATCCCGGCTCTGCCATTTGTCTGCTGTGTGACCTCTGGCACTTCACTTAGATTCTCTGGGCCTCAGTTCCGTCATCCGTAAAATGGGGATTAAGACCGTGAGCCCAATCTGGGACAGGGACTGGGTCCAACCTGATTTGCTTTGCCTCTGGCAAAGTTGGGTTTTTCTGGGTGGGTTAGCCTTAGGTTGAAGCAAGGGGGGACAGCAATGTGGTGATCCCACAGAATCATGCAGTTCAGCATGATTCTGTGGGATCGCCACATTGCTGTCCCACAGTAATCGCTAATAAACACGATTGAATGAATGAATGAATGCTGGCGATAAGGGAGGATTAAGTCTGCCTGCCTGAGGGATGGTCCCTGGTGGCTGAATCTCTCCTATTCTGCTCTTACGTTCTCCAGCCCATGGATCTCTCTTTTCACTTAAAGACATTTTCTGAGCGAGTCTGGGTGTGATAAAGGAAAAGAGACACTTCCCATTGTGGGCAATACAGGGTTAACCCAGAGGACACCCCTTCCTCCCTCCCCCCCACCCACCCTGCCAACAGAGGAGGACCCAAAGATGGGAAAATAACCTTCTCAGTTTGCTCTGGCTTCCCTAATTCAATGAAATGAAAGGAAAACCAAGTTCAGGATTCCATTTGCGGAGCCACTTAGGACTGTTAACGGAGTCTGGCGGAAGATGCGTCTATAAGGACAAATGAACTTGCAGTCTCCCCATTAGAAAGGTTAGAGTGGACTAATGAAGACTCTCAGAGCTCATGACTCATGCCCCGGCAGGTTTACGGCTTCCATTACCCTTCCTTTTCACTGGCCTAGTATCCCAAGGAAAAGGGATGGAAGAATCCCCATATTTCTCCTTTCCCTGTTCCTGGCCCAGGCCACGGTTGCTTCATCACAACAAGCAAAATGTCCATCGCCCAGGATCGATTATAAACCGTCCAATGGGACGATCACGGAGATGGTCAGTCGGTCGATCATATTTGTTGAGCACTCACTGCGTGCAGAACACTGTACTAAGCAAACACTGGGGAGAGTACTATAGAACAATATTACAAGCAAATTCCCTGCCTACAATGAGCTTACAATCTAGAGGGGGAGACAGACATTAGTATGAATAAATCAATGAAGACTTTATAAATAAAGTGCTTATAATAAAAGTGCTGTGGTGCTGATGGGGGGGTGAAAAATTGGATGTTCTTCAAGAGAAGTCCGATCGTCTTGTATCTATCCCAGTACTTCCTATGTGTCAAGTGCTTAATGAATGCAATGATGATGATGATGATGATGATGATAATAGAGCCCGAGCCGGGGAGTCAGAAGGAACTGGGTTCTAAGCCCGGCTTCACCACTTTTCTGCTGTGTGACCTTGGGCAAGTCACTTCGCTTCTCTGGGCCTCAGTTCCCTCATCTGGAAAATGGGGACTGAGACTGTGAGCACCATGTGGGACGGGGACCGTATCCAACCCGATTAGCCAGTATTGACTCCTGCATTTAGTACAGTGCCTGGCACATAGCAAGTGCTTAACAAATACTATAAAAATGATGAGAATAATCATGACTGTAATAATAATAACGGTAACATTAATACTCAAGTTCCTCCAGTTCTGGCATCTGCACAAGCAGCAGTGAGAACTAGAGCAGGGAGACAGCAAGGCTTCCTTGAAACTTGGGTTCTAGTTCCAACTCCACCCCGCCTGCTGCGTGATTTGGGGTCAGTCACTTTGTCCCTCTGAGCCTCCGGTTCTTCATCTGTAAAATCAGGGACTGAATCCTCATTCTCCCTTTCTCCTAGACTGTGAGCCCCATGGGGGACAGGGACAGTGTCTGATCTGATTATCGTGTGTCTGGCCGAATGCTTAGCATGAAGCAAGTGCTTAATGAACATCATAAGCCAAAGTCAATTTTCCCCGAAGTCACATGTCTGGAGAAGAATGTGATTTCCCTCCACCAGTCTGAATGGGAATCTCAGCTCCTTTCAAATGATCGAAGTGCTTCTTCGGGGAGTGAGGTGTCTAATTATCTCTTCTTGGGGAACTTTTCCACATACAAACCCCAAGAAGGCCGAGGTATTTCTCAGGGCCTGAGGCTGCGGCTGACTCCCGCCCCAAGTGTTTCACACCACTGTGCTGCTTAGGAGATGAACAGTAACTATAATAATAATAACGAAAATTATTGGATTGCCCCTTTTGGGCACCTGTTATTCAACCCACCTCAGTTCCACAGTACATAAGTCCATATCTGTCATTCATTTATTCATATTAATATCTGTTTCCCCGTCTAGACTGTAAGCTCATTGTGGGCAATCAATCAGTGGTATTTATTGAGCACTTACTGTGTGCAGAGGACTATACTAAGTGCTTAGGAGAGTACGACATAGAGGTGGTAGACGTGTTCCCTGCCCCTCTAGACTGTAAGCTCCTCATGGGCAGGAAACGTGGCTACGAACTCCCACTCATTCAGGTTGGAGCACGATCACTCAGTACACGCTTGATACCTCAATCGATCAGTCAATATGGTGGATTGAACGCCTACCCTGTGCAGAGCACTGTACTAAGTGCTTGGGACAGTACGATACAGACCCTCCAATAAAGGACAGGTAGGAGAAAACATGAATTACATAGATAGGGAGGTAAGTGGGCAGAGTGTGAGCAGCTAAGTCCATAGGTTCAAACCACTGCCCTCCCTGTCTTCGAAGTTCTTCTGAGATCACATCTCCTCCAGGAAGCCTTCCCCGATTCATTTCGCATCTCCCCACCCTAGTCCCTCCCATCCCCCCCACCTGCTGCTTCAGCTCCATTGCACTGATGTCAATGTCTTTATGCCCCAAGGTCACATAGCAGTTACATGGTAGAGCCTGGATTAGAACACAGGTACCCTGACTGCCAAGCCCGTACTCTTTTAAGAAGCGACGTGGCTTAGTGGAAAGAGCACAGGTCTAGGAATCAGAGGATCTGGATTCTGTGTGACCCTGGGCAAGTCACTTCCCTTCTCTACCCTCAGTTTTCTCATCTGTAAAATGGGGATTCAATCCCTCTTCTCCCTCCCCCTTAGACTGGGAACCCCATGTGGGACCTGATGGTCTTGTGTCTATCCCAGCACCTAGTACAGTGCTTGGCATGTAGTAAGCGCTTAACAAATCCCATAGTGATCATTTTTATGGGAAGGAGAAGGCCTAACCCCAGCTAAGGGACCACCAAGGGAGGGGCAGCAGGGGGTGAAACTCAGTATTCCTCATGCCAGAATCCTGAGCCCCTGAACTCCGAAGAAGCAGCGTCGTTCAGTGGATAGAGCCCGGGCCTGCGAGTCAGAAGGACCTAGGTTCTACTCCCGGCTCTCCCACATTCCTGCTGTGTGATCTTGGGTAAGTCACTTCACTTCTCTGGACCTCCATTACTTCATCTGTAAAATAGGGTGTAAGACTGTGAGCCCCATGTGGGACAGGGGCTGTGTCCAACTTGATTAACTTGTATCTACCCCAGTGCTTAGAACAGTGCTTGGCACATAGTGAGCACTTAACAAACACCATCATTATTAATATTATTATTATCCCCCCAACTTATGTGTTTGTTTAATGCTCTTCCCTAGATCATGCTGGGGGTGAGGGGAGGGGCATGTTTACCAAAGGAGAGTAGATCGGATCCAGCTCCCTTTCCTTTGCCCAAAGTTCCCAGTTTCCTCTGCTGCTTAACTTTCATTTATTCATTCATTCATTCAATCGTATTTATTGAGCGCTTACTATGTGCAGAGCACTGCACTAAGCGCTTGGGAAATACAAGTCGGCAACACATAGAGATGGTCCCTACCCAACAACGGGCTCACAGTCTAGAAGGGGGAGACAGACAACAAACTGGCCTGCCAGCTCAGCCAGCTTTCATTCATTCATTCAATCATATTTATTGAGCACTTACTGTGTGCAGAGCACTGTACTAAGCGCTTGGGAAGTACAAGTTGGCAAGCTTCCCTTCAAGAGCTTCTGTGCTCTTTCCTCTAGGGCTTTGCAGGTAATTTATTGGGCTCTAATGAACTGTGGGCCCCGCTCTCAGACCGGTGAACAGACACCTAAACTCACACCCTGATTGCTTCTTCTGCATTTTGTTAACCCCAAGAGCTGCATTCAAGGCCAAGAAAAGCATCCTCAAAAAGATCAATCAATCAATCAATCACATTTATTGAGCGCTTACTGTGTGCAGAGCACTGTACTAAACGCTTGGGAAGTACAAGCTGGCAACATATACAGTCCCTACCCAACAGTGGGCTCACAGTCTAGAAGGGGGAGACAGAGAACAAAACCAAACATACTAACAAAATAAAATAAATAGAATAGATAGGTACAAGTAGCTTTCCAAACTCCACGCCAGTTTTCAATACTCCAGGGACAGGGACAAGGACACGGCTCTGAAACCAGTTTTGACATGCAAATGAACACAGGAGGAAACCCAAATGAGTCTGTCTCAAATAGCCTTTAAGTCGCCACTTACCTACGATGTATCGTCCTCTCCCTATAGCTTAGTACAGTGCTCTGCACATGGGAAGTGCTCAATAAATATCTGGAATTAATTGATTCATGGGGGGAAATGGGACCAGAAATAGCAAATGGGAAAGGCTCGTTGTGGGCAGGAAACCTACCTACCAACTCGATTGCATGGCACTCTCCCAAGCGCTTAGTCCAGTGCTCTGCACACAGTAAGCGCTCAGTAAATACCACTGATTAACTTGTCAGTGTGACCCTGGAAGTGTCAATACTAAACGCTCACGATGCTGTTTTGCCCCAGGTGGATGCTTAGTACACAGAGAGGTAGCACAGCTTAGTGGATAGAGCACGGGCCAAGAGTCGGAAGGACCTGGGTTCTAATCCCAGCACGTCTGCTGTGTGACCTTGGACGAGTCACTTCACTTCTCTGCACCTCAGTTACCACATCTGTAAAATAGGGATTAAGACTGTGTGTCCCAAGAGGGACAGGGACTGTGTCCGACCTGATCAGCTTGTATCTACCCCAGTGCTTAGAACAGTGCTTGGCACATAGCAAGCTCTTAACAAGTACCATAATTATTATTATTACTATTACATGCTGCTACAACTAATCATCATTATCGTCACTGTGATACTTAAGCCTCTTACTATGTGTCAAGCACTTAGAGAAGCAGCGTGGCTCAGTGGAAAGAGCCTGGGCTTGAGAGTTAGAAGTCATGGGTTCAAATCCCAGCTCTGCCACTTGTCAGCTGTGTGACTTTGGGCAAGTCACTTAACTTCTCTGGGCCTCATTTACCTCCTCTGGAAAATGGGGATTAAGACTGTGAGCCCCACGTGGGACAACCTAATCACCTTGTATCCTCCCCAGCACTTAGAACAGTGCTTTGCACATAGTAAGTGCAAATACCATCATTATTATTATTATTTTATTTATTATTCTAAGCAGCGGGGTGGAAACAAGATAATCAGCTGGGGCACTGTCCTTATCCCACATGGGGCTCACCATCTAATGGGGGGGGAGGGGAGAATAGGCACTGAATCCCCATCTTGCAGATAACAAAACTGGGGCAAAGAGAAATGAAGCATTTTACCCAGGTGTCACACTTCTAAGAAGTCTCCTAGCTGCTCCAGTTCCATGCTGAACTCTGGAAAGAGAGAAAGTGGAAAAATCTAACTCATTCAGGACCCAAATCAACAATCCCACTCTTCCCTTCAATCAGTCAATCAATTGTATTTATTGAGCACTTACTGCATGCAGAGCACTGTACTAAGCACTTGGGAGAGTACAATGTCACAGAGTTGGTAGCTATGTTCCCTGCCCACAAGGAGCTTACAGTCTAGAGAGGGAAGCAGACATTAAAATAAATTGTGGATATGTACTGAAGTGCTGTGGGTGAGGTGAAAGAAGGGTATAACTACAAGTGCCAGGGTGACACAGAAGGGAGAGGGAGAAGGAAAAATGAGGGTTCAGTCGGGGAAAGCCACTTGAAGGAGATGGGATTTTTTAATAAGGCTTTGAAGGTAGAGAGAGGGGTAGTCTGTCAGATATGAAGGTGGGGTGGGGGGGAGTTCCAGACCATGGAGGGATTGTTAACCTGCTCTTAGCCATTTCCTCAACCACTTTCTGGCCCCGGTCCAACCCGGGGTCATCCATACCCACGATCCTCTTGGTGCTGCCGCTGGCTGAATGTGATGGGAGGAGTGGGATTTTCCTATAATCATGGCATCTTCGGGAGAGGTAATTTCCAAGCTTCACTTCTTTCACTCCCTGCAAGTCACACGGAGGTCACAAATAGCTCTCCCCCACCTTCTCGTGTCCCCCTTTTCCCCATTAGACCTTCACAAATAGTTCCCCACTTCTCTCCCGAAGCTAAGTGCCCCATCCCCCACCTGAGAGGCAGCACCGATGTCAGGCTGGAACAAGCTGGGGGGAGCCCGAACCAGCAAATCAGAGGTTTAGCCACCTTGCTTTCCGAAGTAGCGGAGGCTGCCCTTTCTCCCTTGGCTGATGGATGGAGGTTCTGGCTGACTTTGGAAGATTGCCAGAGCCGGGAGGCTGGAGGAGTTGCTCATGGGTTCCCGCCTCTCCCTGCTGCTGGCAAAATCCCCATTCAGATAGGCTCTGAGGAGGTGGAATCCAGAGAACACCAAAACCTGGCATCAAATATTATGGGCTAGAATGCATCATGGAGGGCCCACCTGCAGAGCTGGGTTGCAAAATTCTCCACTAGTGACAAGGTTATTCAGTTGGCTCTTTGAAGATGCTGTGTTGTTTTCTTGCTCTCTCTCTCTCTCTATCTATCTCTCTTTCTCTCTGTCCCTCTCTCTTTCTCTCTCTTTCTGCCTAGGCTGAATGTCCGTCTTTACTACTCATTCAGAGCAGGCATTTGTCTGCTGACAGAAAAGGTCACTATGACCAATTGTAAGGCTCAGCATACAAATGTGTCTTTTAGCTGTCGGTTCGGCAGAGAGAGACCATATCCGATTATCGACAGACCCTTGAAAAGACTTGAATGCATCTTCATTGCAGAAAACAACTGCCTTCGAGGTTGCTTTGAGAAAATAAGCAGCCCGAATGTTGAAGACTTTCAGAAGTTGGCGTTCTCCCGGAGATTAAAAGATAATAACACTTCTATTCGAATCACTGGGCTCCACTGTATTGATCTCATCAGGGAGGCCACTGCAGGTGTAATACGAACAGAGCAGTCTCAGAATTAATCACAGGGGTTTTTATTATGGTTCATAGGGCTTCTCATTCAAATTGCATCGTTTGCAATATTTATGGCCTAGATTGGTTGCCATTATTAAGTGCATGGTGTCTGCCCTGCTGAGTTAAAACACAAAGTCATTCTTCAAAAGTAAATCTTATCTAAACTATGCACAAAAAGCCAATTACTTTTTGATTTACATTTTCATTTCCCATTCTCCTTTCTCCCCATATACAAATGCCTCTCTCTCAATCTTTGTTTTGCATTAACCAGGGAATACACTAGCAGATACAACACAACCAACTGGAGAGCCGGAGATCAATCCGGCGCTCAATAGATCGATCGAGCAGCGATCTATCGATCGAAGAAGCCCCAAATGCAGTATTCCCTGGCTGAGTATATTCACGAACTTGGGGCCCCGCAAGATGTATCTGTGCGCTGATTTTGCTCAGTGAAGTAGGTGGTCATGTCATTAGGGGCAAGGGATGAGGGAGACAGTGGGAGGAGGTGTTTGAGGAGGGAGTTAAACATCTGGATGAAAAACTAATTTTGCTGGGCAGAGGAGAGGGCAGAGTTAAAACATGCATCCTGAAGTGGAAGAAGTTGGCCTGATGTCTAGATTTCTGCCAGCAGCGCTCTGTGGCTCGTGCAAAGGAGCAAAGAATTCAGACTGTAGAGGTGATCCAGGGCTGTGGGTTAGTGGTACGAGATCAACGAAGGGAGAGGGGAGAGAGTGAGTTGAGTTCAGCGGAGATGGTGGAGTTGAGAGCGTTGTTTCAGTAATCGAAGGACCTAATTGCTACCAAAGAGGACCTTGGCCATCAAGGGGTTCACAGTCTTAATCACCATTTCATAGATGAGGGAGCCGAGGCCCAGAGAAGCGAAGCCACTTGCCCGAGGTCACCCAGCAGACAAGTGGTGAAGCTGGAATTAGAACCCAGGTCCTTCTGATTCCCAGGCCCATGCTGTATTTACTAGGCCACACAGTTTCACTTTGATACAATTCATCTATTTCTTCATATTGCCCTATTCCTCACTCTTACTAGTGGTTTCTATCATTTTCTTCCACTTCCTCCTCCCTGCTCCCTCCTCCCACCAATCTGTGTCAGCCTGTATCCCCGACTAGATGGTAAATTCTGAGAGGGCAGGACCTGGGATTTGACTTTTATCAGATGTCCCCAGGCAGGCACTAGAGTGCTCATCTCATAATAATACGGATAATAATAATTATGGTACGTAAGTGCTATTTGCCAAGTGCTGTACTAAACGCTGGAGTAGATATAAGATAATCAGATCCCACCCGGGGCTCACAGTCCAAGGAAGAGGGAGAACAGGTATTGAATCCCCATTTTGAAGATTGAGAGAACTGAGGACCAGAGAAGTGAAGTGACTTTCCCAAGGTCACACAGCAGACAAGTGGGGGAGCCGGGATGAGAACCCAGGTGTTCTAACTTCCAGGCCTGTGCTCTTTCCATTAGGCCAAGCTGTGCTGTCAGGAGCGTGAGGGGAGAGATTGACAGCTGCTGAATTGGATACCAAAAGACAGGAGGGAAGGGGAAGCTTTATAAGGACCCAGTAAGACAAAGCGTCAGACCCTGCTCTGCTCCAGCTGAAAACTGGGAGAAGCCAGGTGTCACGGAAAGTCCATCCAGGCCCACTGCAATCCAATCATCCAATGTAATCAATCACTCGTTTGTATTTATTAAGCCTTCATTGTGTGCAGGACTTAATAATTATAATGGCATTTATTAAGTGCTTACTATGTGCAAAGCACCGGTCTAAGCACTTATGTGCATATCCATAATTCATTTATTTATGTATATCGATGTCTGTCTCCCCCTCTAGGCTGTCAGCTCGTTGTGGGCACCATCCAACGGGGAGGTGGGACTGATTTTCTGGTTTGAGATAAGAATAATGATAACAATAATAATAATAGTGGCATTTGTTAAGCGCTATGTGCCAGGTACTGTACTTGTGCTGGGGTAGATACAAGGTGATTGGGTTGGACACAGTCCCTGTCCCACAGTCTTAATCCCCATTTTACAGATGAGGGAACTGAGGCCCAGAGAAGTGAAGCGACTTGCCCAAGGTCACACAACAGACAAGTGGCAGAGCCGGGATTAGAACCCAGGTCCTTCTGACTCCCAGGCCTGGACTTTATCTGCTAGGAAACGCTGCGTCTCCCTCCCTGTTATGTCCTCCCTGCCGTGAGAGCCCTGAAATAACAAAACGCTAAGGAGCAATTGGCTCACAATCCTCTCACTGGCTCCTCAGAGCTTCCGATGCCTCTTATTCGGGGGTAAACGAGACCTTCCTTGGGTCCATTCGAATCACTCTTCCTCTAATCCCACTGTCTCTCGACTCTGAGCACCCAGACCGCCTCATTTTTCAATGCTAATGCTCTGCTCCTAATGTAGTGGTAATGGTCTTTACAAAGCACCTACTGTGTATATGCTTGGCAGGTTTTGGCCGTGAATGCTAATTGTCCAGCCCAGGGGCGGACCTGCCCAGCCCAGAGGTCCCAGTGCATACATCAGCCCCTCAAACAGCCAGCGCCGGGCACCCCCGGCCCACCCACCCATCCAACCCTGGGTTGATGGATGGCCCTCTCGACAACGAGGCCGAGGTCTGCGTTCTGCCGCCATCCTGAAACGTTAGGCATGGGCTTTTTATGGACTTTAATAAAAGTGGTTTATGGAATGCAAACAGCGGGAGTGGTATGGCAAACTGCCGGTGGCCGGGGGGAGGAGAAATTCTGAGACCTAATTGCAATAGCGCTGAGCAATCCGCCAGTCACGCTGTGGGGCTCAAAGGCCTATCCTTCAAGTGCTTATGATTCGGCAGTAAAGACCTCTACTTCGAGGCACAATCTTGTAGATGGAGTCCACTTTGGAGGACTGAATTTAGACCTGCCAGACCCCATGTTAAGGGGGTTTAACTCCTGGAAAGCTGGAGGGAAAGAGTGTGGTTTTTTGTGGCTATCCTGTGGAGACCAAAGGAATTGAGGTGGTTACCTGAGAGAAGGCTATGGGGCTCCCCAAATTGGAGGGATACTGCTTTCCTTTGACTTCATCAAGAAAAAGATGGAAATTTGTACATGGCACACATTGTAAGCTTCCTTTTTCAATGGTGTTTACTATGTGCTAGGTACAGGACTAAGCGCTGGGGAAGATCAAGCTAGTCAGGTTGGACACAGTCCATGTCTCTCATGGGGCTCACAGCTTTAATCCCCATTTTAACAATGAGGTAACTGAGGCCCAGAGAAGTGACGTGACTTGTCCAAGGTCACATAGCCGGCAAGTGGCTGGGCGGAATTAGAACCCAGGTCCTTCTGACTCTCAGGCCCGTGCTCTGTCCATCTCCTCCAAGAGGGCTCCTCTGACTAAGCTCTCCTTTCCCCTTTTCCCACTCTCTTCTGAGTCGCCCTGACTTTTTCCCTTTATTCATCCCCCTCCCCAGCCCCATAGCACTTAGCTGGATGAATGAATGAGTCGGATGGTCCATTTATGGATTCATTCACTGACAGTCTCATTCAAGGCATGCACACAATCTGTCACTGAATCCTGTTGATTCTACCTTCACAGCATCGCTAAAATCCACTCTTTCCTCTCCATCCCAACCGCTACCACACCAATCTAAGTGCTTATCACAGCAGAGGTGCTCAGGAAATCCTACTGAAGGAATTAGAACAGCTCTCTAGTGCACACAGGGGGCTGGCCAGGGACATTATAAAAAGTCATTTCACAGAGTCAGTGGCTAAATATTCCCCAGGTGGAAATGCATTTGTTTGCCCAAGGCCAGCTCAGCCTGAGTCTAACTGAGAAGCCACGACTGCAGTTTGGAGTGCACGGACCTGGGGAAAAGACCTGGAAACTACTGAGGAATCAGGAAAATCCTGTTGTTGTTTTAGTTGTTGTTATGGTACTGGTTAAGCAATTACCTTGTGTTGAACATTATTCTAAGCACTGGGATAGGTACGAGTTAATCAGATTGGACCAGTTCCTGTCCCACAAGAGGTTAACAGTCTAAGTAATCCCCATTATACAGATGGAGGAACTGAGGCCCAGAGAAGTGAAGTGACTTGTCCAAGGCCACCACTAGACAAGTGGCAGAGCTGGGATTAGAATCCAAGCCCCCTGATTCCCAGGCCCATGTCTTTCTCCTAAGCCATGCTATTTCTCAAATACTTGAATCCGTAGGCTTATTTGGGAGAGAGGTGCGTTCCCTAGACCAAAAAAGAAGCTCCCCCAGAAAAGGGCTTGAAAATTAAGCAGTAAATTGTTTGGAGTTTTCATTGGATTCCTATTCTTGCCGCGGAGAGTGGTTTGTTTTACATTAGCATTTGCCCCTGAATGGGAAGGAGCATGGAAATATATTAATTTTTTTTTTCAAGATGTGTCACTAAAGAAATGAAAAGAAACTAGACACTTTTTGAAGAGTAATGATAATTGGAGTATTTGTTAAGTGCCTACTATGTGCCAAGCACTGTACTAAGCACTGGAGTTGATATGAGATGAGCAGGTAAGACACAGTCGCTGTCCCACATGAGGCTTACAGTCTAAGAAGGAGGGAGATCAGTCACCAAATCCCCATTTTACAGATAAGGAAACTGAGACACAGAGGAGTTAAGTGACTTCCCCAAGGCCACACAGCAGGCACGTGGCAGAGGCAGGATTAAAACCCAGCTCTTTCCACTAGGCGACAATGCTGGCCACCCTTAGAGACAATCGCTCAGTCCTCAAGAACCGAAGATACACCAGCCCAACCTCTGGATTAAGAAAACTATGCTCTGACTTGGAGTAGAACAGAGTAGTGAAGGCAATGTTGCCCAGTAGGAAGAGCACAGGAATCAGAAGACCCAGGTTATTATCCCAACTCTGCTGTCTGTGACTCTGGTCAAATCACTTCATCTACTCTCATCTGTGAAACGGGAATGTTACCTACTGAGATTACGAGCCCTGTGTGAGACTTAACACCTTCTCCAGAATGAGCTTATACCTTCCCCAGGGCTCAACACAGTGCTTGGCTCAGAGTAAGTGCTTAGCAAATGCCACAGTCACAGGGACAACACAGAGAAAGGCCTTGTAGCCATCTCTATGACCTTCTGGTCTGGAACGCTCTCCCTCTTCATATTCATCCATTCGTTCATTAATTCAGTCATATTTATTAAGCGCTGACTGTGTGCAGAGCACTGTAATAATAATAATAATGGTATTTGTTAAGTGCTTACTATGTGCCAAGCACTGTTCTGAGCACTGGGGTAGATACAAGGGAATCAGGTTGTCCTACGTGGGGCTCACAGTCTTAGTCCCCATTTTACAGATGAGGTAACTGAGATACAGAGAAGTTAAGTGACTTGCCCAAAGTCACACAGCTGACAAGTGGCAGAGCCTGGATTCAAACCCATAATCTCTGACTCCCAAGCCTGGGCTCCTTCCACTGTGCCACACTGCTTCTCTATACTGTACTGTATATAAGCACTTGGGAAAGTACGATACAATAAAGATTCCTTGCCCACAACGAGCTCACAGTCTAGGGTGCGGGAGAGACAGACATCATTACAAATAAGTAAAATTACAGATATATCCCCAAGTGCTGTAAGGCTGAGGGTGGGGGTGGGCAAAGGGAGCAAGTCAGATGCAGAAGGGCATGGGAGATGAAAGTCTGCCAGATGATCGCTCTCCCTACCTTCAAAGTCTCACTGGAGGCACATCTCGTCCAAGAGGTCTTTCCCAACTAAGCCCTCCTTTCCTCTTCTCCCAATCCCTTCCATGTCACCCTTTCATTTGGATGTGCACCCTTTATTCACCCCTCCCTCAGCCTCGCTAGGCCACCCTGCTTCCTCTAGCTATCTGATGATCTTGCATCTCCCCGAGCATTTAGCAGAGTGCTTGGCACCTACCCTATGACTAAGAACAGCCCGATCCTTTATTTCCTCCTCTTTACTTCCACACCAGGCCCGGGGCCCAAGAACCACTAATGAGGGTTGAATGAGCAGAGAGCGATTTTCCTACGTTGCTCCACTTTATATTCCTCTCAGAGAATTAGCCAAAACAACGTCATCGGAGTCTCCAAATGAACTAATCAATAACTTTTTAAGAGAACAAATGTATGTGGTTGGCATAACGACCGGAAGAGTTGAAGAACTCTAATGGTTCTCTTTGATTTATATTTTATAATTATAATTGCATTTTGGGTAGGTGCAGATGATAACTGTGAAACCCAATCCAGTGAAAAGATCAAAATATATTACCACGTAATCATCACCCATGTTTTCTGGACATTAAATTTGCTTACCATAGTAATTAAATTATCCGAATTTAACCTAGAATCATCATTTCATAGTTCCTTAACTGCCGAGTGACGTACTTTTAATTTTTAGTGGCGTTGGGGAGTGCTTACCGATATGCCACTCTGCAAACATCGATAATTTCAAAATTCATTGTCTGGGGCGGTGCCAGCTTGCGAACGTTAAATAAACAGGTACCGATCCATGTGGTTTTATTTCATTTTTCAATCGCAATGAATCACCCGTGCTCTCGATAGGCCCTCTCCATAAATGTGATGATTTCTTTTGCCCTCTGCATAACATCTGAAGATTTATACACTGTGATTTCAGCTGAAGCAGGAATCGTACATCAAAAGTTATTAACGGCCATCTTTTGAACGTTTGGATTTTAGGACCCATTTGCTTATCAATTCAAAGATTTCAGCTGATTTGGGTGAAGCTGAGTTTGCTCCTTTCTTATTCCTTCCCAAAGCCCTGACAGCCTCTGTGGCGGCGTATATTCTGTACACATCAACCCGTTCCCCTCTCTCTTTTGGGGCTGTAACTCTCCAGGCCGAAGAGCCCGAAGCCCATCCGCCTGTCATCCCCCAGAAGCCGCTCCATCCCCCTGACCATCCTACGGGGATCTTATGAGCCCCTTCCCCAACCCAGGGAAGCAGGTGGGCTACTCAAGGTGAACAGCTCTTTGGATCTCTGGGCAGGGAACATATCTGCCAACTCTGTTGCATCGTCCTCTCCCAAATCTTCCTCCTCTCTAGTCTGTTCCCCCCCTCTAGACTGTAAGCTCATCATGGGCAGGAAATGTGCCTATTGTATCGTACTCTCCAATGTGCTTAGTACAACACTCTGCACACAGCAAGTGCTCAATAAATACGATTGAACTGAATAAATGAAGACCGCACTCTGTGGGCTGGAGAGTAGCATGGTGAGGTAGGAGGGGGCAAGGTGATTGAGTGCTTTAAAGCTGACGGTGAAGAGTTTTCGTTTGATGTGGAAGTGGGAGGGCAACCACCAGAGAGTCTTCAGGAGTGGGGAAACTGAAGGAGTGGGGAAAATGAACTGAACATTTTTGTAGAAAAATGATACAGGTGGCAGAGTGACATATAGAGTGGAGTGGGGAGAGAAAGGAGGCTAGGAGGTCAACAAGGAGGCTGATACGGTAATCAAGAAGGGATAGGATAAGTACATTGTATTTATTGAGTGCTTTCTCAGCTCAGAGCACTGAACTAAGCTTTTGGGAGAGTGCAGGATAACACAATCAGGATAGGACCACAGAAGATGACCCTAAAATATTCACCATCATCCCTTGAAGCATCCGAGGAGCTGCATGGGTCTTGGAACACAGTCCTCACAAGGAAGTCTGGTTCCTTAAGACATATGGAAAATGGCTCTGGGGGTGGGGGGGTGTCGGAGACAAAGGAGCATCAACAGCTTTTATTGGGGGGATGACCTATTGAGCGCATTTTGGAATAGAGAAGGAGTGTTGCCTCGTGGATAGTTCAGAGGCCAGGAGTCAGAAGGTCTTGAGTTCTAATCCCAGCTCTGCCACTTGTCTGCTGGGGGACCTTGGGCAATTAGCTTAACTTCTTGGTGCCTGAGTTACCTCATCTGTAAAATGGGGATGAAGATTGTGAGCCCCTTGTGGGATATGGGCTGGCCAAGCTGATTACCATGCATCAGTCTCAGCACTCAGTACAGTGCCTGGCACGTAGTAAGTGCTTAACCAAGAGAAAAATGGAGATGAGTAATCTGTTAGGTGGCTGGGCTGGCTGAGGAGTCTGTCTTGCTTCCGGGGGGCGGCAGACGGGGCCAGATGTAGACACTGAGTGCTGCAGCATTTATGTCCATATTTGTAATTTATTTATTTATATTAATGTCTGTCTCCCCCAGCTGGAGAATCCCTGTCGCTTCAGCTGCAAAGATTCTTCAGGTTTGCTCTGTACTTTAATAAAATAACAATAATAATAATATTAAGTACATATTATGTGCCCAGCACTGTTCTAAGCCCTGGGGTAGATACAAGTTAATCAGGTTGGACACAGTCCTGGTCCACCATGAGGCTCACACTCTTAATCCCCATTTTACAGATGAGGGAACTGAGGCCCAGAGAAGTGCAGCGACTTGCCCACGGTCACACAGCAGACATGTGGCAGAGCTGGGATTAGAATCCAGGTCCGCCTGACTCCCAGGGCTGGGCTAAGCCACGCTGCTCCTATAGCCCATCCCTCAGTCCCTGGTTCAAGCGATGCCAGACAAGCCTCTTCTGCCTTTCTGCTGACCGCAGCAAGCAGCAAATTCCTCCTTGGAAGGTATTCTTTAAAAAATTATTTTTTAAGCACTTACTATGTGCCAGGCACTGTATTACGTGCTGGGGTGGATACAAGCCAATCAGTTTGGACACAGTCCCTGTTCCATGTGAGGCTCACAGCCTTAATCCCCATTTTCGAGAGGAGAGAACTGAATCTCAGAGAAGTGAAGTGACTTGCCCACGGTCACACACAGCAGCCAAGGGGTGGAGCCGGAGTTAGAACCTAGGTCTTTCAATCAATCAATTGTATTTATTGATTTATTTATATGTATATAAATATATATAGTATAAATATATATATTTTTATATATGTATTTATTTATATGTTGCCAACTTGTACTTCCCAAGCGCTTAGTACAGTGCTCTGCACACAGTAAGTGCTCAATAAATATGATTGAATGAATGAATGAATTGAGAGATTACTGTGTGCAGATAAATAATTAAAAATAATTATGGTATTTGTTAAGCGCTTACTATGTGCCATCCACTGTTCTAAGCACTGTTCTAAGGTAATCAGGTTGTCCCACGTGGGGCTCACGGTCTTAATCCCCATTTTACAGATCTAGCGCTTAGAACAGTGCTTTGCACATAGTAAGCACTTAATAAATGCCATTATTATTATTATTAACTGAGGCTCAGAGAAGTTAAGTGACTTGCCCAAGGTCACACAGCAGACAAGTGTCGGATCCAGGATTAGAACCCACGACCTCTGACTCCCAAGCCTGTGCTCTTGCCACTAGGCCATGCTGCTTCTCATCAGTCCTTCTGACCCCCGGGCTCGTGCTTCATCTACTTGGTCACGTTGCTTCCCAGGGTTCCTCCTGATTCCTTAGAAATGGGGCAAAGTCCTCCTAGTTTGGGCAAGGAGGGTCTCCCTAGACTTTCCTAGATGGAGGCTTAGCAGAAGCCTGAACCAAGCTTTGGATCTGGAAGTCGAACGGACAGAACTTGGTCTTTGGTGGAGGGGTGAGGAGGGGGATTCTAGTCCTTCCTGCGGGGATGTCCAGACTCGGATGACCCACTGGAATGATGACCGGAGAGGGCCGTCACGTTGATGTCCGGACCTCGCCCGTTTTCATCCTCCCGCTCATCAACCAAATCTGGACAGTCCTCTAGACTGTAAGCTCGCTGTGGGCAGGGAACTCTGTTGGAATGTACTCTCCCAAGCACTTAGACAATGACTCTCCCCACCTTCAAAGCCTTAGTGAAAGCACATCTCCTCCAAGAGGCCTTCCCAGACTAAGCCCCCACTTTCCTCTTCTACCACTCCCTTTCGCATTGCCTGACTTGCTCCCTTTGTTCTCCCCCTGCCCCACAGCACTTATGTACAGATCTGTCATTTATTTATTTGTATTGATGTCTGTTCCCCCCACCCCCGAGACTGTAAGCTCACTGTGGGCAGGGAATATGTCTTGTTGATTGTTGTATTGTACTCTCCCAAGCGCTTAGTACAGTGCTCTGCATATGGTAAGCACTCAACAAATATGATTGAATGAATGAATGTTCTGCACACAGGAATCACATGATAAATACCACCAATTGATTGATTGGATATCCCTGCAGGAAGTGCTAGGATGCCCCTGTCCCCCAAAGGCTGAATTCCGACCCTAGGACCCAATGCCGGGGAAGGGGAGGATGGTAAGGGGGACGGAGCGGCTTCCGGGGGATGATGGTCTTCGGGCTCTTCAGCCTGGAGAGATGCGGCCCCTAGAGAGAGGGGACAGGGTTGAAATCTCCTGAACATATACCACCGCGTATGACCTCATGTTGAATTCACACAACTCATGCCTCCCTTGTATTGTACAATTATTTGTCCAGTTCCGAGTCCCCTTTCCCAACTTCTTCACAGCCAGTCTAACAAGCCAAGTCCAGGACGGCCCAAACAGAAAGCACGAGAAGCAGCGTGGCCTTGTGGATAGAGGCTGGGCCTGGGAGTCGGAAGAATCTGGGCTCTAGTCCCAGCTCTGTCACTTTTCTGCTGCGTGACCTTGGGCAAGTCACTTCACTTCTCTGGGCCTCAGTTTCCTCATCTGTAAAATGGGGATCAAGACTGTGAGCCCTCTGTGGGACAGGGACTGTGTCCAACCCCATTACCTTGTATCTACCCTACCACTTAATACAGTGCCTGGCACATAATAATAATGATGGTATTTGTTGGCTTCAAGGCTGTCCATCACCTCGCCCCCTCCTACCTCACCTCCCTTCTCTTCTTCTCCAGCCCAGCCCGCACCCTCTGCTCCTCTGCCGCTAACCTCCTCCCTGTGCCTTGTTCTTGCCTGTCCCACAGTCGACCCCTGGCCCACGTCCTCCCCCTGGCCTGGAATGCCCTCCCTCCGCACATCCACCAAGCTAGCTCTCTTCCTCCCTTCAAAGCCCTACTGAGAGCTCACTTCCTCCAGGAGGCCTTCCCAGACTGAGCCCCCTCCCTCCTCTCCCCCTCCTCCCCTTCCTCATCCCCTCCACCTTGCCTCCTTCCCCTCCCCACAGCACAAAAATATGTTTGTACATATTTATTACTCTATTTGACTTGTACATATTTACTATTCTATTAATTTTATTTTGCTAATATGTTTTGTTTTGTTGTCTGTCTCCCCCTTCTAGACTGTGAGCCCGCTGTTGGGTAGGGACCGTCTCTATATGTTGCCAACTTGTACTTCCCAAGTGCTTAGTACAGTGCTCTGCAAACAGTAAGCGCTCAATAATACAATTGTATGAATGCATGAATATTTGTTAAGCGCTTACTATGTGCAAAGCACTGTTCTAAGTGCTGGGGAGGTTACAAGATGATCAGGTTGTCCCACGGGGGGCTCACAGTCTTAATCCCCATTTTACAGATGAGGTAACTGAGGAACAGAGAAGTTGTGACTTGCCCAAAGTCACACAGCTGACAGTTGGCAGAGTCAGGATTTGAACCCATGACCTCTGACTCCAAAGCCCATGCTCTTTCCACTGAGCCAGGCTGCTTCTAAGAGCTTAATAAATACCATTAAATAAAACCATTAATAAATACAATTTTAAAAATTGTGCTGCTGATCTGATCAATCGGGTTTCAAAAACAAGAGGCCAAGTCATCACCATTATTCAATTTCTATTTTGGTATTTATTAAATATTTACTAAGTGCCTATGTATCAACACTTTTCCGTGGCAGGAGAGTTTGCGTACGCCAACGAAGCCTAGCGCTATGCCACTGAGAGATACTCTCTCGCCAGGGTCACCCATAATGGACAGGTCTGAGCCAAAGCATCAGACAAAGTTGATTTACCTGTGCTGGGCAGCAGCGGCATGGGAAAGAATCAAAGCCAGATGATCAAATGATGAAAATGTTGATCGAAGACAATGGCAGAAACTTAAGTTTTTACTGCACAGAAGAAGACAATGGTAAACCACTTCCATATTTTTGCCAAGAAAACTCTACAGATAAATGCCCGTAAAGTTGCTATGAATTGGAAACCATATGACGGCATCTGAAGAAGTACCAGGAATGGTTTTAATCACTGGAGAAGATAGATCAGACACAGTCCCTGACCCACATAGGTCTCCCAGCCTCAGAAAGAGGGAAAGCAGAGCACATTATCTTCATTTTCCAGATGAGGAAGCTGAGGCCCAGAGAGGTTATGTGATTTACCCAAGGTTGCACAGCAATCCTCGGACCAGAACCCACATCTCCCAACTCCCAGCTCCGTGCTCTTTCCACTCATTCCTACTGTCACCTTTATGCAATCTTCATTTCTATTCCAGTCACAACATCTGGACTTTCTTTTCTTAAATCTTGCCTCTCTCCGGCGCCCATTGACGCCGACCCCTGAAAACGCATCCGCCAGAAGCGGCGGTTTCAGCAGAATGATTTTCTTGTCATATGGGAAGGTGACAAATGGGGAGAAAAACTAAAATGAGCAGAAGAGTAATTGAGATAATTGGACAAATCTGGCTACCAACCAAAGAACTTATTAACGACTTTGCTGAATTCAGCTTGCCAAGAGAGGGGTATTTGGAGAGGAACAATGCATCCGCAAATAATGACAGCAATTGGAACCCTCCGTCTCAGGCTGAGCAGGGAGGACTGGGAACTCAATGCCGACATCCACTCCCCCCTCCCGTTTCCCTCCAAACTAGAGTGGCACTGATGCCAACCCCAATCACCGGGGTAAACCGAGCAGATTCCACTTGGCTCCCAAAGAGTTTTTGTTTTGACTTGTATATTTTGAGGGTATTTGTTAAGTGCTTACTATGTGCCAGGCACTGTACTAATCAAGGGGGAGAGTACAATAGAACAGAGTTGGTAGACAAGTTCCCTGCCCACAACAATCTCACAGCCTAGAGAGGGAGACAGACATTAATATAAATAACAATAATAATAATAAGGTATTTGTGCCAGCCACGGTACTAAGCGCTGATAATACAGATATGGCCATAAGTGCTGTGAGACTGAGGGAGCAGGAGGAGAGAGTTACTGAATCCTCATTTTACAGATGAGGAAACTGAGGTTCAGAGAAGGGACGTGACTTGACCCAGATCACAGAGCTGACAAGTGGGAGAGGCGCGATTAGAACCCAGGACCTGTGACTCCCGGGCCCGAGTCCACTAGGGCTCGCTGCTTCCTCGGTTGGCATGCAGGGGAGAGATGAGGATCCAGGCAGCGCTAAAGTTCAGCCCCCCCTGGACCCAACCTCTTATTCCCCACTATTCATGGGGCCCAGGTTAATGCCTCACTTCTACAAGAATCATGTTTTCAGGTTTGGTTAACTAAAAGGGAGAACAGACAGCATGACCTAGTGGAAAGACCCCAGGCCTGGAGGTCATGTGACCTGAGTTCTAATCCCTGCTATGCCACTTGTCTGCTGTGGGACCTTGGGCAAGTAACTTCACTTCTGTGAGCCTCAGTTTCCTCATCTGTAAAATGGGGATTCAATCCTACTCCCTCCGACTTAGATTTTGAGCCCCTAGTGGGACAGTTACTGCATCCTACCTAATCATCTTGACCTACCCCAGTGCTTGGCACGTAATAATAATAATAATGGTATTTGTTAAGCTCTTACTATGTGCCAAGCACTGTTCTAAGCGTTGGGGGGATACAAGGTAATCAGGTTGTCCCACATGGGGCTCACAGTCTTAATCCCCATTTTCCAGATGAGGTAACTGAGGCACAGAGAAGTTAAATGACTTACCCAAAGTCACACAGCTGACACGTGGCAGAGCCAGGATTAGAACCCATGACCTCTGACTCCCAAGCCCATGCTCTTCCCACTGAGCCATGCTGCTTCTCTCAATAAATACAATTGAATGAATGAATGAATGAATGAATAGTAAGGGCTTAACAAATACCATAATTAATTATTATCAATGGGCATGGAATCCCTATTTTACAGATATATATATTAGTACAGTTACTTCCAGGCATTAAAAAAAAAACCCAAACCTTCTACTGTAGCCTAGTGGAAAGAGCACTACTTGCCTGCTGTGTGTCCTTGCCTTGGGCAAGTCACTTAACTTCTCTTTGTCTTGGATTCCACATCTGTAAAATGGGAATTCGATACCCGTTCTCCCTCCCACTTCGACTGTGAGCCCCACGTGGGACAGGAGCTCTGTCCAATCTGATCATCTTGTATCTCCCCCGGAGAGATCTTGGCACAGAGTAAATACTTAACAAATAACACAAGTATCATTACCGCCCAGAAAAGATGGATTTTCCCTGTCACGTATGTGATTTTTTTTCAGTGCTAAAGGGCCTCACGTACCTCTCAGAGCTACAGAAGAGCCCAGAAGACGTTTCACAGCCCTGCTTTCTATTTCAAGTGGTATTTAAAAGGCTTCAAAAAGTTGATCGAGTCTCGTCTCTTGGATGTCTTCCAGGAATATTTGGAGCCATTTCAGAAGTTCTCTAGACCTTATTACCAGTCAAAACACTCAGCTGTGTGGGGTAGAGGCTGGCGGGACTGTGGAAGTTTGGTCTAGATGAACCCACCGTGTGCAGAGCACTGTACTAAGCGCTTGGGAGAGGGCAGTACAGCAGAGTCAGTAGACACGGTCTCTGCTCACAAGCAGCTGACAGTCTAGAGAGGGAGGTCTGTAACGCCTGTCTTGATGCCTGCCCATTGCTAAACTTTCCCTCCTTCCTTCTGGTTTGGAAATAAATATCTTCTTGCAAATTATACTGGGCCTCCGAGGATCTAGCGGTGCTGCAACGTAACCAAAACTCAGGTTTTAGGTGCATCCTCTTTACACTCGTCTGCCAACCTATTCGCTGTACCTTGATTTTGTCTATCTCATCACTGACTTCTCATCCACGTCCCTGCTCTGGCCTCAAACGTCCTCCCACTTCACATCCGACAGACGATCGTTCTCCCCTCCTTCAAAGCCTTATCGAAGGCACATCTCCTCCAAGAGGTCTTCCCCGACTAATTCCTCATTTTCTCTTCTCCTACTCTTCTGGGACACCCTGGTACTTGGATTTACTATTCACCCCGCCCTCAGCCCCACAGCACTTATGTTGATATATGTAATTTATTTATTGATATTACTATATTAATATCAGTCTCCCCCTCTAGGCTGTAAGCTCATCGAGGGCAGGGAACATGTCTACCAACTCTGTTGTACTGCACTCCCCCGAGCGCTTAGTCCAGTGTTCTGCACGTGGTAGGTGCTCAATAAATATCATTGATTGATCAATTGGATGGTTCTGTCAGCCTGTCTCAAACCTGGGACATCAATCAAACGATCATTTGATCAATCTCTTTTCCACATCCTCAGCACTAGGGTGGTGACATCGCAGTTGCTACCTCGGGAGGGTCCTAGAGCTTTTCTCTGGGGGACTCCTGAACCTCCGACTTGTCAGTCAGTCAATTGTTCAACCAATCACTGTACGAAGCACTTGGAAGAGTACACTATAACAATAAACAGAAACATTCCCTGCCCACAGTAAGCTTATAGCCCAGAGGGGGAGGCAGACATTCATGTCAACCTGGAGCCTTTGAGTTGAAGTCCGGTGCTACGGACAATAACAAAAAAAAATAATAATTGTGGTATTTGTTAAGCACTTACTATGTGTCCGGCACTGTACTGAGCTGGCCAGGAAGGAGGAGGAGAAGCAGTGTGGCTCAGTGGAAAGAGCATGGGCTTTGGAGTCAGAGGTCATGGGTTCAAATTCCGGCTCTGCCAATTGTCAGCTGTGTGACTTTGGGCAAGTCACTTAACTTCTCTGTGGCTCAGTTACCTCATCTGTAAAATGGGGATTAAGACTGTGAGCCCCCCGTGGGACAACCTGGTCACCTTGTAACCTCCCCAGTGCTTAGAACAGTGCTTTGCACAGAGTAAGTGCTTAATAAATGCCATCATTATTATTATTATGTGGGTGGGGTTGTTTCTGGTCAATGCAAAGAGTTTCAGCAGGAATTCCCTCCAGGCCTCTGCAGGGTCCAGCTGGGACCAGGACAGACCCCTTAATTTATCTGGAATTTATTTATATACCTGTCACTTCATTATCTGTAGCATGTCTGACTCCCCCTCTGGACTGTAAGCTCACTGTGGGCAGGTGATGTGTCTGTTATAGTGTTAGAATGTACTCTCTCAAGAGCTTGGTACAGTGCTTTGCACAAAGCGCTCAATAAATAATGTTGACTGACTGAATGACTGACCCCTGAGTCCTCAGCACTGGTTTCATGACCCCTCTAGCCTGCAAGCTACTTGTGGTCAGGGAACATATCTACCCATTCTGCTATCTCTCCCAAGCACTAAGCCCTCTCCCAAGTGCTTAGTACACTGCTCTGCACATGGTAACCCCTCAATAAATGCCGCTGATTCATCAATTGATTGCTGCCTCCTCCTCACCACTCTCTCCCATCTTTGCCCTCCTCCTCCCCCTCCTCCTCTCCTCGCTTCTGTCAACAAGGAGGAAGGAGACCATTAACAAGTAGGACAGAAAATATCCTTTAAAGACACGACAAAGTAAAAGCGCAGATAACAGAGAAGCAGCGTGGCTCAGTGGAAAGAGCATGGGTTTGAAGTCAGAGGTCATGGTTCAAATCCCAGCTCTGCCAATTGTCAGCTGTGTGACTTTGGGCAAGTCACTTAACTTCTCTGTGCCCCAGTTACCTCATCTGTAAAATGGGGATTAAGACTGTGAGCCCCCCGTGGGACAACCTGGTCACCTTGTAACCTCCCCAGCGCTTAGAACAGTGCTTTGCACATAGTAAATGCTTAATAAATGCCATCATTATTAATATTATTAGATAGCACGACATTGTTGTGGTAGCCTTGGTATCTGGGATGTATACATGCAGTCATTGGGAAAGGGATCATCAGTCCAATAGCACACTCATGCACACTAACATAAAAATCTCATTCATGGCAGCAACACCTTTCAACCCTGAAGAACCTCCTCTTTCTCTCTCTCTCTCTGTCTCTCATTTTCCCTCTCCATCCTCTAGACTGCAAGCTGCTTGGGGGCGGGGAACATGTCTACCAACTCTGTTATATTAATAAGAAATAATTACAGCATTTGTTACGCGCTTACTATGTGTCATGCACTCTTCTAAGGGCTGGGGTAGACCTGAGTTAATGAGGTCAGACACAATCCCTGTCCCACATGGGGCTCACGGTCAAAGTATGAAGGAGATCAGATATTGGCTCCCATTTTACAGATGAGGAAACTGAGGCCCAGAGGAGTGAAGTGACTTGCACAAGGTCACAGAGCACAGACACGGCAGAGCCAGGATTAAAAGCCAGGTCCTCTGATTCCCAGGCCTATGTTTTATCCAAAGGCTACACTCCTTTACTCTCCCAAGTGCTTAGTACAGTGCTCTGCATACAGCAAATTCTCAATAAGTACAATGGATTGATTGATCTGAATGGTACAGTTAATGCTCAGATTAGGATTTACAGCTCAAATATAGCCTTTCTTGAGGTTAAGAGCTTGCAAAACATTAATCAGATGGAGAGGCAGCCAGATCTGGTGGAAACAGTGTGGGACAGGGAGATTTGGGTTCTAATATCAACTCTGCCGCTGACTTGCTGTGTGAACTTAGGCAATCACTTAACCTCTCTGGGTCTCAATTCCCTTATCTGGAAATGGGGTTAAGGTTCGGGCTCTCCTTTCCTCTCAGACTGTGAGTTCCACATGAGGCAGAGTCCGATCTGATTCCTTTCTATGTAGCATGGCCAATATAATGGCCATAACTAACAAACTCTCTTTCCTCCCCTGTCTGTGGGATGCATACCTGATTTAAAAGGGGGAAAAAAAACCAAAAAAACCCCGCATAAGCCTTCAGAGCCTGAAAATGATGAGGCCCTGTGAATCTGACCTTTCTATTAAGCTTCTGAACTTCCCCAAGAATGGTTGTTTCCTTTGACTTTTGCAATTAAAGCCGCTAGATGAACACTTGACGGAGTCCTGGTGGTTCTGTAATAATGGATTTTTTCTTGCTTAAAGTCAAGGGCTAAAGTGCAGAGTGGGGAAATCCAAGTTAAGTCAGAGGACTAGACGGCAATTTTCAAATTTTCTCATCTGGTACAAATTCATTACAAACACCTGTCAATCCATCAATCAATCAATCGTATTTAATGAGCACTAACTGTGAACGGAACACTGTACTAAGCGCTTGGGAGAGTACAATCCAACAGAGTTGGTAGACATTTTCCCTGCCCTCTCTGAGCTTACGATCTAAGGACTAAGGACCCACTCCTTCCCTTCTCTTTCCTCTATTCCCACTCCCTTCTGCGTCACCATTGCACTAGGATTTGCACACTTCATTTGCCCCTTCTTCAGCCCCACAGCATTTATATACATATCAATAATTTAATCTATTCATTTATATTAATGTCCATCTCCCACTCTGGACTGTAAGCTCCAGGTAGGCAGGCAGCATGTCTACTAACCCTGTTCTATTGTACTCTCCCAAGTGCTTAGTACAGTGCTGTTCATACAGTAAATGCTCAATAAATACCTTTGATCGATTGAATGATTACCCAACAAAAGGTCATTAGTGGTATAATATTAAATCATATGGCACGGTGAAAGAAAACTTCATGGACTCCGGTTGGTGCTCAAAAGGTGTGTCAGAGACAAGTTGATTACTTCTAGTGCTTCTTCTAACACTAGAAGGGTGTGGTGGTTGACCAGTAGAGTTTCTTCTACTATTCATTCATTCATTCAATCATATTTATTGAGCCCTTACTGTATGCAGAGCACTGTACTAGGCGCTAGTTAAGGCCAACTCAACTTCTAGCAATACAATACAGAGTTTCTTTTGATACATTTGGTTCAGCATCCTAGCTTCACACATTATCACTGGGCACAAAACATGGTACATACCTGAATACAAACAACAGTAAATTCTACTTGGGGGAATTACTAAGCCCTACTTGGTTCTCTCCATTATAGGGATCTGGTGGGCAAACACTGCTGATAAGCAGGTTAGGCATCCTGGCTTCTTCCTATCTCAAGACCATCACATATCAAATTTCCTGATAAGACAGACACCTAGATAGGATGAAACAAGGGAGAGAGGAGGATACGTCATGTGCCCGCTTTGAGGAAATGGCAGCTTGGCCAGACAAAATGGAGTCCAGGCCTAAAGGCCCATCACGTTCCATCCCTTGGTATTCTACCACTCCTAGGGACTCTAGTCACCAGGGTTACTCTCATTCACTTAAACAAGGTGGTCAGGAGACAGTCAAACAGGCCTAGAAACAAAACAGCTCAGAGCGAACGGTTGAGAAGGGAATAACCCAAGGCCTAGGCCACAGTGCTTCCACAGCACCAATTGAAAATCTTCATGGGAATGAAGCACGAGTTGGTTGAAATCCTCCAATTCATGAATCATCTCTAGAACGTGTGTTTAGACAAAGGGGAATTCGTGACGCCGGTATTTTATCCGGCCGACTTCCTCCCCTTCCGAACCTCTACCGGTGATTGAAATGCCAGATGTTTCTAGAGCTCAGTCGGGGGAAAAAAACCCTAACCATCTACATGCAGATCGCCGGCAGCGGGAGTCTAGGAAATAAACCACCTTCAACTGGATTTTTTTTTTTTGCGAGATCCCAAAGCGAATGAAACCTGGGAGGCTTGTGGGGGGGCCTGAATAACGGCGTGTGTCATGACCACTCTGGGAGCAGACCCCATGTGAAGGGGTGACATGGTGATTGCTGCTAGAAGAAACTTCAATCACTCACCAGTCAAACAAATGAAAAGGGCTATTTTTACTTCCTCGCGATGTCAGGCAAGTAATGCCAGACTCAAATGCTTTCAGCTGGAACAAATGCATGTCACATCAATGCCACATTTCTGGGCCATTGTCGCTGTTGTTTCTTTGTTCTGTACAAAGGAATGTCCACGTAGGAGTATGGGAAGATGTTTAGTTCCTTTTGACCACAGACGGCTATAAATCGGCGGATCGAGGGGCCAAAAGTCCCCTTCTGTTGCAAATTGTGGCCCATCTTATGGCTCCATCTTCAGAGAAGCGGAGAAGGCGATGGGGTTTCTTCGGCAGGAAACTGAGACCTCTCTCTACAGCTCCTGTTTTCAAGGCCCACTCAGCATCAGTGGCTCTTTGCTTCACCCAGCTTCATCCTGACTCTTGCCCAAGATAATTGCCCTGAATCTGTGGAAACCTTTTAACAATCCCAAAAGTCAAATGAACTGCAACCCCATTTGGTGGAACAAACTGGTTCTCAAACACGTTCTCTATGCCCATTTTTGAAGGGATTTTGATCCCAATACTTGGGCCTCTCTGGGAGATGAGATTATTATTTTTTTTGCAAGAATGAGTGACGAGGAATTCAAGTTATGCAAAAAATGCCTTCCGGCTGAGACAAACACATGCTTCTTGGGATTGCTGTTTTCTGCTTTTGGGAGGTGAAAAAAAACAGACGGTAACCCAAACCAGGAAAAAAAGTGTACACCTTCAAGGACTTGCTGGGATTTGACATTTCCAGCACAGGTCAGAACATCAGTCGGGAGGGTGGTCTATAGTATTTCCTGAGCGCCTACTGTGCGGAGAGCATAGTGACCCGGCTCCGTGGGGAGAGGCAGTGGAGGATAACGGGACACAGCAGGATACCAAACAGCTACCGTACATGGAGTGGGAAGGAGACACACATGCAATCCCGGGTGGGGGTGGGAGGGGAGGGACAGAAGTGTTTTAAAGAGCCGGTGAAGCCCAGGCTCAAATGACGTGAGGAGAGCGAACTTGATGGAGAAGCCAGCCCGGTGGCCAACAGTCAGGAGGGGGGCCGTTGTCCTCAAGCCAAGGATTTGTAGAAACCAGGACGAAAGGATGCGGAGTGGGAAACAGAGACGGGTCCGTGCAGAAGGGAATCCAATTCTTCTGATAAGTAGATTTTGGAAAATTGTAACCCCACCTGTAGGATTAGGCAAAACCGAAAGGCAAATACAGAGGAAAACTATTAAGGGACTTTCAGGGAAGCAGAGTGGCCTAGTGGATAGAGAACGGGCCTTGAAATTGGAAGGATCTGGGTTTGGATCCTAGCTCTGCCACTTGTCTGCTGGGTGATCTTGGACAAGTCATTTCACTTCTCTGGGCTTCAGTTACCTCATCTTTCAAATGGGGATTAAGACCGTGAGCCCTATAAGGGACATATGTCCAACATGATTAGCTTGTATCTCCCCCAGCGTTTAGTACAGTGCCTGGCACATAGTAAGTGCTTAGCAAATACCATAAAGAAAAAACCCTTTTCCTTTCTTTCCTCACTAAATTGGAAACTCGTGGAGTGCAGAGATTGTGCCCACTAATTCTACTGTCTGCTCCCAAGTATTTAGTCCGGTGCTCTGCACAAAATAGAGTGTAAGCTCCTTGAGAGCAGGGATCATAGCTACTAACTCTATTGGGAATGTGTCCATTATATGGTTATATTCTACTCTCCCAAGCACTTGGTACAGTGCTCTGCACTAAAATATTCTATTTATTTTATTAATGATGTGCATATATATCTATAATTCTATTTATTTATATTGATGCTATTGATGCCTGTCTACTTGTTTTGTTTTGGGTTTTTTTTGTCTGTCCTCCCCCAACCCTTCTAGACTGTGAACCCATTGTTGGATAGGGATTGTCTCTATTCATTGCTGAATTGTACTTTCCAAGTGCTTAGTATAGTGCTCTGCACACAGTAAGCACTCAATAAATACGATTGAATGAATGAATGCACACAGTGAGCACTCAGTTCATCCCACTGATTTGTTGATTGTATCTCAGAAATACTCAGGAACAACATCCTCTTCAAGATGTGGGTTTCATTGACATTGGGACAAGCATCATTCTTGGATTCCATCCTCCAATAACCGTAATAACCCCACGTACTTTTTTTATGGTACATGTAAAACGTTTACTATGTGCCAGGCCCTGTACTAAGTGCTCAAGTGTACTTGTCAGATGCCTTGATATTTCCAAAGCACTTTCATATCACCACAACCTCCCTCTGTGAGGTAGGGAGAGGCAGTTCTCCATATCAATCCATCAACCGTACTTAGTGAGCACTTACTGGGTGCAGAATACTGTACTAAGCGCTCGGGAGAGTACAATATGACAATATAACAGTGTTGGTAGATACATTCCCTGCCCACAACGAGTCCTCCATGGAGGCTCAGCAAGGTGAAGTGACTTGCCCAAGGTCACACAGCATGCCAGTAGCGGAGCTAAGACTAGAACGCGGATTTTCTGACTCTTCCCACTAGACCACACTGCCTATCTAGCCCTATTTACAGAAGATGAATTGGAGGCCCAGAGAGGTTAATCTATCAGCCAGTAGTGTTTATTCAGCATCTTCTGTATGCGGAGCACTGTATTATGTGCTCAGGAGGGTGCACTTGATTTGCTAAACGTGATCACTCCCCTCAAGGATCTTTCAATCTAGCCAGGAAGAAAGACAATAAATTACACAAAGGAGGAAACAACAGAGTACAAAGATATGGCTCTAAGTGCAATGCAGGGTGATGCAGAAGTGGGGTGGAAGAAATAGTCAATTGTATTTATTGAGCGCTTACTGTATGCAGAGCACTGCACTAAGCACTTGGTAGGGTACAATACAAAAGTTAACAGACACATTCCCTACTCACAGTGACTTTACAGTCTAGAGGGGAAGACAGACATTAAGATAAATAAATAAATTACAATTAAAGATACAAATAAATTACAGATATAAATAGGGTCCAGAGTATTTAGTGAACACGTACTGTGTGGAGAATGCTATACTAAGGCTTGGAAGAATAACAGTGGAAGTAATCAATTGTTTAATCAATAGTATTTATTGAGCATTTATTCTGTGCAGAGCACTGTACTAAGCACTGGGGAGAGTACAATAGAGTTAATAGACAAGATGCCTGACCCCAGGAGCTGACAGTCTACCCTGTGCAGAACACTGCATAGCCTAGTGGATAGAGCACTTGGCTGGGAGTCAAAAGGACCTGGGTTCTAATCCTGGCTCTGCCACTTGTCTGCTGTGTGACCTTGGGCAAGTCACTAAATTTCTCTCTGCCTCCGTTACCTCATCTGTAAAATGGGGAATAAGACTGTGAGCCCCATGAGGGACAGGGACAGGGACTGTG
The DNA here is from genome assembly GCF_015852505.1 of Tachyglossus aculeatus. Taxonomy (NCBI): domain Eukaryota; kingdom Metazoa; phylum Chordata; class Mammalia; order Monotremata; family Tachyglossidae; genus Tachyglossus; species Tachyglossus aculeatus. The sequence continues at coordinate 132,742,189 of NC_052101.1, forward strand.
TCCAACCTGCTTAGTTTGTACCTACCCCAGTGCTTAGAACAGTGCTTGACACACAATAAGCGCTTAATAAATACCATCATTATTATTACTATCATTGTCATCAACATGGTACTGAGTTCTTGGGAGAGGACGATAGGGTTAGTAGACATGATCCCTGCCCTCAAGGAGCTGAGAGGTTACTGTATGCAGAGCACTGTATTATGCAGTTCAGAGAGTCCAATGGAGTTAGTAAATGATCCCTGCCATCAAGGAGCTTCCATTCTAAAGGATACCATCCCTGCCCTGGAGGAGCTAACAATTTAATGGAGAAGCTAGGCAGACACTATATGCAGTGAGAGCAGGAGGAATCATCCAGATGGTAACAGCAAGAACCCGAGAACAGTGAATGTTCAAATGGAGCAGGGTAATTCAGGAACATATGTGAACATCATCACTACCGTCTCTCAAAAACCTATCCCTTCTCCTCATTTTTCCAGGTCTGTGGATAACACAACCTCCCTGTCACTGAACAAAATGATATTTCCCCAGCGTTCTAATCCATCAATCGATCAATCAAAATTATTGAGCGCTTACTGTGAGCAGAACACAGTCCTAAGCACTTCGGAGAGTACAATATAAGAGTTGGTGGACACATTCCCTGCCCACAAGGAGCTTTACAGTCTAAAGGAAGAGCTTACAGTCTACAGGTGTTTACAGTCTAGAGGGAGAAGTTACAGTCTAGAGGAGGTGCTTACAGCCTAGAGAAGGAGCTTACAGACCAGAGGACATAGTATAGAGAAGGAGCATACAATCTAGAGGAGGTGTTTGCAGTCTAGAGGGGCTTACAGTCTAGAAGACAGACTTACAATGTAGAGAAGGAGTTTACAATCTACAGAAGGTGTTTACAGTCTAGAGGAGGAGCTTACAGTCTAGGAGAGGTGCTTAAAGTCTAGAATAGGAGCTTACAGTCAAGAGAACAGACCTATAGTTTAGAGAAGGAGCTTACAATCTAGAGAAGGTGCTTACAGTCTAGAAGAGGTGCTTACAAATTAAAGCAGGAGCTTATAGTCTAGAGGAGGAGCTTACAGTTCCCCTTTATATCGGCAGAATCATTTGCGATGGTGGAGAAAAGCGCAAGAGGGTAGGCAGAACCAGGCCGAGTCGGCTGGCAACCATTTCTTCCCTCCATGATCTGAGAGTGGGACATATTTTTCATTGTTTTCCAGACATTTATTAAGGCTCTATTGACTAATGTAGTTGACGCCGAGATGCATCTGCTACTATTGTTCTGCAGGAATTCAAAGCAGCAGTCAGCTTCTCTCTGTCTTGTCAGACTGCAGAAAACGCTGAATTTAGATAGCACAACTAACACGAGGAAGACACTTCCCGGGAGTGTTGTAAAAAATAAAGGGGGCGAGATGAGGGGAGAGCGCCATCTGAGCAAATTGACTTCACAGCATATGGAAGCCACCAAACTGGCTATTTGTCTTCATTTCTTGGACTGAAAGGGCACAGCCTGCCATGTCGGCTTAGTGTCACATGGTGTGCTTACGATCCAGTGTGAGATTTATATACTCTTGGATAATGGGATTAATAAAGGAAATAAAAACAGGTCCCTTCTAGCATCAACTAACACCTGCTGAATAGAAACCCAGTGAGTGGCAAGGGGGGATGGAGTAGGGCATCAAAGGAGCTGGGAACATTAGCCAGAGGCAAAGAAGCAGGGCACCATGGAGGGCCAAAACCACGCTGGCCACTGGGCTTCCCTGCCATCATCCAGCCCCCAGTTAACGCTTCTGCCCAGTGCGAGGACCCAGCCCTGGCTTGGAGCCCATGGGACTCCTCTACCTCTCTTCCCGGAATGAATGGGTTCGGGGCCAGGGGGAAGGGTGGTGAGGAGAAGAGAGTCCAACGCGCTTAAGCACAGAAAAACCTGCATTTTCATTCATTCATTCATTATTGAGTGCTTACTGCGTGCAGAGCACTGAACTAAGCGCTTAGTACAGTGCTTTGCACACAGTAAGTGCTCAATAAATACGGTTGAATGAATGAAAGTACAAATCAGCAACAAATAGAGACAATCCCTACCAACAATGGGCTCACTGTCTAGAAGGGGGGAGGCAGACATCAAAACAAGTAAACAGGCATCAATAGCATCAATATAAATAGAATTATAGATATATACACATAATTAATAAAATAAATAGAATTTTAAAAATGTACATATATAAACAAGTGCCATGGGGCAGGGATGGGGGTAGAGCGAAGGGAGCGAGTTGGGGCAATGGGGAGGGGAAGAGGAGCAGAGGAAAAGGCCTCCTGGAGGAGGTGAGCTTTCAGTAGGGCTTTGAAGGGGGGGAAGTGAGCTAGTTTGGCAGATGTGAGGAGGGAGGGCGTTCCAGGCCAGAGGTAAGAGCATGGGGATTATTTTACCATAACGAACTTGGTCTTCATTAACAACATTATCAGTTTTTATGGAAAGGTTGCAAGGGGGCGACTACCCTGCCCTCAAGGAGCTAATCGTCCAGCAGAGGAGTGAGACTGTAAAATCGATCAATCATTCCGATTCATTGAGTGCTTATTGTTTGCAGAACGCTGGACTAAGCACTTGGGAGAGTACAATATAACAATATAGCAGACACGTTCCCTGCCCACAACGAGCTTACAGTCTAGAGGAGGAGACAGATATCAATATGAATAAATGAAATTTGGCTATGGACGTAAGTGCCATGGGGCCGGGAGCGGGGATGAATAAAGGGAGCAAGTTAGAGTGATGCAGAAGGGCAGAGGGGAGTGGGAAAAGAGGAAAGGAGGGCTTAGTCAGAGAAGGCCTCTTGGAGGAGATGTGCCTTCAGTAAGGCTTCGAAGAGGGAGAGGATAATTGTCCGTCAGCTTTGAGGAGGGAGGATGTTCCGGGCCAGAGGAAGGATGCGGGGGAAATGTTGGTGGTGAGATAGAGGAGATTGAGGTACAGTGAGTAGGTTGGCATTAGAGGAGCAAAGTTTGCGGGCTGGGTTGTAGTGGGAGAGTAGTGAGGTGAGGTAGGGAGAAGGAAAGGTGATTGAGTGCTTTAAAGTCAGTGGTGAGGAGTATCTGTTCAGTCTGTCGATCAATAAAGTGATAGACCGGGGGAAGAAAGAAAAGAGGAAATGGGTGTAAGATGGTACTTGAGTCCTAAGCAATGTAAGGTATGTGCGTAAGTGCTACAGCGGATTAAGTGTTCAGATGCTAAAGCCTCTCTCCAATCCCATCTCCTCCATTAGACCTTCCGTGACCAAGCCCTCATTTCTCCTGCTCTCTCTCCCTTCTGCATCGCCTATGCTCTTCGATCTGTTCCCTTAAAGCACTTGATATTCACTCCACCCTCAGCCCCACAGCACTCATGTCCACATCCGTAAGTAATTCATTTCTATTAAGGTCTGTCTTCCCCACTACACTTTTTGCAGCACGCTTCTCTGGTGAGAAGGACTGTGGCCTAGTGGTTAGAGCTCAGGCCCAGGCATCAGGAGGACCCAGGTTCTAATCCCAGCCCTGCCGCTCGTCAGCTGTGGGACCTTAGGTGAGTCGCTTCTCTTCCCTGGGTCTCAGTTCTCTCATATGTAAAATAATAATAATAATGATGGTATTTGTTAAGCACTTACTATGTGCAATGCACTGTTCTAAGCGCTGGGGAAATACAAGGTGATCAGGTTGTCCCATGTGGGGCTCACAATCTTCACCCCCATTTTACAGGTGAGGGAACTGTGGCACAGAGAAGTTAAATGACTTGCCCAAAGTCACACAGCCGGTAAGCGGTGGAGCCGGGATTAGAACCCATGACCTCTGACTCCCAAGCCCGGGCTCTTTCCACTGAGCCACGCTGGGGCTTAAGACTGTGAGCCCCATGTGGGACGGAGATTAGGTCCAACCTGATTTCTCTCCCTTCTAGACTGTGAGCCCGCTGTTGGGTAGGGACTGTCTCTATATGTTGCCAACTTGTACTTCCCAAGCGCTTAGTACAGTGCTCTCCACACAGTAAGCGCTCAATAAATACGATTGAATGAATGAATGAATGATTGGCTTTTATCCACTCCACTGCTTAGTACAGTGCTTTGCACATAGTAAGCGCTTAACAAATGCTATAAAAAAAACAATTACCATTGTTAGCTCTTTGCAGGCTGGGGACATGTTTAACAACTCTGCTGCATTGTGCTCTCCCAAGTGTTTAGTACAGTGCTCTGCATGCAGTCAGTGCTTGATAGCCATTGATTTATTGAAAGCTCCGGTTAACCCCACCCCTGCCGAGGCTCACCTCCAACCTGACAGTCTCAGGATACCCATCAGCTTCCTCAAGAGGTTGGCTCCTCAACCTCTCCAATCGATCCATCAGTGGTATTTATTGAGCACTTACTCTGTGTAGAGCACTGTCCTAAGCTCTCGGGAGAGCACAATCCTGTCGAGCCAGTTGACATGCTCCCTACCAAGAAGCCCTGGGCAGGTTGATGAATCCAGGTAAGAGCCTTCAACAAGGACAGAAAGGAGAACAATGTTGTCACTCGACCAACACATAGTCACATATTTTTAGAGTTTGTTGGTAGTGCCACCGTATTCCTAGAGATGTGTGGGTTGAGAAATCTGCAAACTCTAAAAACAACTTATTTGGAGCAAGCAACTAATCTTCCGAAAACCCAAGGGAGTAGTTGGCAAACTGGCTGCCACCCCTCACCACCCCATTTTGCAATCAAACAATAGTATTGATTTAACGTTCACTGTGTTCAGAGCACTGTATTAGGTGCTTGGGAGAGGACTATACAGCAGAGTTGGCTGACGTGATCCCTACTCTCAAGAAGTTTACAACAAAGTACGGGAGATTGTAATAATAATAATGATGGCATTTGTTAAGCACTTACTATGTGCAAAGCATTGTTCTAAGCGCTGGGGGGGATACAAGGTGATCAAGTTGTCCCACATGGGGCTCACAGTCTTAATCCCCATTTTACAGATGAGGTAACAGGCTCAGAGAAGTTAAGTGATTTGCCCAAGGTCACACAGCAGACATGTGGCGGAGTCAGGATTCAAACCCAAGACCTCTGACTCCAAAGCCCGTGCTCTTTCCACTGAGCCACGATTGTAAGTAGCTTTACTCTCTAATTCTTCCTTCCTCCCGAAAATTATTTCTGTGTCTGTCTCCTCTACTAATCTTGAAAGCTCCTTGAGGGCAGGGACGGATTCATTCAGTAATATTTATTGAGCGCTTACTGTGTGCAGCGCATTGTATTAAGTGCTTGGAAAGTACAATCGGGCAACAGAGACAATCCCTACCCAACAATGGGCTCACAGTCTAGAACATGGGATCTACTAACTCTTCCAAATCCTTAGTGTAGTGCTCTGCACAGAGTAGCAATGTGGCCTTAAGGAAAGAGCCCAGGCTTGGAAGTCAGAGGACATGGGTTCTAATCCCAGCACCACCACTTCCCTGCAGAGTGACCTTAGGCAAGTCACTTCACTACAATCAAATTTATTGAGCACTTACTGTGTGCAGAGCACTGTACCAAGCACTTGGGAGAGTATAATAGAACAGAGTTGGGAGCACATTTCCTGCCCACAAGGAGTTTACAATCCAGAGAGCTTACTTCTCTTTGCCTCAGTTTCCTCATCTGTAAAAGGACAATAAAATACCCGTACCCCATCCCTGTTAGATTGTGCACCCTGGGTGGAACTGTGTATCTATCCCGGGACATGGCACAGTGCTTGGCACAGAGTCAGTACCTAGCACATTCCATCATTACTTTGACCCAGAGTTTTACTTTTGGGTACTGGGATGAATTCACCCTTGAAGCCCATAACTTTCTGCAACTCTATCTAGGAAACGGGTAAACAAAACAAGGTTAGCTAAGTTTCTCCCCTGCTTCAAAGATGCTACATCAGACGATAAATGTGTGTTGTGCAGGATTCAATTGTCTAAAAGCAGCACGGGCATAAACGACAGAAAGTGATGGCGTTTTTATTTGCTGGTAAAGGCAAATATGTCCTACTTTAGAACTTTTTTATGTGCGTGCGGGTGTGGTATTTGTTAAGCATTTACTATGTGTCGGACACTATACTAAACGCTGGGGTACATACAAGGTAACCAGGTTGGACACAGCCACTGTCTCATATCAAGTTCACAATCCTACTCCCCATTTTACAGAGGAGGTAACTGAGGCCCAAAGATGTGAAGTGATTTACCCAAGGTCACTCAGCAGACAAGTGGTCGAGCCGGGATTAAAACCCAGGTCGATTCATTCATTCACTCATTCAATCGTATTGAGTGCTTACTGTGTGCAGAGCATGGTACTAAGTGCTTGGAAAGTACAATTCAGCAATAAAGAGAGACAATCCCTGCCCACACCAGGATTGCAGTCTAGAAGGGGGGAGGCAGACATCAAAACAAGTATACAGGCATCAACGTGAATAAATAGAATGATAGGTATATACACATCAAAACAAGCAAACAGGCATCAATAAAAATAAATGGAATTATAGATATGTACATATATACACAAGCACTGGGGGTGGGGAGGGGGGAGAGCAAAGGGAGCGAGTCAGGGTGATGGGGAGGGGGAGCTGAGGAAAAGAGGGGCTTAGTCTGGGAAGGCCTCTTGGAGGAGGTGAGCCTTCAGTAGGGCTTTGAAGGGGGAAGTCAGCTAGTTTGGCAGATGTGAGGAGGGAGGGCATTTCAGGCCAGAGGTAGGGTGTGGGCCAGGAGCCGATGGCGGGACAGGCGAGAACAAGGCACAGAGAGAAGGTTATCACCAGAGGAGAGGAGTGTGTGGGCTGGGATGGAGAAGGAGAGAAGGGAGGTGAGGTAAGAAGGGGCAAGAGGGTGGAGAGCTTTGAAGCCAATAGCGAGGAGTTACTCCCAGGCCCTTGCGCTATCCAGTAGACAACACTGCTTCAGGGGTTGTATGGTGTTTTGTCAGCAGCAGAGCCAGAATGGCAAGGAAAAGTCTCCTGAGCAGGTAATACAGCAACTTACTCCTGTATCGGAAAGACTATATAAAACACAGAACCCATGCTTCACACCCCCACACACTCCTACACAAAACAGATTCTAAGGCTTAAGTATGGATAGATGGACATAACACTAACATAGCAGCACATGGACACACGCTTGGAAAAGAACACAAACACACATACACACACACCCCCCACCGAATGTTTACTGGAGCCAATGGCAGAGATCATAAGAAGAGATAACACGGTGTATTCAGGGGTTGAGGGGAAGGGCAGGTTTTCTTGTTGTGGCAGCTTTGGCAATCACAGTAGGCCAGGAGGGGTTTGCACTTGACCTGTGTGGCAAGAACAGGGCAGAGGGATGACAAACAGGTTGGTTTCCTAAAGCAGGATAGAGAGGGGACCTGGGGCATTGGGAGTGCAGAACAGACAAAGCAAGCCATCACCCCAAGATTCCATGTGGCAGGGAGAGCCAGTGGGACTGAAACGACCTGTTAATGGAGTATAGTCAGGTTCTCAGAGCCAAGCTGGTTGGAGCGCTCAGTCAGGAGTTGGCTCCGGGTGGGGGTGACATCCACAGAGAAATGCGCAAAATGTTTTACGAGACCCCATTCGGTTCCTCTCCGTGAGCAAAGCGTGCTGTGATGATGGCAGCGCCTTGACCCTTGTTTGTGGTGTGTTTTGCGCACACACAGTAGGACAGCGTTGGGGGCGGGTAGGAGGGGAGGGAGGGCACAGTGGCCATTTGTTTGCCCAAAGCCAAAACTGGGGCAATTGACGAGGGGAGCTGGGGTGGTGTGGCTTCCCCAAGTGGGCTTTGGGGGCACAAGTCCCTCCTTTAGTCACTTGTGGCCCTGATGATTTCCTTCTCATCTCACTCCTTCAGGGTCAGGCCTCTGCCCTGACTTGACCCAGGAGGAAGGTTGGCCGATGATCCATGGCTTCCTACTTTCACATGGGGCTATTTGCTGGACCTTTACCAGGGAGAAAGAGGGAAGGAGAGAGAACAGGGAAAGCAAGCATGATCCTGGCCTTTCTAAAGAGGGTTGGATCCTGGAATCATGGAGTCCTCCCCTTCCTCAATCAATCAATCAATCATATTTATTGAGCACTTACTGTGTGCAGAGCACTGTACTAAGCGCTTGGGAAGTACAAGTTGGCAATATATAGAGACAGTCCCTACCCAACAGTGGGCTCACAGTCTAGAAGGGGGAGACAGAGAACAAAACCAAACATATTAACAAAATAAAATAAATAGAATAGATATGTACAAGTAAAATAGAGTAATAAATATGTACAAACATATATACATATATACAGGTGCTGTGGGGAAGGGAAGGAGGTAAGACGGGGGGATGGAGAGGGGGACGAGGGGGAGAGGAAGGAATGGGCTCAGTCTGGGAAGGCCTCCTGGAGGAGGTGAGCTCTCAGTAGGGCCTTGAAGGGAGGAAGAGAGCTAGCTTGGCGGATGGGCAGAGGGAGGGCATTCCAGGCCCGGGGGATGACGTGGGCTGGGGGTCGATGGTGGGACAGGCGAGAATGAGGCACGGTGAGGAGATTAGCGGCAGAGGAGCGGAGGGTGCGGGCTGGGCTGTAGAAGGAGAGAAGGGAGGTGAGGTAGGAGGAGGCGAGGTGATGGAGAGCCTTGAAGCCGAGGGTGAGGAGTTTCTGCCTGATGTGCAGATTGATTGGTAGTGCATCCTCCTCCTCCTCTTCCTCTTCCTGATTTTGTTGTTGCTCTCCTCCCTAAACACATCTTTCCAGTCTCTATATGGGGATTGAGCAGTGTGAACAAATGGAAAGAGCATGGGTCTTGGAGTTGGAGGACCTGGGTTCTAATCCTTGCTCTACCACTTGCCTGCTGTGGGACCTTGAGCAAGTCACTTTTGTAAAATTGGGATAAGATACCATTATCTCCTGCATTTGACAGATGATGAAACTGAGGCCCAGAGAGCTGATGTGATCTGCCCACGGTCACACATGAGGCCAGAGGCAGAGCTGGGATGAGAGCCCGGGTTTCCTGACTCCAAACTCAGGCTCCTTCCAGGGCTGTGGGACTTTTTTTATGGTATTTGTTAAGCACTTATGTGTGAGGCACTGTACTAAGGGCTGGGGTGGATACAAGCTAATCAGGTTGGACGCAGTCCATGTTCCACAAGGGGCTCACATTTTCCAGCCCCATTTTAAAGATGAGGTAACTGAGGCCCCGAGAAATAAAATGACTTGCCCAAGGTCCCACAGAACGCAAGGCCTTCTGACTGGATCCCTTCCCACTGGATTTGCTTCCATTTCCCTTCACTTTCTTCCTTCTTAGAGGGAACCATGATTTTGATCCACTGAACCTTGAAGATTCCTTACTTCCTTGCAAAGGCAATGAAGTCTTCACCCACTCGACAATAAACTCTTGAGGAAAGGGATCTTCTGTATTGACTTTATAATCTTCTCCCAACTGCTCAATCCAGTGCTCTGCATGCAGGAGACTGTCAGCTCCTTGAGGGCAGGGACCATGTCTACCAATTAAATTATTCTCTTCCAAGCACTCAGTATGGTATTTTGCCCACAGTAGACTATAAGCTCATTGTGGGCAGGGGATCTGTCTGTTTACTGTTACACTGTAATCTCCCAAGCACTTAGTATAGTGCTGTGCACACAGTAGACTGTATGTTCCTTGGGAACGAGGATAATAAAATAATAATAATTACGGTATTTGTTAAGCGCTTACTATGTGCCAGGCACTGTACTAAACGCTGGGGTGGATACAAGCAAATCAGGTTGGACACAGTCCCTGTCCCACGTGGGGCTCACAGTCTCAATCCCCATTTTACAGATGAGGTAACGGAGGCCCAGAGAAGTGAAGTGACTTACACAAGGTCACATAACAGGCAAGAGCAGAACCAGGATTAGAACCCATGACCTTCTGACTCCCAGGCCTGTGCTCTATCCACTACGGCATGCTGCTTCTCTAAGGGATCATGCCTACCAACTCTCCCAAGTACTTAGTACAGTTCTCTGGGATCAAAAAGTGCTCAAAAAATACCACTGATTGATGGTCTGTCCAGGGCCAACGCTGCAAACAAGATGTTTTTTGTTCTTTTTGTTCTGACGACTTGACACCTGTCCACATGTTTTGTTTTGTTGTCTGTCTCCCCTTCCTTGACTGTGAGCCCGTTGTTGGGTAGGGACTGTTGCCAACTTGGACTTCCCAAGCACTTAGTACAGTGCTCTGCACACAGTAAGCTCTCAATAAATATGACTGAATGAATGAATGCTGGGGACCAATTTGCCATTTTCTTCCACCAGGGCAGTCCACTGAGAGCATAGCTGCAGGTCAGAAGGGTTGACACTTGAACTGTCCCGTTCCCAGCCGAGAAGACGAACAGATGCTCCCGATTTTCAGGTTGGTGGTTCACTGTGAGTTTCTGGCAATGACGGCGTTGGGGAACCAATCGCCTCCCTTCGTTATGAGCCACAGAAATTCCAGAACCCCCAGAGTATCCCAACCATGCTCCGAGGAACTTCTCAACTCCAATCCTCACACCTTTTCGCCACCACAAATAGGCCAGCCAGAGCCAGCCTTGCCCTGCCAATTTTTGTCTTTGGTGTTATTAACGATAGTAATAATTATGGTACTTGTTAAGCACTTACTACATGCCAGGCACTGTACTAAGTGCTGGGGTGGATACAAGCAAGTCAGGTTGGATACAGTCCCTGTACCACGTGGGGCTCACAGTCTCAATCCCCATTATCCAGACGAGGTAACTGAGGTACAGAGGAGTGAAATGACTTGCCCAAGGTCACACAGCAGATGAGTAGTGGAGCCAGGATTAGAACCCATGACCTTCTAACTCCCAGGCCCAGGATCTATCCACTATACCACACTGCTTTTCAGTTGTGCCCATCCAACATGGGGAGAACCTAAATATATAGACATATATATTTCTGCAGCGTCAGATGGGATGCATTAGTTCTAAACCTTAGGTCACGGAGTGCACATTCCCAAAGCTATTAGAGAAAATCACAGGTCAATTCCCAGAGCTCCCTTAAAAGCACGAGACTGTAATGAAATGAGGGTCCGCTTACAAGTGGATCATTCTAATTCTTAAGCGCTCTATCCAAATTTCACTGCTTAACTCATATCCTGGGTAGGCCTGGGGGTAGGGTCCATATTCCAGGAAAACACTGAAAAAAATAGAGGGGAAATAAAAACCAGGAAAAATAGGAGTAATGGTATTGGCTGAGCTTCCACTGGATGTCGGGCCCTGTTCTGAGCCCAGAATAATAACAATAATGATGGCATTTATTAAGCGCTTACTATGTGCAAAGCACTGTTCTAAGCACTGGGGAGGTTACAAAGTGATCAGGTTGTCCCACGTGGGGCTCACAATCTTAATCCCCATTTTACAGATGAGGTAACAGAGGCACAGAGAAGTTAAGTGACTCGCTCAAAGTCACACAGCTGACAAGTGGCGGAGCAGGGATTTGAACCCATGACCTCTGACTCCAAAGCCCATGCTCTTTCCACTGAGCCACACTAAACAGCAGTATGGCTTAGTGGGTAGAGCACGGGCCTGGGAGTCACAAGAACCTGGGTTCTAGTCTCGGCTCTGCCACTTGTCTGCTGTGTGATCTTGGGCAAGTCACTTCACTTCTCTGTGCCTCATTTACCTCATCTGTAAAACGGGGATGAAAACAGAGCTCTAACTGGGACACGGACTGCATCTAACCTGATTACCTGGTAACTACCTCAGCACTTAGTACATGGAGAAGCAGCATGGCTTAGTGGAAATAGCACAGGCTTGGGAGTCAGAGGATGTGGGTTCTAATCCCAGTTATGCCACTCGTCTGCTGTGTGACCTTGGGCAAACGACTTCACTTCTCTGTGCCTCAGTTACCTCATCTGTAAAATGGGGATTGAGACTGTGAGCCCCACGTGGGACAGGGATTGTGCTCAACCTGATTTTCTTGTATCCACCCCGGCACTTAGTACAGTGCCTGGCACATAGTAAGTGCTAAACAAATGCCACTATTATCAAGTGCTTAGTACAGTGCTCTGCACACAGTAAGCACTCAATAAATGATTGAATGAATGAATGAATGGACAGAAAGACACTCCCCCGACGAATGTACGAATTCAAATGAAATGTTCCTACCTACACTGTATTCTTTATCGGCTTCTTGGAGGATAAAACACTGAGAGAGCCATTGTTTATCAGCCTTGAGGTGTGTAAGCTAATAAAGAGATAAGAATATCAACTGCATCAGGTCAAAGACATCTGCCATAAATGTGGATTTTTACCCCAATAAGAAGATTACAAACAGTCACAAAATAGCCTTCCTGGGTCTGAATGATGAAAATCCCTCCACGTGCTTCAGGGGTCCCAGCTAGGTGCAAACACATTTCATTTGATACAGACGCTAAATAAATGATGATTTTCCTCCCTTTCTTTCCCAGGATTTTTACAATTTGAATTAGCAACACTCAGAAAACACTCTATCCATCCAAGAGCCTTCTGCCTTGATGCGGAAGACAGACAAACAGACAGACAGACAGACAGACACACACACACACACACACACACACAATTCTCCACTTTGGCCACAAGTCTGGAAGCTCAGGGCAATGATATCAGCGGTTCGATGGTGCTGCCTCTCTAAAGAATTGGGCAAAACCATTGGTCTTCATGGAGGAAGCCCCACAACAAAATGAGTAATTCCTCGGGGGTTTTGACTTCAGCCAGCAAACTAAAGGTGGGACACCTCTCCCGCTGGGCCCGTCATTCAATTCATCAGTGGCATTTATTGAGTAATTATTGTGTACAGAGCACTGTACTAAGTGCTCAGGAGAGGACAATAGAGTTAGACACCATCCCTGACCTCAAGGAGCTCACAAAGACAGAAAAAACGTAAAGGGAACGAAGGCTTTATTTTCTTCATTAATTGAGGGGAGGCAAATCGCCGAGGCCCCAAGAAATAAAATGACTTGCCCAAGGTCCCACAGAATGCAGGGCCTTCTGACTGGATCCCTTCCCACTGGATTTCCTTCCATTTCCATTTGGGTGACTGCCCACCCTGAAGGTAACCCACAAAAGTTAAGGTTTGGGTATTCACCTGTTAATAATAATAAAAATCATGATGGTGTTTGTTCAGCACTTTGTGCTAGGCACTGTGCTAAGGCACGGGGGAGATACAAGCTAATCAGGTGGGGCACGGTCCTTGTCCCACTTGGGGATCACAGTCTAAGCGGGAAGGAGAAGAGGTGCTGAATCCCCATTTTACAGATGAGGACACCAAGGACCTGAGAAGGCGAATGACTTGCCCAAGGTCACATGGCAGGCCAAGTCAATCATTCATTCATTTAATCATTTTTGAGTGCTTACTTTGTACAGAGCACCATATTAAGCATATAGAAAGTACAATTCATCAACAAAGAAAGACAATCCCTATGCATAGCGGGCTCACAGTCTAGAAGGGGGGAGAGTAATTATGGTATTTGTTAAGCACTTACTATGCACCAAGCACTGCCTAAACTCTGGGGTAGATACGAGGTAGTCAGGTTGGCCCACGTGGGGCTCAGTCTTCATCCTCATTTTACAGATGAGGTAACTGAGGCCCAGAGCGGTGAAGAGACTTGCCCAAGGTCACACAGCAGACAAGTGGCGGAGTCGGGATTAGAACCCGACTCTGTCTAGATTTCCAGACTGAGCTTGTTGTTGGGTAGGGATTGTCCCTATTTGTTGCTGAATTGTACTTTCCAAGAGCTTAGTACAGTGCTCTGCACACAGTAAGTGCTCAATAAATACGATTGAATGAATGAATAAACCCATGACCTTCTGACTCCCAGGCCTGTGCTCTATCCACTATGCCAATCAATCAATTATATTTACTGAGCACTTTCTGTGTGCAGAGCACTGTACTAAGAGTTTGGGAGAGTACAATACAAGAGAGCTTGTAGACATGTTCCCTGCCCACAAGGAGCTCCTAGTCTACAGGGGGAGAGGGGAGACGGACTCTAAAACGAATTATGGATAGATTCATAAGTGCTGTGGGGCTGAGGGTGGGGTGAATAAAGGTACAAATCCAAATGCCAGGACAATGCCGAAGGAAGAGGCAGTAGGGAAAATGAGGGCTTAGTTGGGAAAGGCCTCTTGGAAGAGATGGGATTGGCTTGGGAGTCAGAGACTGGGGGTTCTAATCCTGGCTCCACCACTTATCAGCTGTGTGATTTTGGGCAAGTCATTTAACTTCTCTGTGCCTAAATTCCTTATCTGTAAAATGGGGATTAAGGCTGTGAGCCCCACATGGGACAACCTGATTATGTTGTATCTCCCCCAGTGCTTAGAACAGTGCTTGGCACACAGTCATTATTTAAGTGCTTAACAAATACCACTGAAAAAACTGTATGCTCCCAAGTGCTTAATTCAGCTCTAGGAGCTCAGTATGCTTGAGCGTGTGAAGTATGTCATTTTTTTCATTATTAAGAAATGATTAAAAGTGAAAATGTTCCCTGTGAGGCTTTGGTTAGAATCCAAAGTCAAATCATGACAAAGGGGATGTGGGGACTTGGGTTGTTTCCTAAAAACACTGAAGACACTGAATTTCCCTTGAGTTTTATGAACGATTTCAACTGTACTCAGAACTTGAACTTTATCTCTCCTCAAAAAGGGAAACCACATGATTCTCTCCTCTCCTGAAATTGCTGTACATTAATCTTTATCACGTTCACAAAATGTTTTCCTTCCAAAGTCCCAATGGTGCTATTGTGAGTGGGGGTAAGAGGTGTGGGTCTTTTTTATGACATTTATTAAGCCTTTACTAGGTGCCAAGCACCTTGCTAAACACTGGGGTAAATCCAAGATAATAGGATGGCATCCAGTCAAGAAGAGCCCAGCCTCAGTTTCCTCATCTGCAAAATGGGGACTGAAATACCTCTTCTCCCTACCACTTTGACTACAGATCCCTCCTTTTCTAGGCTTCAGTCTCAACTCCGCCCCTCATACCTAACTAGGATAAGCATTATTGGGGGACTGTCTCCTTTGAGAGCAATTAGCAGCATGGCATAGTGGATAGACCACAGGCCTGGGAGTCAGAACGTCCTGGGTTCTAATCCTGCCTCAATCACTTGTCTGCTGTGTGACCTTGGGCAAGTCACATCACTGGGCCTCAGTTCTCTCAACTGCAAAATGGGGGTTAAGACTGTGAGCCCTATGTGGGACAGGGACTCTGTCCAGCCCGATTTGCTTGTATCTTCCACAGTGCTTAGTACAGTGCCTGGCACATAGTAAGCAATTAACAAATACCATAAGCAGCGTGGCTCAGTGGAAACAGCCCAGGCTTGGGAGTCAGAGGTCGTGGGTTTTAATCCCAGCTCCGCCACATCTCTGCTGTGTGACCTTGGGCATGTCGCTTAACTTCTCTGAGCCTCAGTTACCCCATCTGTAAAATGGGGATGAAGGCTGTGAGCCCCACTTGGGACAACCTGATCACCTTGTATCCCCCCCAGTGCTTAGAACAATGCTTTGCATATATTAAGCGCTTAACAAATGCAATCATTATTATTATTACTATTAACTAGCATAGTGTTTCATTTGGACAACGATAAAGAGTTGGGTCCTCCCCCCCTTTTTTTTAATGATATTTGTTAAGCGCTGACTATATGCCAGACACTGTACTAAGTTCTGGGGTAGATAAAAGCTTATCGGGTTGGACACAGTCCCTGTCCCACATAGGGCTCACATTCTTAATCTCCATTTTACAGATGAGGTCACTGAGGCACAGAGACGTTTAGTGAGTTGCCCAAGGTCACATGGCAGATGTGCTGGAGCCGAGATTAGAACCCAGATCTTTCTGACTCCCAGGCCCATTCTATGTCCACTAGGCCACACTGCTTCCCACACCAGGCCACCAGGAGACCTGTGTTCTACTCTCAGCCCTGCTATTGGCCAGCTGTGTGACCTTGACACGTCGCTTCACCTCTCTGGGCTTCCATTTCCTCTTTTTTATAATGGGAAAAAGATAGTTGCTCCTCCTCCCTTTTAGACTGGAAGGCCGGGAGGGCACAGGGACAGTCTCATTCATTCATTCAATCGTATTTATTGAGCGCTTACTGTGTGCAGAGCACTGTACTAAGCGCTTGGGAAGTACAAGTTGGCAACATATAGAGACAGTCCTACCCAACAGCGGGCTCATTCAATTGTATTTATTGAGCACTTAACTGTGTGCAGAGCACTGTACTAAGCGCTTGGGAAGTACAAGTCAGCAACATATAGAGACGGTCCCTACCCAACAATGGGCTCACAGTCTAGAAGGGGGAGTGCTTGGAAAGTACAATTCAGCAACAAAGAGAGACAATCCCTGCTCACAACGGGCTCACAGTCTAGAAGTCCAATCTGGTTATCTTGTATCTAGCCCAGTGCTGGACACAGTCAGCGCTTAATAAATCATATAAGTAATTACTAATCTGCTACATACTCCACCACGCTCTATCAGCCAATCAATTGAGAATATTTATTGAACACTTACTGCGTGCAGAGCACTATACTAAGCGCTTGGGAGAGTACAATACAACAATAGACAGATACGTTCCCTGCCTACAGTGAGTTTACATCTTAGAGGGCTTATAACCTACTCTGCACAGGGCGTTGTACTAAACGTCTGGAGAAAATACAATAGAGTTGGTAGATATGACCTCTGCCTTCAAGGGGCTTACGGTCTACTGTGTACAGAGCAGTGGACTAAGCGCTCGGGAGAGTATCACAGAGTTAGTAGACCTGATCCTTGCCTTCAAGGAACTTACCATCTGGCGGAGAGAAAGACACTAAAATAAATCAGAGTTATGGGGGAGCAACAGAGCGCAAAGATATGTTTGTAAATGTGACTGGAGAAGGAAGGAGGGAGAGGAGAGTCCAAAGTGTTTAGGTGACAGAGAAGTGCTGAAGACCTGGTTACCTGAAATCAAGATGACTAAGCTGCATCTCTAGAGACTGTTCTTGGACAAAATGATTGTCCAAAATTAAAGTCATCTTTAGGCTCTAATTAGAAAGGCCATGATTTTCTTCCCAGAAGATTTTGGCAATCCCTACTCTCATCCCTCAGAGATGCTCACAAAGAAGAGAAGGACTAAATGATAATATCTGTGGTACTTGCTATGCACTTAACTGTATGCACTCCCCTTCTAGACTGTGAGCTCATTGTGGGCAGGGAATGTGTCTGTTTATTGTTACATTGTACTCTCCCAAGCATTTAGTACAGTGCTTTAGGCAGTAAATGCTCGATAAATGTGATTGAATGAATGAATGAATATGGCACACATTGAAGGAGAGAGACAATCAGGTCAGACACAGTTCCTATCTCACATGGGGCTCCCAGTTTAAAAAAGAGAGAACAGTTATTTCATTTCCATTTTAATAATAATAATGATGTCATTTGTTAAGCACTTACTATGTGCCAAGCACTGTTCTAAGCGCTGGGATAGATATAAGGTTAGCATGTTGTCCCACGTGGGGCTCACAATCTTAATCCCCATTTTACAGATGAGGTAACTGGCACAGAGAAGTTAAGTGACTTGCCCAAAGTCACACAGCTGATGAGTGTGATTGGGTTCCTCTGACTACCAAATCCATGCTTTTTCCACTAGGCAGTGCTGCCTCTCACTCCTAAATGTTGATGATGGAGAAGATGCTGGGCTTCCGTATCAAACACAAACACCTCACCATTGTCTTTAATGCACTCAATCAGCTCTCCCCCCTCACCTCACTGATCTCATAATAATTAATAATAATAATGATAATAATGATATGGATAATTGTGGTATTTACTAAGCACTTAACATGTGCTGAGCACTGTACTAAGTGCTGGGGTAGATAGAAGATAATCAGGCCCCACACAGGGCTCGCAATCTAAGTAGGAGGGAGAACAGGTATTGACTCCCCATTTTCCAGATGAGGAAACTGAGGTAGAGAAAAATGAAGTGATTTGCCCAAGGTCACACAGCAGGCAAGTGGTGGAATTGGGATTAGAACCCAGTTTCTCTGGCTCTCAGGCCCACGCTCTTTCCACGGAACCACTATAGTTCCCAACTACAGCTTCTTCCAACTACTATCCTACCTTGAGAAACTGTGTGGCATAGTGGCAAGAGCCTGGGCTTGGGAGTCAGAGGTCATAGGTTCTAACCCCGACTCCACCACTCATCAGCTGTGTGACTTTAGGCAAGTCACTCAACTTCTCTGTACCTCAGTTACCTCATCTGTGAAATGGGGATTAAGGTTATGAGCTCCACGTGGGATGAACGCTTAGAAAAGTGCTTTGCACATAGTAAGCGTTTAATAAATGCTATTATTATTATTATGATGAACTCATTACCTTGTACCTAACCCAGTGCTTAGATCAGTGCTTGGCACATAGTAAGCACTTAACAAATACCATCATTATTATTATTATTATCACCTCTCCGATCTCCTATTCATACCCAACCCGCACCCTCTGCTCCTCTGATGCCAACCTATTCTCTGTCCCTTGATTTCATCTACCCAGCTGCCGACCTCTTGCCCACATCCCCGCTTTGGGCCAGGAACTCCTTCCCCCTTGATATCCAGAGCACCATTCTCCACACCTTCAAACCCTCATAAAGTCAATCTCCTCCAAGAGGCCTTACCTCCCTATGCCTTCATTTCCTCTACCCACCCTCCCCTCTGTGTTGACGTTCCCCCCGCCCCCCCCCCCCCTCGTGGACCCCTTAAGTACTTTAATACTCGCCCCAGCCCCACAGCACTTATGCCCATATTTTTATATTCTAGTATTTCCCCATCTGAAATTAATTTTAATGCTAGCACCCTTGTAGACCCTACGCTCATTATTTTTACTATTATTATTATATTTGCTAACTGCTTATTAGTGTGAGACACTGTTCAAAACACTGGGGTAGATACAAGTTAATCAAGCTGGACAGAATCCCTGTCCCACGTGGTGCTCACAGTCAAAGTAGGAGGGAGTAAAGGCACTGAATCCCCCCCCTTTTTTTTAATGGTTTTCATTAAGTGCTGACTATGTGCCAGGCACTGTATTAAGCACTGGGATAGATACAAGATAATCAGGTTGGACACAGTTCCTGTCCCACATAGGGATCACAAGCCTAATCCCCTTTTTACCTGTGAGGTAACTCAGGCACAGAGAAGTTGAGTGACTTGTCCAAGGTCACACAGCAGGCAACTGGCAGAGAAAGGATTCGAACCCAGGTTCTCTGACGCCCAGGTCTGAGCTCTTTCCAAGGCTCTTTCCACTAATCCCTTCTAAACTGTAAGCTCTTTGTGGGCAGAGAACAAGTCTACCAACTCTGTCATATTGCACTCTCTCAAGTGCTTAGTACAGTGTTCTGCACACAGTAAGCGCTCAATAAATACAGTTGATTGATTGGACAGGAATTGCGTGTATCACTCTATTTTCTACTTTCCCATGCGCTTACTAGAGAAGCAGCATGGCTCAGTGGAAAGAGCATGGGCTTTGGAGTTAGAGGTCATGGGTTCGAATCCCAGCCCTGCCACTTGTCAGCTGTGTGACTTTGGGCAAGTCACTTCACTTCTCTGGGCCTCAGTTACCTCATCTGTAAAATGGGGATTAAGACTGTGAGCCCCCTGTGGGACAACCCGATCACCTTGTATTCATTCATTCATTCAATCGTATTTATTGAGCGCTTACTGTGTGCAGAGCACTGTACTGAGTGCTTGGGAAGTACAAGTTGGCAACATATAGAGACGGTCCCTACCCAACAGTGAGCTCACTTGTAACCTCCCCAGCGCTTAGAACAGTGCTTTGCACATAGTAAGCGCTTAATGTGTCATTATTATTATTATTAAAGTACTTTGCATATAATAAGCACTCAATAAATACTGCTGATTGAATGACTGATTGTTTGAACATCAGATTCACCTACCTGGCCCAGTGCAAATGATAATCACTTTGGAAGAACTCTATTTTATAATTAATAATAATAATTATTGTGGTACCTTATAATGGCATTTATTAAGCGCTTACTATGTGCAAAGCACTGTTCTAAGCGCTGAGCACTGTTCTAAGCGCTGAGCACTGTTCTAAGCGCTGGTACTTGTTAAGCACTTACTGCATGCCAAGCACTGTACTAAACACTGGGGTTGATATGAGATAATCGGATTCCGCATGGGGCTCACAGTCTACGTAGGAGGGAGAACAGGGGTTGATTCCTCGTTTTGCAGATGAGGGAACTGAGGCACAAATAAGTGAATTCAGCAGGTAAGTGGTGAAGCCAGGATTAGAACCCAGAACCCTAACCAGGCCCAGGCTCTTTCCCCTAGGTCGTGTTGCTTCCCACGCTGCTTTCAATCTCATCAGTACTCTTTGACCACTCCCAGAATGCACTGCATTTTACTGTCAATGCTTTTAAAAAGAGATAACAGATGACTATGACAACATCCAAGGCAGTTTCCCTCCAGCCGTCATTTCTGTATGTTTTTAATCTAGATAATATATAGCAGTTCTGCAAACGCTCATTGTGGTGAACTCATGACCTGCATCCTTTCATTTGAAAATGTGCTGAATTGAAACGGCCAGAATTTCTGTTGCCCACATGAAAGCCTCTGTGGTCGGAGCAGGGAAGATTGGAAAATTTGGGATGAAAATATGGAAGTGGTGGTGAAAATGAGGCAACTCCAAGGTCCTTGTTCAGAGTTCTGGAAAGGAAAATTGTGCAGTTGAGGGAGTCTATCAGGAGTTTGTAAAAAAGACTTTGAGAGAGTTGTTTCCACCCTCTGTCTCCACTTCCTCTCCTCCAACATACATATACAACATATTCAGGTTGGATACTGTCCCTGTCAATCAATCAATCAATCAATCAATCGTATTTATTGAGCGCTTACTATGTGCAGAGCACTGTACTAAGCGCTTGGGAAGTACAAATTGGCAACACATAGAGACAGTCCCTACCCGATAGTGGGCTCACAGTCTAAAAGGGGGAGACAGAGAACAGAACCAAACATACCAACAAAATAAAATAAGTAGGATAGAAATGTACAAGTAAAATAAATAAATAAATAAATAAACAGAGTAATAAATATGTACAACCATATATACATATATACAGGTGCTGTGGGGAAGGGAAGGCAGTAAGGCGGGGGGATGGAGAGGGGGACGAGGGGGAGAGGAAAGAAGGGGCTCAATCTGGGAAGGCCTCCTGGAGGAGGTGAGCTCTCAGCAGGGCCTTGAAGGGAGGAAGAGAGCTAGCTTGGCGGATGGGCAGAGGGAGGGCATTCCAGGCCCGGGGGATGACGTGGGCCGGGGGTCGATGGCGGGACAGGCGAGAGCGAGGTACAGTGAGGAGATTAGTGGTGGAGGAGCGGAGGGTGCGGGCTGGGCAGTAGAAGGAGAGAAGGGAGGTGAGGTAGGAGGGGGCGAGGTGATGGAGAGCCTTGAAGCCCAGGGTGAGGAGTTTCTGCCTGATGCGCAGATTGATCGGTAGCCATTGGAGGTTTTTGAGGAGGGGAGTGATATGTCCAGAGCGTTTCTGGACAAAGATAATCCGGGCAGCAGCATGAAGTATGGATTGAAGTGGAGAGAGACACGAGGATGGGAGATCAGAGAGAAGGCTAGTGCAGTAGTCCAGACGGGATAGGATGAGAGCTTGAATTAGCAGGGTAGCGGTTTGGATGGAGAGGAAAGGGCGGATCTTGGCAATGTTGCGGAGCTGAGACCGGCAGGTTTTGGTGACGGCTTGGATGTGAGGGGTGAATGAGAGAGCGGAGTCGAGGATGACACCAAGGTTGCGGGCTTGTGAGACGGGAAGGATGGTAGTGCCGTCAACAGAGATGGGAAAGTCAGGGAGAGGACATAGGGCTCACAGTCTCACTCCCCGTTTTACAGATGAGGTAACTGAGGTACAGAGACATGATGTGACTTGCCCAAGGTTGCACAGCAGGCTAGTGGTGGACCAGGAATTAGTACCCATGATTTTCTGACTCCCAGGGCCAAGCTCTATCCAGTATGCCATGCATTGCCTCCTGCCTCCAAGACACATCTACCTGGATGTCCCACCACCACCTCAAATTAAACGTGTCCAAAACTGAACTCCTTACCTTCCCACCCAAATCCTGTCCTCCCCATGCCTTTCCCATCACTGTAGACAACATCACTATCCTCCCTGTCTCACAAGCCCATCTCTCTCATTCCACCCACATATTCAATCTGACACCAAATCCTGCAGATGGAGGTGGGGCATGCTGGGAGAGATGTGTCCATGGCGTTGCTATGGGTCGGAAACGACTCGACAGCAAAAGACAACAACTATAAATACTTCAGCTAGAAGGCCAGCACCAAGTGATGACTTGTCCCCGTGAGTCTGGGATTGGAGCCAATCCGCCCAACCAATCAATCAACCAGTGGCATTTACTGAGCACCGACTGTGTACTAAATGACCACAAGGTCACACAGCCAGCAATTGGCAGAGCCGGGATTTGAGACCAGGTCCTCTGACTCCCAAGCCCTAGATCTTTCAACCAGTCCATGCTGCTTCTCCACTATTGTCATTCCCTCAAGGAGTTTACAGTCACATGGGGAAGGCAAGACAGACAAAACTGACTTACAAGTAGTGGAAGCAAGAGAAAGAATATGGATGAAACGGGGAGTAATCCGAGAACACCGGTAGGAAACAGCAGAATAAGTGATTCAATCAATCAAACACTGTACTCAATGCTTGGGAGAGTACAATACAGCAGTCGGTCAGTCAATCATATTTATTGAGCACTTACTATGTGTAGAGCACTGTACTAAGCACTTGGGAGAGTGCGATATAACAATAAACAGACCCGTTCCCCACCCACAACGAGCTTACAGTCTAGAGGGGGAGACAGACATTAATATAAATAATTACAGATATGGACACGTACAGATATGTACAGCAGAGTTGTACAGCTTTACAGTCTAGTGGAGGGGCTTGAATCTCTGTTTGTGTGTCATCTTTTGATAGACAGATCCCAAGCTGAGGAAAGAAGAGGGGTTTTTCTTAAAACCATCAGCCCCCTGTCACAACCAAGAATTTTGAGGCATCTCTGCACTGCACAGCCAAACTCAACCCCAGGGATTTTACAAATGCTAATCTATCCCTGCTATTTACTGAGCTCTTTCTGTGTGCAACACACTGTACTAAGCACTTCAAAGAGTAATAATAATAATGATGGTATTTGTTAAACACTTACTATGTGCAAGGCACTGTTCTTTGCACACAGTACAATATAAAAGAGTCTGGAGAGATGATCTCTGCCCACAAGGAGCTTACAGTCTAGAGGGGGAGACAGACATTCAAATAAATTATGGCTCTGTACATAAGTGCTGTGGGGCTGAGGATGGGGGGAATTAAAAGTGCAAAACCGCGAGCAAGGGTGACGAAGGAGGGAGTGGGAGAAGAGGAAATGAGGGGTTAGTCCGGGAAGGCCTCTTGGAGGAGATGTGCCATCGTGGCTTAGAGAAGCAGCGTGGCTTAGTGGAAAGAGCACGAGTTTGGGAGTCAAAGGTCATGGGTTCAATCCCGGCTCTGCCACTTGTCAGCTTGTTAAGTGACTTTGGGCAAGTCACTTAACTTCTCTGGGCCTCAGTTACCTCATCTGGAAAATGGGGATTAAGACTGTGAGCCCCACGTGGGACAACCTGATGACCTTGTATCTACCCCAGCACTTAGAACAGTACTTGACACATAGTAAGCACTTAACAAATACCATCATTATTATTAATCAGAGAAGATTAATAATAGAGAAGCAGAAGCAGCTTGAGCTCAGAAGCAGCTAGAGAAGCAGCGTGGCTCAGTGGAAAGAGCACGGGCTGTGGAGTCAGAGGTCGTGGGCTCAAATCCTGGCTCTGCCAGTTGTCAGCTGTGTGACTTTGAGCAAGTTACTTAACTTCTCTGTGCCTCAGTTACCTCATCTGTAAAATGGGGATTAAGACTGTGAGCCCCCCTGGGACAACCTGATCACCTTGTAACCTCCCCAGCACTTAGAACAGTGCTTTGCATATAGTAAGCACTTAATAAATGCCATTATTATTATTATTATTATTATTGTAATAATAATAATGGTATTTGTTAAGTGCTTACTATGTGCCAAGCACTATTGTATTCTCCCAAGTGCTTAGCCCAATAAGTTTTGAATACACACCATGGATCGATTGACATGCTATTGATTGATGGACAGATTGACCAACGTAGTGCCAGACAGACCGGATGACCGACCGGACAAATGGCAGCATGACCAAATGTTCACCCATCGAAGACCATCAGTTATGGGAAACCAAGGAAGGCAAACAAGTGACACTGCTTTCATAGTTTTTAGTAGTTCAAAATGAATTTCTCTAGGGTGGGGCAGGATTCAGAGAGGCATACACATACAATTGCTCCCAGGGCTGTTTGGGCCAAGTTAGATAAACCCAAGATGGGGATCGCATTTCAGCATGACAGCTTAAAAGGAATGTCAAGAGACAATTAAAAAGACAGATAGCCACCAAGACAGGGAGATGGTAAATACTCTTCCTCAGCCCTGGAAGACATTCCTCCAGCAAAGCAGAAAAGCTTTGGAGACAAACAAACAAAACCAGGGAATTTTCCTATCAAGAAAGCCGCTGTGTGGAAAGAATGACTAAACATGCTGCTGAAGGGGAAATAAGGGAGAACTTCATTTTGTGGCTGGGTTGACTGCTCCCTTGGCCGTGTCCCGAGAAGGGATGCAAACAAAGGGGATAGGGCCTCTTTTATGAGGCAGCAGTAGACTGATCCCAGCTGTGAGACGGTCAAAACTACAAGAGCCCAAGATTCCACATCCCTCCTAAAATTCCCAAATGCAGGCTGCTAATTCTGCCATATTGTACTCTCCCAGTCAGTCAATTCTATTTATTGAGCGTTTACTGTGTGCAGAGCACTGTACTAAGCACTTGGGAGCACAACAATAAACAGAACGTTCCCTGCCCACCTCAAATGTACGGTCTAGAGGGATGAATCTTACAGTATTACATTCTACAGTCTTACGGTCTCCCAAGGTCTTAGGACAGTGCACTGCACGTAGTAAGCGCTCACTAAATATCACTGATGGATTAATCGTGACATTTTTTCAGTGCTTACTATGTGTCAAATGTTGTTCTAAGCACTGGGGTAAGTGAGAAGCAGCGAGACTTAGTGGAAAGAGCACAGGCTTGGGAGTCAGAGGTCATGGGTTCAAATCCTTGCTCTGCCACTTGTCAGCTGTGTAACTCTGGGCAAGTCACTTAACTTCTCTGTGCCTCAGTTACCTCCTCTGTAAACTGGGGGCTAAGACTAGGAGGCCCATGTGGGACAACCTGCTAACCTTGAATCTAACCCAGCGCTGAGAACAGTGCTTGGTACATAGCACTGAGGCCCAGAGAAGTGAAGTGACTTGTCCAAGGTCACACAGCAGACAAGTGGCAGAGCCGGGATTAGAGCCCATGAACTAAGGGCTGAGGTAGATATAAGGTAATCAGGTTGGATACAGTCCCTGTCCCACATGGGGTTCCCAGTCTTAATCCCCATTTTACAGATGAGGGAATTGAGGCACCCTGAAGTGAAGTGACTGGCAGACAAGTCACACAGCAGACAAGCGGCAGAGCTGGGATCAGAAACCGGGTTCTTCTCCCAGGCCCGTGCTCTACCCACTAGGCCACACTGCTTCTTGTGGCCAACTCTTTTGTACTGTACTCTCCCAAACAGCACAGTAAGCGTGAAGTCCCTCTAGACTGTAAGCTCACTGTGGGCAGGGAACGTGTCCATCAATTCTGTTATATCATACTCTCCCAAGCACTTAGCACAGTGCTCTGCACACAGAAGGTGCTCAACTAAAAAATTGGTTGATGGCTTGATAATTACCACTGATTGAAAAATACCATCAAATGACTGTAAATATTTGGATGTCTGACTCCCCCATTAGAAAGTAAATTCTTTGTGAAAAGGGAATGTGCCGCCTTGCTTGTTTGATACTCCCCAAGCACTTAGGAGAGTGAGTGCTCAATAAATACCATGACCATTACTGATACTATTGACGGAGAGCCAAGATTCATTTTTAGCAAAAGCTAGAATGCACTAAACTGCATAAAGATTCAACATCCTAACACCACTAAACAGCACTTAGTTTCTTTCCACCAGTACAGCTGACTACCTCTGCCAAAGGAAAACCCAGCTAAAGAAGGCTCATCTGGGTCCCAGGAAAACTTGCTGAGGATTCTGGCCAATAATTCCAAGTGGTCTCCTGCACATTGGCCTCCAAGCCCAGCTTCCAGTAGCACTGGATTTGCCACTCCCTGCCCTCAGGTCGGTTTCAAGGGCTGGCTTCCTGGCTGGTCAGAGAGCCAGCAGTTTTCAGAAAAAGAAAAAGGGAAAGAAAGAGAGGGAGAGACAGAGGGAAAGAAAGAGACAGAGAGGAAGAAAGAGACAGAGAGTGAGACAGGGGTTGGGGCAGGCAGAGAGGAATGTCTTCAATGTGTGGTTGAGATGATCACCAGTCATTCACCTCATTAAAGCACCATATCCTAGTGGAAAGAGCCTGGGCCTGGGAGTTAAAGGACCTGGGTTCTAATCCTGGCTCTCCCACTTGCTTGCTGTGTGTCTCTGGGTAAGTCACTTCACTTCTCTGGGTCTCACTTTTCAGAACTGTAAAATGGGGATTCAAAACCTGTTCTCCCTCCCACTCGGACCATGAGCCCCATGTGGGTTATGGACTGGGTCCGACCTAATTAGCTTGTACTAATCCCAGTACTTAGTACAGTGTTTGACACATAGTAAGTGCTTAACAAATATCAGAATGATAATGGTACATATTTTTATTATATTTATTATTATAGGCTTATATTTCATGTTATTTCTTAGGCATACATTATGTGTCAGACACTGTTCTAAATGCTGGGGTAGATACAAGGTAATCAGGTTGGACACAGTCCCTGTCCCACAAGGGGCTCACAGTCTCAATCCCCATTTTGCAGATGAGATAACTGAGGCCCAGAGAAGTGAAGTGACTTACCCAAGGTCACATAGCGGACAAGAGGAGGAGTCAGGATTAGAACTCGGGTCCTTCTGACTCCTGGGCCTGTGCT
Source organism: Tachyglossus aculeatus (assembly GCF_015852505.1). Classification (NCBI taxonomy): domain Eukaryota; kingdom Metazoa; phylum Chordata; class Mammalia; order Monotremata; family Tachyglossidae; genus Tachyglossus; species Tachyglossus aculeatus. The sequence continues at coordinate 132,769,243 of NC_052101.1, forward strand.
CCATCCACTGCTTCTCAGCAGAAGAATGATGGTTACAATAAATAATAATAATGAAAATAATGCTAATAGTGTCTCATTAGTGTGCAGGCAAGTGAAGAGCAGAGGACTAATGAGCCCCAGAAGTTCGATGGCGAGATTCCCCCGGACCCAGGGCCTCTCCACTGGAGAGTACAGGATCACGGCTTCGGAGTTAACGCCATTTCCAGATAGAATCCCTCGAGGGTTAAACATTAAATACGCAAGGATTTCAAAGCATTGGGGATAACTTGGGACTGATGAAGGACTAATTGCTTCATTCTGCGTATTCAAATAGTGATGTTATTTTTGAAAACGCATTCTTATGTCAACTCTTGCATCAATTAATTGTAAATTTTCCAACAGTTAACTGTAGTTGTGATTAAAGCATATGAAAATAATCTCGTAATTAGCTTTCACTTTGAAACAAAGAGACAATTAAAGCAGAGAAGGAAGTGTGAAAATTCTGTTGGTCTGCATTTCCTAGACGCTTGTAAAAGTAATTACTGTAACACTGGAAATGATTTCCTTGACTGGTCACATAACTGCTACAATGGCCATGCCTTTCCCCTTTCTGGTCTATGCTCTAGTTACATAATCCTTAAAATAGATTGTCCAACTGATTACCAATTGGGTTATACTGTACTCTCCCAAGCGTTAATCAATCAGTCAATGGTACTTATTGAGAACTTACTCTGTGCAAAGCACTGTTCTGAGCACTATTGGGTAGGGACTGTCTCTATATGTTGCCAACTTGTACTTCCCAAGCGCTTAGTACAGTGCTCTGCACACAGTGAGTGCTCAATAAATACGATTGAATGAATTAATTAATTAATTAACAGACATGTTCCCTGCTCATAATGAGTCTTCAGTCTAGAGGCGGAGATGGACATTAGTATGAATCAATAAGTAATTTATAATACAGAATTTATTAATATGTACATAAGTGCTGTGAGGTTGCAGGTGGGGAGAATATCAAATGTCCAAAAGTCACATGGTGCAGCTCTTAACACAGTAAGCGCTCAATAAACACAATTGATTGATTGATTACTGCATTATCACCATTCATTCATTCATCCATCCATATTTACAGAGCACCTACTATGTGTAGAGCACTCCACTTGGCACTTGGGAGGGTAACATAAGGGAAAAGAAAGATCCAAGAGGAACCAGGAGGAGCAGTGTTGCCTAGTGGAAAGAATACAGGCCTGGGTTCTAATCCCAGCTCTGCCACTTGTCTGCTGTGGGAACTTAGGCAAGTCACTCTTCTTCTCTGGGCCTCAGTTACCTCATCTATAAAATGGGGTTAAAGATTATGAACCCCATGTGGGACATGAACGGTGTCCAACCTGATTAGCTTGCATCTACCGCAGCACTTAGTACAGTTCCTGCCACATAGTAGGTGCTTAACAAATACCATTTAAAAAAAAAAAAGAGGAGCTGACAGTGTAACAGGGCAAACAGGCAGACACAGAATACAACACAACAATAAACAGGCACATTCGCTGCCCACAGTGAGTTTACAGTTTAGAGGGGAAGACAGACAATAATAGAAATAAATAAATGACAGATATTTACATAAGTGCTGCAGGGCTGGGAGGGGGGAATAACAAAGGGGGGTGAGTCAGGGCAATGCAGAAGGCAGTGGGAGATGAGGAAACGGGGGCTTAGTCAGGGAAGGCTTCTTGGAGATGTGCCTTCAGTAAGGGGGGGGAATAATTGTCTGTTGGATATGAGGAGGGAGACAAACATTAAAATCAATTACAAATAGGGTAAATATCAGAGTACATGGATCCGTACATAAGTGTGGAGGAGTTGGTGTAGGAATGAATATCCAGTGAGGAAATGAGAGATTAGCCAGGGAAGGCCTTTTGGAGAAGATGAGGTTTTAGGATGATAATGATGGTATTTGTTAAGCGCTTACTATGTGCTAAGCACTGTTCTAAGCAGTGGAGTAAATAAGAGGTAATCAGGTTGTCCCATTTGGGGCTCACATTTTCCAGATGAGGTAACTGAGGCACAGAGAAGTTAAGGGGCTTGCCCAAGGTCACCCAGCGGACAAGTGGTGGATGTGGGATTAGAACCCACAACCTTCTGACTCCCAGGCCTCTGCTCTACCCATGAATAGTGTGAAAGCAGTTTGGATGGAAAATTAGAGGTGGAGTCTAAAGTTGTTGTGAAGGTAGAACTGACTGACAGGATTATGTGACAGATTGAATGTGCAGGTTGAAGAAGAGATGAGCAGAGGATATTACCAAGGTTACAGGCTTGTGAGAAAGGGAGGATTGGTACCGTGTACAATGATAGAAAAGTGAGGGGGAGGACAGGTTTTAGGTAGGAGTATAAAGGAGTTCTATTTTGGACATGTGAAGTTTGAGGTGAAGTAGAGATGTCCTGAAGGCAGGAGGAAATGCAAGACTTCAGAGAAGGAGCAAGACTTGGGAATCATCTTTACAGAGATTGACTATTGAATACGGAGAGGGCTGGAGTCTGGCAGACTTGGGGAGGGACAGAGTGTGAGAGTTCCATATTCAATAACCACTTTAACCTTTGTAACATCACTAAAATTCATTCTTTCCTTTCCATCCAAACAGCTACCACGTTAATCCAAGCACTTAGCCTATCCCTTCTTGACTCCTGCATCAGCCTCCTTGCTGACGTCGCCGCCTCCTGTCTCTCCCTACTCCAATCCATAACTTCACTTTGCCGCGTGGATCGTTTTCCATTCAGTCCACATCTCCCCACTCCTCAACAACTTCCAGTGGTTGCCCATCCACCTCGACATCAGAAATTCCTTACCATCAGCTTTAAAACACTCAATCTCCTTGTTCCCTCCTACCTTACCTCCTCTGATTTCCTTCTACAACCCAGCCCACACACTTTGCTCCTCTAACGCCAACCTACTCACCGAACCCGGATCGCATCTATCTCGCCGCCAACCTCTCTCCCACATCCTGCCTCTGGCCTGGAACTCTCTCCTCTCCCTTCATATACAACAGACAATCACTCTCCCCACCTGTGTATTAAAAGCACATCTCCTCCACGAGGCTTTCCCCAACTAAGTCCTCATTTCATCTTTACCCAATCCCCTCTGCGTCACTCTTGCTCTTGAATTTGCACTTTTTATTCATGGCTCCCTAAGCCCCATGGCACTTACATCCATGTCCGTAATTCATTTACTTATATTACAGTCTGCCTGCCCCTCTGGACTGTAAGCTCATTATAGACAGGGAACTTGTCTACCAACTCTGTTATATTATATTCTCCCACGTGCTTAGTGAGGTACTCTGCACACCATAAGGGGTCGATAAATACGAGAGATGGATTGATTTCCCAAAGCTTTTCCAATCCACCTCAATGGAAGCTCCATGAGTGGTAAAGTAATCCATCCACTCGACTCTGCTGTCTTCATGTCATTTCTGTGGAGATGTTACAATCAGATCTTGTTATTAAAAATCCTTCTGCAGACAAACAATTTCCCAAATCATAAATGAATCAGCTAGAATATTATATTACAGTATGCAACAACCGTTGTATATTACAGTAGAGCATAATGGCATTACGATAGATTTATCTCCATCAAAAGCTTCTTTTGCTCTTTAAGCCTGACGAATAGGTTCTAAACCTTAGTCCAAGCCAAAGCACCAAGTGATTTCGGTTCCTTGACACTTCTTAAGAAAAGCAGATGAAGAAGCTTGCCCATAAGTGAAATTGAGCACTTAGCTTCTAAGCCAGGGTCGGTTTTATTTGTTCAAAAGCAGGCCCAGAGGAGGCAATAAGGGAGAGGAGAAGGGCAAATTGATCTGAGATATTGAAACAGGCACCTGGTAAGACAAAGTCACACTTGAGGAAGCAGACGACGAACTCCTCCCTGGATCAGGTATTGATTTCTGTGTTCACGCGGAAGTCGGTCGGGGAAAATAGTATTCCAAAGTCTATATCCTTTCTCGTTGCTTACATCCAGCCCTGCTGGGAAGACCGCAGGTTCTGGTCCCAACTCTACTCTGACCTGCTGACCTCGGACAAGGTTCCTCACCCCACTTTTTTTTATGGTACTCTTAAGCGCTTACTATGTGCCAGGCACTGTACTAAGTGCTAGGGTAGAAATGAGATCATTAGTTTGGACCTGATCTCTGTCCCACGTGGGATTCACACCTTTCTGGGCTTCATTTTCCTCACCCATAAAGTGGCAATTAGATCCCTGCTGGGGTCCCAGGTGAGGCAGGGATGCTGTTCAATCTGATTGTCCTGTAATAATGTTCCTAATAATTGTGGTGTTTGTTAAGTGCTTGCTATATGCCAGACACTGTTCTAAGTGCTGGGGCAGATACAAGCAAATCGGGTTGAACACAGTCCCTCTCTCACAGTCTTAATCCCCATTTTACAGATGAGGTAACTGAGGCACAGAGAAGTTAAGTGACTTGCCCAAGGTCACATGCTACCCCAGCGCTGAGCACAGTGTTTGGCACCTACTAAGTTTTTAATAGCAGTCATCTGTTGTCTCTGCCCTTTGGCTTGGGAGCCCCATGTGGGACAGAGACTGTGTCCCACATGCCAGGCACTGTTCTAAGCGCTAGCGAAGATATAAGCTAATCGTGTTAGACCCAATCCATGTCCCACAAGGGGCTCACAGTCTTAATCCCCATATTTAAATCATTCCATAATAGGTAAAGATGGGGAAGACAAAAGACAAAAAGCCATCGAAGAGATGGCAAGAGGATTAGGATGAAACATCCCTGCAACATTTCTGATATGTCTCCTTTGAACCATCTTTTAAACCTTTGAAAGGAAGGACAGAAAAATATCTCTACTATTGTGAACTAACCTTACATTCAATAAGTGTAAATATGATTCCAGAATCACTTTCCTTTTTCTTTTTCACATTTAGGTCTCTGTAGCTTATTAGTATATTTTAAAAAGTTCCCTGAAAATGGAATTAAATTTCAAGAGAATTATCCACTTTAGCTGTGAAATCATTTTTGACCTGGAGCAAAATTTTACCTAATGCTTTATCTTTCGAGTTAATCATTTGCTTTTTGGTAAATCCTTATTTCCAGTATTTAATTACAATTTGGTCATTTATGGGAATTTTGGCATGCAAACATTAATATCATTTATATCAGGAAATTGCTGAGAATAGACTTGCCTGTTGTGTGACAAATACTTAGGTGTCTGTTGGTTCAGTAGGCTAATATACCACTCTTAAATTAGCTCGGTTGGCAACTTGATGACAAACTGACAACTGACCAGAGAAGTAGCATGGCCTAGTGTAAACAGCATGGATCTGGGAGTCAGAGAGCCTTTGTTCTAATCCCGTTTAATCGCTGGTCTGCTGTGTGACCTTGGGCAAGTCACTTAACTTCTCTGTGCCTCAGTTACCACATCTGCCAAATGGGTTTATTAAGACTGTGAGCCCCCTGTGGCACATGGACTGTATCCAGTCTTATCTTATATCTGCTCCAGTGGTTGGTACAATGGCAGAAGCAGCATGGCTTAGTGGAAAGAGCCCAGGCTTGGGAATCAGAGGTCATGGGTTCTAATTCCAGCTCTGACACCTATCAGCTGTGTGACTTTGGGCAAGTCACTTCACTTCTCTGTGCCTCAGTTCCCTCATCTGTAAAATGGGGATGAAGACTTTGAGCCCCACGTGGGATATTCTCATTACCTTGTATCTACCACAGCGCTTAGAACAGTGCTTTGCACATAGTAAGCGCTTAACAAATACCATCATCATCATCATTTGACAGACAAGGTAAGTGAGGCACAGAGAAGTGAGGTGACTTGCCCAAGGTCACACAGCAGACAAGTGGCAGAGCTGGGATTAGAACCCAGGTCCTTCTGACTCCCAGGTCCAGGTTCTATCCACTAGACAACACTGCTCTTTATCTTGTTATTTCTACAGATCCTGGTGTGAGAAACGATAGCATTCAATATTTGGGAAACACTGTTTATCCCTACTGCAAACTCTGTCAGAAACCACCTGGGCTTGATGACCATGTCTCACCGAATGTAACAGTGTGGTTTATTTAACTCATTTCAGGTTTATTTCCCCTATTGAGAAGCAGTGACATATTTATTGAGTGATTTCTGTGTGCTGAGCAATGCACAGGGGCTCCACGTACACCAGACCACCACTCGCCCCACAATCAAAGTTTTATTAAGGTCACATCTCCTCAAAGAGACCTTCTCTGATTAAGCCCTCTTTCCCCTGCTCCCTTTCTCTTCCTTGACCTCCACACACTTGGGTCTGTGACCTTTGGGCGCTTGGTATTCACCCCACCCTCAGCCCCACGGCACTTACATTCAGCTCCATAAATTATTTCTATTAATAGCTATTATCTATTTCCCCCTCTAGACTGCAAGCTCCTTATGGTCAGGGAATGTGTCTACCAACTCTCTTGTATTGTACTCTCCCAAGCGCTTAGTACACTGTTCCACACATATTGCTCTCTGTCATTCTCTCAGTCTTTTTCTCTCTCTCACCAGTAAGGTGACACATACTCTTCAATCAAGGGTATCTTCTGGGCACCTATTGTTAGCAGAGCAATGAACCAAACACTTAAGAGTACAATGGCCACCTTTCCTGCCCTCTGGAAACTTCCAATATAAAAGGGGTGCCAGACAGACAGACAGTGGGCCTAGTGGAAAATGTCCCAAGCCCCCGGTTCGTACCAACTAGGACCTTCATTGATGGGGTAGGGCCTCAGTGACATGTAGTAGAGTTCAAATCACACTGGTGAGCACCAAGGTTACAATGGAAAGTTTTTACTTAGTTTCACCAGCATGCAGGGGGGTGACACATACACACTCTCACTCTACTAAGAGCCCAGTACCAGTCTATAGTCAAAGGAGCCCATTCTGCCAGTGTTTCTTCTTCCTGCTACTTCCTTCTTGCTTCTCTACATGCCTCCATATTGCCTCCAGGTGCCCCTGGGTGATTCAAAAAGACCACCTTTTATCTGCCTTAGGTGTATCAGCTGGGGCTCTACGTGACAGTCATTGATTGTTCCAGGCCCTTTACTGGATAGAACAGGGAGAGAAAGCCCCTCTTCCCACCATGCTCCATTCCCACAAGCCCACAATAACTTGCCTCAAATAGAACACCTCAGTGCCTCACCAATCTCTTCTTTGTTGTGACAAACAGTCACTAGAAAGGCAGCTTATTGTGGGCTCACTACAGAAAGAACATGGGCCTGGGGGAGAGAGAACCTGGGTTCTCATCCCGGCTCTGCCAGTTGCTTGCTGTGTGAACCTGAACAAGTCATTTAACTTCTCTGTGCCTCAGTTTCCTCAACTCGTGGCTCACTGGAAAGAGCATGGGCTTTGGAGTCAGAGGTCATGGGTTCGAATCCAATTGCCAATTGTCAGCTGTGTGACTTTGGGCAAGTCACTTAACTTCTCTGGGCCTTAGTTACCTCATCTGTAAAATGGGGATTAAGACTATGAGCCCCCCATGGGACAACCTGATCACCTTGTTACCTCCCCAGTGCTTAGAACAATGCTTTGCACATAGTAAGTGCTTAATAAATGTCATTATTATTATTATTATTATTATTAAAAAGACAAAAATGTTTACCGGTAACAGGAGTACAAGGAAGAACCAAGATACAATCTACAATTGGGATTATCCAGGGAATACACCTATATAGACAAGCTGAACACCCACATACATGCCTAACAGATTTATGTGTCATTACTGAATTGGCCTTTTCAATCATAATTGCACGCAAGGATAGGCTCTTACTGGCATTTGCATAGCCTTCAGAATCAAATTGCCATTCATGCCTGCATATGATCAAATATTCATAACCCTATTCAATTAAGCTCCTTCCTCCCTACCCAAATAGCCACCACCATGGTCCATGACCTCAATAAATACCACTATTACTATTATCATTTTCTTTGTCAGTCTCATGCCATCTCAGTCCACATCAAACACTCCACCCCGGTGGCTACCAGCTCTTCTCCCACTCTAACCTGCCTCTTGCCCTTCATATCTGACAAACCTCGGCTCTCCCCATCTTCATTTCTGTTACATTGTACTCAGTTGAGCGCTTAGAACAGTGTTCTGCATACAGTAAGTGCTCATAAATACCACTGATGGATTCAAAGCCTTCCTAAAATCCCTCCTCCTCCTACAAGCCTTTCCTGATTAATTAACCAATACCCAGAGTTTTATCAACCCATCAGCTGCCTCTCGTAATTATCTCATCATTTATGCCCATCTCTAACATCTGTGTACAAATGTATAGTCAATCAATCAATCATGTTTATTGAGTGCTTACTGTGTACAGAACATTGTACTAAACGCTCGGGTGAGAACAGTGTAATAGAGTTGGTCTATGCGTTCCCTGCCCAATCAATCAGTGGTATTTATTGAGCACTTACTGTGTGCAGAGCACTGTACTAAGCGCTTGGGAGTCTACAATACCACAGATTTGGTAGACATGTTCCCTGCCCATGAGGCACTCACATTCTAGATGGAGAGGGAGACATTAATATAAATAAATAAATTAGTGGTAAATTAGTTCTGTGGGGCTGGGTTGTGGTGAATAAAGGGTGCGAATCCAAGTGTAAGGGAGTGGGAGAAGAGGGAATGCACATTCCATTTCATTCATTCTGATTCTACTGTTTATGAGTCTTTCTGTGCCTGTCTCCCCCAATGACTGTGGAAGCTCCTTGTGGGCAGGGGTGTATGGCTTAGGCTGTTGTTGGACTTTCCCAAGCACTTATTGTGCCCAGCAGGTAAGTACCTTTACCTCTCATGCATAAACTCTCGTGTATGTGAAAGTTCATCTTTGAAATCAGAAACCCCTTCAAGAAAATGCAATATAATTTACAGTTCATTTTCAAAAACGATTTTGCTCTATTGAAAAAATGCTCTAAACCCCAGGAAATCTTTGGAAAAAAGAATGATATTTTCTTAAGTGGTAACACATAGAAGGAAACATCAAAATATGTACGAATTCTGAGACGATAGTGAATAGTTGGTACTCGGATATCCTTATTTGTCAGCAATAAAATAAGGGAAGCAGCATTGCCTAGTGGAATGAGCCCAGGCCTCAACATCAGACGCCCTGGGTTCTGATCCTGGCTCTGCCACCTGCCAACTGTGTGACCTTGAGCAAGTCACTTAACTTCTCTGTGCCTCAGTTCCCTCATCTGCAAAATGGGGACTCGGAGTCAGAGGTCATGAGTTCAAATCCCGGCTCCACCAATTGTCAGCTGTGTGACTTTGGGCAAGTCACTGAACTTCTCTGTGCCTCATTTACCTCATCTGTAAAATGGAGATTAAGACTGTGAGCCACCCGTGGGACAACCTGGTCACCTTGTAACCTCCCCAGCACTTAGAACAGTGCTTTGCACATAGTAAGCGCTAACTAAATGCCATTCAAAAAAAAGCCTGTCTCTTTCCTACTTAGACTATGAGTCCCATGTGGAACTTGATGATCTATCTACCCCAACTCTTAGTACAGTGCTAGGCACGTAGTAAGTGCTTACATACCACAGTTATCATTATTAATATTAGCTCCGTAGTAGCGAGGACAACTGCAGTTGACTGATTTTTTTTTGACATGGCACCAACTTTATACAATCTTGGTTCTCTCAGTTCTGGGTCATAAGATTACCTCAGCTACTGTGTTTTACAACAGAACCTCTCATCATCCTCCTCATCATCATCAGTCATATTTACTGAGCACTTACTGTGTGCAGAGCACTGTACTAAGCACTTGGGAGAGTACAAGACAATGTAACAGACACATTCCCCGCCCATGATAAGCTTACAGTCTAGAGGGGAAGACAGACAATAATATAAATATTATGTATATTTATATTATATGTATTATTATTTATTATAATTATCAATATAATTATTAATTATGATAAGCATCATGGCCTAGCAGCAAGAGTACGGGCTTGGGAGTCAGAGGACATGGGTTCTAATCCCAGCTCCACCACTTGTCTGCTGTGTGTCTTTGGGCAAGTCACATAACCTCTCTGTGCCTCAGTTACCATTCATTCATTTATTCATTCAATCGCATTTAATCATTCAATCATATTTATTGAGTGCTTACTGTGTGCAGAGCACTGTACTAAGCGCTTGGGAAGTACAAGTTGGCAACATATAGAGATGGTCCCTACCCAATAACAGGCTCACAGTCTAGAAGGGGGAGAAAGACAACAAAACAAAACATGTAGACAGGTGTCAAAATCATCAGAACAAATAGAATTAAAGCTATATGCACAACTGTAAAACAGGGATTAAGACTGTGAGCCCCATGTGGGACAACCTGATGACTTTGTATCTACCCCAATACTTAAAACAGTGCTTGGCACTTAGTAAGCACTTAACAAATACTATAATTATTATGAATAAATAAATTATGGATATGTTCATAAGTGCTGTGTGGTCTGGAGAGGGTGAGTGCGAATAAAGGGAACCAATCAGGGCAACGCAGAAGGGAGAGGAAGTAGAAGAAATGAGGGATTACTCAGGGAAGGCCTCTTGGAGGAGGTGTGTCTTCAAGAAGACCACAGTGAAGTAGGGGGAGAATCATTGTCTGTTGGATACCAACAGGAAGGGCATTCCAGTCTAGAGGCAGGATGTGGGCGATAGGTCAGTGGTGAGATAGACGAGAGTTTTGCCATCTTAAAACCAGTAGCAGGTGATCCATGGCTCGCACACAATATCTGGCTCTTAGAAACTGAATGTAACTTTCAAGCTGAGTTTGCGGGTGGGAGGGCTGGCAACAGCGAGACTCTTAAAAACTAAAAGCCAGGGGAAAGGCACAGGCCCCTTTGCTGGGCAGGACAGGGGGACCCGACCCTGAGAAATCCAGGGCTCGTTCCCCCCGCCTCAAGGGTCCGGGTGGGCCAGGGGGGCCCCAAGGAACTCCAGGCCCCAGTGAACCCATGCACCCTGAACCCTGAGCCCTTCGGTCCCACGAATCCTCACCTCTCAAGTCAGCAGGAGGGAGGAACATTCCCACCCACCCTGTAGGCTTCTGTGGGCTCCCTCGGCTGCTCTTCGGTGCAGGGAGGGGAGGAGGGAGATCCCAGAGGTGAATCTGGATCTGGGGAGAGGCAGAGGGATGAAAGGAGGAGCAGGAACAGAACTCTAGACACCCAGGAAGCTCGCTCCACACCAGGCAGAGACTGAGGCATTTCCAACTGGGATATTCACAATTGAGGAAGCTATGTTAATGTGTGTTTAAATTGTATGGTGGCTCTTCAGGTACCAGCTGCTCAAAAGTTTGGGCTCTTCTGAAAAAAAAACCAACAACAATGGGGCCAGCCTTCAATATAGACTATATAATATCCATTCCTGCAATCCTGTGGGCTTTTCTTTTGGCTGCCTCCTAGTCAGCCAGATGTAAGTTTTTATTTATAATAATAATAATAATAATGGCATTTATTAAGTGCTTACTACATGCAAAGCACTGTTCTAAGTGCTGGGGAGGTTACAAGGTAACCAGATTGTCCCACGGGGGGCTCACAGTCTTAATCCCCATTCTACAGATAAGGGAACTGAGGCACAGAGACTTGCCCAAAGTCACACAGCTGACAATTGGCGGAACCGGGGTTTGAACCCATGACCTCTGACTCCAAAGCCCATGCTCTTTCCACTGAGCCATCCTGCTTCTCAATTCATTGGTTTATTATACCAATAAATTGGTATAATATTATATATTATTATTAATATATTATATATAACATATATTAATATATAATATAATATTATTATATACCAATAAAAGTATAATTGGTTTATTATACCTGTTCTGAGAGATCTAATACCAGGATCTACAAAGATAAATAAGGATGACATTCTCACCCCTCCAGGGTCTTTTAAAACAGCTAGGTTCCTCCCCACATAGCAAACACTGCTTAGCGAGTCAGGACCTGCCTCATCCCCATCGGCCCCACTCCTTCCCTCTGCCCTACCCCCTTCCCCTCCCCAAAGCACTTGTGTATATTTGTACATATGTAGTACTCTATTTATTTTATTAATGATGTGTATATATCTATAATTCTGTTTATTTTGATGGTACTGATGCCTGTCTACTTGTTTTGTTTTGTGGTCTGTCTCCCCCTTCTAGACTGTGAGCCCATTGTTGGGCAGGGATTTTCTCTCTCTGTTGCTGAATTGTACTTTCCAATCACTTAGTACAGTGCTCTGCATACAGTAAGCACTCAATAAATAAGATTGAATGAATGACCTAGGAAATCATTTCATCTTTCAATCCCATCATGGCTTAGTGGGAAGAGCTCGGACTTGGGAGTCAGAAGTCATGGGTTCTAATCTCGACCTCACCACTTGTCAGCTGTGTGACTTTGGGCAAGCCGCTTAATTTCTCTGTGCCTCAGTTACCTCATCTGTAAAATGGGGATTAAGACCGCTCTGGAAAGGGAGGGGCAAGCATGAGCCTAAACTGATCTCTCACTCCAGCCTACGATGAAACAGTCAAACAGTGGTACTTCCTGAAAGCCTACTGAGTGCAGAGCACTATTCCCCCTGACCATGAAGAAACGTTCATCGTTCTGGGGAGCTTTGTGACGTTCACCTCAGTTCGACTCTGAGACATGAGAGGCCTGGAGCTCTGCCCCTCAACCTGTGGCACCCTGCTGCTTTTTGTTTGTTTGATTGGTTTTATTTTTGTTTTTCTCACTGTCCTTGTCTTCTACGTTAGGCAAGTCACTCAACTTCTCTGCGCCTCAGTTTCCTCATCTGTTAAGTGCTTAGTACGGTGTTCTGCACACAGTAAGCACTCAATAAATACAACTGAACGAATAAATGAGGATTCAATATCTGTTCACTCTTCCTCTTAGACTGTAATCCCAGATAGGATAGAGACTGTGTTGTGAATCTGCCCCAGTGCTTAGTAACTGTTTGGGGCAGAGTAGGTGCTTAACAAATACCATTGATAAAATCATAATTATTATCATCACCATAATTATGATTATCATTATAATACTTAATAAATACCACAGTTATCAATCAATCGATGGTATTTATCAAGCACTTATTGTAGGCAAAACACTGTACTAAGCACTTGGGAGCGGACAATACAGTCTAGCTGGGGAGACAGACAGGAAAATCAATTACAGGGAAAGGAAGCAAGTGAGTGTGAGGATGTATGCTGCAAAAAAAGAAGCATAATCCTTTCAACTGGCAGCAGGCTTCCTGAAAATGTTAGAGTGTTGGTAGGGCTGTGTTAGGGGGTAGATGGTTTGAATATGCCACCTGGGCTGATATTTTCTGATTCAAATTCCGCTATTATTACAATAGCACACGATAATCATGATAACGTAATTGTGGTATTTGCTTAGTGCTTTCTATGTTCATTCATTCAATCGTATTTATTGAGCACTTACTGTGTGGAAAAGCACTGTATGTTCCACACACTGTACTAAGCACTGGGATAGATACAAGATAATCAGGTCAGTCACAATCCCTGCCCTAAATGGGGCTCACAGTCTAAGGGGAAGGGAAAACAGTACTTTCCCAAGCACTTAGTACAGTGATCTGCACACAATAAATGCTCAATAAATATGATTGATTGAGTGAATGAATGAACAGGTATCAAATACCCATTTTACAGTTGATGAAACTGAGGCACAGAGAGGTTAAATGGCTTCCCCAAGGTCAAACAGCAGGCAAGTGGTGGAGCCGGGATGAGAACCCAGGTCCTCTGACTTTCCAGGCTGTGCTCTTTCATTCATTCATTCATTCAATCGTATTTATTGAGCGCTTACTGTGTGCAGAGCACTGTACTAAGCGCTTGGAAAGTACAATTCGGCAACAGATAGAGACAATCCCTACCCAACAATGGGCTCACAGTCTAGAAGACTCCACTAGGCCACGCTGCCAGGCTAAACATATTGACCACTGGCAGAACGCTTTACACCTTTGCCAAACATTGCTATTTTACCGTACTGAATATGGTAGATTGGCACGAACCCATAGAAACCCAAGTCCTGTAGGGAGCAGTGCTGTGCAGTGCAGTGCAGTGGGGCTGAGGCGGAAGCTGGGAAATGCAGCAGCCTCACACTCGACCAACACCACACATCTGCACACAAACGTTTCTTCCTGCACCGAATCTACAGGCGCCAATTTACGGATTGTGTTTTACCACATCAGATGCAAACATCTTCTCCGATTAAGCCTTTTTTTCTCCCAGCTCGCTCTCCCTTCTGCATCGTCTATGCACTTGGATCTGTGACCTTTGGACACTTGATATTCGCCTCACCCTCAGGCCACAGCATTTATGTACAGCTCTGCAAATTATATTACAAATATATGATTATATTCAATCTGTCACCAAATCCTGTCGGTTCATTCTTCACAGCATCGTTAAAATCTGTTCCTTCCTCTCCATCTAAACTGCTATCACGTTAATCAAAGCAATTATCCTATCCCGCCTTGATTACCATATCATCCTCCTTGCTGACCTCTCCACCTCTTGAGTCTCCCCACTCCGGTCCATTCTTCACTCTGCTTTCCAGATCATTTTTCTACAAAACCATTCAGTCCATGTTTTCCCACTCCTCGAGTGGTTGACTATTCTCCTCCACATCAAACAGAAAATCCTCACCATAGACTTTAAAGCACTCATTCTCGTTGCTCCCACCTACCTCATCTAGCTACTCCCCTACTACAAAACAGCCCGCACACTTCTCTCCAACCTACTCTCTGTACCTCAGTCTTGTCAATCATGCCGCCGACCTCTCACCCACATCCTGACTGGAATAATAATGCTGGTATTTGTTAAGTGCTTACTATATGCAAAGCACTGTTCTAAGCATTGGGGGGGGGATACAAGGTCATCAGGTTGTCCCACATGGGGCTCACAGTCTTAATCCCCATTTTACAGATGAGGCAAATGAGGCCCAGAGAAGTCAAGTGACTTGCCCAAAGTCACACAGCTGACAAGTGGTGGAGCCAGGATTAGAACCTATGACCTCTGACTCCCAAGCTCGTGCTCTTTCCACTGAGCCATGCTGCTTCTCTAATGCCGTCCCTCCTCAAGTCCTACAGACAATTACTCTCTCCCCCTTCAAAGACTTATTATAGGCTCATCTCCTCCAAGAGGCCTTCCCAGACTAAGCCCTCATTTCCTCTTCTCCCACTCCTTTCTGTGTCACGCTTGCATTTGAGTTTGCTCCCTTTATTCATCCCTCCCTTATCCCCACAGCACTTATGGACATATCCATGTTCTATTTATTTATATTGATGTCTGCCTCCCCTTCTAGGCTGTAAACTCATGTGAGCAGGGAACATATCTACTAACTCTGTTATATTGTACTCTCCCAAGCATTTAGTACAGCGCTCTGCACCCAGAAAGCACTTCACAGGTATTATTGATTGATTATTATAAATTATTTGTTTCAAAGTCTGTCTCCCCCTCTAGACTGTAAACTCACTGTGGGAAGAAAACATATCTAGTGACTCTGTTGTAGCATACTCTCCCAAGCACTTAGTATACTGCTCTGCAAACAGCAAGTGATCAATAAACAGTATGGCTTGGGAGTTAGAAAGACCTGGGTTCTAATCCTGATTCCACCACTTTTCTGCTGTGTGACCTTGGACAAGTTACTTAACTACTCTGTGCCTCAGTTACCTCAACTGTAAAAAGGGGATTAAGACTGTGTGCCCCCTTTGGGACATGAACTGTATCCACACCGATTAGCTTATATCTACCCCAGTGCTTAGTGCAGTGCCTGACACATAGTAAGTGCTTAACAAATGCCATAAAACAAATCAATAAAAACAATTAAGGATGATGATGATTGATGATGAGTGTGGGAAGAGTGCGAGAAGCAGTGTGGTCTTGTGTATAGACCAGTAGCCTGGGAGTCCGAAGGACCTGGGTTCTAATCCGGACTCTGTCTCTTGTCTGCTGTGTAACCTTGGGCAAGTCACTCAACTTTTCTGTGCCACGGTTACTTCATCTGTAAAATGGGAATTCTCAACTATGAGCCCCATGTGCAGACTGTGTCAGACCTGACTAGCTTGTATCTACATTCATTTGTTCAATCGTATTTATTGAGCACTCACTATGTGCAGAGAATGGTACTATGCTCTTGAGAAAGTACAATATGACAATAAAAATTCACATTCCCTGATCACAAACAGGCTTACAGTCTAGAGTGGGGGAAACAATCAATGCAAATAAATAAAATTACAGATATGTACATAAGTGCTGTGAGGCTGAGGCGGGGAAGAGCAAAGGGAGGAAGTCAGGGTGATAACAATAATAATAATAATTATGGCATTTGTTAAATGCTTACTATGTGCGAAGCACTTTCCTAAGTGCTTGGGGGGGGATACAAGGTGATCAGGTTGTCCCACGTGGGGCTCACAGTCTGAATCCCCATTTTACAGAGTGACTTGTCCAAAGTCACACAGCTGACAAGTGGCAGAGCCGGGATTAGAACCCATGACCTCTGGCTCCCAAACCTGTGCTCTTTCCTCTGAGCCACGCGGCAGGGTGATGCAGAAGGGAGTGGGAGATGAGGAAAAGTGGGGCATAGTCTGGGAAGGCCTGTTGGAGGAGATGTGCCTTCAAATAAGACTTTGAAGGGGGGGAGAGTCACTGTCGGATTTGAGGAGGGAGGGCAGGCACAGGGCAAATGTTAGCCCAAAAGGAGTGGAGTATGTGCACTGTGCTGTGCTGTAGAAAGAGAGAAGTGAGGCGAGGTAGGAGGGAGCAAGGTGGTGGGGTGCTTTAAAGTCAATGGTGAGACATTTTTGTTTAATGCGGATGTGGATCGACAACCACTGGAGTTTTTTGAGGAACGGGGTGATATATCCCGAATGTTTCTGCAGAAAAAATGATCCAGGCAGCAGAGTAAAGTATGGACTGAAGTGGGAAGAGACAGGAAGCTGGGATATCAGCAAGGAGGCTGATGCAGTAATCCAGGAGGGATAGAATGAGTGATCTACCCCAGTGCTTATTATAGTGGCTGGCACATAGTAAGCACTTAACAAATACCATAAAAAAAAGAACATTTCCTAATTCTAACCAGATGGTGTAATGACAGCACATGATCTGGCAGAACTGGCTGTACCTTGATTTTAATAGCAACCCGAGTATTGAAGTAGTGGGGATCACATACACAAATGATGGTGTCTGCTGTCCTAATCCTCCAATTTTGACTGAAACCTAGGCAAATTAATTCTGAGATGTGAGGAAATTAATTCATTTTCAATCAAGAGGTTTGGCCAAGTGAAGGGGAATTTTGTTTTCCCCCAGAAAGCTCCCTCTCAGGGCCCAGAACACTAAAAGCAAACAACTCAAAAAATAATTTAATATGGGAGAACTCATTCCCTGATTAGTTCCTTTCCAAATGTGTGTTGACTTTTCTATAAACACATCCCATCTCACACTCTTCATTCTGTCCAAACTCACTTTCTCATTCCACCTCGGTTTTGACTCTCCCAGAGGAGGAGAAGGATGATAAGGAAGAGGGGAAGAAGGAGGAGGAGGGAGAGGAAGAGGAGGAGGAGGAGGAAGAGAGGAGGAGAATGTGCTACTAGGCATATTTCCCAGGACAAGAGTGAAAAATGACATTACATGCAGGTAAGTGATGACAAAAGGAACATAAAGGTAATCCCAGATGATTTTAGCACGGCTCAGTGGAACGAACCCGGGCTTTGGAGTCAGAGGTCATGGGTTCAAATTCCGACTCCTCCAATTGCCAGCTGTGTGACTTTGGGCAAGTCACTTAACTTCTCTGGGCCTCAGTTACCTCATCTGTAAAATGGGGATTAAGACTGTGAGCCCCACGTGGGACAACCTGATCACCTTGTAACCTCCCTAGTGCTTAGAACAATGCCTTGCACATAGTAAGCGCTTAATAAATGCTATCATTATGATTATTATTATTATTTTTCGGCCATTGTAAATGAAATAGTATTGCCCCATGTCCAGCCTCTTTAAAACTCTAATATCTTACGTCAGGATCCCACTTGTTCCAATTTAAGGAGTAATAATTGGAAATTATTTTCCACCTTTCTATTGTTCATGGTTTCAGAATTTTTCAGTCTGCTAGAAAAGTAAGGGTCTGGAAAGGACCTGTTTCCCTTTGGACAAATAGATGCCACACTTTAGCCCAAGGAAAGGATACCCTTAATTCATTCATTCATTCAATCATATTTATTGAACACTTTCTGTGTGCAGAGCACTGTACTAAGCGCTTAATTACTGATGCTAAACTCTTGAGGGTCCAGACTATTCCTCTGGTCAAAAGAAAAATAACCCCCCTGCTCTCTTCCCACCACTTTGTGATTCAGACACTGTCCACAGTACACAAAGCACCCATTATGCCACAGCAGGATATTTGAAAACTTAGATCTAATCTTTAATTTCCCCTACCAATTTGGGAGGCTGAACTGTACTGCCACAGGAAAAGAGAAATGAGCTTGAACCTTCTCTTCTCAAAGCTAGAGAATATTCCCGGTCCTTCCTGGCTCTGGGAATAACTCAGTAACACCCACCAGTCACTTCGTTGTTGTGGGACCTTGGGCAAGTCACTTCACTTCTCTGTACCCCAGTTTCCTCATCTGTAAAATGGAGATTGAATAATAAAAATAATAATAATGGCATTTATTAAGAACGTACTATATGTCGGGCATCCTGTTCTCCTTTGACCCTAGACTGTAAGCCCCACTGTACTAAGCACTAGAGTAGACAGAGAATAATAATAATAATAATAAAGAGTATGGTATTTGTTAAGCACTTACTATGTGCCAGGCACTGTTTTAAGCACTGGGGTAGATACAAGTTAATCAAGTTGTGCCATGTGGTGCTCACAGTCTTAATCCCCATTTTACAGATGAGGTAACTGAGGTACAGAGAAGTTAAATGGCTTGCCCAAGGTCACACAGCAGACAAATAGCAAAGCTGGGATTAGAACCCACGTCTTCTGACTCCCAAGCCAATGCTCTTTCCATTAAGCCACAATGGTATTTGTTAAGCATTTACTATGTTCCAGGCACTGTACTATGCACTGGGGTGGATACAAGCAAATTGGGCTGGACACAGTCCCTGTCCCACATGGGGCTCATAATCAAGAAGGTCATGGTAATGGATGAGAAGCCAAGCTAGTCACACTGATGCCAAAGGTGCTCTTGGTTAAATTGTATTCCTCCCCAGTTGGTCTGAGTCTTCCTCTTCCGATTGCGCTCTTCCTTTAAATCACTCAAGCAATGGTATTTATTGATCAGAGCATTGTAATAAGCACTTGGAAGAGTAAATTATATCAGAATTCTATCATATTGCCTTTACATGGTATGTACTTGCCACTGGTGTAGGGACACATATCCCACTTGACTTCTGCGCATCGGTCTCCTCACTGACCTCTCCTCCTCCTGTCTCTTCCCTCTCCGGTCCATACTTCACTCTGCTACCCGAATCATTTTTCACCAAGAACCTTCAGGCCATGTTTCTCCACTCCTCAAGAACCTCCAGTGGTTGCCCACCCTTCTCCATATCGAACAGAAACTCCTTACCACTTTCTTTAAATCGCTCAACCACCTTGCCCACTCCTACCTCACCCTGCTAATCTCCTACTACAACCCAGCCCGCACACTTGGCTCCTCTAATGCCAACCTGCTCAGTGTGCCTCGTTCTCATCTATCTTGTCACTGACCTCTTGCCCACCTCCGGTCTCTGTCCCAGAATGTGCTCCCTCTTCGTGTCTGACATAATTACTCTCCCACCAACCTTCAAAGCCTTATTGAAGGCACATCTCTTCCAAGAGTTCTTCCCTAACTAAGCCCTCTTTTCCTTTTCCCACTCCTTTCTACATTGCCCTGACTTGCTCCCTTTATTCATCCCCCCGCCCCCAGCCCCACGGCACTTATGTACATATCCATAATTTATTTATTTACATTAATGTCTGCCTCCCCCTCTAGGCTGTAAGCTCATTTTGGGCAGGGACTATGCCTGTTGTACTGTCATATTGTACTCTTCCAAGCATTTAGCACAGTGCTCTGCACATAGTAAGTGCTCAATAAATACCATCAATTGATCTGACAGTGCACCCTCTCCCCACCTTCAAAGCCCCCTTAAAATCACACCTTCTCCAAGACGCCTTCTTGTTTCCCCTATTCCCTCTCCCTTCTGCATCACCAAGGCACTTGGATCAATATTTCGGAAGCCATCTATACTTCATCTCCACAGCACTTAAGTAAATATTCATTTCCCCGATTAATCCTCATTTTCTCTTCTCCCACTCCTCTGTTGCCTTTGCATTTGGATTTGCACCCTTTATAATAATGGCATTTATTAAGCGCTTGCTATGTGCAAAGCACTGTTCTATTCACCCCTTTATTCACCCCTCCTTCAGCTCCACAGCACTTATGTCCATATCTGTAATTTATGGATTGATAGTAATCTCTGTCACCCCTCTAGACTATAAGTTTGCAGTGGGAAGGGAACGCGTTTACCAATTCCATTATATTGTACTCTCCCAAGTGCTTAGGACAGTGCTCTGCACCCAGTAAGTGCTCAATAAATACAATGGATTATGGTCCCTCTAGACTTTCAGTTCATATGGACAGGGAACATGTTTGCTAATTCTGTTGTACTCTCCTAAGCACTTGGAACAGTGCTCTGCACATCATAAGCACTCAATAAATACCACTGACTGATTGATTGATTGATTGAACTCTGTTGTATTTTACTCCCCCAAGCATTTAGTCCAGTGTTTTGTACACAGTAAGCACTCAATAAATACCATGGATTGATAGATTGAAGACCACTCCTTGTACCAGGGTGGGAGCTTGTTGGCTAGAGATTGTTTGAAAATAGACAATTAAAGTAAAACACATAAACATGGAGTCTAAGTGGATACAGATTACAAACACGAAATACATAAAAGTGTAAGAGGTTGGTGAAAATGAAAGAAAACCATTAAGGAAATAAATGAAGATAGAGCAATTAGTTCGGCTGGTTTTTCCTCCACCATATCTCCTAGGGAAGTGGCATGGCTCAGTGGAAAGAGCCCCAGCTTGGGAGTCAGAGGTCATGGGTTCTAATCCTGGCTCCCCCACATGTCTGCTGTGTGACCTTGGGCATGTCTCTTAACTTCTCTGAGCCTCAGTTGCCTCATCTGTAAAATGGGGATTGAGACTGTGAGCCCCACGTGGGACAACGTGATCACCTTGTATCCCCCCCAGCGCTTAGAACAGTACTTTGCACATAGTAAGCACTTAACCAATGCCATCAGCATTATTATTATTAGAAACAGCCTTCATTCATTCATTTGTAGTTATTGAGAACTTACTGTGTGCAAAGCACTGTGCTGAGTGCTTGGGAAGGTACAATATAACAATAAACTGACACATTCCCTGCCCACAATGAGCTAAACGTAAAGCCAACACCCTCGTCAAAATTTTTGTCTCTTCAGGACTGAATCAGCCTCCTAACCTGTCATTTTTCCTAACTAATTCAGGCCCTTCTTTCCTCAGTCTCTCATATACTCTACTGGCCAGATCATCTTGCTAAATATCATTTAGAGCCCATCATTCCAGTCCTAAAAAACCTCAAATGGCTTCTCACCTCTCTCTGCATCGGATAGAAATTACTGACCACAGGCTTCAGAGCTCTTCAGCAACTCTCCCTTCACGCAACACATACCACTCTACAGACTTAGCTCTACCGACGCTAACCTGCTTAATATACTGGGCTTTTGGCTCTCTCCCATTTCTATCCCATTGCCCATCAGCATGATGTAATGGACAGAGCACGGGCATGAGAGTCAGAAGGTCAGGCGTTTCCTTCCCCGCTCCATCACTTATCTGTTATGTGACCTTGGGTAACTAACTTCACTTCTCTGGGCTTCAGTTACCTCATCTGTAAAATGGTGATTGAGACTGTGAGCCCCACATCGAACAGGTATTGTGTTGAACCCAATTTGCTTGCATCCACCCCAGTGCTTAGTACAGTGCCGGGCACATAGTAAGTGCTTAACAAATTCTATTATTACTATTATTATTATTATTATTATTATTATTATTATTATTATTATGGTCTTCCCCCGTCTGAAATTCTCTCTACCTTCAAATCTATAACACATCCCTCCCCATTTGCAAAACCCTCCCCAAAACCCACCTCTTCCAAATAATTTCCACTGCCTCTGTTCACGTTCTCAATACAGCCATTTTAAGCATTGACGTACATGATCCATTCTCCCAAAACATGTATTTTCAAGAGCCAGCAAAGTTGACTGAAATGAATCAGACAGAGAGGGATATAACTAAGGTGGGAGATTGTAAGCTCGTTGTGGGCAAGGAACATGTCTACCAACACCACTGCATTGTACTCTCCAAAGTGCCTAGTACAATGCTGTGCGCGCAGGAAGCACTCAATAAATTCTTATTATTTTGGCATCTGTTAAGCGCTGTCTACATCTCTAGCATTCTTCTACGTGCTGGGGTAGATACAGGTTAATTTTGTTGGTCAGTTTCCCAGTTCCACATGGGGCTCACAGTCTAGGTAGGAGGGAGAATAGGGATTGAATCTCCATTTACAGTAGAGGGAACTGAGGCACAGAGAAGTGAAGTGACTTGCCCAAGGCCACACAGCAGGCAAGTGGCAAAGCCAGGATTAAACTCAGGCCCTCTGACTCCCAGGTCCGTGCTCTCTCCACTAGCCCACACCACTTCCCGTAAATGGAGAGGTTTTCCAGGAATATGGAGTAGCCAAGAGGTCAGGAAGAAAGTTCACTGTATGTTATTCACGTCACCAAAACCTGTCGGTCTCACCTCCGCAACATCGCCAAGATCTGCCCTTTCCTCTCCATCCAAACCGCTACCCTGCTCATTCAAGCTCTCATCCTATCCCGATTGGATTACTGCATCAGCCTCCTCTCTGATCTCCCATCCTCCTGTCTCTCCCCACTTCAATCCATACTTCACACCACTGCCCAGATCGTCTTTGTGCAGAAATGCTCTGGGCATGTTACTCCCCTCCTCAAAAATCTCCAGTGGCTACCAATCAACCTACGCATCAGGCAAAAACTCCTCACCCTCGGCTTCAAGGCTGTCCATCACCTCGCCCCCTCCTACCTCACCTCCCTTCTCTCCTCCTACAGCCCAGCCCGCACCCTCCACTCCTCTGTCGCTAATCTCCTCACCGTGCCTCGTTCTCGCCTGTCCCGCCGTCGACCCCCGGCCCACGTCATCCCCCTGGCCTGGAATGCCCTCCCTCCCCACATCCGCCCCAGGCTAGCTCTCTTCCTCCCTTCAAAGCCCTACTGAGAGCTCACCTCCTCCAGGAGGCCTTCCCAGACTGAGCCCCCTCCTGCCTCTCCCCCTCCTCTGCCTCTCCACCCCCCGGCCTTACCTCCTTCCCTTCCCCAGAGCACCTGTATATATGTATATATGTCTACGTATTTATTACTCTATTTATTTATTTTACTTGTACATATCTATTCTATTTATTTTATTTTGTTAATATGTTTTGTTTTGTTCTCTGTCTCCCCCTTCTAGACTGTGAGCCCACTGTTGGGTAGGGACTGTCTCTATGTGTTGCCAAGACCTAGTAAGCGCTCAATAAATACGATTGATTGATTGATTGATTGCTCTGCACACAGGAAGCACCCAGTAACTACCATTGATCAATCCCAGCTCCACCACTTGTCTGCTGTGTGACCTTGGGCAAGTCACTTCACTTCTCTGGGCCTCATCTGGAAAATGGGGATTGAGATTGGGAGCCCCATGTGGTACAGGGGCTGTGTCCAACCCGATTTGCTTGTATTCACCACAGTGAATGGTCAATTCCATGGCATTTCCAGTGACAATGTATGGATCTGAAAGCTGGACAGCAAAAAAACAGGATTGAAAAACCATCGATTCTTTTGAAATGTGGTACTGCAGAAGGCTTTTGCGAATACCAAGGACTGCCCAAAAAATGAACAAATGGATTTTAGAGCAAATTAAGACAAAGTGATCTTCGGAAGGCCAAATAACTCGACTTAGATTAGCATATTTTGGACACATTATCAGGAGGACTAAGTCTCTGGAGAAGACACTTATGCGAGGAAAAGTCTAGGGAAAATGTGGAAGAGGCAGACCGCCTGCTAGATGGACAGTGACCATAACAACGATAACGGAAGAACCATTAGAAAGTTGTGGATTATGGCAGAGGACAGGATGCTCTGGAGAGCTGTTGAATTGTACTTTCCAACTGCTTAGTACGGTGCTCTACACACAGAAAATGTTCAATAAATACCACTGAATGATTGAATGAAAAAGTATATCCATGGAGTTGCTATGATGCTCATGACATTTAATAATAATAATAATAATAATAATTATAATAATTATAATAATACCACAGTGCTTAGTACAGTGCCTGGCACGTAGTAGGTGCTTAACAAATAGCACAATTATTATTATTATTAGGTGCTTAGTACAATGCCTGTCACACAGTGAGCACTTTAACAAAGACCACAATTAGTATTATTATTAGGTGATTAGTACAGTGTTTTATACACAGTAAGCACTCAGTGAATACCAGTGATTGATAAGTGTTTAGTGCAGTGCTCTACACACACTAACTGCTCAATAAATACCATTGATTAATTGGTTGATTGATTGGTTGCTCAAAAGTGCTGTGTGACTGGGAGTGTTGCCTCAATGTTGGAGAACTGATCACCTTCCAGGATCAATCATTCAGTGGTATCTATTGAGCACTTTGTGCAGAGAACTGTACTAAGTGCTTGGGAGAGTACCCTATAACAGCATTGGTAGACATGTTCCCTGCCCTTGAGGAATTTATAGTTGAGGAAATTGAAGTTCAGAGAAGTTAAATGACTTGCCCAAGGTCACACAATAGACACGTGGCAGAGCCAGAAGTAGAACCCACATCCTCAGGCTCTTAGGCCCGAACTCTTTACACTAGGCCATGCAGCTTTTCATCAATAAATAAATCTAGGTCATATGGGCAAGAGGCAGATGAAGGGTTGATGGATTCAGGACTCTCTGGAGGAGGGAATAAGTAAATGGCCAAAGCAGGGCCATTACAGGGCTGACAAATAGAGCCAGTGTAGCTGGGATCAACATAAGGGTTCTTAGTGGAAGTAGGGCAAGGGGGTCACAGATCTTTGTCAGGCAGGTTCGGGCCCTTCTGCCCCACAACCCGGGTGGCAAAGGCGAGCCGAGACAAGCTTGGGATCGATGGGAAGGTGTTGTCATGGCAATGAGGAGTTTCACTCCACTCCTGGACAAGCGTGACTCCGCTCTGCGTTCAGGCCCGGACTTTCTGGTGGAATTGGGGAATGCTCGTGTGCTTCACGCATAGTAAGCACTTAGCAAATGCCATCATCATTATTATTATTATTATCGCCCACCCATCCAGATGGGACGTGCCACAGTTGTCCGGAGAAACTGTCGCACACATACACGTGCCCTCAGCAACTTTCCCTCAACATGGCATCCGATTGGAACGTAAGTCCTCCAATAGACTCTCACCCACTCTGTGCCTGTTACATCTCTACTTCATTCAATTTCATCCCTGCTGTTTGCATCGTTTCCTTTCTCCTTTGTCCCATATAAACAGCAGATCCCAGGGGCTTCATCCCTTTCCCGCTTTTCTCACGGCGTTGCCACTGCTCAGTTCCGGGTGGTTTCCGAGTGCCAACGTTGTCAGATCCTTTGATGGGATTGGCTCCCGCCCCCCCCCCCGCCTCCCGTCTGGCTTGGCCCTGTTTGGATGCATGGGCCCTTCTGCTTTGCCAACGTGGAAGAAGGTATGCAAATCAACTCACATGGTTTCTCATTAGCAACCCATATGCCACCTATGGGACTCAGACGTATTAGGCAACTCTGCCAGGCTGTGCCCTCGGAGACCGAGTGAAAACCGCTGGCATATTAATACCTGATTTTTTTCAACTCTTTTGCTCTCCGAGAATGAGTAGCAAAATGATGAAAGCCTTGAAGAGGTGAGTTAAAAGGCGATTTGGAGGCCACAAGGTTCTTTGGATCTGAGGATACGTCTGCTCGATCCAAACATAGCAACAGCCGGGAAAGACGGGAATCACTTTCTAGACCAGACGGCTCAGATCTTTTCTTCTGCGGTCAGGGCAGCTGAGTGTCCAGGGGGCAGAAGTTAGCATGCCTGACCTGGAGCAGGGTAGTGCTTGTTTTTTTTTTTTTTGTTTTTCTTTGCCAAGGTGTAAAGCAAAATGAAGAGTAAGGAGAAGAGGGTAACAAAAATTGTCCAGAAGTCGATGAAGATTTTCACTAGAAGAATGCCGGCTATGACTTCTTCAGGTCTGCTGAGCAACTAATAAGAAATAAGGGGATTACAAAGGAGCAAAAAGTAAGGAAAAATTTCTTTGCTTTCAGGGTGTCTTTCAACTCTGGCGTACACCCTGCTACTCACCCCTCAGAAGGCATCCAATAAGTGCTACTGATTGCTGGATGGATTGAAAAACATTCTATTCTTACAATGAAAAAAATATTTCCGCTCCCTTTGCTCTACCCCTCTCCCTGCCCCACAGCACTTGTGTATATATGTATATATCTATAATTCTATTTATTTTTATTAATGCCTGTTTACTTGTTTTGATGTGTATATATATATCTATAATTCTATTTATTTATATTGATGCTATTGATGCCTGTTTACTTGTTTTGCTGTCTGCTCCCACTTCTAGACTGTGAGCCTGTTGTGGGCAGGGAATGTCTCTGTTGCTGAATTGTACTTTCCAATCGCTTAGTACAGTGCTCTGCACACAGTAAGCGCTCAATAAATATGATTGATTGAATGAATGAATAGTAGTAGTACCAGTAGGAGTAGGAGTAGGAATAGTAGCAGTGGATGTAGCAGTAGGTAATAGTACTGGCAGTAGTAGTAATATAGAGGTAATAATAGTAGTAGTAGAAATAGAAGTTCATTTATTCATTCATTCAATCGTATTTATTGAGTGCTTACTGTGTGCAGAGCACTGTACTAAGTAATACTAGTGGTAGTAGCAATAGTAGTAGTAGCAGTAGTAAGGTAGCAGTAGTAGAACGGTAGTAGTAGCAGTAATAGCAGTAGTAGTCTTTCTCCCCCTCTAGACTGTGAGCTCATTATGGGCAGGGAATGTGTCTGTTATATTATTATAATGTGGTATTTGTTAAGCACTTCCTATGTGCCAAGCACTGTTCTAAGCGCTGGGGTAATAATAATAATAATAATAATAATAATAATAATAATAATGGCATTTATTAAGCACTTACTATGTGCAAAGCACTGTTCTAAGTGCTGGGGAGGTTACAAGGTAATCAGGTTGTCCCACTTGGGGCTCACAGTCTTAATCCCCATTTTACAGATGAGGTAACCGAGGCACAGAGAAGTTAAGTGACTTGCCCAAAGACACAAAGCTGACAAGTGGCAGAGCTGGGATTAGAACCCACGACCTCTGGCTCCCAAGCCCGGGTTCTTTCCACTGAGCTATGCTGCTTCTCTATACTCTCCCAAGTGCTTAATCTTGTGCTCTGCACAAAGTAAGTGCTCAATAAATGCAATTGATAAATATGATAGAGAAGCAGCATGGCTCAGTGGAAAGAGCATGGGATTGGGAGTCAGAGGTCATGGGTTCTAATCCCAGCTCTTCAACATGTCTGCTGTGTGACTCTGGGCAAGTCACTTAACTTCTCTGAGCCTCAGTTACCTCATCTGTAAAATGGGAATGAAGACTGTGAGCCCCACATGGGACTATCTGATCACCTTGTATTCCCCTCCAGCACTTAGAATAGTGCTTTGCACATAGTAAGCGCTTAACAAATGCCATTATTATTATTATTATTATTGTTTGCAGAGCCTGGGAGAGTACAATATAACAATATAATAGACACATTACCTGCCCACACAAGCTTACAGTCTAGAGGGGGAGACAGACATGAATATAAACAAATAAATTGCAGACGTGTACATAAGTGCAGTGGGGCTGAGGGAGGGGTGAATAAAGGCAGCAAATCAGGGTGACGAAGAAGGGAATGGGAGAAGAGGAAATGAGGGCTTAGTCAGGGAAAACCTCGGGGAGGAGATATGCCCGCAATAAGGGGGGGAGAGAAAGTGTCAGTCGGATATGAAGATGGAAGCAGCGGGGCTCAGTGGAAAGAGTACGGGCTTTGGAGTCAAAGGTCATGGGTTCAAATCCCAGCTCTGCCCATTGTCAACTGTGTGACTTTGGGCAAGTCACTTAACTTCTCTGAGCCTCAGTTACCTCATCTGTAAAATGGGGATGAAGACTGTGAGCCCCATGTGGGACAAACTGATCACCTTGTATCCCCCCAGTGCTTAGAACAGTGCTTTGCACATAGTAAGTGCTTAACAAATACCATCATCATTATTATTATTATTATGGAAGGCGTTCCAGGCCAAAGGCAGGATGTGGGCGAGAGGTCAGTGGCGAGACACATGAGATCACGGTACAGTGAGTAGGTTGGCATTAGAGGAGTGAAGTGTGCGGGCTGGGTTGGAATAGGAGAGCAATGAGGTGACATAGGAGAGGGCAAGGTGATTGAGTGCTTGGTAAATACTAACTCTATTATCTTTTCCCAAATCCTCAGCCCAGTGCTCTGCACACAGTAATCTGTAAGCTTCTTGAGGGCAGGGACCATAGAGAAGCAGTGTGGCTCAGTGGAAAGAGCACAGGCTTTGGAGTTAGAGGTCATGGGTTCAAATTCTGGCTCTGCCAATTGTCAGCTGTGTGACTTTGGGCAAGCCACTTAACTTCTCTGTGCCTCAGTTACCTCATCTGTAAAATGGGGATTAAGACTGTGAGCCCCCTGTTGTACCTTGTTCACACCTGCCCCACCATCAACCCCTGGCCCACGTCCTCCCCCTGGCCTGGAATGCCCTCCCTCCACACATCCGCCAAGCTAGCTCTCTTCCTCCCTTCAAAGCCCTACTGAGAGCTCACCTCCTCCAAGATGCCTTCCCAAACTGAGCCCCCTTTTTCCTCTCCTCCTCCCCATCCCCCCTGCCCTACCTCTTTCCCCTCCCCACAGCACCTGTATATATGTTTGTACAGATTTATTACTCTATTGATTTTAGTTGTACATATTTACTATTCTATTTATCTTGTTAATGATGTGCATTTAGCTTTAATTCTATTTGTTCTGATGACTTGACACCTGTACACATGTTTTGTTTTGTTGTCTGTCTCCCCCTTCTAGACTGTGAGCCCATTGTTGGGTAGGGACCGTCTCTATATGTTGCCAACTTGTACTTCCCAAGCACTTAGTACAGTGCTCTCCACACAGTAAGCACTCAATAAATATGATTGAATGAATGAATACAAGCTGATCACCTCGTAACCTCCCCAGCGCTTAGAACAGTGCTTTGCACATAGTAAGCACTTAATAAATGCCATCATTATTATTATTAAAATGTCCACTAACTCTATTTTCCTTACCCAAGAGCTCAGTACACAGTAGCCTGTAAGCTCCTTAGAGGCAAGCACTGTGCCTACTATATTGTACTTTCGAAAGCTCTTAGTACAGTTCTCTGCACACTGTAAGTGCTCAGTAAATACCACTGATTGATTGATTGATTTAGCCTGGTCCACCCCTGCCCACCCCCCTTCGATTGTGTGACCCGCACCCCAGGCTGGTTGTATCTATATAAAGTGTAAGTGCCATCTTCTGGATTCTTCCAATGGCTCCGGTGATTTTCCATATGCTTTGGCTCCGACGTGCTTTGCATATTGCCTGGCACTTTTTCAACCCACGTGTAATTTAAGGAACGTTTAATCAATAGGGTCCCTATTCAATTTCCCTTAAATCATCAAGATTATTGTTTTGAAGAGTCCATTTAAGTCCAAGAAACCTCTTAGGCATTTTTAATAACCACTCTCTACCCTCTGAGCCCAGGGGGGTTTTCCATTATTTTTTCCAAAGACCAATTCTGTCAATGGTCAAACATGCCAAAGTGCTCTGCGTGGCTTAGTGGATAGAGCATGGGGTTGGGAGTCAGAAGGATCTGGGTTCGAATTCTGACTCTTCCAATTGTCAGTCAAGAGAGATGAGACATTTCGGCCTTTAAGGTTACGGGCTTTCTTTCGGTTTTCGTTTATTTGGTTCAAGACAGGTGAGAGGCCTCCGGCAGCCAGTAATAATGGGGTGAGCACCTGAGGGAGGGAGTGAGGAGCTGTTTTAGGGTTCCCACCCAGCTTGCCGGCTAGTCCTTACCAAACTGGGGATGAGGGGAGTCAAGGGGACGGAAGCTAAGGATGGCAGCAGACCACTTTGGCCGCTGAGACTGGGGTGGGGACAATATTGGCATCTGAAGCAGCATTGTCTAGTGGTTAGAGCCCAGACCTAGGAGTCAGAAGGACCTGGGTTCTAATCCCTGCTCTGCCACTTGTCTGCTGTGTGACTTTGAGCAAGTCACTTCACTTCTCTGGGCTTCAGTTACCTCATCTGTTAAATGGGGATTAAGAGCCCCATGTAGAACAGGGACGACGGTATCCAACCTGTTTGTTACCTCATATGCAAAATGGGGATTAAAACTGCAAGCCCCATGGGGGGACAACCTGATTACCTGGTATCTACTCCAGTGTTTAAAACCATGCTTGGCACATAGTAAGCACTTAACAAATACCATCATTATTATCAACCCCAACTCTTAGTACAGTGCCTGGAAAATAGTAAGTCCTTAACAAATACCATAAAAAATAGCACAGCTACTGATTCCAGATACCTCCAAAACCAACCCCACACTGCCCTTTCAAACCCTGATTCCAAAAGCTTCAAAGTAGAGGCTAAAAAGACCCTGAAGGAACCAGGGAGCCCATCCAAAGTCAGACGAACTTCACTTATCAGCACAGAGCAAATCCCACTCGTTTCACATCTAGTCCTGTAGAGCATGAGAAGCAGCGTGGCCTAGTGTTAAGAGCCCGGGCCCGGGAGTCAGGGGACCTGGGGTCACACCCTGGCTCCGTCATTTGCCTGTGTGAGTCCATGGGTGACTTACTTCACTTCTCTACGCCTCAGTTTCCTCAACTGTAAAATGGGGATGCCTGTTCTCCCTCCTATTTAGAATGTGAGCCTCATGCGGGGCAGGGATTGTGCCTGTCCCGCATGAGGCTCATTAATTTGTACCTACCCCTGTGCTCAGAACAGTGCTTGACACATAGAAATGCTTAACAAATTCCATAAAAATAAATCTTGAATGAATTTTATTTTTTACCCAATACGACCGGTTAGAAACCAGTTCCCTTACAGTTTTCAAACGGCTTCCTCCTCTACCTCACCTCTGTGCTTCAACTGGGCCTTCAGCCCATTTGAAAAGTTGACCAATTTAACACCTCTTGCAATGTGAAAAACACATTAGGCAACAGCAACAATGTAAATATTCCCAGTCCTGGGGAGGTTGATGGTATTGAAAAACATTTATCATGATTTATATCTTAATTGGAACAGGAGAGCCTAGGTATTCCGGGCTGTTCCTGAAAGGTAAATTGGTGTTTACACAGGGTGTGGCCCTCATTAATTAGCCTCCAGTGTTGGAGGAATGTGGTGATGATTAATTTTCTTTTCACAAAAGGCCAGGACAGCTGGCTTCTCTTGCCTGTGATAACTCTCTTCTACTGTACTCTCCCAAGCGCTTAGTTCAGGGCTCTGCACACAGGAAGCACTCAATAAATACCAATGACAGATTGCCTAGAACCGTCCTGCCAATTGGAAACTGATTAATGGAAAGACCTCCAAGTAAACAGCTACCTCAGCTCCAGCAGAAGCCTTATTCAGTGCTCACCATTCTCTACCTGTCTTAGAGCGGAGGAACCATTACAAAAAAGCCTTTGCGGCCAAAGCGGTCTGCTTGCCAACCTTAGCTTCCAGCTCCCTGACTCACTGCACCCACACTTTGGTAAGCACCAGCCAACAAGCAGGGTGGGAACCCCAAGAGAGCTGCTCCCTCTTTCTCCTTATTCCTCATTCCTTATTCCCTTTTCCCCTTCCTATCTGCCACCTCCCAACTACCTTGTTCGTTTCCCATCATGAGGCTTGGAGAGACTTGGCATCTGAGGCATCATAGCCTAGTGGATAGAGCCCGGGCCTGTGCATCAGAAGGACCTGGGTTCTAATCCCACCTCCGACCCCAGCCTGATGTGTGACCTTGGGCAATTCACTTCACTTCTCTGGGCCTCAGTTACCTCATCTGTAAAATGGGGGGTTAATTCTGTGAGCCCCATGCGAGACATGGACTGTATCCAACCTGATTAAGTTGTATCTACCCCAGAGTGTGTTTTTTTTATGACTCATTTCTAGTCTCTCCAAGCCTCACAGTGGGGAACTAGCAAGGTGGTTGGAAGGAGTCAGATAGGAAGAGGAAGAAGGAAGAAGGAATGAGGAGAGGAAAGCAGCATGGCCTAGTAAAAAGAGCATAGGCCTGATGGGTTCTAATCCCAGCTCCTCCGCTTGTCTGCTGTGTGACCTTGGGTGAGTCACTTCACTCCTCTCTGCCTCAGTTTCCTCAACTGTAAGATTCATTCATTCATTCAATCGTAATTATTAAGAGCCTACTTTGTATGCAGAGCAATGTACTAAACACTTGGGAAAGTACAATACAACAATAAAGAGTGACAATCCCTGCCCACAATGAAATCACAGTCTAGAGGGGGGGAGATAGACATCAATACAAATAATTAAGATTACAGATATATACATAAGTCCTATATGGCTGGGAGAGGGGGGAAGAGCAAAGGGGGCAATTCAGGGGGACGCAGAAGGTAGTGGGAGATGAGGAAAAGTGGGGCTTAGTTTGGGAAAGCCGCTTAGAAGAGATGTGCCTTCAGTAAGACTTTGAAGGGGGAGAGAGTAATTGTCTGGCAGATTTGAGAGGGACGGCATTCCAGACCAGAGGTAGGAGGTGAGCCAGGGGTCGGGGGCGAGACAGGCGAGATAGAGGAACAGTGAGGAGGTTAGCACCAGAGAAGTGAAGTATGTGGGCTGGGTTGTAGAAAGAAAGAAGCGAGGTAATCTAGGAAAGGGTAGGATGAGTGGTTCTATTAACGTGGTAGCAGTTTGGATGGAGAGGAAAGGGCAGATTTTAGCAATGTTGTGAAGGTGGGACCGACAGGATTTGGTGACAGATTGGATATGTGGGTTGAATGAGAGAGAGGACTCAAGGATAGCGCCAAAGTTTCAGGCATGTGAAATGGGAAGGATGGTGGTACCGTTTACAGTCGCGGGAATGTCCGGGAGAGGAGAGGGTTTTGGTGGGAAGATAAGGAGCTCTGTTTTGGACATGTTATGTTTGAGGTGACGGGAGGACACCCAAGTAGAGATGGCCTGAAGGCAGGAGGATATGCTAGACTAGAGAGAGGGAGAGAGAAAAGGGGAGGAGATGTAGATTTGGGTATCATCCTCATAGAGATGGAAGTTGAAGCCATGGGAGCTAATGAGTTCTGCAGTGAGTGTAGATGGAGAATAGAAGGGGAATGAGAACTGAACCTTGAGGGACCCCCACAGTTAAGGGGTGGGAGGCAGAGGAGGAGCCCGTGAAGGAGTCTGAGAATGAACAGCCAGAGAGATAAGAGGAGAACCAGGAGAGGACAGAGTCAGTGAAGCCAAGGTTGGATAATGTTTCCAGGAGAAACACTCTTCTAGACTGTGAACCCACTGTTGGGTAGCGACTGTCTCTATATGTTGCCAACTTGTACTTCCCAAGCGCTTAGTACAGTGCTCTGCACACAGTAAGCGCTCAATAAATACCATTGATTGATTGATTGAGAAGGGGGTGGTCCACAGTGTGAAAAGCAGCTGAGAGGTGGAGGAGGATTAGGATGGAGAAGAAGCCATTGGATTTGGCAAGAAGGAGATCATTGGTGACCTTTGACAGGGCAGTTTCAGTAGAGTGAAGGGGTTGGAAGCCAGATTGGAGGGCGTCAAGGAGAGAATCGGAGGAGAGGAATTTGAGACGGCGGGTTGTAGATGACTCGCTCAAGGAGTTTGGAGATGAATGGTAGGAGGGAGATGGAGCGATAACTGGAGGGAGCCGTGGGGTAAAGGGAGGGTTTTTTTAAGGATGGGGGAGACGTGAGCATGTTTGAAGGTAGTGGGGAAGAAGCCATTGGAGAGTGAACGGCTGTTAGGGAGGGATGTAGGGAGGGGGAGAGAGTTTTTATTAGGTGCAAAGGAATGGGGTCCAATGCACATGTGGAGGGGGTGGCTTTTGAGAGGAGGCAGGATATCTCCTCTCGAGAAACTGCTCGGAAGAATGGAAAAGTTGAAGAGGGGGCCAGGAGGGGGAGGGAATGAAGAGGGGCACAGGCGATTTGGGGGAGCTCACACCTGATAGTGTTAATTTTCTTAATAAAGTAGATGCAGCGTGGCTCTGTGGAAAGAGCATGGGCTTTGGAGTCAGAGGTCATGGGTTCAAATCCCGGCTCCGCCAATTGTCAGCTGTGTGACTTTGGGCAAGTCACTTAACTTCTCTGTGCCTCAGTTATTTCAAAAATGGGGATTAAGACTGTGAGCCCCCCGTGGGACAACCTGATCACCTTGTAACCTCCCCAGCGCTTAGAACAGTGCTTTGCACATAGTAAGTGCTTAACAAATGCCATCATTATTATGGCTAGCTCACTGGGGGCAAGGAATGGAGGAAGCGGGAGGACAGGGGGCCTGAGAAGGGAATTAAATGTTTGGAATAACTGGTGAGGGTGATGGGCATGGGGGTCAGTAAGGGAATTCAATACCTCTTCTCCCTTATACTTAGACTCTAAGCCCCATTTGGGACAGAGACGGTGTCCAACCTGATTATCCGATATCAACCCCAATCCTTAGAACAGTGCTTGACACATAGTAAGAGCTTAACAAATACCATTAAAAATATAAAAATAAGTTGATGATGGTACGTTCTGCAGGGGGGCAGGGGGCAGAAGACTGGCTAGAATTACTTGAGTTTTCAGTCTCCCTCACCTGTAGGGAGGGGTAGGGAGGTGGTGAAGGGCAGCCACCAATATCTGGCTATGATGCCGACACAGATCAAGGAAAGAAATGCAGTGGTGAGGTATAATCAATCAATCAGTGGTATTTATTGAGTACTTCCTGTGTGCAGAGAGCTGTACTAAGCAGTTGGGAGAGTAAAATGCAAGAAAGTTGGTAGACATGGTCCCTGCCCTTCTCTGTGGTCCCTGCCCACAGAGAAGCAGCGTGGCTCAGTGGAGAGAGCATGGGCTTTGGAGTCAGAGGTCATGGGTTCAAATCTCGGCTCTGCCACATGTCTGCTGTGTGACCTTGGGCAAGTCACTTAACTTCTCTGAGCCTCAGTTACCTCATCTCTAAAATGGGGATTAAGACTGTGAGCCCCACGTGGGACAGCCTGATCACCTTGTATCCCCTCCAAGCGCTTAGAACAGTGCTTTGCACATAGTAAGTGCTTAACAAATGTCATCATTGTTATTGTTATTATGAGGTACAAGAGACTAGTGGACAGATGGATGGATACTCTCAAGAGGCACGCATATGTTGCCTGTGGAAAAATGGGGTTACCCCTCTGAACTTGGCCCCAGTTGCAAACTGGACTTGGCGAGGGTGGATCAGGCTGCCCAGATTCTGGAAGGTCTTTTTATTTATTCATTATTGAATCATATTTATTGAGCAATTACTATGTACAGAGTACTGTACTAAGCACTTGGGAAAGTACAGTGCAATAATAAACAGTGACATTCCCTGCCCACAATGAGCTCACAGTCTAGAGGATGAGTTTACATGTAAACTCATCATCAAGAAGTAGCATGGCTTACTCATCATCATCAATCGTATTTATTGAGTGCTTACTGTGTGCAGAGCACTGTACTAAGCGCTTGGGAAGTACAAGTTGGCAACATATAGAGACAGTCCCTACCCAACAGTGGGTGGCTTAATGCAAAGAGCATGGGCTTGAGAGTCAGAGGTCATGGGTTCTAATCCTGGAGCCACCACTTATCAGCTGTGTGACTTTGGGCAAGTCATTGAACATCTCTGTGTCTCCGTTATCTCAACTGTAAAATGGGGATTAATAATAATAATAATAATAATAATAATAATAATAATAAT
The DNA here is from genome assembly GCF_015852505.1 of Tachyglossus aculeatus. Lineage (NCBI taxonomy): Eukaryota > Metazoa > Chordata > Mammalia > Monotremata > Tachyglossidae > Tachyglossus > Tachyglossus aculeatus. The sequence continues at coordinate 132,805,307 of NC_052101.1, forward strand.
AATAATAATAATGTTGGTATTTGTTAAGCACTTACTATGTGCCAAGCTCTGTTCTAAGCGCTGGGGTAGATACATGGTAATCAGGTTGTCCCACGTGGGGCTCACAGTCTTCATTCCCATTTTACAGATGAGGGATCTGAGGCCCAGAGAAATTAAGTGACTTCTCCAAGGTCACACAGCTGACAGGTGGCGGAGCCGGGATTAGAACCCATGACCTCTGGCTCCCCAGTCCGTGCTCTTTCCACTGAGCCACGCTGCTTCTCTAAGATTAAGACTGTGAGCTCCACGTGGGACAACCTGATGACCTTGTATCTACCCCAACGCTTAGAACAGTGCTTGGCACACCGTAACTGCTTAACAAATATGATTATTGTTGCCGTCAGCATCATGGCCTAGTGCAAAGAGGCCTGGCCTGTTGCGTGACCTTAGGCAAGTCACTTTTTTATTTTTTAATGGTATTTGTTAAGGGATTACTATGGGCCTGGCACTGTACTAAGCACTGGGGTAGATACGAGATACTCAGGTCGACATGGTCCCTGTCCCATATGGGGCTCACTGTCTAAGTAGGAGGGAGAACAGGTATTGAATCCCCAGCTTACAATTGAGGAAACAGAGGCAGAGAAGTGAAGTATCCCCTCCTACCTTACCTCCCTGGTTTCTTACTACAAACGAGCCCACACACTTTGCTTACCTAATCTCAACCTACTCACTGTACCTCTATCTAATTATTATTGTTATTATTATTATTATTATTATTATTATCTCACCTATCTCACTTCCAACCTCTTGCCCACATCATGCCTCTGCCTGGAATGCCCTCCCCCTTCCTATCCATAAGACAATCACTCTCCCCTCCTTCAAAGCCTTACTGAAGAAACATCTCCTCCAAGAGGCCTTCCCCGACTGATAATAATAATAATAATGATGATGATGGTATTTGTTAAGTGCTTACTATGTGCAGAGCACTCTTCTAAGCACTGGGGTAGATACAAGGCAATGAGGTTGTCCCATGTGGGGCTCACAGTCTTAATCCCCATTTTATAGATGAGGCAACTGAGGCACAGAGAAGTTAAGCGACTTGCCCAAAGTCACACAGCTGACAGGTGGCAGAGCCGGGATTCGAATCCATGACCTCTAGCTCCCAAGCCCATGCTCTTTCCACTAAGCCATGCTGCTTCTCATAGGCTTTTTCCTCCTCTCCCACTCCTGTCTTTGGCACCCTTTGATCTTGAATTTGCACCCTTTATTCACCCCTCCCTCAGCCCCACAGCACTTATCAATTTATTGAGTGCGTACCTTGTGCAGAGCACTGTACTAAGCACTTGGGAGAGTACAGTGTAACAGAGTTGGTAGACACGTTCCCTGCCCAAAACAAACTTAAAGTCTAGAGAATAAATTGTGGTGTTTTTGAGGTGCTTACCTTACACCAAGCACTACACTAAGCACTGAGGTAGATACTCAGGTTGGACACAGTCCATGTCCCACACAGATCTCACAGTTTAAGTAGGAGGGAGAACAGGTAGTGAATCACCAGTTTGCAGATGAGGGAACTGTGGCCCAGAGAAGTTAAGTGACTTGCCCAAGGTCACAGAGTGGACAAATGGCAGAGCTGGGTATAAAACCCAGATCCTCTGGGTCTCAGGCCCATTGTTGGGTAGGGACCGTCTTTATATGTTGCCGACTTGTACTTCCCAAGCTCTTAGTACAGTGCTCTGCACACAATAAGCGCTCAATAAATATGACTGAATGAATGAATAAATGAATATATACACATCCTTAATTTATTTATATTAACGTCTGTATCCTCCATCTTCCACTAGAACATAAACTCGTAGGCAGGGAACATGTCTACCAACTAGGTTACGTTGTCCTCTCCCAAACACTTAGTACAATGGTCTGAACACAGTAAACCCTCAATAAATGTGATTGACTTATTGATTGAGATAAGATCTTTGGTCTCTTTACCACTTAGAAAAATGCAAGCCCCATCTAGGATAAAGTCTGTGTCGGATCCGATCATCTCGATTCTCCTCCAGTGGCTTCTACAGTGCTGGGCCCACAGTGAGTGTTTAGTGAATGCGATACTTCACCGACCTTCCAAACAGGGCACTGGTCTGACTTCCCTTCTTCTTCCTGAGATGGTGGTTGGCATGATCGACCACTGGACTGTCAACAACTTTACTTTAGTCCAGTAGATGTGTTGACGCTTGACCACTCCATCCTCTAGACGGTTAGCTCTCTATGGGTCGAGAACGCGCCCACTAATTCTGCTGTATCGTACTCTCCCAAGCGCTTAGCCGAGTGCTCTGCACCTAGTAAATGCTCAATAAATTCCATTGATTGATTAATTTAAATAGACCGACATTGGGCCAATGATGCTCTCAATGGGACGGGACCAAAGTAAGAAAGAGCAACCTCGACCGGGTGGATTTCCCTTTAAATGTAACCGACGTATCCTCTATCGCATCATCCAAATGTAAACGTGGATGATATCTCATTTCAGCCTAATGGCCCGGACGAGAAACTTAAACGTTCGACTTATTCGAGCGTTTGAAAATAAACTCCGGGCAGCACACAACACCTGCATCTGTGGAGTTATGCAGCTGCGGGGGTAAAATAGTCAAGGAGCTTACAACGTCGGGAAGAGTCACGAAAACGGCAGGACAGTGACCAGGCATGGAGGAATCGATTCTAGCACTGGACTGTAAGCTGGTTACAGATAGGGGACGTGTCTACCAACTCTGCCGTATTGTCCTCTCCCAAGCGGCTAGTACAGTGCTCCACACACAGTAAACGCTCAATAAACACCATTGATTGCTACTGGTAGCAGTTTGCACGGCGTCATCATGCTCTCTCATTCCTGCCTGGTGTGTTCCCCGGAGTGCAGTCAATCAATCCATGTTACGTATTGAGCCCTCACTGTGTGCAGAGCACTATGCTAAGAGCTTGGGAGAGGACAATAGAAAGGAGTTGGTAGACATGACACCCCCCCCACCCCCACAAGGAGCTTACGGTCTAATGGAGGAGCCTACAGTGAGGAGGCTCCAAAATCTCTGCCGCCTGTCCACCCCTCCACCCACCGTTGAACATTGGCATCTCTGGATCCATGTACCTTTGCCCAGCATCGATTGTGCAAACCCAATTTCAGCTAGGAGAGCAACGTAAGAGAAGCAGAGAAATGTAGAAAAGCGGCACAATAATAATAATGCTAATAATAATAATGTCATTTATTAAGCGCTTACTATGTGCAAAGCACTGTTCTAAGCGCTGGGGCAGTTACAAGGGGATCAGGTTGTCCCACGTGGGACTCACAGTCTTAATCCCCATTTTACAGCTGAGGTAACTGAGGCACAGAGAAGTTAAGTGACTTGTCCAAAGTCACCCAGCTGACAATTGGCAGAGCTTGGATTTGAACCCACGACCTCTGACTCCAAAGCCCGGGCTCTTTCCACTGAGCCACGCTGCGGGCCTGGGAGTCAGAAGGTCATGGGTTCTAATCCCGGCTCCACCACTTGTTCTAATCCCGGCTCCACCACTTGTCTGCTGTGTGACCTTGGGCAAGTCACTTCACTTCTCTGTGCCTCAGTTACCTCAATTAAAAATGGGGATTAAAAAATAGGGATCTGTAAAAAATGGGATAAATTGTGAGCCCAATATGGGACAGGGACTGTGTCCATCCTGGTTAACTTGTATCTACCCCAGCACTTAGAACAGTGCTTGACTCATAGTAAGTGCTTAACAAGTACCATACTTATAATAATTATTATTATTATTAATTATGGAAAAATGGAAGCTGCAAAGCCCATGGATTTATCAGAGAGCTTCATTTCCTGAACTCACCGTGGCAGCATTTCTGTCTTAAAAAATGGAAGAATTCCAAGTAAATGAAATAAAAATGACTGTGTCTTCATTTAGGTTTTAGCCTTTAGAAGAGTGTCTTTGTAAATTTCTCTTGAGCAAGCCCTGAAAACATAATTATGCTGCCGGAAAAAAAGGACAAATCTAAAGAGGGCTCCATCATTAGTGAAAGAGCATGCTAATAAAAACATTTATATTATGTTCAAACCAAACAGTCAGGTTTTCAATTGAATTCACATTTTTCACAACAACTTCCAGATGGGGAAAGATCAGGAAATGTCGATGTGGAAATAAAAATGATTGTGGTATTTGTTAAGTGCTTACCAGGTTCCAAGTACTGACATTAGATTCAATACAATCCCCTTCTTCCCTCCCTGAACGCCATCTTCAACTGTCCATGCTCCAATGGCTTCAACTACCATGTCAATGCAGTTGATTCCCAAATCTACATCTTCAGCCCTGATCTCTCTCCCTCTCAGCAGTCTCACATTTCCTCCTGCCTTCAGGACATCTCCTTTTGGATATCCTGCAAACACCTCAAGCTTAACATGTCCAAAACAGCACTCCTTATCTTCTTACCCTAACCCTCTCCTCCCCTTGACTTTTCCATCACTGTCTCCTCCCTGTCTCAAAAGCCTATCACCTTAGTGTTAGCCTCGATTCATCTCTCTTATTCAACCAAATCCAAATCCTATCAGTCCAACCTTCATACATTACTAAAATCTGTCCTTTCCTCTCCATCCAAACTGCTACCACATTAATCTAAGGACTTATCCTGTTCTGGCAAGTCACTTAACTTCACTGGGCCTCAGTTCCCTCATCTGTAAAATGGGGATTAAAGCTGTGAGCCCCATGTGGGACAACCTGATTACCCTGTATCTACCCCAGAGCTTAGAACAGTGCTTGGCACATAGTACGTGCTTAACAAATACCATCATTATTATTATTATTATTATTCTGAGTTGATTACAGCATCAGCCTCCTTGGTGACCTCCCTGCCTCCTGTCTCTCGCCACTCCAGTCCATTCTTCACTCTGCTGCCCAGATCATTTTTCTACAAAACTGTTCTCTCCATGTTTCCCCACTCCTCAAGAACCAAAAGTGATTGCTTATCCACCTCCACATCAAACAGAAACTCCTCACCACAGTGCTCTGCACACAGTAAGCGCTCAATAAATACGATTGATGATGATTGGCTTTAAAGCACTCAATCACCTTGCCCCCTCCTACATCATCTCGCTGTTCTCCTAATACAACCAAGCCCGGGCACTTCACTCCTCTAATGCCAAATTACTCACTAAACCTCGATCTCACCTATCTCGCTGCCAACCTCTCACCAATGACCTGCTTCTAGCCAGGAACACCTTCCCTCTTCATATCTGACAGACGATCACTCTCCCCACCTTCAAAGTTTATTCAAAGCACATCTCCTCCAAGAGGCCTTTCCCAACTAAGCCCTCATTTCCTCTTCTCCCACTCCCTTCTGAGTCACCTTTGCACTTGGATTTGCAACCTTTATTCACCCCTCCCTCAGCTCCACGGCATTTATGTGCATATCTGTGATTGATTCATTTATATTCATTCATTTATATAGTGCACTGCACACAGTCAGCACTTAATAAATACAATTGATTGGTTGATTGATCAGGGCAGAGAAGCACTGCCTCAGGGAAAAGACTGGACCCTTTTCAGGAGTGCTGAAAGTGTCACAAGGTATAAAGATCCCAAATTTATCATTCAGCCAAGCATCTAACTCTCCCCAGGGGTGTGAAAACTTCTCCCAGTATAATTTGCTAACTCAGATAACAACTGCAATAATAATAATAATGGTATTTGTTACACACTTACTATATGCCAGGCGCTGTACTGAGCTCTGGGGTGGATACAAGCAAATTGGGTTGGACGCAGTCCCTGTCCCCCGTGGGGCTCACAGTCTCAATCCCCATTTTCCAGATGAGGTAATTGAGGCCCAGAGAAGTCAAGTGACTTGCTCAAGGTCACACAGCAGATAAATGGCAGAGCTGGGATTAGAACCCATGACCTTCTGATTCCCAAGTCCATGCTCTATTCAGCCCTGCTGCTTGTCTGGAGGAAAGAGCCTGGCCATGCCTACTGGGGCGGGGCAGTCGGCGGGAACGATTTTTGGGCACAGACAGATCCACCCGGGGCGCTGCGTGAGGTGGACGGGCCCAGCAGGGATCCGGAAAAACTATTGGGTCCCTTGGGCCGGGCAGACCATGGCCATTACCGGGGCGACCTCCTGTTGCCTCATGGCGCTTGGCCCAGCATCTGCTCTGTTCCGCTGTCGTTGCCGCCCTTACGGGGTCTTGCATGGAAAAGCCCTCCACGTGCCCTTCGCCAGGTGCTGCCCCTCTGCCTGCCTCCTCTCTCATCTCACCCGAAGCCCCAGTGGGAACATGCCAGGTGGGGATGAGACAATCCATTTCTTCGCCCACTTTCTCAATCCTCGACTTCAGGCCCAAGCCTTATCTGTTGTACCCAGGAGGAAACTCCTTCAAATTCCCAAGGGTTCAGCTCAGGCCTCTGCATACAGCAGCCATCCAGTACAGCTCCCTGGGCACAGTAGCTGACCAGTACAGTTCCCTATACATAGGAGGTGGCCAGTACAACATTCTGCCCACAGCTGCTTCATAAATAATGATAATAATAATGATGATGAGAGCGTTAAGGTTTTTCATCTGGTTCCCTATTCATTCATTCATTCAATCGCATTTATTGAGTGCTTACTGTGTGCAGAACACTGTACTAAGCACTTGGGAGAGTATAATATAACAATAACACTATATTTTAATATATAAGATATTCAGTTATATAGTATAATACCATATATTATATATGATATATAATATATGATATATATATAGCGATTAATAGATGCATTCCCTGCCCACAACAAGTTTATAGTTTACAGTCTAGAGGAGTAGATTACAGTCTGGATTCCAGTCTAAATTAGCCTAGAACTCTGCCCCCCTCCTTATGTACAGTGCTAAGTGCTTAGTACAGTGCTCTGCACACAGTAAGCGCTCAATAAATACGACTGAATGAATGAATGTTCCACACCATCATTCTCTCCACCATCAAAGCATTATTAAGATCATATCTTCTCTAAGAGGTCTTCTCCTATCAAGCTCTCTTTTCCCCCATTCCCTCTCCCCTCTGTGTCATCTACGCACTTGCATCCGTACCATTGGAGCACTTGGTAATCACTCTGCTGTCAGCCCTACAGCATTTATGTCCATATCCATCATTTATTTATGCATATTAATGTCCACCTACCTCTCCAGACTGTTAGCTCGTTGTGGGCAGGGAGTATGTCTACTAACTCTGCTGAAGGGTACTCTCCCAAGCGCTTAGTACAGTGCTCTACACACAATAAGTGCTCAATAAATGCCATTAACTGAATAACCAAACACCATTGATTGATTTTTGAAATCCAGTTAGTGGGAACACCAAACCTAAGGACTCTCTCCACTTACACCCTTCACATAGCTTATCAATCAGTCAATCAGTGGTATTTATTGGGCACTTACTATGTACAGAGCCCTGTGCTGAGCTCTTGGGAGAGTACAATACAACAGAATTAGCAGACACTTTCCCTGCCCATAATGAGTTTACGCCGGGGTAGCAACCGCTTCCTCAGTAGATATATTGTAGAGATCCAGGTTTGATTTTGGGGGTTTTTTTATGGTAGTTGTTAAGTGCTTAGTGTAGGCCAGGCACTCTACTAAGCCCTGGGATAGATACAAGGTAATCAGTTTGGACACAGTCCATGTCCTGCATGGGGCTCACAATCTTAATCCCCATTTTACAGATGAGGTAACTGAGGCACAAGAACTGAAGTGACTTGTCCAAGGTCACGCAGCGGACATGTGATGGAGCCAGAATTAGAACCCAGGTCCTTCTGACATCAAGGCCCAGGCTCTATCCACAAGGCCAGGCTGCTTCCTCTTGGGTTTCTCCAACCATTTTTCAGACATGTTTTCAATTTGGTTGACTCCTTAGCATTCTGGTATATATTTATATATATTATATATATATGTATATGTTTTCATTGTATTTTGATCAGTCTAGTTGTCAGTATATTTACATTTGTCTCTTCCATTTGAGTGCAGGATCCTTGTAGGCAGGAAATGCATGACTTCTTTATTCTTTATCGTGTACTTCCCAAGTACCTTAGTACAGTGGGCACTCAATAAATTCTACCACTAAAAATGCTTATCGGGTTGCCATCCCCCAGGCGAGAATGTTCACAGCAAGTCACTGCTTCTACCAACTTTCACTGCCGAGTTAATCAAACCTCCTTCTTGGCTAAATCTTGAGAGGTTATTTGCTCCCTCCTCATTGCTGCAATGGGCCAGAGGGGCTCTCATCTATGAACTGTGGGCAAGCCGGTCTCCAGAGGACAAGACTGGATGTGTTGGAAAGAGTCAAGGGCTAGCTAATGCCATTGAAATGGCTTCGGGCTGGCCATTCCACCTTCTAGTGGATAGAGCCTGGGCCTGGGAATCAGAAGGACCTGTGTTCTAATTCCGACTCTGCCACTTGTCTACTGTGTGACCTTGGGCAAATCACTTCATTTCTCGGTTACCATAACTATAAAATGGGGATGAAGACTGTGAACCCAATGTGGGACAGGGACTGTGTCCAACCCAATTACCTTGTATAATAACGATGGCATTTATTAAGTGCTTACTATGTGCAAAGCACTGTACTAAGTGCTGGGGAGGTTAAAGGTGATCAGGTTGTCCCATGGGGGGTGCTCACAGTCTTAATCCCCATTTTACAGATGCGGTAACTGAGGCCTAGAGAAGTGAAGTGACTTGCCCAAAGTCACACAGCTGACAATTGGTGGAGCCGGGATATGAACTCATGACCTCTGACTCCAAAGCCCGAGTTCTTTCCACTGCGCCACGCTGCTTCTCTTGTATCTACCCCAGTGCTTAGTACAGTGCCTGGCACATAGTAAGTGCTTAAATTACCACACTTATCATTATTATTATCATTACTATTACTCCCCCAGGCTACACATCTGGTGATAGCCAACAGTGTCATTCACATTTTTTCTCTCCTGCCCCAAGTTTGCCTTTCTCTTTCCACCCACGCCTTGACAGCGAGTGGAAGTTGAACTGTATTTGTTCTCAGCGAGGAGAGCTGTTTTTGAGACTGGATTGGCATTTCCAGGTCAAATTAGGTCAATCTACAGCAGCAGTGTTTCTGAGCTGTTATGGCATTAGTAATCAAGTCGATGCTAGCTCAGCCTCGAGCCATTTCATTTTTGGAGGCTGAATTTAGCTGACTTGAAAGAAGAGCTAAGCAACCTTGCAGGAGGAAATTGATTCAGTGAGCCACGAAGTCCTACTTACTAAATGCTTAACACCTCCAAATCAATTCAAATACGCCGGAAAGCTAGAGATGGAGTAAAAAGTGTTGGACTAGGGTGAGCAGATTGGAAAAAAATGGGAAAAAGAGGCCATCGGAAAGATGGAACGCAGGGCAAAGCCACACAGCCTGGCATCTACAAAAGCCCTCTCTAAGGTAACGGATGACCTTCTCATCAAATCCAACAGCCTCTACTCCATCCTATTCCTCCTCGACCTCCCAGCTGCCTTTGGCACTGTTGACAACCCCCTTCTCCTGGAAACACTATCCAACCTTGGCTTCGCTGGCACTGTCCTCTCTTGGTTGTTCTCTGACCTGATGAGAAGCAGTGTGGCTTAGTGAAAAGAGCGCAGGCTTGGGAGTCAGAGGACTTGGGTTCCAATCCTGCCTCCACCACTTGTCTGCTGTGTGACCTTGGGTAAGTCACTTAACTTCTCTATGCCTCAGTTACCTTATCTGTAAAATGGGTATTAAAAGTGTGAGCCCCACGTGGGACAATCTGATTACCCTGTATCTACCCTAGTGCTTAGAACAGTCCTTGGCACATAGTAAGCACTTAACAAATACCATAATCATTATTATTGTTATCTCTCTGACCACTCCTACTCAGTTCCTTTTGCCAGCTCCTCTTCTGCCTCCCACCTTCTCATAGTAGGGGGTCTCTCGAGGCTGAAGTTTGGATCCCCTTCTGTTCTCCATCTACACCCACTCCCTTGGAAAACTCATTCACACCCAGGACTTTATCTGCCATCTCTATGTGGATGATTCCCAAATCTACATTGTCAGGCCTGACTTCTCTGCTTTTCTGAAATCTCGCATTTCTTCCTGCCTTCAGGACATCTCTACCTGGATTTCCCACCGACATTTCAAACTAAGCATGTATAAAACTGAACCCCTTATCTTCCCACCCAAACCCTGTCCTTTCCCTCTCTCTTCCATCAGTGTAGACAATGCCACCCTCCTCCCTATCTCACAAGCCTGTAAGCTTGGTATTGTCCTCAACTCATCTCCCTTATTCCACCAGCATATGCAATGTGCCACTAAATCCCACTGGATCTATCTTCACGACATTGCAAAAATCTTCCCTTTCCTCTCCATCTAAACTGCTACCACGCTGATCCAAACATTTATCCTATCCTGCCTTGTCTACTGCATCAGCCTCCTTGCTAAGTTCCCTGCCTCCTGTCTCTCCCCACTCCGGTCCATACTTCACTCTTCTGCCCTAATCATTTTTCAACTAAACATTTGGGTCCGTGTCTCCCCACTCCTCAAGAACCTCCAGTGGCTACCCATCCAACTCTGCATCAAACAAAAACTCCTTACCATTGGCTTTAAAGCACTCAATCACGCTTGCCCTCACACTTCACTCCTCTACAGCCAGCTTACTCACTGTGCCTTGATCTCACCTATCTTGCCACTGACCCCTTTCCCATTTCCTCCCCCTCACCTGGAACTCCCTCCCACTCCATATACACCAGACCACCACTCTCCCCACCTTCAAAGCGTAACTAATCAATCAATCAATCAATCTTATTTATTGAACGCTTACTGTGTGCAGAGCACTGTACTAAGCGCTTGGGAAGTACAAGTTGGCAACACATAGAGACAGTCCCTACCCAACAGCGGGCTCACAGTCTAGAAATTAAGGTCACATCTCCAACAAGAGGCCTTCCCTAATTAAGCCCCCTTTTCCCTGGCTCCCTCTATCCATCTGTGTCATTGTATTACTTTGATCTGTGACCTTTGGGCATTTGATATTCACCCCACCTTAACCCCGCAGCACTTATGTAATAGATCTTTCAATCGTATATTGTAAATTATTTATTTCTATTAATGTCTGTCTCCCCCTCTAGACTGTAAGCTCCTTGTGAGCAGGGAATGTGTCTACCAACTCTGATGCATTGTACTTTCCCAAGCTCTTACTGCAGTGCCCTGCACATAGTAAGTGCTCAATAAATGCCATTAATTGTTTGGCCATCCCTCTGAAATAGGTGCACTGGGCAAAAAGCTGCCTTGTTGACTAGAGCTCCATTAACGAACCACACCCTCTAAAGAGACAATACACACACACACACACACACACACACACACACACACACACACACACACACTCAACATAAATACACACACTTTGAGACTGCAAACTACCTGGTCAAAGAGGAAAACAAAAATTATTTTGCGGCTTGCTATTATTTCCCTCCAATTCGGGATCCTCCGGTGCTCCCTGGAAGGAGGAACAGGGGGAAGGAGAGGGCAGGATGAATCGTGCAAAATCAAAATGTTCCTTTAATTGTGAGGAGAATGGTCAGCGACAGGTTACCCACACAACTGCTATCCAGTGAGCTGAATTTTGGAAACTGAAACCCGGGAGGGCAGAGGAAGAGTTTTAAGGACATGGAAAAACTAAGACTTGGCATCCCAGCTGGAAACTAAGTGCTTGCAAAGTAGTTAGGTGACTCCGATAGTCTCGTGCTTCTGTTGTACTTCCCACTCAGTACACTGTACCCCACGAGCACTAAATAAGTACCATTACTGCTACTGTTTGTAACAGAATGCTATGTAGAATGGGTGAGGGAGGAGTGCATTGGTGTGGGTGAGTGTTGGGAGGAGGGCCCTTGAGTAAAACATTGAAAGATCAGCCCCAAGAAGAGATGACCACTTCTTCCTAGCAAAACACTGCAATAATTCAAGTGCAATTAGCACCAGGGCCGCAGCGTCAATCAAACTCCCAGGAAACCCAATGCTGAGCCAACAAACCGACTATAGGAAGAACTAGGGACAGAGTGCCTTCCGCCAGATGACGAACGGGGCTGATTCTGTTGGTGCCTTTGAGAAATCCGTGGATTGGAAATGTTTGTATTTCCTCCGAGTCATTAGTTTTGTCCCGTGCAGACCTGACCATTAAGTCATCCCTCAGCCTCTGTGCTCCAGGGCTAAACGCTGCCAATTCCTTTTACCTTCCCTCCTAGGACCAGTTCTCCATCCGTTTCATCATTTTTATCGCTCTTCCCTGGACCCTAGCCATTTTCGCGACATCCTTTTCAAAGTGGCAGGTGGATAGGACACAGAACGTTGCTAAGATTGCTGGACAGGATTCACAGTTCCAATCACACTGAGTGAAAGTGCACACACACGCACGCGCGCGCGCACACACACACACACACACACACACACACACACACACACACCATCAGTCCCTTGTACTGTCAACGTCTTGGCTATTTGCAGCAGCTGGTGATGCTGTTTGGGCTTTCACCTCTTTGGCCCATGACCATCTCAGAACATCCGTTCCAAAAGATTTGCTCCCTTCTGGAGTTGGCTCTGCCCTCAGCCAATTTGTACAGCAAGGCTGAAGGAGATAGTTACCTCAGCTGCTCCAAATGTCTAAAGGAAGAAGGGGTTTAATAAGGAAGGGCCAGTTAGAGATGGACAAGCATTAGGAAAGGGAAATGTGAGCTCTAGACTGTAAGCCCATGGTGGACAGAAAACGGGTCAACCAACTCTGTTGTATTGGACTCTTCCAAGTGCTCTGCACATGGTAAATGCTCAAAAAATACCGATGATTGTTTGAGCTATGTGAGGATTTACTATGTCTTTTTATTGTTAAATTGTGCTCTCCCAAACCCTTAGTACAGTGACATCTCTACTTGAATGTCCTCCCGTCACCTCAAATTTAATGAGGCTAAAACCAAACTTCTTATCTTCTCATTGAAACCCTGTCCCTCGGCTCACTTTCCCATCACTGTTGACGGCACCACCATCCTTCCTGTGTCACAAGCCCGTAACCTTGGCATTATGCTCTCTCATTCAACCCACATATTCAAGTCATCGCTAAATCCTGTCAGTTCTACCTTCACAACGTCGCTAAAATCTACCCCTTCCTCTCCATCCAAACTGCTACTGCATTAATATAAGCACTTATCCTATCCTGCCTTGATTATTGTATAAGCCTCCTCGCTAACCTCCCTGCCTCCTAGCTCTTCCCCACTCCAGTCCATACTCCACTCTGCTGCCCAGATCATTTTTCTACAAAAATGTTTAAGACATGTCACCCCACTTCTCAAAAACCTCCAGTGGTTGCCCATCCATCTCCACATCAAACAAAAGCTCCTCACTATTGGCTTTAAAACTCTCCACACCTTTCCCCCTCCTACCTCACCTCGCTTCTCTCCTTCTACAACCCAGACTGCGCACTTTTCTTCTAATGCTAACTTTCTCACTCTACCTCGATCTCATCTATCTCACTGCAGACCTCTAGCCCATATCCTACCTCTGTCCTGGAATGCCCTCCGTCCTCAAATCAAACAGATAATTGCCCTCCCCCACTTCAAAGCCTTATTAAAGGCACATCTTCTCTAAGAAGCCTTCCCTGACTAAGCCCTCCTCTCCTATTCTCCCATTCCCTTCTTCCTTGCCCTGCCTTGGTCCCTTCATTTATCCTCCCTCCCATCCCCACAGCACATATGTGTATATCTTCAATTTATTCATTTATTTATCTATCTATTTATGTATATTACTGTCTGTCTCCCCCTCTAAACTGTGAGCTTGTTGCAGGCAAGGAATGCGTCTGTTTGTTTGTTACATTGTACTCTCCCAAGCTCTTAGTAAAGTGCTTTGTACACAGTAAGTGCTCAAAAAATGGGATTCAATGAAAGAATGAATGAATGCTCTGCACACAGTAAGTGCTCAATAAATACGCTTGAATGGATGAATGAGTGATTTCCCTCTCTGTTAGCCTGGGAGCCAAATTGGATTCTCTTGTAGCTATGCCGGCGCTTAGCAACTAGCCAGCACTTCTTTTAAAGTGCTCACTTTGTTTCATATTAGCCAGAAAAGTAGGGGCAGAGAGAAACAACATTTTCCCAGACCTCTTGCCTGCGCCAAGCCAGGCAGGGAAGCTAGGGCCAGGGAAGCACCATTTCCCAGAAGCCCACCTTTCTGGGGTTAAACATGTGGAAGGATGCGGAGATTGAAGGAACCAACAGTATAAACACAGAATGCTAAAAGTGGGCATCTTCATCACCTTTGGGTTGATGTAAGTTCTCTGTGTCGTTTGGGACATTAAACAACTCCCACTGTTCTTCATGTTTGAGGTATTCGCTACTATTACTCAATAGAGATTATTTTTGTGTTTTCTAGACTTTTGAGCATGCTGCTTACGGCCATACACATGCCACTGTTCTCCCACAAATCCAGCCCGGCTGGCAGGAGGGTGAGTGGAATGGCACAGAGCAGGCGGGACCCTAGGGAACAGCTGTCAATCATGAGGACTGGCCAGCCAATCGGGTGGCATGCTCACGGACCTCATCCTACAGTATCATCAATCAATTAACGGTATTTATCAAACACCTTCACTGTGCAGAGCGCTGTACTAAGAGCTGGGAGAGTATGATAGTGTCTGTAAAATATGATCCCCGCCCTCAAGGACCGTACAATTGATCCAGGGGGACAGATGCTTCAGTAAATTACAGGGAGGGCAAAGCAAAAGAGTGTCAAGATATGGCCATAAGTACCTTGAGGGGATCTGAAGACCCAAGGTGATGCGGATGTAGGTGGGGGAATGCTGGGTCACTGTAAGCAGGGGGACGAGGCAAGACCATGAGGATGGTTCAGTGCAGACCATCACAACTTACTGCAAACACAACTCTGGAACAGATCTTTTCCCCTCTCAACCGTCAGAGTCTGAGCAACACTCCCACGAATGGTCAGGGGACAGAAATGGTGCCCTTCAGCATCTCTGTGGATGGGCACGGTGTGACTCTCACCTCTCCCCCCACCCCCCCACCCCCAGTGGGGGTAGAAATCAATAGAGTCTTAAAATATGGATATAAGAGATATAAGTGCTACCGCGGGGGAGGGGGTGTGAGAGAACCCAAGTGACAATGAGAGCCCAGCCAGCACTCACTCACCCTGGCAGTTTTCTCTGCTTCCCCTCTGACTTCAGGCCAGACAGATTAGCAGCCAACCTGGACCTTGTTTTCCCATGTGCCAATTCACCGTAAAATTAGGTTAACAAACTGAAATGCTTGGCAATATGGCAATACAACAGACACCAGTCCAAACGAAGCCTGTGAGTAAGAGGACCTGGGTTCTAAACCCAGCTCTCCCAGTTGGTTGCTGTGGGACCTTGGGCAAGACACTTCACTTCTCTGGGCCTCAGTTCTCCTGTCCTCTCTCCTACTTAGACTGTGAGCCCCACATGGGACAGGGTCTGTGTCCAACCTGATTCACTTGTATAATAATTTTGGTATTTGTTAAGCATTTACTATGTGCCAAGCATGCTCTCAGTGTTTAGTAAGTGCTTAGTAAACACCAAGAAAAAAAAAAACCTGGATGCCACAAGACAGGGTCGGCCAGTGGAAAACCAATTCTTCCCAGCCTGACATCTGACGTTTCCATAGAAATACTAGGATGCCCCAAGGCAGAGAAGAGATGCTTCTTGGGGTGGCGTGTTGCCAGTTTCATCCATTCATTTCTCCTACCCACACACTTACTCTCCCCCTCTTCAAAGCCTTATCGAAGGCACACCTCCAAGAGGCCTTCTCTAAGCCCTCTTTTCCTTTTCTCCAATTCCCCTCTGTGTCACCCTGACTTGCTACCTTTATTCATCCCTGCTCCCAGCCCCACAGCACTTATGTACATCTTCATAATCTCTTTATTTATATTAATGTCTGTCTCCCCCTCTAGACGGTAAGCTCGCTGTGGGAAGGGAATGTTTCTGCTAAATTGATATATTTTACTTTCCCATGTGCTTCGTACGGTGCTCCGCACACAGTGAGTGATCAATAAATACGACTGAATGAATGAATGCTCTCCCAAGTGCTTAGTATAGTGCTTTGCACACAGTAAGCACTCATTCAATACAATTGATTGATTGATCGATTGATTGATCCACATAAGGGAGGCTGCGCCAACAGGTGCATAAACTAGGGTGTCAACCAGGAGATTCTGTGAACATTATCACAGAGATACAGCTTCCTAACACACCCTTAATAGAGCATTTCCCAGCATTCTCTTAATAACGGCTTCTCTGCCTCAGAAGGGTCCTATAAAAGGCATAAATATTCCTCAAGGAACCAAGAGAGTGCCTTAATAGCTATCATAAAATGAAGGATAAAATGTGTGAGAGAAGATCTGTCATGATAATAGTACAAGATATGAAGAGCTGGGAAATTTGTTTCAAATAGGAGTGTGCGTTTTAGGGCTGTGAGTTATTGCTGGGAGCTGTGGTTTGCATTATGTGGGGAAGGGTGGGGCCAGAACATTTTTCTACAAAAATAGTCAAGGCATGTCACCCTGCTCCCCCAAAAACTCCAGTGGTTGCCCATCCACCTCCACACACAACAAAAAAATCTTCACTTTTGGCTTTAAAGCAGTCCACCACCTTGCGCCCTCCTACCTCACCCCGCTTCTCTCCTTCTATAACCTAAC
The DNA here is from genome assembly GCF_015852505.1 of Tachyglossus aculeatus. Lineage (NCBI taxonomy): Eukaryota > Metazoa > Chordata > Mammalia > Monotremata > Tachyglossidae > Tachyglossus > Tachyglossus aculeatus. Next base: position 132,821,996 of record NC_052101.1, read on the forward strand.
CCGCACATTTTGCTCCTCTAGTGGTAACCGTCTCTCTGTGCCTCTATCTTGCCACCAACCCTTAGCTCAGGGAAGCCTGGAATGCCCTCCCTCCTCAAATCCGACAGGCAATTGCTGTCCCCCCATGCACCTTCAAACCCTTATTGACGGCCCATCTCCTCCAAGAGGCCTTCCCAGACTAAACCCCACCTTTCCTTATCTCCCTCCCCCTTCTGCCTCACCCTGACTTGTTCCCTTTGCTCTTCCCCTCTCCCAGCCCCACAGCATTTATGTACATACCTGTAATTTTATTTATTTGTATTCATGCCTGTATCCTCCACTCTAGACTATAAGCTTGTTGTGGGCAGGGAATGTGTCTCTGTTGTGGTACTGTACTCTCTCGAGCGCTTAGTAGAGTGCTCTGAACACAGTAAGCTCTCAAAAAATGAATGAATGAATGAGATCAGAGAAAACATGACCCTTGCTCTTCTCTGCATCTCTCTCCAACAGAATGAAGTGGACCAGATGCAAGTGCGTGTTTCACCGCTGACAAATGTAAAGTGATGCAAAGCGGCTCCCAGTGGCCCAAGCTCTAGGTGGAAAACAAATGTGATTGAACCATGAAAAATGGGCTCCTTGGGTGACAGGAAATTTCTACTGCAGTTGCCCTCTCTAGGACAGATGAGGGATCCTCTCTGAAAAAAAATCAGAAGGCTCAATGCACGAGATGGAAGAATAGCCAGGGTCAGAGAGAATGAAGATGGCCTCATTTCTGGCTGCATAATGTGATGTGGAAATAACTGGCAGAGTGACAGGGTCATCAGGCTCAGCTCTTGGAAGAGTCCAGTAGAATAAATAGATATGATTCCTGCCCTCAAGAAGCCGACAATCAAGCGGGCGAGATGAACACAAGGGAGATGGGTACTAGGATCAATTATGGACAGGAAGATGGTGGAAATAATAATAATAATAATAATAATGGCATTTTTAAGTGATTACTATATGCCCAGCACTGTTCTAAGCACCTGTATAGATACGAGATATTCTGGTTGGACTAGGTACAGGAGTTAAGACAGAGAGGCAGTTTGGTCTAGTGGCTAAAATCCTGCTCTGCCACTTGTCTGCTGTGTGACCTTGGGCAAGTCATTTAATTTCTCTATGCCTCAGTTACCTCATCTGGAAAATGTGGATTGAGTGGGAGCCCTGTGTGAGACAGGGACTGTGTCCAACCTGATTTATTTGTATCTACCCCAGAGCTTGGAACAGTGCTCGGCACATAGTAAGTAAGCAATTAGCAAGTACAATAATTATTTTTATTATTATTATTAGTGAAAAGAGGCCAGACTGGGAGGCAGGAGCCTCCAGGCCTGTCTGTGTCCCCTGACCCCCCGCACCCAAAGCTCCACCTATCTTCCTTCTCTAGTTCCCTCTTTCTATCCCTGACTTTTCTTCCATATTTCCACTCCACTTCTGTCTGTCTCCCCCGTCCCCTCTCTCTCTCCCCTGTCCTTCTTACCCACAAGGGCTAGGTAGGGTCTAGCTTCCCTTTATGAGTATGCTGAACTCTACATCATCATCATAAAAATAATAATATGATGGTATTTGTTAAGCACCTACTATGTGCCAAGCACTGTTCTAAGCACTGGGTTAGGTACAAGGTAGTCATGTTGTCCCATATGGGGCTCACAGTCTTCATTCGCATTTTACAGATGAGGTAACGGAGGCCCAGAGAAGTGTAGTGACTTGCCCATGGTCACACAGCAGACAAGTGGCAGAGCTGGGATTAGAACCCATGTCCTCTGACTCCCAAGCCCGGGCTCTTGCCACTACGCCATGCTTCTTCTCATCAAGGAGTATTTCTTCTCAGAACACAGGGAGCAGCTTGATTGACAGCTGCTGCTCCAGAATCCTGCACTCTCCCTCTTCTCCCACCTGGGTTCTGACTGAGAGGGGGGCCTGACCCTTGCTTGAACCTGGCCCCCAGCCCACAAAGTCACCTCAGCTTTCACAAGATCTCCTGAAAACCCCTTGCACAAAAGATTCCCGATTTGTTTACATGGTCCTGTGTCTTTGCTGTAAATTACAGCACCATTTTATAAGGGTAAGCAAGGCCTTCAGCAGAACTAAAATGTCAGTTTCATCTGCACGGAGTACATAAAACTTGGTTACGAGGCCAAATTAGCAGAGCTTTCTAGGTGGATTTGGGGTATGCAATCTCTATTTAATGAATATGTCTGAAACATTGGGCAAAACATCAGAGTTTTTAGATCCGTCTATTCCAATTGACCACAGCTCTCCAATAATCTGGGACACCTCGAAATTGTAACAGTCACAGGAGCCCAGTAAAAAAATCAATCAAACAAGGGTATTCACTGAACACTTACTGTGTGCAGAGCACTGTACTGACCATTTGTAAGAGTGCAATACAATAAACTAGGTAGACACGATCCCTGCCCACACGGAGCTTACAGTCTAGTGGGAAAGGTGTCAAAATTACTTGGAATTTCCCAAATCCCTAGTGATCATCCTCTTCTAGACCGTGAGCCCATTGTGGGTAGGGATTGTCTCCATTCGTTGCTGAATTGTACTTTCCAAGCGCTTAGTGCAGTGCTCTGCACATAGTAAGTGCTCAATAAATGTGATTGAATGAATGAAAACAAACACACACACACATACACACACACACTCTTTATTGTCAAAGTCAGTCTTAACTTCTCATTGTCTTGGCTTATGGGACAGAGGGAGCGGGTCCTTGTAAATTGAAATGCCGAAGACTCCAATTGCGTTCAGCCATGCCATAGGTTGATTGAGCAATCGGCCTCCCAGGTTTAAATCGGCCTAGTGGCAAGAGCCCGGGCTTGGGAGTCAGAGGTCATGGGTTCTAATTCCGGTTCTGCCACTTGTCTGCTGTGTGACCTTGGGAAAGTCACTTCACTTCTCTGTGCCTCAGTTACCTCATCTGTAAAATGGGGATTGAGACTGTGAGCCCCACGTGGGATAATCTGATTACCTTCTATTTACCCCAGCGCTTAGAACAGGGCTTGGCAAACAAATTTGTTAAACATGCTTAACAAATACCATAATTATTATTATTAGTTATTATTAATAATTATACTATTATGTTAAATATATTAATTATTATAATAATTATAATACTGGCATTCATTAAGCACTTACTATGTGCAAAGCACTGTTCTAAGCGCTGGGGTAGATACAAGGTAATCAAGTTGTCCCACGTGGGGCTCACAGACTTAATCCCCATTTTACAGATGAGGTAACTGAGGCACAGAGAAGTTAAGTGACTTGCCCAAAGTCACACAGCTAACAAGTGGCAGAGCCGGGATTCAAACCCATGACCTCTGACTCCAAAGCCCGGGCTCTTTCCACTGAGCCACGCTGCTTCTAATAATAATAATAATAAGTAGGAGGAGGAGGAGGAGTTGAAGAAAGCCGCAGGAGGCTGGCATGGGACTGAAGAGTCTTGCAGGATGTCGGTAGAAGTAGGTAGAATTCTTGGATGAGAAAAGGAAGAGAAATTGGATAGCGTGAGGAAGGGGGACCAGTGTAGCCAGGACAGGGACAACTCTGGGATCTCTGTAAATTCCCTGGATTCTCCTAGCTAAACCTATAGTTTAGATTAGTTTACACCTGGGGAGAGATTAATGAGAAAATAGAGGAGAGGGGTGTTTCCCGGTCCAAAACAGAAGGAAGGCCTGGTTCAGGGAATCCAACTTCCACCCTCAGCATGAACCGGGGTTAAACGGACCTGCCCCGCCTAGACCTTTAGAATACAAGTTTCTCTACTGGCCGCCTGCGTTGGCAACAGGAGAGAAGCAGGAAGGTTCACAAAAGAACAGGATCACTAATACTCAAAACGCTGGCTGGTTCAAGCCGCTCCTGATCATCTCGTTCCTCCGGAAGATGGTCATTACAACTCGGGCCGACGTCCAGGCTCACCCAGTTATGTAGGATGGCAGCGTTCGGAGTAAAAGTCAGCATGGTTTAGGGGAAAGAGCACGGGCTTGGGAGTCAGAGACCATGGATCCGAATCCCGGCTTTGCCATTTGTCAGCTGTGTGACTTTGGGCAAGTCACTTAACATCTTTGTGCCATAGTTACCTCATCTGTAAAATGGGGATTAAGACTGTGAGCCCCACGTCGGACAACATGATAACCTTGATTCTACCTAAGCACTTGGAACAGTCCTTGGAACATAGTAAGTGCTTAACAAATACTATTATTATTATTTTTAATAACAATAATAATAAAATAATAATAATAATGTCACAACAGTCAGGCCCAAGTCCCAGGGCTCACCTAGATCTGGGGGAGCTAATGGCGGAAGCAAATGAAACCTGCAACACCAGGTCTCTAAGGGCCCCAGCTCTACGTGGGTGACGCCCACTCCAGCCCCGAGGGACATTGAGCTCTATCCTAGGTGGATCGTGGGGAACACTCGGACACTCGGATGGTCACTCACATTCCTGGTGAGTTCCTCATGGCATTCCTGGGACTGGTCATGGCAGAGTGTCCATCCCACACTCTGGATAGGGGAAAGGGTCAGCACTCTCATCCCACTCCCAAAAGCTAACCCTCGGGTGCCGATTTTTCTAGGGTATCTGGTCCATCTAGGCTCTCCACTGGGGTGGCATGTGGGGTGGTGGATGAGGGAGGCGTGCTCTTGGCTAATCAGGGCATTCTGGGGATCTTCTCCCTTGTTTCCAGCAATACCAGAGCCTGTGGTGACACATCACTCTCCATTTTCTGGGGCCCTTGCATTTTCTGTCAGCAATACACCTGCCTTCTGAGGCCCCCATACTCACTATAAGCAAGACCACAGGAGGGGCAGCGATGTGCTCACCACGGTCTAACGGCGACTCAGCCGACAACACGGAGTTGGTCCGCTCAAGCCCGGCCCTGCTCACATGGGCAGCTGGAATTTACCAGGGCTTCCTTTCGATCATCCAAGTGTCCAGCTGCGCGTGAGTAGCCAACCCTAAGGGGATTCCCCATAGTCCTGAGTCCTGGTGCAGCTCACAAGTCAAGGTATGTTTGACTATAAGCTCCTCGAAGGCAGGGATCATGACCTTTAACTCTACCGTACTCTCCCAGATGCTTAGTATGATGCCCCGCCTGCAGGAGATGCTCAATAAAATACCACTGATCAATGGAATCCACCCCTTAAATCCACCCCTTAAACAGGCCACTCAGACCCATTTGTGAGACTCATTCTGAATGATGTTTTCAAATATTTGCTCTTAATTGTAAATAATAAATGAAGTTTTTATGCATCATCATAAACGGTTTAGTATCTCAAATCAGAAATGATACTCTGTGGCATTCTGGGAGTTGTGCCAATTTGAAGGGGAGAAAAGGATAATTAAGGACATCATGGTAAATTAAGTTTGCCATAATCAAGTGTAACTAGCATTTCATTAAAGGCAGTAGAACGCAGGCTTGTTCTGTCACAAACATAAAAGAAAGGCAAATTGGGTATTTTGCCAAACTGAAGGCACCACATCTCTCTATTAAGCAAAATGGTTGAAGTTCATTAAAACCTTAAACCCCTTTTGCCAAGAACTTTTCTCCTCTATTATTAAACCACAGTGCATTTTACGGGAATGTAATCCATATGTTTCTGTGCATTTCTATTTACCTCATCAAAATGTTGATACGTAAGAGCTTTATGGGGTTTTTTTTCCATTAGACTTTTTAAACCACTCTCTTTGATGGAGAAGAGTTTGCCAAGAGTAAACAGAACTGAAACCTTAAGTGGCTGAAGTTTACTAAGAAGTTAAGGCCCCAGCCAGATCAACTACCCTCTCAAGTTGCAAAAAGACTTTTCCTTAGTTTTGCCACAAAACTCCTCAGATTACAAGATTTCCCGTTAGTTATAGTCCAGTGAATTCCAAAATGTGCTCGCACGTTATTCGTAAATTGACTCCCCTCCCGTCTCAGCAGCTCCCACGGGGTGGCCGGGAAACAAAGAAGCATCAGATGCAAATGGGTAGGGACCGTCTCTATATGTTGCCAACTTGTACTTCCCAAGCACTTAGTACAGTGCTCTGCACACAGTAAGCACTCAATAAATACGATTGAATGAATGAATGAAGACACTGGGACACTGGCACCCTAAAGAAATTGGAAAAGGCTCCTGAGTCTTCATGACCTCTGGATGAGAGGTTGAGGACGCTAGAGCTGGGGGAGGGAGGTGCACGGGGGACATCTGGTTGTTTTTCCTAATTCAGGGGTCCATCCTAGAGTTGAGTAATCAAACGGAAGCCGGTTTTGGACCGCTAACAATCCTTTCTGAATTTAATTCTCAGGGCTGCCAGGTACCCAGTGAGGAGAACCTCCAAACTAAACATAGTTCCCTCACCTAAAAAGGAGCTGAAACGTTGATTCCAAACCCTAGGTTCTGCCTCCAGGGGGACGGCCCATAGACCCTCAGAGATGGCTGCAGTGACTGCCTGAGAGACGGGTCCTAGGTGGAAAGGACGTGGGCCTGGGAGTGAGGAGACCTGGGATCTAATCCCAGCTCTGCCATTGTCTTCCTGCTGCTGTTCCTCTCCCAAGTGCTCTGTACAGTGCCTAGAGCTCAATATATGCCACTGATGAAAGAGTCCATAGCTGTCATGACCTTGAGCAAGTCATTTAACCATTATAGACCTCAATACTGCATCTGATCTGATTATCTGGAAGGTATCCCAGCACATAGAACCAGGTAAGTGTTGAGAAAATCCCCAAACAATGAGCTAATCCAGGAGGTAAAGCCAGCCAAACTCAGGATTTAGCTACTGTGCTGCTAAGAGATGGAGAGGGATCCATCGTATTCCAGATTTCCAGAGAAAGACACCTCAAGTATTCCCACTGAAACCTAACTACATTTATGTAACATATTGCAATACATATATATACATGTAACATATTGGGGAAGCAGCGTGGCTTAGTGGAAAGAGCCCAGGCTTGGGATTCAGAGGATGTGGGTTCTAATCCCGGTTCTGCCACTTGTCTGCCGTGTGACCTTGGGCAAGCTGTTTCACTTCTCTGTGCCTCAATGACCTCATCTGTAAAAAGGGTAATAAAAGTGTGAGCCCCCCGTGGGACAACCTGATTACCTTGTATCTACCCCAGTGCTTAAAACAGTGGTTGGCACATAGTAAGGTTTTAACAAATACCATAATTATTATAATTATATATTTATTATATATATGATACAGATATATATATATATATCCGTGGTGTGTGTGTGTATATATACATATGTGTATATATACATCAATTCCTATGTGCTAAGTACTGGGGGGTAGATACAATATTAATAGAAATGAATATTCTTATGAAGAGAAGCAGTGCGATCTAGTGGATAGAGCGCAGCCCTGGGGATCAGAAAAACTTAGGTTCTAATCCTGGCTCTGCCACTTGTCTGCTGTGTGACTTTGGGCAAATCACTTCACTTCTCTATACCTGAATTGATTGTTTGGATCTATCTCAGTGCTTAGTACAGTGTCCGGAATATAGGAAGTGTTTAACAAATACCATTAAAAATAAATGGATGAATAAATATATGTATAAGTAAATAAAACAAATTATGGATATGTACATAAGTGCTGTGAGGCTGAGGGAGGGGGGTCCATGATAACTGAGCCAGGGGCAATTATGGCAACAAAATGCAGTTTATGATTTCCCAGAATCCTTTGTGGTGACTCATTGGGGAAGTGGGCTCACTTCATGTATGGTGGCCCAGGCCCTCCCAGCGAGATCTGTATCAGAGTCGGCTATTGTTTCTCTTCAGGCACCTTGTCAGGAGAGCCTCCTTTTTAAATACTGGAGCATAAACTGTCCTTTCATCTTGGAATACCAAGATAGGTAAGAGGTCTGCTCCAAATGATATGCCAGCTTTCAATCCGTTCTTCAAAATTTCAGAAAATCATTGTCCGTTATATTTTAAACTGAAGTTGGTGGCCTAGTGGAAAGAGCAGAGACCTAGGAAATCAAAGGACCCGGGTTCTAATCACAGCTCCGCCACTTGTCTGCTGTGTGCTCATGGGCAACTCACTCAACTTCTCTGTCCCTCAGTTCCCTCACCTGTAAAATGGGGATTAAGGCTGTGAATCCCTTGTGGGACAGGGACTGTGACAAATCTGATTGGCTTGTATCTACACTAGCGCTTAGTACAGGGCCTGGCACATAGTAACTGCTTAACAGATACTTAAATAAAAAAACCCAAAAAACGGAAATGGCCTTTCCAACGGGACCTGAGGCTTGGGCCTGGCTGACTTGGTTCCCTTCAAGGCTCCCAACATAATAATACAATTGAATGAATAATAATAATAATGATAATACTATTTGTGGTATTTGTTAAGCACCTACTATGTGCCAGGCACTGTACTAAATTCTGGGGTGGATATAAGCAAATGGGATTGGACACAAGCCCCTGTCCCTCATGGGGCTTACAGTCTCAATCCTCATTTTACAGATGAGGGAACTGAGGCCCAGAGAAGTGAAGTGACTGGCCCAAGGTCACACAGTAGACAAGTGGTGGAGCCGTGATTAGAACCCATGACCTTCTGACTCCCAGTCCCGTGTTCTATCCACTAGGCCATGCTCTAGACTATGAGCTCGTTGTGGGCAGGAATGTGTTCATTTGCTGTTATGCTGTAATAATAATAATAATGATGGCATTTATTAAGTGCTTACTATGTGCAAAGCACTGTTCTAAGCCCTAGGGAGGTATTTTTAGACTGTGAGCCCACTGTTGGGTAGGGACTGTCTCTATATGTTGCCAATTTGTACTTCCCAAGAGCTTAGTACAGTGCTCTGCACATAGTAAGCGCTCAATAAATACGATTGATGATGATCAGGTTGTCCCACGTGGGGGCTCACACTTTTAATCCCCATTTTACAGATGAGGTAACTGAGGCCCAGAGAAGTTAAGTGACCTGTCCAAAGTCACACAGCTGACAACTGGCGGAGCTAGGATTTGAACCCATGAACTCTGACTCCAAAGCCCGGGCTCTTTCCACTGAGCCACACTGCTGTACTCTCCTTAGCGCTTAGTTCAGTGCTTTGCACACCGTAAGTGCTCAATAAATACAATTGAATGAATGAATCCTGCTTCTCATAAACTCATCGTGGGCAAACAACGTGTCTACCAACTATGTTGTATTGTACTTTCCCAAGTGTTTAGTACAGTGCTCTGCACACAGTAGGTGCTCAAAAAATACCATTGATGATGATGATGATGTCGCATGTGTCCAGTGTCATATCTGTTCCCGACTAGGGGACAGACCAGCTGGAAACCAGACTGTCATCGCAATATCCAACCGAACAAGTTGTTTCAGATAAGCCCGGAGAACTCAGGTCAGGGATGCTCTGAGCTGATTCCTCCTCTTCCCCATAGCTAAAAAGGGAGTTGATGGGGGGTAGGGGGGATTCATTCAATCGTATTTATTGAGCGCTTCCTGTGTGCAGAGCACTGTACTCATTTTCTGCTCCTCCCAGGACTCACTCAGATGATCCCCGAAGCACCAAATAATAATAATAATTATAAGAGCCCGTTGTTGGGTTGGGATTGTTTCTATCTGTTGCCAAATTGTATTTTCCAAGTGCTTAGTACAGTGCTCTGCACACAGTAAGTGCTCAAAAAATATGATTGAATGAATGAATGATGGTGTTTGTTGATGATGATGGTATCTGTTAAGTGATTACTATGTGCCAAGCACTGTTCTAAGCACTGGGGTAGATACAAGATAATCAGGTTCATTCATTCAATCGAATTTATTGAGCACTTACTGTGTGCAGAGCATTCATTCATTCAATCGTATTTATTGAGCTCTTACTGTGTGGAGAGCACTGTACTAAGTGCTTGGAAAGTACAATTCGGCAACAGATAGAGACAATCCCTACCCAACAACAGGTTCACTGTCTAGAAAGGGGAGATAGACAACAAAACAAAACAAGTAGACAGGCATCTCTAGCAATAGGTGGTCCCACATGGGGCTCACAGTCTTAATCCCCTATTTTACAGATGAGGTAACTGAGGCACAAGAAGTTAAGTGACTCACCCTAGGTCACAGAACAGACAGGTGGCAGAGCCAGGATTAGAACCCATGACCTCTGACTTCCAAGCCCGGGCTCTTTCCACTAAGCCACGCTGCTTCTCATATACATTCAGTTGTATGTATCGAATGCTTATGTTGCAGATCACCATACTAAGCGCTTGGGAGAGTACAATATAACAGTAACCGGACACATTCCCGGGTGGAACACCCCAATGGCAACAAGAGCCCATGATAATGTGACCAGATATTTTGCGGGAGGTGGATGATCTCTGGCCCTCAGATATCCAGGGCCAATTGCGACAGCTTCAGATGGCGTTAGGGCAGACCTGAGTTAGAGTCCTGATTTTGTCTGGGGTGGGATGATTCTCCGAGCACAGAACACCATCAAGGCCCAATTCTGCTCCCCGACTGTCCTCCCAGTTCATTGATAAGGATAATTGTGATATTTGGGAAGTGCTTCCAATGTGCCAAGCACTGCGCTGTGCAATGGAGTACATACAGGATAATCAGTTCGCTCACCATCTCTGTACCACATAATAATAATAACTGTGGCTAGGCACTGTACTAAGCGCTGAGGTAGATGTAAGGTAATTGTCCCAGACTAAGCCCCCTTTTTCCTCTCCTCCTCCCCATCAGCCCCACCACCCTACCTCCTTCCCCTCCCCACAGCACTTGTATATATTTGTACAGATTTATTACTCTATTTATTTTACCTGTACATATTTACTACTCTGTTTTATTAATGATGTGCATATAGCTAAAATTCTATTCATTCTTACAGTTTTGACACCTGTCTACATGTTTTGTTTTGTTGTCTGTCTTCCACTTCTAGACCGTGAGCCCGTTGTTAGGTAAGGATAGTCTCTAGATGTTGCTGACTTGTACTTTCCAAGTGCTTAGTATAGTGCCCTGCACCCAGTAAGCGCTCAATAAATATGATTGAATGAATAAATAAATGAATGAATTGTGTTGGACACAGTCCCTGTCCTACATGAGGCTCACAGTCTTAATCCCCATTTTACAGATGAGGTAACTGAGACACAAAGAAGTGAAGTGACTTGTCCAAGGTCACACAGCAGTCAGGTGGCAGAGCCGGAATTAGAATCCAGGTCCTTCTGGCTCCCAGGTTCATGCTCTATCCACTAGGCCATGCTACTTCCCCACATGAAGCTCCCCCTATCTATAATTTCTTTTCATACCTGTCTCCCCCTCTAGACTGTAAGCTCCTTGTGGGCAGGGAACATGTCTACAAACTCTGCTATATTGTACTCTCCCAAGCACTTAGTACAGTTCTCTGCATACAGTGAACACAATAAATAGCACTGATCCTTTGATTCATTGACTGCTCTGCAGACAGGAAGCAATCGATAAATACCATTGATTGACGGACTATTAAATCTGCCCCTTTTATGGAATTTATTGAGTGCTTATTATGTGTTAGGCACTGAACTAAGAACTGTAGATACAAGCTAATCAGCTGGGACACAGTCCCTGTCCCACAGGGGGATCATAGTCTTCATCTCCATTTCACAGATGAGGGAACTGAGGCCCAGAGAAATGAAATACTTGCCCAGTGTCTCACAGTAGACCTTGCTCTGCCACCGGTGCGCTGTGACCTTGGGCAAATAACTTAACTTCTATTTGTCTCAGATTGCCCAACTGTGAAATTGAGAGTCAATACCTGCGCTCCCTTCTACTTAGACTGTGAGCCCCATGTGAGAACTGATTATCTTTTATCTCCCCCAGCACCTAGAACAGTGTTTTACACATAGTAAGTGCTTAACAAATACCATAATCATCATCATCATCATTCTTATTCTTCGTACAGTTCCGTTTATTGAAACTACTTTTTGTCTGCTTGTCTCTCCCATTAGACTGTAAGCTCCTTGGAGGCAGAGAATGTAGTAGCAGCCATAGTCATAACATTTACTGAACACCCACCGGGTGGGCTGCATTGCACTGCGCTAGGTGCCGGGGAAGGACAGAATAAGGAAGGGCAACATTCCTTGCCCACAAGGAGTTTATTCATTCAGTCGTGTTTATTGAGCACTTACAGAAGCAGCGTGGTTCAGTGGAAAGAGCACGGGCTTGGGAGTCAGAGGTCATGGGTTCTAATCCTGACTTCACCGCTTGTCTGCTGTGTGACCTTGGGCAAGTCACTTAACTTCTCTGAGCCTCAGTTACCTCATCTGTAAAATGGGGATTAAGACTGTGAGCCCCATGTGGGACAACGTGATCACCTTGTATCCCCCCCAGTGCTTAGAACAGTGCTTTGTACATAGTAAGTGCTTAACAAATGCCATCATTATTATTAGTATTACTGTGTGCAGAGCACTGTACTAAGCGCTTGGGAAGTACAAATCGGCAACATATAGACGGTCCCTACCCAACAACGGGCTCACAGTCTAGAAGGGGGATACAGACAACAAAACAAAACAAGTAGATAGGTGTCAGTACGGGGAAGCATACCTAAAAATATTTAGAACTCGAATAGTTATGACAAATAAGTTGAGCAGACAAGTATATGTGTGTTAAGGTGGGGCTAAATTGGTTCAAGTGCTAGACTTCAATCAATCAAGGGCATTTATTGAGCACTTCTTGTGAGCAGAGCACTGTACTAAGCCCTTGGGAGAGTACAATATAAGAGTTGGTAGTCCATATTCGCTGCCCACAGCAAGGTTATGATCTAGAGGAGGAGACAGACATTATAATATAAGTAAATAAATTGTGGACATATCCATAAGTTCCGTGGGGCTGAAGGAGGGATGATTAAGGGGTACAAATAAAAGTGCAAAGGTGACACAGAAACGAGTGAGAGAAGGGGAAATGAGGGCCTAGTTGGGGAAAGCCTCTTGGAGGAGACGTTTGATTGACACATTCCCTGCCCACGACGAGCTTGGCTGAAGCGATGATGTGGCTTGGGGGGCTGTGCAATCAATCAGGGAAAGCTTGTTGGGGGAGGTGGGATTTTAAGAAGGATTTGAATGTGGGGACAGCCGTGGCCTGCCTGATGTGGGGAAGGAAGGCATTCTGGAGGCAGAGGCGGGAGAGTCGAGTGAATATATGTCATGCTTATCAATCAAACAATTAATGGTATTTATTGAGCATTTACTGTATGCAGAGAACCGTACATTCCACAAATGCCTCCAGTCGATGGATCAGAAGACTCTCCTTAAAACCATTTCATTACGGTAACAGTTGATCGATAGAATCCATGAAGCGTCTACTCTGTGCAGAAAACCATACAAACAGTGCAGAACAGTGCTTGGCACACAGTAAGCACTTAACAAATACTATTATTATTATTATTGTTATTATTATTATTATTATTATTATAGTGATATCATCTTCAACCTCAAGGTCCCTTTTTCAACTGAAACTATTCAGTAATGGCTCCAAATCGAAAGTAACTCCTGACACTAAATACAACAGGAGGCAGCTGATTTCAACTAACACACTTCAATAATAATAATAATAATAATAATAATAATAATAATAATAATAACAATAATAATGGCATTTATTAAGCACTTACTATGTGCAGAGCACTGTTCTAAGCATGGAGAAGGTTACAAGGTATTCACATTGTCCCACAGGGGGCTCACAGTCTTAATCCCCATTTTACAGATGAGGTAACTGAGGCACAGAGAAGTTAAGTGACTTGCCCAAAGTCACACAGCTGACAATTGGCGGAGCCAGGATTTGAACCCATGACCTCTTACTCCAAAGCCCGTGCTCTTTCCACTGAGCCACGCTGCTTCTCTAGTGCTCTTAGTACAGTGCTCAAGTGCTTGGTACAGTGCTCAAGCGCTTAGTGCAGTGCTCCGCACACAGTAAGTGCTCAATAAATACAATTGAATGAATGAAAGCTCCGGGGAGGTTGCCCACTTCCACGTGTTTCTGAAGAGGAAACGCTCCCTCGTTTTGGAAAACAAAAAGAGAACTGGTGAAGCACTCAAATGAATTTCCCACGGGATAGAATCGGATGCCCCCAAAATGCTGTTGGGTTGCAATTCAAGTGAAAAATACGAGTTCGCACAGAATGGGGGCTACAGATCAGAGGACCGCATTCACCAGCGGCGAGACCGTCTAAAAGAGATCCAGTTGGAGCCATTGAGATGCTGAGGGAGAAATGCAAGGAGACCTATAAGAAAATCCCTTTGAAATGAGGATAAAACCCCCCAGAACTCTGACACGCAGTCTCCCTGGAAGGCCCTCTTGCTTCGGAACTTTGCCAAGAGGATTTCATAAATAATTAAGCGATGCAGTAGTATGAAAGGGATAAAATGGAGGCAATATCTGCCGTAGTTGAAGTCAATGGAGAATACTGTAGTGAGGAAGAAAGTGAGGGAAAACAAAGGGGTTTCATAATGGCCCTTTGGAGTTGGTTTCTAATGGCATTTTCCCTGTCCGTTTACTGGAGGTCAATCATTTCCCGGGCAGTGTCTTTCTGCAAGTGTCCACGAGGGGGCGCATCTCCCTACTCCACCTTGTCTGAGGTATCATAATAATGATAATTATGATAATAATAATAGTGATAATAATGATTATGGTATTTGTTAGGTGCTTACTATGTTCCAGGCACTGTACTAAGTGTTGGCGTGGATACAAGCAATCAAGTTGGACACAGTCCCTGTCCCTCATGGGCTCACAGTATTAGAGATGAGGTAACTGAGTCACAGAGAAGTTAATAATAACAATGATGGTATTTATTAACAGCATACTACGTGCCACTGTTCTTAGCGCTGGGGTGGGATACAAAGTAATCAGATTGTCCCACATGGGGCTCATAGTCTTAATCCCCATTTTACGGATGAGGGAACTGAAACACAGAGAAGTTAAGAGACTTGCCCAAAGTCACACAGCTGATAAGTGGCAGAGCCGGGATTGGAACCCATGAGCTCTACTCCCAAGCCCGTGCTCTTTCCACTGAGCCACGTTTGCCAAAGGCCACACAGCAGACAAGTGGCAGAGCTGGAATTAGAACCCATGACCTTCTGACTCCCACACTTGTGCTCTATCCACTATGCTATGCTGCTTCCCTGTATGAATTGCAGGGGAGGGGGTGGTCACTAGCCTTCTAGAGCTACTGGACATCATCAGCAAAGCCATGAGAAAAGCAAGTGTTGAGGAATTAAGCCTTCTGTTGGATGTGTATATATCTATAATTCTATTCATCTATTTTTGATGCTATGGATGCCTGTCTACTTGTTTTGTTTTGCTGTCTGTCTTCCCTTTCTAGACCACGAACCCATTGTTGGGTAGGGATAGTCTCTATCTGTTGCCGAATTGTACTTTCCAAGTGCTTAGTACAGTGCTCTGCACACAGTAAGCACTCAATAAATACAACTGAATGAAATGAATGAATGAATAGCAGTTGGAGGGAAAATTAGATTGGTCTGCCTTGTTTTCAGATTTCTTTTTTTTCCACCTCCAGGATCCACCCCTTCCTCTTCAGCTCTTGGAGTAGGTTTAAGGGGAGGGAGGACTTCTGGGGAACTAGGGTTCCTCTGTCCCATAACTCCTGGCTAACCCTGTGAGAAGATTGCCCCCCTGGCCTGGAACACTCCCTCTGCCCGTCCAAATCCACCCGACCCCAGCCCCGCAACTACTTTTACAGGCAGCAGTGTCATCTAGTGGAAAGAGCCCGGACTCAAGAATCAGAGGACCTGGATTCTAATCCCACTCCGTCACTTCCCTGCTGTGTGACCTTAGGCTTGTCAATTCGCTTCTCTGGGCCTCCATTCCCTTGTCTCCAAAATGAGAATTTTGTTCTGTTCTCCCTCCTACTTGGACTGTGAGCCCCATGTGGGACCTGATTACCCAGCGCTTAGTGCAATGCTTGGCATCTAGTAAGTGCTTAACAAATACCACAAGTATCATTATTATTATTATCTTTATTTTCATTTCTGTCCTCCTGAAATCTCACTTCCTCCAAGGATGCATCACCCTCACAGTATTGAGTCCGCGATCCAGCCAGCCCCTGCTGCCGATGAGCGTACACACAAAGTGAGAGTGAAATGTGGGATAAGATTTCTTTCAATGCCTGTAACTTCTGTTTTTTTGGTAATGTAAATGTAATGCAATGCAAAGAAGCAGTCTGACTTACCAGATAGAGCCGGGGACTGGAAATCAGAAGTATCTGGATTCTAAACCTGTCTTCACCACTTGTCTGTCGTGTGACCTCGAGTGAGTCGCTTGACTTCTGTGAGCCTCAGTTACCTTATCTGTAAAATGGAGATTGAGACTGTGAGCCCCATGTGGGATAGGGGCTGTATCCAAACTGATTAGCTTGTATATAGCACAATACTAAGACATTACCTGGCACGTAGTAACTTCACAACAAATATCATCAAGGAACGTAAATAGGCAGGAAAATAGCCCAGAGGGAGGCTAATAAAGATTTAGCTGCCTATGGTTAACATGTAATTGTCTTTTGTTTTTTTCACCTCTTTTTCTCCACCACTTGCTGAGTCCCACGCCTTACTTTTAGAAATAAAAAGGCCTTTTTGATTCATAAAGTTACATAGTAAACTCTCTCATAGTAGAAAGAATTACAATGTTCAATAATGCCAAGTAAAACAGAACTCACACTTTCACATGGTCACACTTGTTTCACTGAGCAAGCTTGTTTATCTACGCTCCTTTTCTCAACGTCTTTCAATGGAAGGCTGAATCTAGAGTTTCATTAGAGAGGGGAGACTAAAACCATCTTTGAGGAAGAATCTGGGGAAGCATTGTGGCCTAGTGGAAAGAGCACAGGCCCAGGAGCTAGAGAACCTGTATTCAAATCCCAGCTTTGCCACTTGTCTGCTGTGTGACATTGAGCAAATCACTTCTCTTCTTTGGGCCTCAGCTACTTTTTCTGTAAAATGGGGATTAAGATGGTAAGCCCCATGTGGGACGGGGACTGTGTCCAAACGATGAGTTTGTATCCACCCCAGTGCTTAGTACAGTGCCTGGAACATAGTAAGCACTTAAATACCATAAAAAAGGACTTGTGTTCTAATCCCAGCTCTGCCACTTGTCTGCTGTGTGACCTTGGGCAAGTTGCTTCACTTGTCTTTGTCTCAGTTACCTCACCATCTGAATGTTCAAACTTCTTCATTTCCAAGACCATCATGGGACTCTGGAGCATGATTTTTCCAGACAGATTTAGTTGTTTCTCCAAGGGAGTGCATTGGGAGTTCACAAATACTAATTGAGAGGGTTGGCCATGAGTAATTGCATTTCAATGGAGACGAAGATGACTGCCTCCAACCAATTTCCAGCCTCCACCTCAGCCTGAAGGCCCAAATTCACGATGCTCCCAAAGGCCGAATCACGCCTAAAAGTTGTTTGGGCTGATTAAGGGCTTAAGTGCAGTGTTTCACACACAGTAAGTGCTCAATAAATGTGACTGAATAAATTAGATTGCTCCAGTGGGCAATTACCCATTGGAAAGTAGTAGTAATTGTAGTAATAGTAGAAGTTGAAATTGTAATAATAATGATGGTATTTGTAGTAGTTGTTGTAGTAGTATTTCTTCACCCATTCCCTTCCGCATCCCCCTACTAATTGGATCTGCACCTTTTAAAGGAATAGACACTTGGCAAGTAATGTGGCCCCTCTCAGGGTCACACCTGGAGAGTTTCCAGTCCTCTACCAGTCTCAACTACCAGAGGGAGAGTCAAGGAGAGGCCTACACATTCCATTCCTAGCTTGGGCAGTGGCGAGAGAGTGGAAGGCAATCTGCTACAAGTCAAAACTCACCCATGTTAGGCAGCAGCGGCATGGAAGAGAGTCGAGGATGGAGACTCAAGTTTACTGTTAGAAGGAGGCGATGGGGAACCACTTCTGTATTTTCACCAAGAAAACTCTCCGGATCCACTACCAGATTGATTGCAGATGGAGAGCGGGGCATTCTGAGAGAGGTGTGTCCGTGGTGTCGCTATGGGTCGGAAATGTCTTGTGGAGAAGAGAGGGCAGATTCTTAAGCTCTTGCCAAGCATCTTCAACCAACTGAGAATGTCTTTAGAGAGTTACCCTTTATATTGGAAGGACACTCCACTGATTAAATAATTATAATCAATCAATCAGTTGTATCTATTGAGCACTTACTGCGTGCAGACCTCTGTATTAAGAGCTTGAGAGAGTAGTGCTTAAGGGCAGCAGCGTGGCCTATTGGAAAGAGCCTGGGCCTGGAAAGTCAGAGGACCTG
Organism: Tachyglossus aculeatus; assembly: GCF_015852505.1. NCBI lineage: Eukaryota > Metazoa > Chordata > Mammalia > Monotremata > Tachyglossidae > Tachyglossus > Tachyglossus aculeatus. Next base: position 132,840,238 of record NC_052101.1, read on the forward strand.
GCTTCTAAACCCAGCTCCACCACTTGTCTGCTCTGTGACCTTGGGCAAGTCACGTCACTGCTCTGTGCCTCAGTTCCCTCATCTGCAAAATGGGGATTCAATACCTGTAATAACTCCTACTTGGGCTTTAAGCCCTATGTGGGACCTGATTATCTTGTATCTACCCCAGTGCTTAGTAATATTAATAATAATAATAATAATAATAATGGTATTTATTAAGCGCTTACTATGGGCCAAGCATTGTTCTAAGCACTGGGGTAAATACTAGGTAATCAGGTTGTCTCATGTGGGGCTCACAGTCTTAATCCCCATTTAAGAGATGAGGTACCTGAGGCACAGAGAAGTTAATATATGTATATATAATATAATATATAATATATATTATATATATATTATATATATATGTTTGTACATATTTATTACTCTATTTATTTATTTATTTATTTTACTTGTACATATCTATTCTATTTATTTTATTTTGTTAGTATGTTTGGTTTTGTTCTCTGTCTTCCCCTTTTAGACTGTGAGCCCACTGTTGGGTAGGGGCTGTCTCTATATGTTGCCAACTTGTACTTCCCAAGCGCTTAGTACAGTGCTCTGCACACAGTAAGCGCTCAATAAATACGATTGATTAAATGACTTGCCCAAGATCACACAGCTGACAAGTGGCAGAGCCGGGATTAGAACCCATGACCTTCTGACTCCCAGGCCCGTGTTCTATCCACTACGCCAGGGTGCTTCTCTAGTATGATTGATTGATTGATTGATTGATTGATTGATAGTACATTCTAGTACAGTGCTTGGCACGTAAAAAGCATTTAACAAATACCACAATTTTATTTTTATGTTTTTTGACAACATCCTGCCAAGGGTCGAGAAATGGCTGCCCTTGAAGAGGCTGTCGGTATCTGAATAGGCCGATCGATCAATCAATCAATCAGTTGTTGGAATTTTTTGAGCTCTTACTGTGTGTAGAGCACTGTACTGAGTGCTTGGGAGAGTTCAATATAACAGAGTTGATAGAAACGTCCAGAAGGAAATACAGCAGACAGATCTGTTTCTCGGCGAGAAACCAGGTCACTGGCTTTGGGGTCGTGTTCCCCAAGACGCTGGCTTTCAGCTTTGCGAGCGGCAAGAGGGGAGGGAAGGAAAGCACCTCACCAAAGTGACAGATCTGAAGCTCTCAAGTCCTCTGAGGGAGGAATGTTAGTCTGCAACTACTAGGTGAGCGCTCGTGTCCCTCACTCAGACCCACAGGTATGACCTGTTTGAAGATGAGAAGGACCGTCAATAATCTTGGGCTTCCAGAGAAAAGCAGAAATCAATACATCCCCAGAAAACTGAACCTGCAAGGCCAGAGGATGAAGTTACATCTGGAAATTCCTTAATTTATTTCAGTGTCCATCTCCCCCACTAGTTGTAAGCTCCTTGAGGGCAGGGATCATGTCTACTAACTTGATTGCCCTCTCCCCAATGCTGAGTCCAAGCTCAGCACACAGTAGATCGTCAGCTCCTTGAGGGCAGGGACCATGTCCACCAACACCATTGTACTATACTCTCTCGAGTGCTTCGTCCAGGGCTCTGCACAGAGTAAGTGCTCAATAACAGTGGTCCTTGAGCATGGGAGGAGGCTGGGGTCACCCAGGAGCCCGTGTCCAGAGGTAACACCGGCCCCGTGTCGCTGCCACGCACATGTGCACGTGACCGGACGTGTCCTCCGACTTCGTCGTAGCATGCTATCCGAACCATCTAGTACAGCGCTCTGCACACAGTAAGTGCTCAATAAGTACAATTGATCAATTGATCGATTGAGGGATCGACCCGGTAATGCCCCCACTCCCGACGAGAGCGTGGGGGTCGGTCGGACGGATGGACGATAGGACACGATTCCCCGCACCCGGCCTAGCGGCTCAGAGAACCTAGAGTGGGAAGGGAAGCTTTAAGACGTAAAGGAGACAGAAGATAATGAGGCATGAAATAAGAGCATCGGCGATGGAGAAGAGAATGCAAAGCGGAGTTGCGGCAAACAGTTTGACCCACCAGTGAGCTTAGTCCCATTTCTATGGAAATGAGCTCGTTACTGTTAATTTTTGCGGACTCCTGGTTGATTCATGAAGTGCTTTTCCAATTTTGATAAGTGCTTCATGAATCACTGAAAAACATTTGAGCAAAATATATGGAGTCAATGATTACCAACTCTCGCTGCTGCATCTGTCCTCTGTGATCTACACTACCTAGTCGAATGATTCCACAAGGAGACAATGGGGCAGAGTGTGAAATGTGCCACGACACTGCCTGCTAGCCAACCGATGAATCCATCAATTGATAAATCACATGTAAGCACCCCTCTGGACTGTCAGCTCATTACGGGCAGGGAATATGTCTGTTTATTGTCGTACGGCACTCTCCCAAGCGCTTAGGTCAGTGCTTTGCACATAGTAAGCGCTCAATAAATACCAGTGATTGATTGAGCAATTCCTCCAGGCAGAGGCCTCAGTTACTTCATCTGCAAAATGGGGATTAAGACTGTGAGCCCCAGGTGGGACTGCGTCCAAACTGATGATCTCGTATCTACCCCGGTGCTTAGTGCAGTGTCTGGCACATAGTGAGTGCTTAATGGATACAATAAAAATAGAGCAAGAAGTTATGCAGTTAGAAACACCAACTGGTTCCAAAGGGCTTGTTTGGATTGATGGACTGGTTGGTGCTAGGTTGTAGGCGGGGGGGGGGGGGGGGGGGGGGGGGGGGGGGACGACAGAGAGGAAAGAGTTAGAGGTGTCGGACTGTCTGTGCTGGATCACTAGGGGAGAGGCAGGGACAGAGAGGGGAAAAGCAGGGGTGTTGGACTGTCTGTGATGGCTCACTGGGGGGAGAGACAGGGATGGAGAGGGGAGGGAGTTGGATGGTCCATTCTGGGTTTTCTCCCTTCTCTTCTTCTATAGCCCAGCCCACACACTCCACTCCTCTGGTGCTAACCTTCTCACGGTGTCTCGTTCTCACCTGTCACGCCATCAACCCCTGGCCCACATCTTACTCTGGCCTGGAATGCCCTCCCCTCCTCACATCATCATCATCATCATCAATCGTATTTATTGAGCGCTTACTGTGTGCAGAACACTGTACTAAGCGCTTGGAAACTACAAATTGGCAACGTATAGAGACAGTCCCTACCCAACAGTGGGCTCACAATCTAAAAGGGGGAGACAGAGAACAAAACCAAACATACTAACAAAATAAAATAAATAGAATAGATATGTACAAATAAAATAAATAAATAAATAAATAGAGTAATAAACACATCCCCCAAACTAACACACTTCCCCCCTTCAAAGCCCTCCTGAAAGCTCACCTCCTCCGGGAGGTGTTCCCAGACTGAGCCCCCCTTTTCCTCTGCTCCTCCTCTCCTCCCCATCTCCCCGACTCCCTCCCTCTGCTCTACCCACCTCCCTGCCCCACAGCACTTGTAAATATATGTACATATTTATTAGTCTATTTATTTTATCAATGATGTGTATATATCTATAGTTCTATTTATTTATATTGATGCTACTGTTGCTTGTTTACTTGTTTTGATGTCTGTCTCCCACTACATTCTAGACTGTGAGCCCGTTGTTGGGTAGCGATTGTCTCTGTTGTCGAACTGTACTTTCCAAGCACTTAGCACAGTGCTCTGCACACAGTAAGCGCTCAATGAATACGACTGAATGAATGAATGAATGATTCAGGGATGGAGAGGGGAAAGGCAGGGGTGATGGGTGGTCTATGTTGGGTCACTGGGGGAGAGTTAGTAATGAAGAGAGGAGAATCAGGGTTGTGGGAACCCTAAAAATGACATTCCCACAATGGCATTGGTTCTTCCAAGCGTTCCGGTGCCTCTTGTGGAAGAGACATGCCCTCCTTGGAAATAACAACCATTTCCCCCCTCTGGTTTGGAAGAAAAAAACTTTTTTTCACTTGCTAGCAGGAAAGGTAAAGAGAAACAAAGAGACTTCCACTCTGCCCACCAAATAACGAGGAGTCCATGGGGTCTAAACTCCTTGTCACTTTAACTGATCCAAGATCCCTGGGCGACTGAAGTAAGCAGCCACCATTGTTTCTTCTGCTGTCAAAAGAAAAATGATATTAAAATGAACATGCTATACTCCCTCAAAATCAGAAGTAATTTCACGATGTGATCATGGCAGGGTTCGGTCCCATCTGGGAAATGCTTATCCATTCGGGGGCTCTCATTCTGATAGCCTATGAATCCATCGGCATTCTGGGTAATTGGGAAGGGCCAATGGGAGCCCTTTAATAAACCAAGAAAACACGGCACATTATGAGAAGAAAGGTAATTGTTCAATTTCTTAAAACCGTTAGGTAGGGGACTCGATCTAAGAAGTTTTCACAGAAATTATTTTCACAAATTTAATGTTCATTCCTAAAAGAAGAAAAATGGAAAAAAAGAGGGCTTTATGTGAATTCCATCTTTTACCATGCCTTAATCTGTAAATGTGAACCACGTGTTGGACATTTTCCTCAAACTAATGCTGTCAGACCTCCTGGAATAAGGTTTTAATTAACAATGGGCTGGGAAGGTGAAATGAAGGTGACAAGCCACTATGTCTGCTGAAAGTCAAGTTGGCCATGGACACTCTTCTACTCACTGCTGGAACTGATTTATCGCATACATTCCCAGGATTCCTATTTTATGTCGATGACATTTTTGCCATCCCAAGCATTCAAACACAGGCCAGTGAGATATAAATCCTTATTTTTCTAGGAGACATGAGGGAGAGGGCATACCACAATTTAAAAACAGATTTCTCCTCTAGGTACCATGTCATCTGCAATCCCCCTCAAGGCTGTAAATTCTTTATGGGCAGGGAATGTATCTGCTAATTCTGTTGTATTGTACTCTCCCAAGCGTTTAGTACAGTGCTCTGCACATAGTGTTCAATGAATACAATTAATTAATCAGTAACAATAAAGATAATAATAATAATAATGGTATTTGTTAAGCACTTACTATGTGGCAAGCACTGTACTAAGTGTCAGGGTAGATACCAGATCACCAGGTCCCACAGGGGGCACACAGTCTAAGCGGGAGGAAGAACAGGTGTAGAATCCCCATTTTACAGATGATCAAATTGAGGACCAGAGAAATGAAGTGACTTGCCCAAGGTCACATGGCAGACAAGTGGCAGAGCTGGAGTTAGAACCCAGGTCCTCTGATTCCCAGGTCCAGGCTCTTTCCACTGGGCCACGCTGCTTCCCAAGAAAAGCCGACTGTGATGGATTGAGATCTATCCAAAATCATCAGGCATCAGTCAGTTAATCAATCCATGGTATTTATTGAGCACTTACTGCGTGCTGGGCACTGGACTAAGCGCTTGAGAGAGTTCACTGTTTCTGTGACATGTGAATGTTTAAATTCATCATTCATTCAATCGTATATGTTGAGCGCTTACTGTGTGCACAGCACTGGACTAAGTGCTTAGAAAGTACAATTTGGCAACAGAGACAATAATAATAATATAATAATAATAATAATGATAATAATGGTATTTGTTAAGTGCTTACTATGTGTCAAGCACTGTTCAAAGCACTGGGGTAGATACAAGGTAATCAGGTTGTCCCACGTGGGGCTCACAATCTTAATCCCCATTTCACAGATGAGGTAACTGAGGCCCAGAAAAGTTAAGTGGCTTGCCCAAGGTCACACAGCAGACAAGTGAGAGTGCCAGGATTAGAACCCATGGCCTCTGACTCCCAAGCCCGGGCTCTTTCCACTAAGCCATGCTGCTTCTCCATCCCTACCCAACAACAATCCCTACCCAGCAACAGGCTCACAGACTAGAAGGGGGGAAAATACAAACTTGAACATGTACCTGTGAGTTCTCTGTGGGCAGGGAACTTGTCTACCAACTCTGGTGTACTGTTGTCACCCAAGCGCTTAGTACAGTGCTCTGCATCCTGTAAGTGTTCAATAAATACGACCAATTGATCTGTTCCTTCTCTGGAAGAATATGGAGATATTAAGCATATGGGAAAACAAAGCCTCAGATGGTGTGACATTGCAGCTGAAAACTGGGAGTCAAGAATGGCAGACAGACCAGCCTGGCCCTCCGTAATCATTAAAAAAACAGCTCTTTTTGAGCAGAAGTCTTTTCAGGACTGAGAGACCAGCAGGCTGAAGCAAAAAAACACTCGGGAGCTACAATCACACATAACACGATAATGAGGGGTCATCTTTTTTTTTTAATAGCATTTGTTCAGCACTTACTACGTGCCAGGACTTTACTAAGTGCTGAAGTAGATACAAGTTAATCAGACTGGATACGGTCCCTGCCCACAACAAGCTCACAGTCTAGAGGGAGAGAAGGCCCTCTCCAACATCTCTTCATCCCCCTCCCACTGCCCAACTATGGAGGTCCCTGAGGGCTCCTTCTCGTCTCACAAGTGAGAGGGAATGTGTCTTTATTTTTACATCGTACTCTCCCAAGAGCTTAGTACAGTGCTCTGCACACAGTAAGTGCTCCATGAAGACGATTGAATCAATGAATGAATGACTGAATGAAAGGGACTAAGAAAGAGCAGCTAGAGAATTAAGAGCAGAACCAATTTGTTTGAAGGCTCAAGGAGCTAAATGGGCAATAAGGTCAGGCTGGGTTAGGGAAAAACAAACCATAACTGTGACAGCATGCATAACGATGAAAGCAACCAATGCACGGTTCTTCCCAGCAGCTTGAGAAGCAGCTTGGCCAAGTGGGTAGAGCCTGGGCCTGAGAGTCAGAAGGACCTGAGTTCTAATTTGGCTCTTCCACTTGTCTGCTGTGTGACTTTGGGCAAGACACTTCACTTCTCCCTGCCTCAGTTCCCTCATCTGTGAAATGGAGATTAAGACTAGAAACCCCATGTAGGACCTGGACTGTGTCCAGCCCTGACTTCGGTAATTTATCAATTATCAATCGTATTCATTAAGTGGGTGTGCAGAGCACTGTACTGAGAGCTTGGGAGAGTACAAGAGAACAGAATTGGGACACCTGTTTACTGCCCACAAGTACGAGGAGAACAGGTATTGAATCCCCATTATACAGTTGAGGAAACTGACGCTTAGAGAAGTTGGGTGACTGTGGTATTTGTTAAGTGCTTACTAAGTGCCAAGGACTGTACTAAGCTCTGGGGTAGATACAAAATAAGCAGGTCCCACATGGGACTCATAGTCTAAGAAGGAGGAAGAACAGGTATCGAATACCCATTTTGCAGATGAAGGAAATGAGGTACAGAGTAGCTAAGTGACTTGCCCAAGGTCACACGGCAGGTAAGCGGCAGAGCCGGGAGATAGGAGGAGGAGGAGGTGCACTAGTAGCGGGAGGAGGAGTTGGAGTAGTAGTAATAGCAGAAGTATAAATCAATGAAGTGACAGATTGCTTGTCCCCGCAGGATGCTGCAGGGGGTGGGGGTGCTGGGGCTGGGCGTGGGGCGCCCCCCGCTGGGCGCCCCGGGAACTTTTGCGCCTCGCCCGCGCCCCCTGCCGGCAGCCGCGGCCCCACGCCCCGACCGGGACCTCACCCCCCAGCCGCGGCACCGCCACGGTGACCGGGAGAGGCGGAACGGCACCCCCCGCCGGCCATGCTCGGGACCGCGGCCCGCCCGGGACCTGACGTTGCAGCGGCTGGACCCCGCGGGCGTGGAAATGGAGAGCGGCGCCCCCTGCCGGGCGGGCTCGGAACCGCACGCCGCCCGGGAGAGGGAGAGTGGCGCCCCCTGCCGGGCAGGCTCGGGGCGGGGGGAGCGGCCTCACCCCGCGGGCGTGGAGGTGGAAGGTGGCGTCCCCTGCTGGTTCGGCTCGGGACCTCAGGCGGCCCGAGAGATGGAGGGCGGCGCCCCCTGCTGGTCAGCCTCGGTCCTGCCATTGTCCCGGAGCTCCGGGGGCGCCCCCTGCCGTGGGGGCTGGGAGCTGCAGCCGGCCTCCGCCTTCGACGGGAAGCATGAGCCGGGCCGGAGGCCTAGCGTGAGGCCTAGCACAAGGCCTAGCGCGAGGCCGGACACGAGGACTGACTCGAAGCCAGACACGAGGCCTGACACGAGGCCGGACACGAGGCCTGACCCGGCCCTGGGGGCCAAGGGTGTCGCCCCCCACAGCTAGGACACCTACCTGGTCCCCCTGTCCTGCTGGAGCATCTGCAAGAACTACAGCAACCTACAGATCGCCGGGGGCCCGGTGCTGGCTGTCTTCCCCGGCGGGCCCAGCCTGGCCCCGGGCCCGCTGCTCAGCTCCTGTGAGCTCCCACCGCTCCCCAAGGAAGACCCCGGCGTCCCCAGCCCTCCCACCCAGAGGGGCTGGTCTGGCCGTCGCGCATCCAGCGAGCAAGCCAGGAGCCTGGTCCAGGCCCAGCAGCCCCTGTCCAACTCGGTGCTCAACGACTATCTGGAGCGCAAGGTGTCAGAGCTCTACCGGGACCATCTGATGGGTGGGCGGCGGCGGGGTGGTCCCCTGCGTCCCCGGCTCCCCGACCCGGCTCCTGGCCTCTGAGGCCCTGCTGGCCAGCATGGACCAGCTCAACCAGCAGCTGTCCCATGGCCAGAGCCTCGAGTCCACCCAGGCCAAGGACATGGTCATCCACTGCCTGCTGCGCCTCATGTTCTCTGACATCAGCACCCCCAATCTCTGCATCTCCCTGGACAGGGATGGGAAGCCCTGAGCCATGCCCGCAGCAGGCCCCCACGCCCAACCCCTCCTTCCTACCACCTTCCCACCCCCTTCCCTCACTCCCTTCCTTCCTGCCTTTCTCCCTCATTCCTTCCTTCCCCCTTCCTGCCTGCCTTCCTCCCTTCCAGTTCTGCCACTTACCTCCTGTGTGACCTTGAGCAAGTCGCTTAATAAGCTCTCTGGGCTTCCGTTTCCTCCTGTAAAATTAGGGTTCAACTCCTGTCATCCCTCCTCCTTAGATCGTGAGCCTCATGTGAGACAATTGAGCACAGTGCTTGGCACACAGTGGACACTTCATAAATGCCATCATGATTGATATATGTCTGAGCTAGAGTGTCGGCTTCTGTGTTGTCCCACCTGCTCTCCTCACACAGCCCTGTTGTGTGCCACTGTCGGGATGCTTTGAAACTAATGGTCGCTGGGAATCCATCTGTGGTATTGTTTTGGCACCTACTAGGCACAAAGCACTGTACTAAGCACTTGGGAGAATACAGTATAACATCCCTGTCCTCAAGGAGAAGCAGCGTGGCTCAGTGGCAAGAGCCCGGGCTTTGGAGTCAGAGGTCATGGGTTCAAATTCCAGCTCCGCCAATTGTCAGCTGTGTGACTTTGGGCAAGTCACTTAACTTCTCTGGACCTCAGTTCCCTCATCTGTAAAATGGGGATTAAGACTGTGAGCCCCCCGTGGGACGACCTCACCACCTTGTAACCTCCCCAGTGCTTAGAACAGTGCTTTGCACACAGTAAGCGCTCAATAAATACGATTGAATGAATGAATGAATGAATAAATAGTAGAAGTAGGAGCGGTATGTCCCCTCTCAGGATCAGTCCTGGAGAGTTTCCAGTACTCCACCAGTTTCAATTACAGGAGAGAGATTCAAGCAGAGGCTTATTCATGCCATTCCTAGCTTGGGCAGTGGCTAGCGAGTGGCAGGCAATCTGCTACAAGTCAAAACTCCCCTGTGCTGGGCAGCAGCGGCATGGGAGAGAGTCGAGGGCAGAGATGTGTTCTGGGAGAGATGTGTTCATGGAGTCGCTATGGGTCGGAGATGGCTCGACGGCATAAGAGAAGACAAGGAGAGGATTGAGCAGTAGCAGAATTGGGAGTAGTAGTAGGAGCAGTAGTCGGAGTAGTGAGGTAGTGGGAGGAGGAGGAGCAGTAGGAGGAAGATGGGAAGTAGCTGTAATAGTAGCATTACTAATCAATCAATCGTATTTATTAAGCGCTTACTTTGTGCAGAGCACTGTACTACTAATAGCAGCAGTAGTAGTAGTGGCAGTAGTAATGACCGTGGTAATAGTAAGAGAAGCATCATGGTTTAGTGGAAAGAGCCTGGGCTTGGGAGTCAGAGGTCGTGGGTTCTAATCCCAATTCCACCACTCATCAGCTGTGTGACTTTGGGCAAGTCACTTCACTTCTCTGGGCCTCAGTTACCTCATCTGTAAAATGGGGATTAAGACCGTGAGCCCCACGTGGGACAACCTGATCACCTTATATCTACCCCAGTGCTTAGAACAGTGCTTGGCACATAGTAAGCGCTTAACAAATACTATCATTAGTAGTAGTAGTAGTATTCATTCATTCAATTCATTCAATCATATTTATTGAGCACTTACCGTGTGCAGAGCACTGTATTTAGCACTTGGGAAGTACAATTCAGCAACAAATTATAATGATGGTATTTGTTAAGTGCTCACTATGTGCCAAGCACTGTTCTAAGCGCTGGGGTAGATACAAGGTCATCAGGTTGGACACAGTGCCTGTCCCACATTGGGCTCACAGTCTTAATCCCCATTTTCCAGATGAGGTACTTGAGGCCCAGAGAAGTCAAGCAACTTGCCCAAAGTCACACAGCAGACAAGTGGTGGAGCCAGGATTAGAACCCATGACCTCTGACTTCCGAGCCCGTGCTCTTACCACAGAGACACGTTGCTTCTCATAGAGACAATCCCTGCACACAGTAGGCTCAGTAATAGTAACAGTAGTAGTAGTGGCAGGTAGTAACAGTAATAATAGTAGTAGTAATAATGATGGTACCGGTTAAGCGCTTACTATGTGCAAAGCACTGTTCTAAGCTCTTGGGGGATACAAAATAATCAGGTTGTCACACATGGGGCTCACAGTCTTACCCCCATTTTACAGATGAGGGAACTGAGGCCCAGAGAAGTTAAGTGGCTTGCCCAAGGTCACACAGCTGACAAGTGGCGGATCAGGGATTCAAACCCATGACCTCTGACTCCTAAGCCCATGCTCTTTCCACTGAGCCATGCTGCTTCTGTTAGTACTACTTAGTAGTACTACTTCATACTACTTAGTACTACCAAGTAGTACTATTTAGCAGTAGTGGCAGTAGTATAAGCAACAATAGCATTAGTAGTGGTAGTAGTGGTAATAATAATGACGGTATTTGTTAAGCGCTTATTATATGCCAAGCACTGTTCTAAGCACTAAGATAACAATAACAATAATAATAATTATTATTATTATTATATTTGTTAAGCACTTACTTTGTGCCAAGCACTGTTCTAAGTACTGGAATAGATACAAGGTAATCAGGTTGTCCCACATGGGGCTCACAGTCTTAATACCCATTTTACAGATGAGGGAACTGAGGCACAGAGAAGTGAAGTAGGTTGCCCAAGGTCACACAGCAGACAAGTGGCAGGGCAGGGATTAGAACCCACATCCTGTGACTCCCAAGTCCGTGCTCTTTCCACTAAGCCAAGCTGCTTCTCTAGATATAAGGTGATCAGGTTGTCCCACTTGAGGCTCACATTCTTAATCCCCATTTTACAGATGAGGTAACTGAGGCACAGAGAAGTCAAGTGACTTGCCCAAGGTCACACAGCAGACAAGGGGCAGAACCGGAATTAGAACCCATAACATTCTGACTCCCAGGCCCGGGCTCTATCCACTAGGCCATGCTGCTTTTCACAATGGTAGTAACAGCAATAGTAGTAGTAGTAGTAATAGTAGTAGTAACAGTAGTAATAATAATAATAATAATGGCATTTATTAAGCGCTTACTATGTGCAAAGCACCGTTCTAAGCACTGGGGAGGTTACAAGGTGATCAGGTTGTCCCACGGGGGCTCACAGTCTTAATCCCCATTTTACAGATGAAGTAACTGAGGCACAGAGAAGTTAAGTGACTTGCCCAAAGTCATACAGCTGACAATTGGCAGAGCAGTATGAGGAGGAGGAGGAGGAAGAGGAGCAGTAGTTGTAGAGGAAGTGCATGATGAGCTCAGCAGACCGGGGAAGAAAGATAACTTTTAACCTGTGAGGAAGTTTCACCCTTGAAACCTGAGAGAAGCGACTCTTCAAAATGAAAATCTCCCTCCAAACCCCACCCCTCCACAGGGATTTTAATGGATTACTCCATTTCTGCCCCCAGCCCGCTCTGGGGGAGACCACTGAGATGCTGACCTGTTGGGTGGAGGCACTCGAATGTCCACTAATCATCGGTCAGCTTGTGTCCGAGGTCGGGCGAAATAAAATGACAACCCAAACTCATTCATTCAGTCGTATTTATTGAGTGCTTACTGTGTGCAGAGCACTGGACTAAGCGCTTGGAAAGTACAATTTGGCAACAAATAGAGACAATCCCTTAACCAACAACGGGCTCACAGTCTAGAAGCGGGGAGACGGACAACAAAACAAACTTCCACTGAACTGCTCACAGGTTGTCTTGACCCAGGGATAAAGAGGGGTTCCTCTGTGGTTCCTTCCCTCCCCGCCTCCCAGAACGTGCTGTCTCGCTGCGTTGGGCCACGGCCCCTTAGTGAGACACCCGGGGAAAGACGGAGGGAGCGGAGGCGTTCTCAGCCCCGGTTTCTATGGCAGTTGAGGTGCTCGAGCTCCCACGTGCAATATGGCAGGCTAATTCAGTAATTCAGCTCCCAGAGTATCTGTTCTGAGGTAAAAGTTTTCCCCGTGCTTGCTCTGCCCTGATTTCACCCTCCCCCCGCCCCCCGCAGCTCACTGACGAACGTTTACTTTCACAGAAAAGCAGCTTGGCCTAGTAGCGCTTAGTACAGTGCTCTGCACATAGTAAGCACTCAATAAATATGATGGAATGAAGGAACCCGGGCCTGGGAGGCAGAGGACCTGGGTCCTAATCCCGGCTCCGCCACTTAATAGTGATAACTGTTTTCCTGGTATTTGCAAAATGCTTACTACGTGCCAGGCACTGCATTAAGCACTGAGGAAGATACAAGCTAATCAGGTTGGACACAGCCCATGTTCCATGTGGGGCTCACAGCACTAATGCCCATTTTACAGATGAGGTAACTGAGGCCCAGGGATGTGAAGTGACAAGTTAAGTGATTAGGGTACGTGTTAAGCACTTTAATAATAATAATAATGATGATAGCATTTATTAAGCACTGACTGTGTGCAAAGCACTGTTCTAAGCGCTGGGGAGGTTACAAGGTGATCAGTTTGTCCCAAGGTGGGCTCACAGTCTTAATCCCCATTTTACAGATGAGGGAACTGAGGCCCAGAGAAGTTAAGTGACTTGCCCAAAGTCACACAGCTGACAATTGGAAGAGCCGGGATTTGAACCCATGACCTCTGACTCCAAAGCCCATGGAATGTATGGAACCCACGAAATCCCATGGAACCCATGAAAGTGTATTTATTAACACACTTTCATTGTGTTAGCCCTGGGGTAGATATGAGATCAGCAGATTGGACACAGTCCCTGTCCCACATGGAGCTCGCACTCTAAGTAGGAAAGAGTAGGACTTAATCCCCATTTCACAGATGAAGAAACTGAGGCACAGAGAAGCCAAGCGACTGGCTCAAGATCCCACAGCAGACAAGTGGCGGAGCCAGGATTGGAACCCAGGTCCTCTGACTCCCAGGCCGGACTCTTTCACTAGGCCACACTGCTGCCACTTTCCTGCTGTGGGACCTTGGGCAAGTCACTTGACTTCTCATAATCCATATGGGTGCCCCGAACCCGCGAAGCCAGACAGAGCAGCTCTTCGATCACTCCAGGACGATTTCCTTTTCCATCAGAATCCTGCTCGCTTCTAAGATACCCTTTGCTTTGGTTTTAGTGAGACCGCAAGTCAATATGTTCACTGCTGTCAAAGATATTAACTTTAACTTGAGTTAAAGGTTATGGTATTTGCCTTCCTGATGGCTTGTGCTTTTCTTCCGATATAGCTGGGAATGAACCAATGGGAAAGAATCAAGGATTAAGCTGCCGTGTCTGTTTCTCTTTTTCTTTGGGAGGAATTTGCTTCCTAATTAAGACTGAAAGCTTATACATGGTGGGTTAGGAACGCAGGCTGCAAGGCTTCAAAGATCAATCAGGCAACGGGATTTATTGAGTGCTCACTGTTTGCAGAGCACTGTACCAAGTGCTGATCAATCAATAGTATTTGTTGAGCACTTTCTGTGTGCAGAGCAGTGTGCTAAGTGCCTATCAACCAAGGTATTTATTGACCACTTACTGTGTGCAGAGCTCTGTAATAATAATAATAATAATAATAACAATAATAATAATGGCATTTATTAAGTGCTTACTATGTGCAAAGCACTGTTCTAAGTGTTGGGGAGGTTACAAGGTGATCAGGTTGTCCCATGCGGGGCTCACAGTCTTCATCCCCATTTTCCAGATGAGGTAACTGAGGCACAGAGAAGTGAAATGACTTCATCATCATCATCAATCGTATTTATTGAGCGCTTACTATGTGCAGAGCACTGTACTAAGCGCTAGTCACACAGCTGACAAGTGGCGGAGCCGGGATTTGAACCCACGACCTCTGACTCCAAAGCCCATGCTCTTTCCACTGAGCCATGCTGCTCTGTACTAAGTACTGATCAATCAATGACATTTATTAAGCATTTATTGTGTGCAGAGCACTATACTCAGCGCTTATCAATCAATGGTATTTATTGAGCACTTTCTGTGTGCAGAGCACTGTACTAAGTGCTTATCAACAAATGGCATTCACTGAGCACTTGATGTGTGCAGAGCACTGTACTAGGCACCCATCAATCAATGGTGTTTATTGAGCACTTATTGTGTACCAAGCATTATACTAAGTGCTTATCAACCAATTGTATTTATTAAGCACTCACTGTGTGCAGGGCACTGTACTAAACACTTATCAATCAAGGGCATTTATTGAGTGCCTGCCATGTGCAGAGCTCTGAGGTGGGTACTTATCAATGGCATTGATTGAGCACTTACTATGTGCAGAACACTGTATTAAGCACTTATCAATCAAAGGTATTTACTGAATGCTTGTTCTGTGCAGAGCACTATACTGAATACAGTAAGCACTTATCAATCAGTGGTATTTATTGAGCGCTTGTTGTGTGCAGAGTGCTGCACTAAGCGCTTGGGAGAGTACAACACAACTTAGTAATAATAATAATAATGATGGCATTTGTTCATTCATTCAGTCAGTCATATTTATTGAGCGCTTACTATGTGCAAAGCACTGTTCTAAGCGCTTGGGAGGATACAAGGTGATCAGGTTGCCCCACGTGGGGCTCACAGTCTTTATCCCCATTTTACAGATGAGGTAACTGAGGCTCAGAGAAGTTAAGTGACTTGCCCAAAGTCATACAGCTGACAAGCAGCAGAGCCGGGATTAGAACCCATGACCTCTGACTCCCAAGCCCGGGCCCTTTCCACTGAGCCACGCTGCTTCGTTCCCCGCCAACAAGGAGCTTACAGTCTAGCTTAGCACTCTACTAAGCCGCCATGACCACTGGATCCAAGAAAAATGGGGAGAGCGCTGACAGGGGAAACTAGCGTGGGATCTCTCTGCTCCTCACGGCTGGCTCGGGCCTACCCAGAGTGCTCCTGGGAGGACTGTGGCAGAACACCTTGAACCACACCCTCCCCTCCCAGAATCACAGAAAGGTTTCAGACCCATGCAGGGAGAGTGGCCATAGTCGAGGACAGGCTAGTGAGAAAGAGATGAGAAGCAGCGTGGCCTAGGGGAAAGAGCCCGGCTGGGAGTCAGAGGACACGGATTCTAATCCCCGCTCTGCCACTTGTCTGCTGTGGGAACTTGGGCACGTCGCTTCACTTCTCTGGGCCTCAGTTACCTCATCTGTAAAATGGGAATTTAAGACTGTGAGCCCTATGAAGGACAGGGACTGTGTCCAACCTGATTAACTCATATCTATCCCAGTGCTTAGTACAGTTCCTGGCACATAGTAGGGACTTAACAAATACCATCAACAACAATGTATCTGTAATTTCTTTATTTATATTAATGTTTTTCTCCCTCTCTAGTCTGTAAGCTCATTGTGGGCAGGGAATGTGTCTGTTACACTGTAATATTGCACTCTCCCAAGCGCTTCGTACAGTGTTCTGCACACAGTAAGTGCTCAGTAAATATGACTAACAATTGTGGGAGAAGAGGAAAGGATGGCTTAGTCAGGGAAGGCCTCTTGGAGGAGATGGGCCTTCAATTAGGCTTTGAAGGGGGGGAGAGAAATCATCTGTTGGATATGAGGAGGGAGGGCGTTTCAGGCCATAGGCAGTACGTGGGCAAGGGATTAGCGGCGAGATAGATGAGATGGAGGTACAGTGAGAAGGTTAGCATGAGAGGAGCGAAGCGGGCTGGGTTGTGGTAGGAGAGTAGCGAGGTGAGGTAGGAGGGGGCAAGGTGATTAAGTGTTTTGAAGCCGATAGTGAGGAGTTTTTGTTGGACACAGAGGTGGATGGGCAACCACTGGAGATTCTTGAGGAGTGGGGAAACATGGCCTGAATGTTTTCTAGAAAAATGATCCCGGCAGCAGAGTGAAGTATGGACTGGAGTGGGGAAAGACAGAAGGCAGGGAAGTCAGTAAGGAGGCTGAAACAGAAATCAAGGCAGAATAGGATGTGTTACTTTACTCAATTCACTGTGTCCACCAAGGCCACATTCAGCCTGCGTGAGAAAGGTGGGTGTGAATTTCCACAACAAACCTCTACTCTACCAGGCCCCCCAATGCTTAAATAAAGTTAAAAGGGAATTAAAAACTTCACAAATGATTTGCTTGCAAATGGCCCTAAGAAGGATACAACTATTTTTATCTTTTGTTTTCTCGACATTAATTGCAAGCAAATTAATCTTTCTTTTGTGAAAGCTGAAGCTTGTTCTTTTTAAGGGAGTTGCATTCAATCTGCAACAGAAAATATGAAGCCCAAATTGAAATTCATCTCCCGGCTCAGAAAGCACACAGCAGCCAGCCTGTGCACTGTGATAAGTGGAAGAAGGAACTCGTCTTTACCCGTGGCTATTGTTACTGAACACCAGCTTGTTTGGTGGGAAGACAATTCAGGTGCCCCGCCCTTTCTGACATCCCTCCTTGACTTGGTTCTCCACATCTTTGTCTCCCCTTCCCTCACTGGTAGCATGGGCTGCTGACCAGGTAACAGAATGTGACAATGTAGATAGGTGCAGTACCTCAGTCTGCTTTAGTCTGGGCTCCGTGTGCACAGCCTTGGCATCCTAATTGCCTCCAGTGGCCAAATTCCCACACCAAATACACAAAAGGAAAGGGGTCATAGGGGATTACAGGGGCCTGGGAATCAGAGGACCTCGGTTCTAATGCCAACTCCACCACCCGTCGGCTGTGTGACCTTGGGCGAGTCACTTTGCTTCTCTGGGCCTCAGTTCCCTCATCTGTGAAATGGGGATTAAGGCTCTGAGCGCCATGTGAGACATAAATAATAATAATAATGAATAATTAAGGTATTTGTTAAGCGCTTACTATGTGCCAGGCACTGTTCTAAATGCTGGGGTGGATACAAGCAAATCGGTTTGAACACAGTCCTTGTCCCATGTGGGGCTCATAGTCTCAATCCCCATTTTCCAGATGAGGTAACCGAGGTCCAGAAAAGTGAAGTGACTTGTCCAAGGTCACACAGCAGACAGGTGGTGGAGCCAAGATTAGAACCCATGACCTGCTGCCTCCCCAGCCCATGCTCTATCCACTATGCCATGCTGCTTCTCTGTGTGCCAACCTGATTAGCTTGTATCTATCTCAGTCCTTAGTACAGTGACCGGCACGTAGTAAGCACTTAACGAATGTCATAAAACAAAATTGGAATGGGGAAGGGGCTATTTCTGTATTGCAAAGTGGAATAGGGGTGGGCCTTCAGTTGGAAAAGGTAGAGTGTCTTGCCTCTGGCCTGGAACCCCCTCCCTCCCCTAATCCGACAGACAACCTCTCTCACCTGCTTCAAGGTCTTATTGAAGGCCCATCCCCTCCAAGAGGTCTTCCCAGACTAAGCCCCACTTTTCCTCATCTCCCAATCCCTTCGCCCTGAGTGGCTCCCTTTGCTCTTCCCCCATCCCAGCCCCTAATTTGTACTGATGTCTGTCTCCCCGACTCTAGACAGTGAGCTCATTGTTGGCAGGGAATGTCACTGTTTATTGTCATACATTCCCAAGCATTTAGTACAGTGCTCTGTGCACAGTAAGCACTCAATGAATATGAATGAATGGAGGAGAGAGGGGAAGGGAGAGGGAGAGGCACAGGGAGAAGAGCAGAAGAATGAAAAGTAGATTGACATGGGAGAGGCTGGAAGCACAGTCATCTAGCTAATCAATCTATTAATCAAACTATCGTACTTACTGAGTGCTTTCTGTGTGCAGAACACTGTCCTAAACTCTTGGAAGGGTACAATTTAGCAGAGTTGGTAGATGTGTTCCCTGCCCACAGTGATCTTCCATTCTAGCGGGGGGAGACGGACATCAATATAAAAAAATAAATGATGGCTACGGACGTAAGTTCTGTGGGGCTGAGGGATGGGGAAAGAAAAGGGGTGCGAATCCAAATGCCAGGGTGATGCAGAAGGGAGTGGGAGAAGAGGAAATGAGGATTCAGTTGGGTAAGACACCTTGGAAGAGATGTGCAAGAAGGCGAGAGTTCTGGTTTTGGACATATTGAGTCTGCCACGCTGGCAGGCCGACCAGAGGAGCTGCCATGGAGGCAAAAGGGAATGTAGGATTACAGATTTGGTCAGAGGTTAATTAATCAATCAAACGGTGTTATTTACTGAGTGCTTTCTGCATACAGAACACTGTCCCAAGGGATTTTTTTTAAATGGCATTTGTTAAGCACTTACTGTGTGCCAGGCACTGTACTAAGTGGCAGAGTAAACTCTCTGAGGAGCAGGGAATGTGTCTGCCAACTCTTGATTGTATTGCACTCTCCCAAGCTCTTATTGCAATGCTCTGAACATAGTAATAATAATAATAATAATAATGGTATTTGTTAAGCGATTACTATGTGCAAAGCACTGTTCTAAGCGCTGGGGGGATACAACAGGTTGTTCCACATGGGGCTCACAATCTTCATCCCCATTTTACAGATGAGGTAACTGAGGCACAGAGAAGTTAAGTGACTTGCCCAAAGTCACACAGCTGACAATTGACGGAGCTGGGATTTGAACCCATGACCTCTGACTCCAAAGCCCGTGCTCTTTCCGCTGAGCCACGCTGCTTCTCAATAGTAAGCACCCAATAAATACCACTGATGATGATGATGATGATGATGATGATGATGATGATGATGGGATAGATACAAGCTAATCAGGTTGGACGTAGTCCATTTCCTATGTGGGGCTCACAGTTTTAATGCCCATTTTACAGATGAGAGAACTGAGGCACGGAGAAGTGAAGTGACTTACCTAAGGCATCCAGCAGTCAAGTGGCTAAGCTGGAATTAGAACCCAGGTCCTCTGACTCTTAGGCCCATGCTCTTTCCACTAGGCCACACGGCTTCCCATTTGGTTGCATACGATGCAACAGAGTAGGGAAGCAGCATGTCATAGTGGACAGAACACGGCCCTGGGAGTCAGAGGGTCATGGGTTCTATTCCCAGCTCCACCACTTGTCTGTTGTGTGGCCTTAGGCAAGTCAGTTCACTTCTCAGGGCCTCAGCTCCCTCACCTGTAAAATGGGGATTTAGACTGTGAGCCCCAAGCAAGACAGTGACTGAATCCAACTCAATTTGCTTGTATCCACCCCACCCTTATTACAATGCTGGGCACATAGTAAGCAGTTAACAAATAGCACAATTATTATTATTATTCGGTAGAAACAATCCCTGTCCTCAAGGAGCTTGCAATCTAGTGGGGGAGACAGACATTAAAATAAATTTCAGATAGAAAAAGCATTAGAGTATAATGTTATATAATTAAGTGCCATGAGATTGGGTTTTGGGGGAGGAACAGAGTTCTTATTCATTCATTCAATCGTATTTATTGAGCACTTACTGTATGCAGAGCACTGTAGTAAGTGCTTGGGACTATACACTACGACAATAAACAGTGAAATTAATTGCCCACAATGATCTTACAGTCTACACTTACAGACCTAAGTGCGTGGGTAACTCAGAAGGGAGGGAGAGATAGGATGGAGAAGTGAGAAATTAAGAGAAAGAGTAGGAGTAGGAGAAGGTTGAGCCTGGAGTGGTAGACTTGGAATGAGATTTTCCCAGTGAAAAAAAATAATAACTGACCACAACTCAGTGAGTATAGTTTAAGAATCACTGATTTCCTCTATACAGAAGCAATGTGGCCTAATGAGAAGCAGTGTTGCCTAATGGATAGATCAAGGGCCTGAGGGTCAGAGGTTCGAATCCTGCCACTTGTCTGCTGTGTGACCTTAGACAAGTGACTTCACTTCTGTGTACCTCAGTTACCTCATCTGTAAAATGAGGATTAAGATTGCAAGCCTCAAGTGGGACACGGACTGTGCCCAACCTGAGTTTCTTGTATATATCCCAGAACTTAGTAAAGTGTGTGACACATAGTAAGAATTTAACATATATCATAAAAAATCCATTATGGTCTGTTGAATATGATCCCATTGCATACCTTAGCATTTGAGAATCAGTAGTATTTATTGAATGCAAAGCACTGTACTAAGCACTTGGAAGAGTACAGAGCAGCAGCAGCAGTGTTGCTCAATGGAAAGAGCACGGGCTTGGCAGTCAGAGGTCATGGGTTCTAATCCCAGCTCCACCACATTTCGGCTATGTGACTTTGGGCAGGTCACTTAACTTCTCTGTGCCTCAGTTATCTCATCTGTAAAATGGGGATTAAGACTGTGAGTCCCATGTGGGACAACCTGATGACCTTGTATCTATCCTAGCACTTAGAACAGTGCTTGGCACATAGTAAGCACTTAGCAAATACCATCATCATTATTGTTATTACAGGAGAGTGAGTGGTATCAGTTAAGCACTTGCTAAGTTTCAAGCACTTTACTAAATGATGGGTTAGATATGAGATAATCAGTTTGGATACAGTCCCTGTCCCACAGGGGAATCACAGTCTGAGTAGACATGAACTCTGCCCTCAAGGAGCTTACAAGGTAGCAGGGGAGACATAAAGTTAAATAGTTTAGAGCTAGGAGGAGGAGGAAGGAGAAATGGTTAGGAGAAAGAAGTCAAGCTGTAAATATGTATATAGGTTTTTGCTTAAATAGTAGGCTATGTACGTCAATATGTACAAAACTGTTACAGGTGGTTGTGCATACATGAGTTTCAGAGAAACAGTGTGCCTTAGTGGAAAGAGCATAGGCTTGGAAGTCAGAGGTCATGGGTTCAAATCCTGCTCCACCACTTGTCAGCTGTGTGACTTTGGGCAAGTCACTTAATCAATCAATCAATCAATCAATCATATTTATTGAGCGCTTACTGTGTGCAGAGCACTGTACTAAGGGCTTGCGAAGTACAAGTTGGCAACATATAGAGACGGTCCCTACCCAACAGTGGGCTCACAGTCTAGAAGGGGAAGACAGAGAACAAAACCAAACATATTAACAAAATAAATGGAATAGATATGTACAAGTAAAATAAATAAATAAATAGAGTAATAAATATGTACAAACGTATATACATATATACAGGCCTCAGTTACCTCATCTGGAAAATGAGGATTAAGACTGTGAGCCCCACGTGGGACAACCTGCTTACTTTGTATCTCCTCCAGTGCTTAGAACATTCATTCATTCAATCGTATTTATTGAGCGCTTACTGTGTGCAGAGCACTGTACTAAGTGCTTGACAGTGCTTGGCACATACAAAGTGCATCACAAATACATTATTATTATTATTATTATTATTCTTGTTATCTGGACTCTCGCAGTATCTCCACATCATTTATGAATATATCTTTATACTCCATTGTTTCCCCTTCCTGTAATTTAATTAAATGACTGTCTCCCCCACCAGATTAAAGGTTTCTTGCGGGCAGGGATCATGTCTACCTACTCTACTGTCCTCTCCCAAACACTCGGTTATCTATATACAGTTAACCGCTCGATAAATACCGCTGTCTGATTGGTGCAGAAATGGTTAAGTGATGGTTGTGGGGAGAAGAAAAATTAATCAGGGACAATAAAGATTTATCAATCCCAAAGGGAACCAAAACATGTATTTCTCTAAATATCTTCCCCACCTAAAATTCTAAGAGAAGCAGCGTGGCCTAGTAGAAAGAGCCCGGGCCTGGGAGTCGGAGGAACTGGGTTCTAATTCCGACTCCACGAAGTGCCTGCTGTATGCCACTTAACTGCTCTGTGCCTCACTTCCTTAATCTGCAAAATGGGGATTCAATACCTGTTCTTCTTCTTACTTAGACTGTGAGCCCCATGTGGGACCTTTCATTCATTCATTCATTCAATCGTATTTATTGAGCGCTTACTGTGTGCAGAGCACTGTACTAAGCACTTGGGAAGTACAAGTTGGCAACATATAGAGATGGTCCCTACCCAACAGCGGGTTCACAGTCTAGAAGGGGGCAAGATAATCAGATAGCCTGATTATCTTGCATGTTACCCAATGGTTAGTACAGGGCTTGACACATAATAAGTACTTAATAAATACCACAATTCATTCATTCATTCAATCGTATTTATTGAGTGCTTACTGTGTGCAGAGCACTGTACTAAGTGCTTGGGAAGTACAAGTTGGCAACAATTAGAAGCAGTGTGGCCTAGTGGAAAAAGCACGGGCCTGTGAGTCAAAAGGACCTGGGTTCCAATCTCGGCTCCGCCACTTGTCCCCTGTTGGACTTGGGGCAAGCCACTTCTCTGTGCCTCAGTTACCTCATCTGTAAAATGGGGATTACAACTGTGAGCCCCACATGGGACCTGGACTGCGTCCAACTTGATTATCTTGAATCATTTAATACCAAATCAGGAGAAAATCATAACGCCCCACTTTAATTGCATAAAGAGAATTACAGAGATTTAAAATCAGAATACTGATGGAACTTTGTGTTAAAAACATTGCAGGGCGGGTGCAAAGTAGCAGATGCAGAGCAATGCACCCGCAAATGTAAATGGCGACGCTTTCAAAGAGATAAAAACTCTCCAAGTGATGTTAAGAGGAAGAAAAGGAGAGGTGGGAGCTGATTCAAACTCAAAGCAGCATTGATACAGACTGCTAAAAACATCAAGTGTTGTAAAGGAGGACAGAAGAGTATGAAGGAACGAATTTTGAGTCACAAAACGTCAAAATGTTCCCAAAACAAAGCTGCCACCCACAAAGATGGCATAATGGACAATTTCGTATTCAGACGTATTCAGGTTTTCCAAAGCCTCCCAAGAGGACTTTTAAGAGCTTATCTGTTTTTTTCTTCCCCAAATGACATTAATCAAGGACTACAGAAGCTTAAAAATATTTTGAAGTGAATAGAGGCCGCCTCACCCATCTGCTTCTCCCAGTTCCTCTTCTGTTTTCACACTAGTAAAATTTCTGGCCAATAAGCCACCCAAGGAAATGGTCCAGTTCCCTGCTCCCGTTTCTGTCCAAACTTCTAATAATAATAATAATAATTGAGGTATTTGTCAAGAACTGACTATGTGCCAGGGACTCTTCTAAGCGCTGAGGTAGATACAAGATATTCAGGTTGGAAACAGTCCCTGTCCCACATAGGGCTCACCGTCTTAATCCCCATTTTACAGATGAGGGAACTGAGTCACAGAGAAAGTTGTGACTTACCCAAGGTCACACAACAGACAGGATTAGAACCAAGTCCTTTTGACTTCCAGGCCCATGCTCTATCTACTAGGCCACGCTGCTTCTCCCCCTCTAACTTCCTGTCCCATGCCCCCACCAACTCCACAGAGATCACACTCTGCTCTCCCAGCTCATCTTTGACCCTGAGGGCAGGGAATGTGTCTACCAACCCTCTTGTGTTGTCCTCCCCCAAGCACTTAGTACAGTGCTCTGCACACAGTAAGTGCTCAATAAGTACCATCTATGATGATGCTGACCACGCCCATCTCCTCGAGACCCAATAAGACCTTGGTGTTGCAAACATGAGACTCCCTCGTTTCACCTAGTTCCCCGAAGGTATCCAAGGTCCCAGGACTAACTATTGATTAATGTTTACCTCAAGGTTCAGAGCAGGGAACTGTGGGAGGGGAAGAGAGAAGAAAGGGATGGAGATGGACTGATATAACTGGAAGAATGGGGAAATCTAGGTGCTTTGGTAGGAAGGCAAGAAATCGCTGATTATTTTAAAAATAGTCAAAGGTAAGGGGGAAAGGAAATAGGAAAAAGGTCCAGGGGATGAGTATGGGTAGACAAAGAAGGAGGCTACTATTTCCCTGGGAAACAAGATATGAATGCAAAAGATGAGGTAGCGAAGGAGGGAGGGAAGAATGGAGAGAGGGAGGGAGAGGATAGGATCCAGGCCTTAAAGGAGCCAGGCCTAGAGTTAGCTCAATCATTCAATCAATCAATGACATCTATTGAGCACCTACTGTGGGCAGAGTGCTGAACTAAGCACTTGAGAGAGGACAACATGACAGAGTTAGTAGACACATTCTCTGCCCAGGAGGAGCTTAAAGTCATAAAGCACTTACCATGCTTAGTACAATGCCTGGCACCCAGTGAGCACTTAGCAAGTACCATAAAAAAGTGTATGTTCCTTATGGGCAAGGAAATTATTACTTCTCTGTTTCATCTGTCTCCAAGTGCGTAGCAGAGTGCATAGAGCAGACGTTCAGTAAATGCTATTTATTGACAGACTGAGACCAGGCGTAATTCCTGACCCACCCAGGGCTCAAAATCCAATCAATCAATGATAATAATAATGGCATTTGTTAAGTGCTTACTTTGTGCAAAGCACTGTTCTAAGTGCTGGGGATGATACAAGGTGATCAGGTTGTCCCATGTGGGGCTCAGTCTTCATCCACCTTTTACAGATGAGGTAACTGTGGCACAGAGAAGTTAAGTGACTTGCCCACAGTCACACACCTGACAATCGGCAGGGCCAGGATTTGAACCCATGACCTCTGACTCCCAAGCCCTTGATCTTTCCATTGAGCCACGCTGCTTCTCTATATTCTCTAAATATTATCTGCTTCTCTAAATGATATTTATTGAGCACTGACTGTATGCAGAGCACTGTACTAAGCACCTGGGAGAGTACAAAAGAATGAGCAGACACATTCCCAGCCCTAAGAGGGAGTGAGCACAGCCACTTAATCCCTATTTTGCAGAGGAAGAAATGGCAGCCCAGGGAGCTTAAGTTACTTACCCAAGATCACACAGCAAGGCTAGTGGCAGGACTGAGACTAGACTCTGGGCCATGCCGCCACTCCTATCATCCTCTACAGAAGGTGCTTTTGAAATATCCCTCTTTCTAGACTGTGAGCCTGTTGTTGGGTAGGGATTGTCTGTTGCTGAACTGTGCTTTCCAAGCGCTTAGGACAGTGCTCTGCACACAGTAAGCACTCAGTAAATATGATTGAATGAAAGAATGAAAGAAATCCATGGGCTACTCAGAATGCAGGGGAGAGCTTCTCATTCAATCAGTAGTATTTACAGTGTGAAGAGCACTGTGCTAAGTGCTAAGGAGGGTACAACAGAATGAGTAAGCATAATCACTGCCCTCAAAGAATTTGTAGTTGAAAAGTCTTCATAAATTAGACCCATGAAAGGAGGGAAATTCATGAAAATCTGTCACAGGTTTCTGCCTACAGAAGTTCTAGAGTCTGGTTCCATTGTTTTAGGTCTTTAATGAAGTGCCTCCACGATCACTTGCCTACCGCCTTTATGAGGAATAGGTCTCTATTGAGCAGATGTGTAAATGCTCACAATTAAATTGTCTTATCAAATTTTTGCAGCCTATTAAGTTTTTCGATTGAATAGGAAATTATTAGTGTCGGTAACGTGGGAACGAAAGTCTTAAACATGAGGCTAAAAATTAGAGCTGGGAGATCTTCAATCTGGAATTTAGACACGATTCCTGGGCCTCATGGGAGTCTAAGAACATAAGCATCTGATGACAGACCCTGAAGCAATAAAATGCTCAAACAACAGAAAAGACAAGGACAGGCAGCATGGTCTAGTGGAACGAGTCCAGGCCCAGGAGTCAGAGGACCTGGATTCTAATTCTGGCTCGGCCAGCTGCCTGCTGTGTGACCTTGGGTAAGTCACTTCATTTCTCTGGGCCTCAGTTTCTTCATCTGTATAATGGGGATTAAATATTTAGTCTCCATTCTACTGAGACTGTGAGACCAAGAAAGGACAGGGACTATGTCCAACCTGATTATCTTGTATCTAACCTAGTGCTTAATACAGTGCTTGGTGTTTTACGGTACTTGTGCTTGCTATGGATCAAGCCCTGTTCTAAACACTAGGATACGTACAAGTTAATTAACTTGGACACAGTGCCTGTCCCACATGGAACTCACAGTCTAAGGAAGAGGGAGAATAGGTATTTATTCCCCATTTTACAGCTGAGAAACTGAGTCACAGTGAAGTCACACACACACACAAATACACAAAATCAAAACAAAAATCAGGGGGATATCCAGAAGTCAGAATGGATTTGAAAGAATCAAGAAGCAGAGTGGCCTTGTGGAAAGAGCATGGGCTTAGGAGTCAGAGGACCTGGGTTCTAGTCCTGACTCTCCCACTTAGTAAGGAAAATAATAATAACTGTAGTATTTGTTCAGCACTTACTATGTTCCAGGCACTGTACTAAGTGCTGGGGTGGATACAAGCAGATCGGGTTGGACAAAGTCTCTGGCCCACGTGGGGCTCAGAGTCTCAATTCCCATTTTACAGATGAGGTAACTGAAGCACAGAGAAGTAAAGTGACTTGCCCAAGGTCACATAGCAGACACATGGTGGAGCTGGGATTAGAACCCATGACCTTCTGACTCCCAGGCCCGTGCTCTATCCACTATGTCATGCTGCTTCTATGTGTGCTGTGTGGCCTTAGGCAAGTCACTTCACTTCTCTGAACCTCAGTTACCTCATCTATAAAATGGGAATTAAATCCTACTCCCTCCTTCCTAGACTGTGAGCCCCATGTGGTATAGGGATTGTGTCCAAACTGATTAGCTTGTATCTACTCCAGCACTTAGTACAGTGCTCAGCACAAAGTAAGCATTTTTTTAAAAATCATAATCAATTAAGTTGGTTTGATTCAAATGAATACAGCTCCCCCAAATGCCCAGTTTATTTTTGAGTTCTCCTTCTTCTTTATGTATCAATATAATGTTGGTGTGGATAAAATTACACACAAACACTAAACCCTCACTGGCACCATATGCTGCCACCAAACCAATCTGCTAGGATGAAATTCAAAGAGGAAGAGCTGTCGAAACACATCTTGGACAGTTTGCCAGGCATCCTGGATGCCCCAGTTGGAGGCAATTCCATCCTTTCGATTATGTAGGCTCACTCCCACTCATGCAAAGGGACCGGGTCCTGGGTTCCCAACAGCACCCCCCTTTCAGTCATCCTTGGGGAGCAAGCCGTTGGTAACCCCTGGAGCAGAAGCCTTGTTGACTGGATATCAAGCCCTGGGAAATTGCCCAATCTACTAAAATTCTGACTCTGGGGGTGAGGCAGGGACCTTGTCACTAAGAGTGTAAGCCTCATGTGAGACAGGGATTGTGTCATTCATTCATTCAATCATATTTATTGAGTGCTTACTGTGTGCAGAGCAGTGTACTAAGTGCTTGGGAAGTACAAGTCCAACCTGATTAGCTTCTATCCACCCCAGCACTGAGAACAGTGCTTGGCACATAGTAAGCATATAACAAATACTATCATTACTGTTTATATTATTACCATCTTGGGCTCACCAGAGCCCAATGCTTAATAACAGTAATATAATAATGGCATTTGTTAAGCGCTTACTATGTGCCATGCGCTGTTCTAAGCGCTGGGGTAAATACAAAGTAATCAGATTGTCCCACGTGGGGCTCACAGTCTTCATCCCCATTTTACAGATGTAACTGAGGCCCAGGGAAGCTGAGACTTGCCTAAAGTCACACAGCTGATAAGCAGTGGAGTCGGAATTCAAACCCATGACCTCTGACTCCCAAGCCCGTGCTCTTGCCACTAAGCCATGCTGCTTCCCATACTTCAAAGCATTTTTGCTTTAATGGTATGTCTTAAGCATTCACCAAGTGTCATGCAAATAATTTGAGATGCAGAGTAGCTTAGTAAATACAGCACGGGCCAGGGCGTCAGAAGGACCTGGATTCTAATCCCAGCTCACCAGTGGGTCTTCGTTCCATATAATAGTAGACTATGTCTACTTGGGTGGTCCACAGGGTCGAAGGCAGCTGAGAGGTCGAGGAGGATTAGGATGGAGTAGACACCGTTAAATTTGGCAAGAAGGAGATTACCGGTGACCTTTGAGAGGGTGGCGTCAGTGGAGAGAAGGAGATAGAAGTCAGATTGGAGGGGGTCCAGGAGGGAACTGCAGTAATATACTCTCCCAAATACTCATTACAGTGCTCTGCATGCTGTAAGCACTCAATAATGACTCAGTCTGAGTCATCTTGATACTACGGTTGTCAGGAAAATAAAGAACCTCCAATATATGTTATTTCCCGAATGTGGATGTGCATTGGTACAAGAACCTGGGGCAACAAAAGAGCTTTTGTAATTTCTCTCACTTGGAGTTCTCACCATTACATACCGACAAACAGAAATGTCTTCTCAAAAGGCTTTTTGAAAAAGAGTTCTTGAATGGTTGAAATCCATCCTGAGTGCTAATGAAAATGCACGACAAAAAAATGTTTTGGCCTTATTCCTGCCTTAAGAAAAATGGTCCTGGGGACCAAGGGATTTTGTCCTTTATCATTGAGAATTAAGGAAATGAATGTTGAGGGGAATGTGGATGGTTACTGAGCTATCTTTGTTCCTGATGGCTATTTCTAGTAGTCACTCTGTCAGTCATTCAATCATCTTTAATGAGCGCTTACCATGTGCAATGCACTGTACTAGCACTTGGGAAAGTACAAGATAAGACACATTCCCTGCACACAACAAACTTACAATCTAAGGGGGAAACAGACATTAATGTAACGAAATACATGACAGATATGTACATAAGTGCTGCGGGGCTGGGACAGGGGATGAATAAACGGAGCAAGTCAGGGCGGCGCAGAAGACAGTGGGAGAAGACGAAAGGAGGGCTTAGTCAGAGAAGGCCTCTTGCTTCACTAAGGCTTTGAAAGGGAGGAAAGTAATTGTCAGATATGAGGGAGGAGGGCGTTCCAGGCCAGAGGCAGGATGTGGGAGAGAGGTCAGTGACGAGATAGATGAGATCGAGGTACAGGAGTAGTAAGAGTTTCCAGAGTGGGTTTCCACCATTTGGCCTCCTGAGTCAGGGAGAGAGATAATGGTGGCCTGTGGATGCCTATTTGAACGCCTCAATCTCTTCAGAGTCATCCCTTTCCCATCCCAGGTCCCTGTGAATACGGACTCTGCTTCCCACTCAGGGAGCTTTCCAATTTTTCACTGCTAGCCCCCACTACTACCCCACTGGCGTCGCCACCACTTGTGAATTCCAAAGAGGCTCTTGATCTAAATCTATTGCTGTGTTCTCTAGTAGATCATGTAAATGCAAGGCAAGAAAACACCTCTGGCCTGCCTATAATGTGAAGACCAGATTAGAATTTCCATGGCGGTGTGATAGATATGTGGAAGATGAGGCTGTCCATAGTGGGATGGTTGTGACAGAAAATTAGGATGGAATAGAGGCAGTTGGATTTCTCAAGAAGGAGATCATTTGTGACGTTTGAGAGGGTGGTTTCAGTGTAGTGAAGCAGACAGAAGTCATATTGGAGAGGGTCAAGGAGAAACTCTGGGGAGAGGAACTGTCAATGGTGTAGACAACTTTATGTTGCCAACTTGTACTTCCCAAGAGCTTAGTACAGTGCTCTGCACACAGTAAGTGCTCAATAAATACGATTGATGATGATGATAGACAACTTGTCTCAAGGAGTTTAGAGAGGAATGGTAGGAGGGAAAGGGGGTGATAACAGGAGGAAGCAGTGGGGTCAAGGGAGGGTTTTTTTTAGGATAGGAGAGACACGGGCATGTGTGAAAGGAGAGGGGAAGAAGTCATTGGAGAGTGAACAGTTGAAGTTGCCGGTCCCGGAGGGAAGAAGGGAGGGGGCAAATGTTTTGATAAGGTGCAAAGGAATGGGGTCAGATGCACAGGTGGAGGGGGTGGATTTTGAGAGAAGGCAGGAGACCTCCTCTTGAGATACTGCTGGAAAAGATGGGAGAGTTGAAGAAGGGGCAGGAGGAGGGAGGAACTGGAGAGGAGCGGGGGAGATTGAGATTTTAGGGAGATCATGTCTGATCATTTCAATTTTCTCAATAAAGTAGGTGGCCAGGTCATCAGGGATAAGAGATGAGGGATATGGGGGCAATGGTGGTATGAGGAGAGAGTTAAACATCTGGAACAATTGGCGAGGGCAATGGGCATGGGTGTCAATAAAGATGGAGAAATAATTTTGCCGGGCAGGAGAGAGGACAGAGTTAAAGCATGCAAGGATGAGATTGCAAGCTCATCCTTAAACCTGCTCTCAGTCAGGCTAATTTTTTTTCACAGTATTAGTTAAGCACTTACTGTATGCCAGGTATTGCACATAGTAAGCGCTTAATAAATGCCATTATCATTATTATTATTATTATTACTACGCCCCGGGGTGGATACTTGCTAATCAGGTTGGACAAAATCCATGTCTCACATGGGACTCATGGCCTTAACCCCCATTTTACAGAAGAGGTCATAAGGCTCAGAGAAGTGAAGTGACCTGCTTAAGGTCACACAGCGGACAAGTGGCGGAGCTTCCAGAACACAGTCATGGGGTACAGGAGATGAGACATGTGAGTCAGTGGTTTTTCCAGTAGTGGAGATGAGCTGCAGTGAACAGTCCACACTCTCTCACCCATTTCCCCTATGACTATGGCTAAGCAACGTGAGGCAGCTGGCCAGGGTAAGTTTGTTGCAGAGGAATAGAATATTTCTGCCTGCCCACTGGAGGCACGGACACTGCTTTTTTTAATTTATGCTTTTATTTTTCCATGGTATTCGTTAAGCACTCACTATGTGCCAGGCACTCTAGTAAGCACCTGGGTAGATACAAGCAAATCAAGTTGGAGACAGCCCATGTCCCAGGTGGGACACACAGTCATAATCCCCATTTCCCAGAGGTGGGAACTGAGGCACAGAAAAGTGAAGTGACTTGCCCATGGTCATAAAGTAGATGATCAATCAATCAGTGGTATTTATTGAGTGCTTACCATGCACAGAGCACTGTACTAAGCACTTGGAAGAGTACAATACAACAGGATTAGCAGACACATTCCCTGCCCATAACAATTTTACCATCAAGTGGCAGAAGCAGGATTAGAATCCAGTGACTTCTGACTCCCAAGCCTGTGGTCTTTCCACTAAGTCATGCCATTTGTCTTGTGTGTGTGTTCAGGCAAGTCCATGAATTAATCAAGCATATTTATTGAGTGCTTACTGTGTACAGAGCATTGTACAAAGCGATTGGGAAAATACAATACAACAGAGTTGGGAGACACATTCCCTGATCACAACGAGCTCACAGCCTAGAGGGGGAAACAGACATTGATAGAAATAAAGAAATTATGGATATGGACATATGTGCTGTAACTCTGGGGGTGGGAGCAGTGAATAAAGGGAGCAAATAACGGCATGCAGAAGGGAGTGGGAAAAGAGGAAATGAGGGCTTGGGCAGGGAAGGCCGCTTGGAGAAGATGTGCCTCAATAAAGCTTTGAAGGTGGAGAGAGTAATTGTCCATTGGATATGAAGAGGGAGGGCCTTACAGGCCAGAGGCAGGACATCGCTTCTCTGTGCCTCAGTTACCACATCTGTAAAATGGGGATTAAAGCTGGGAGCCCCTTGTAGGATGCATGGACTGTGTCCAACTTAATTACCCCATTTACCCCAGCTATTAGAACAGTGCCTGGCACATAGTAAGTGCTTATCAAATGCCATAAAAAATATGGAGCAACGTTGTGGATTATGTAAACCTTTAGGAATAAAATCCCTGTTCTACTCCCAGACCCCAGAAAGAGTTTTCTATCTACAGGTTTTTCCTCCAGACGTTTTGGACTGGAAGGCAGGGGGTTGGGGAGAAGGAATGTTCTCCTAAATGTTTCTAATCAGAGAACAGAAAATCAGACAGGTGACACACCAAAAAAAACTCTGATCTCAAATTTCTGGCACTTGTTTTCATTTGAAAATGTCAATTGGTGATTTCATTTGAAACATCTCATCTCCAATCCATGGCTCCCATTCTCTAGCAGAGGATATTTAGACAGATGACTACTTATAGGTCTTTTTATTATACACAAGATATTATTTAGCCTTTGCTAAAACATTCAGAACCCCCCAAATTGCAGAGATAATTTGTGAATTTTAATTAAATGACTGCTGAAAAAAGTTATTTTTATCACATCGCATCTTAATACAGCCTCCGGATTAAATAGTAATTAATTTGCCACTGAGGCCTGCTCTTAATCAGTTGTATGTCAGCATACATTTCAACTGACATTTAAATTATAAAGTATAGTGGGATTATCGTATAAATTACCACTTTACAAAAGTCCAAGTAAACATGATATGCACATTGAAGGTGGCATATTATCCTCCTGTTTACTTTTGACATGGTTCTTTGGATTAGAGCCGGTCTCTTTAACTTTGCGCCAACTTCTGCCATTGCATTCTGATGGATCTCCTTTAACGAGGGTTTTGCGGTTTTAAATTTGATCGCCAGAGAACTGAAGTCTCATGACCTCGCTCCCAATCGCCCCTAACCCCACCGCACTTCTGTCCATATCCTTATTCTCTCCCTTTTTCCCTATCCCTAATTTATTTTGATGCCTGTCTCCTCCTCTAGACTATAAACTCCTTGGGGTCGGGGATTGTGTCTACCAATTTTCCCAAGTGCTTACTACAGTGCTCTGCATACTGTCAGAGCTCAATCAATAGATGGTATTTACTGAGTGCTTACTGTGTGCAGAGCACTTTATTAAGTGCTTGGGATAGTACAACAGACTTGGTAGACATGTTCCCTGCCTATAACAAGCAGTGTGGCTCAGTGGAAAGAGCACGGGCTTGGGAGTCAGAGGCTATGAGTTCAAATCCCGGCTCTGCCAATTGTCAGCTGTGTGACTTTGGGCAAGTCACTTCACTTCTCTGTGCCTCAGTTACCTCATCTGTAAAGTGGGGATTAAGACTGTGAGCCCCCCATGGGACAACCTGATCACCTTGTAACCTCCCCAGCACTTAGAACAGTGCTTTGCACATAGTAAGTGCTTAATAAATGTCAAAAAAAAAAGCAAGCACTTGAGGGACTGAAGGTGGGGTGAATATCAGTCAATCTTAACATGTCTAAAACAGAACTCCTTATCTTCCCACCTACACCCTGCCCTTCCCCTGACTTTCCCATCACTGTATACAGCACCACCATCCTTCATGACTCACAAGCCCGTAACCATGGCGTTATCCTTGACTCCTCTCTCTCAGCACTTATTCAATCTATCACTAAATCCTGTCAGTTCAACCATCTCAACATCTCTAAAATCCTCCCTTTCCTCTCCATCCAAACTGCTACTCTGTTAATCCAAGCCCTTATTCTATCCTGCCTGGATTACTGCATCGGCCTCCTTGTTGAACTCCCAGCCTCCTGTCTCTCCCCACTCCAGTGCATACTTCACGCTGCAGCCGGATCGTTTTTCTACAAAACCATTCAGTAAACATTTCCCCACTCCACAAGAACTTCCAGTGGTTGCCCATCCACCTCCACATCGAACAAAAATTCCTTACCATCAGGGTTCAGTGAGTAGGTTGGCATTAGAGGAGTAAAGTGTGTGGGTTGGGCTGTACCAGGAAATCAGGCTCCTGTGCCTCAGTTACCTCATCTGTAAAATGGGGATTAAAACTATGAGCCCCCTGTGAGACAACCTGATCACCTGGTAACCTCCCCAACGCTTAGAACAGTGCTTTGCACATAGTAAGCGCTTAACAAATACCATTATTATTATTATTATTATTATTATTGTTATTATTATTGAGTGCTATCTGTGCTGTGATGGCCGAGGGGTTAAGGCATTGGACTTGAAATCCAATGGGTTTTTCCCACGCAGGTTGGAATCCTGCTCACAGCAAATTTCTTTCAAGCGCGGAAGTGCCAATATTGTCCTTTCCCTTCTAGACTGTAAGCTCGTTGTTGGGTAGGGACCGTCTCTATGTGTTGCCAATTTGCACTTCCCAAGCGCTTAGTACAGTGCTCTGCACACAGTAAGCGCTCAATAAATGCGATTGAATGAATGGAATATGCAGAGCACTGTACTAAGCGCTTAGAAGAGCACAAATATGATTTTCCTGTACCACATCTATCTGAGTGGGAATTTAATGGACTGTTTCCTGATTGAAATGGCCTTCCTGGAGGCACCAGCCTCCTTTCTGATCTCCCACCCTCCTGTCTCTCTCTGCTTCAGTCTATACTTCACTCTGCTGCCCGGATTATCTTTCTACAGAAATGTTCTGGGCATGTCACCCCCTCCTCAAAAATCTCCAGGGGTTCCCTATCAACCTCCATATCAAGCAAAAACTCCTCACTATTGGCTTCACAGCTCTCCATCACCTTGCCCCCTCCTACCTCACCTCCCTTCTCTCATTCTACAGCCTAGTCCACACACTCGGCTCCTCTTGTACTAACCTTCTCACTGTGCCTCGTTCTTACCTGTCCTGCCATCGACCCCTGGCCCACGTCCTACCTTTGGCCTGGAATGCCCTCCCTCCTCAAATCTGCCAAACTAGTAACACTTTCCCCCTTCAAAGTCCTACTGAAAGCTCACCTCCTCCAGGAGGCCTTCCCAGACTGAGCTCCCTCTTTTCCTCTACTCCCCCTTCCCACCCCTCCCCATCACCCCAACTTGCTCCCTTTGCTCTATCCACCTCCCCGTCCCACAGCACTTGCGGGGTGTGCATATTTATAATTATAATTCTATTTATTTTTATTAATGATGTGTACATATCTATAATTCTATTTATTTATAATGATGAAGCCTTGTTTACGTGTTTTGATGTTTGTCTCCACCCTTCTAGACTGTGAGCCTGCTGTTGGGTAGGGACCGTCTCTACATGTTGCTAACTTGTACTTCCCAAGCACTTGGAACAGTGCTCTGCACACGGTAAGCGCTCAGTAAATACAATTGAATGAATGAATGAATGAATTGTACTTCCACAGCGCTTAGTACAGTGCTCTGCACACAGTAAGTGCTCAATGAATACGATTGAATGAATTGCCCAAGGTCACACAGAATGCACATGGTGGAGCTGGAATTAGAACCCAGGTCTCCTGAATCCCAGGCCTGTGGTCTTTCCACTAGGCCAGGCCGCCTCTTAATTTAATGTACAATTTATTGTGCATATATGCATAAGTACCGAGGATGGGTGTAAATACAAGAGGAGGTGGGATTTTGAGAGCTTTGAAAATGATTATGTCCATCATTAGCAGAATGCTTTACATTCTTGCACTTCATTGTAGGCAGGGAACGTGTCTGTTATATTGTTAGAGTGTACTCTCCCAAGCTCTTAGTAGAGTGCTCTGCACACAGCATTCAGTAAATATGATTGATTGATCATTTTACTGTGTAATACATAGTAAACTGCAAAAGTACAAAGCACAGTAGAGTGAGGCTGAGGTAGAGACCGGGAAGCATAGCAAGCGGCATTTTGCTGTGACTGATGCCCTGCAAATGCCCACAGCCATTTCCTCTTCTCCCTCTCAAACCCCATTCTTCCTTCGACCTTCCCATCACTGTTGATAAATACCACTATACTCTCTGTCTCACAAACCCACAACCCTGCCACTATCCTTAACTCTTCCCTCTCCTTCAACCCCTGTACTCACTCAGTCACCAAATCCTGCCAGTTCTATTTTCACACCATCTCCAGAATCTGTCTCTTCCTAGTCTAGTGGATAAAGCACCGGCCTGGGAGTCAGAAGGCCACAGGTTCTAATCCCGGCTCCGCCACTTGTCTGCTCTGTGATCGTGGGCAAGCCACTTCACTTCTCTGGGCCTCAGTTAGCTCATCTGTAAAATGGGGATTAAGACTGTGAGCCCGACATGGGACAACCTCATCCCCGCTCTGCCACATGTCTGCTGTGTGACCCTGGACAAGTCACTTAACTTCTTTGAGCCTCAGTTACCTCATCTGTAAAATAGGGATTAAGATTGTGAGCCCCATGTGGGACAACCTGATCACCTTGTATCCCCCCCAGCGCTTAGAACAGTGCTTTGCACATAGTAAGCACTTAACAAATGCCATCATCCTTATTATTATTATTATTACCCCAGCGCTTAGAAGAGTGCTTGGAACATAGTAAGTGCTTAACAAATATCCTAATGATTATTATTATTATTATTATAACAATAATTATGGCATTTGCTAAACACTTCCTGTGTGCCAGGAGCTGTAGTAAGCACTGGGGTGGATACAAGCTAATATAGTCCCTGTCCCACATGGGGCCAAAGTCTCAATCCCCATTTTACAGATGAGGTCACTGAGGCACCGAGAAGTTAAGTGACTTGCCCAAGGTCACACAGCAGACAAGTGGCAGAACCTGGATTAGAACCCAAGTCCTTCTGACTCCCAGGCCCATGCTCTATCCATCATCCATCAATCGTATTTATTGAGTGCTTACTGTGTGCAGAGCACTGTACTAAGCGCTTGGGAAGTACAAGTTGCAACATATAGAGACAGTCCTTACCCAACAGTGGGCTCACAGTCTAAAAGACTGCTCTATCCACTATGCCATGCTGCTTCTCAGGTACAAAAAGATGTTAGAGCCTGGCGACGGATTTGGGAGCTAATTAAGTTGGAACATTATGCCTGCACCCATCAACTTCCTCTCTATTTCCTTCAGAGCCCTTGGCGAGTGAGAAGTTATCATCCTCACTTCACATTTTCCTTCGCTCTCCTTCTAGACTGTCAGCTCACTGCGGTTAGGGAGGTGCCTACCAACTCTGTCATATTGGACTCTCCCAAGTGCTTAGCTCAGTTCTCTGCTCATGGTAAGAGCTCGATAAATATGACTGAATGATTGATTCAGGCTGCAACCACAGCTCCACTGTGCTGAACAGGAATATTTAAAATAATAACTGTAATAATGATAATTGTGATATTTGCTAAGCACCGAACTCTGTGCCAAGCCCTGCACTGAGCACTGGAGATGGTGAAATCTCTGACTTACAGAGGAGGGAACTGAAGCACAGAGAGGTCAGGTGACTTGCCCAAGATCACATAGTAAGCAAGCGGCAGAACTGGGATTAGAATCCAGGTCCTCTGCCTTTAAGATCCCTGCTCTTTCCATTAGGCCAGATTAAAACATGAGATTAAATCCCACGATAAAGTCATTCATTCGTTCAGTCGTATTTACTGAGTGCTTACTGTGTGCAGAGCACTGTACTAAGCGCTTGGGAAGTACAAATCGGCAACATATAGAGATGGTCCCTACCCAACAACGGGCTCAGAGTCTAGAAGGGGGAGACAGACAACAAAACAAAACACGTAGACAGGCGTCAATACCATCAGAATTCCCAGCCACTTTGCTCTAAAATCTCTTCCTTTAATCAATCAATCAATCAATCGTATTTATTGAGCGCTTACTATGTGCAGAGCACTGTACTAAGCGCTTGGGAAGTACAAATTGGCATCACATAGAGACAGTCCCTACCCAACAGTGGGCTCACAGTCTAAAAGGGGGAGACAGAGAACAGAACCAAACATACCAACAAAATAAAATAAGTAGGATAGAAATGTACAAGTAAAATAAATAAATAAATAAATAAATAGAGTAATAAATATGTACAACCATATATACATATATACAGGTGCTGTGGGGAAGGGAAGGAGGTAAGACGGGGGGATGGAGAGGGGGACGAGGGGAGAGGAAAGAAGGGGCTCAGTCTGGGAAGGCCTCCTGGAGGAGGTGAGCTCTCAGCAGGGCCTTGAAGGGAGGAAGAGAGCTAGCTTGGCGGATGGGCAGAGGGAGGGCATTCCAGGCCCGGGGGATGACGTGGGCCGGGGGTCGATGGCGGGACAGGCGAGAGCGAGGTACAGTGAGGAGATTAGTGGTGGAGGAGCGGAGGGTGCGGGCTGGGCAGTAGAAGGAGAGAAGGGAGGTGAGGTAGGAGGGGGCGAGGTGATGGACAGCCTTGAAGCCCAGGGTGAGGAGTTTCTGCTTGATGCGCAGATTGATCGGTAGCCAGCAGCAATCATCATCTCTATCTATCATGCTCTCCTAAGTGCTTAGTACAGTGCCCTGTATACAGTAGATTATAAACTCCACAAGGGTAGGGAGTTTATTGTCCTCACCCAAGTGTTCAGTATAGTGCTCTGCACAGAGTAAAAGCTCAATAAATTCCATTGATCGGTTGACTGTTGTACATAAATGGGGGTGAAAACCTGATAAAGGGGATATGCTTTCCTCATGTAAGCAGTGGACTGTGCAATGTGGCTGAGGGTACACTCCCCTGCTGTCAGAATCAGTCAATCAATCGATGACATTTATTGAGTGCTTACTGTGTGCACAGCATTATAGTAAGCATCTGGGAGAGTACGTTATAACAGAGTTGGCAGACACGTTCCCTGCCCACCAGGAGCTTATGATCCAGAGAGTAAGTCAGGCATTAAAATAAATTATGGGTCTGTACCTAAGTGCTGTAGAGTGACTATCAAATACTTATCGGGGACAGATCCAAATGCATACTCAGAGGACATGGGTTCTAATCCCGGCTCTGCCACTTTTCTGCAGTGTGACCTTGGGCAAGTGACTTAACTTCTCTGTGACTCAGTTACCTCATCTGTAAAATGGGGATTAAGACTGTGAGCCCCACATGGGACAACCTGATTACCGTGTATCTACCCCAGCGCTTAGAACAGTGCTTGGCATATAGTAAGTGCTTAACAAATACCATCATTATTATAGACTAGATCCAAGTGCCAGTAAATGAGACAAACCCGAGGTCTGCTTGTGTGTACACTAGGTGATTTGGCATGCCCAAGGCCTCAGGGTAGAAATCACTGGAATACCATTCCCTTGGCCAAACTGGTGAGATAATATAGGGGCTAGAGGAAGCTGACAACAGGAAGGGAGAAACACTGATTGGAAACACAATAGGGATGAGTGATCTAGCTAGGGGAAGCAGCATGGCTCAGTGGAAAGAGCACGGGTTTTGGAGTCAGAGGTCATGAGTTCAAACCCCGGCTCCACCAATTGTCAGCTGTGTGACTTTGGGCAAGTCACTTAACTTCTCTGTGCCTCAGTTCCCTCATCTATAAAATGGGGATTAAGACTGTGAGCCCCCCGTGGGACAACCTAATCACCTTGTAACCTCCCCAGTGCTTAGAACAGTGCTTTGCACATAGTAAGTGCTTAATAAATGCCATCATCATTATTATTATTATTATTATTAGAGAGGCAGAGTGGCCTAGTAGAAAGATCACAGGCCTGGGAGTCAGGAAACCCAAATTCCAGTCCCAGGTCTGTCACTAGTGACCCTCTGGGTGACCGTGGGTCACTTCACCTCTCTGGGCCTCCGTTTCCTCATCTGTAAAATGGGAGATGACCCCCCTGCTTCGGGGCTGGGTCAGAGCAGAGATTAGTATTCGGGTCTCCTTACTCCTTGGCCTGAGCTCTTTCTGCTGGACCATGCTACAACCAATACGGTTATTTCAGCTCATAAATAAATGGTCAAGTGGGTAGAATGGGTATAACTGAGAAATGTCCGCGAAAGCACATTTTGTGAATTAATCAAGGAAGGCTCCCTGAGGGAGGTAGGCTTTTAGGAGGATTTGGACAAGGAAGGCGGAGATGCACCGTTAATGTTCTTCCATGGAGTACATAGTCCTGGCTCTGTCACTGGCCTGCTGTGTAACCTTGGCCAAGTGATTCACCCTCTCTGCACCTCCATTTCCTCTTTTGTACAGAGGAGACCAGATCCCATTTTGCAGATTGTTTCTGGAGTGTGGTTCAGAGACTGCCTCTGATGCTCTAAGTTTTTCCCCCAGCACTTAACACAGTGCTCACCATTCAGTTAGTGCTCAGCAAATACCAGAAACCAGAAAACAGACTGCTCTCCCGTGAAAGCCAGAAGACTTGGGATGGAGAATCAATCAATCAAATAATCAATCAGTGGTATTTATTGAGCACTTATTGTGTGCAGAGCCCTGTACTAAGCACTTGGGAGAATACAATACAACTGAGTTGGTAGACACATTCCCAGCCCACAACAAGCTTACAGTCTAGGAGGAAACAAACATCAATATAAATAAATGAATTATAGATATAGTAAATTACAGATAACTAGTGGTATGTTTCTTAGACTCTGGAGGAGAACCCCGTTCCCAGTTGGAAGCCCCTCTTCAAAGAAGGTCCCCAAACAGCAGTTTATGTCCATAATCTAGTATCCTGCCATTTCCCTTAGCTGTAATTGATTTTAATGTCTGCCTCCTCCTCTAGACTGGAAGCTCTTCGAGGGCAGGAATCGTGTCTACCAACTCTGGTGTACTCTCCCAAGCGCTTAGTCCAGTGCTCTGCACACAGTAAGTGCTCAATAAATGTCACTGATCAATTGATTGATTGGTCGATTACTAGTATGTGAGATTTCAAGATACTCGAAGAGCACAGAAAGGTCCAACAAAAATGTTTGATCTGATGCCATTTGCAACTCAAGAGAGTTGGATAACTTAGTAGCAGTTTGAGTAGGAGTATTGACAGTATTTATCAAGTGCTTACTACGTGCAAAGCACCAAACTAATTGCCAGAAAGGATCCACAATACACGAGTGGGAATTAGACACGGTTCCTGGTCCTCGAGGAATGTCAGGGTGGGAAGAATGGACTGGGAAGAGACACATCAGGAAAGATGAAATAGTAAGACACTAAAACAACATAAAAAAGACAAATCCCACAAAATCAAAATAAGTGGCCCAGGTTCCCTACACTACGCTCAACACCACAAGTCTCCCCCAAATTGCACCTAATCTGGCATCTACAATGTCTGGAAGACGCAAAAGATTTCCTGTTTTTGAATGGCTGAAATTGAAAAGCACTGTCATTTCCCTTAAATACATTCTTTTGAATAAAACATCTATTCCTGGTGCCAGCAGCAGGCTTCTAAACATGTTCAAGATGACATGATTGATAACAAGTAGGCCGCTTCAAGATGTTTCTAATTTCATCTCTCTGGTTTAAGAATGTTAAATTTTCTATCATGATGTATGGTGTAATAATAAGGTGTCCTTGAACTGAAGTTATTTATTTATGCTCTGCTTTGGCAGATGAATATTAACTACTGAGAAAATTCACAAACCAATTAGTAAAGGCTAAAAACGCCTCTGTGAATGAATATTAAAGAAAAGATCGTCTGAACGCCTCATCCCATCCAACTAGGGCAAAGGCTCATCTTGACGGACATCAGACCCTCTGAGACTCAGTCCCCGTTGACCTGAAAGGGAAACTAATTGTCTTAGTTCAATAATAATAATGATAACAGTGGTATTTGTTAAGTACTTACGATGTACTAACCACTGTACTAAGCGCTAAGGGAGAGTCAGCCTTTGTCAGCTGTCTGACCT
This sequence comes from Tachyglossus aculeatus, assembly GCF_015852505.1. NCBI lineage: Eukaryota > Metazoa > Chordata > Mammalia > Monotremata > Tachyglossidae > Tachyglossus > Tachyglossus aculeatus. The sequence goes on from NC_052101.1 coordinate 132,881,868, forward strand.
GGGCAAGTCACTTCACTTGTCTGGGCCTCAGTTTCCTCATCTGTAAAATGGGGATTAAATACCTGTTCTCCCTCTTCCTCAGGCTGTGAGTCCCCTCTGGGCAGGCACTCTGGCTGATCTGTGATCTGTGCTGTATCTATCAAGTGCTAATACAGTGCTTAGCACATAATATGTGTTTAATCAAGACCATAAACAGCATTCTTCTTACTCTCAAATGGGATCTTCTAGACTGTGAGCCCATTGTTGGGTAGGGACCATCTCTATATGTTGCCGACTTGTACTTCCCAAGCGCTTAATACAGTGCTGCGCACACAGTAAGCAATCAATAAATATGATTGAATGAATGACTTACAGTCTAAATAGGAGGGAGAACAGGGATTGAATCCCCATTTTAAAGATGAAGAAATTGAGGCACAGAGAAGTTAAGTAACTTGCTCAAAACCAGACAGCAGGCAAATGACAGAGTGTAGCCTAGTGAAAATGGCATGGGCCCGGGAATTGGAGAAGTGGGTTCTTATCCCGGCTCTGTAACCTTTGAGCTGTGTGACACTGGGAAAGTCACTACACTTCTCTGTGGCTCAGTTTCCTCATCTCTAGAATGGGGCTTAAGAGAGCTTCTCCCTCCTACTTAGACTGTGAGTTCTGCATGGGACAGAGATTATGTCCATCCTGATTATCTTGCACATACTAATGTGCTTGGGGCACAGTAAGTGCTTAAGAAATACAATTATTATTATTTTACTTTTACCGTACTCTCTTGAGGGAGCTCTGCACACAGTACAGGCGCAATCAAAATGAAAGAATGGCTGACTGAAGGGATGAATGAATGGATGGATCAATGGATGAATGAATGGAATGATGGATGATTGGGTGAATGGATGAATGAATGGATGGATTGGTGGATGAATGAATGAATTGCTGGATGGATGGATGGATGGATGGATGGATGGATGGATCAGCGAGAAGCAGCTTGGCCTAGTGGAGTCAGAAGGACCTGGGTACTAATCCTGGCTCCACCACTCATCTGCTGTGTGACCTTGGGCAAGTCACTTCACTTCCCTGTGCCTCAGTTCCCTCATCGGTAAAATGGGGATTAAGACTGTGAGCCCCAAGTGGGACATGGACTGTGTCCAACCTGATTAGCTTGTATCTACTCCAACATTTAGAACAGTGCCTGGCACACAGTATGTGCTTAACAAATACCATAAAAAAAATCAATGGATGAACAAATGAATGGATGGATGGATGAATGATAAAAGAATGAATGAATGTCTTTCAGGCCCAAGATTCCAAGTCTCAGTTCCTTCTCTCTGTTTTCAGCATTGAGGAGGTAGTTTTGCCCCACCTTGCCACTCTGGGTTATCAGAAGTGTGATGCCCACAGGTCCCATGATGGAAGATTGAGAGAAAACAAACTAATGCAGAGTCCCCAGAAATAAAACAGGCTGTAAGTTTGCCCTCTGTTTGAGAGCACGAATAGCCAACCTGGGATTTCATATTCAGTCTGCAAATGATTCTTCCCCCAAACTCTGAGTGCCAATCTGCAAGGGTGCATTTTCTAGACCTTTGCTAATTTTTAATAATTTCATGACAGCTCCTTATTCAAATCACGTAAGCACTGTGGTAGATACAAGCTAATCAGGTCAGCCACATGGAGCTCACAGTCTTAATCCCCGTTTTCCAGATGAGGTAACTGAGGCCCAGAGAAGTGAAGCAAATGGCCCAAGGTCACGTGGCAGACAAGTGGCAGAGCCGGAATTAGAACCCAGGTCCTTCTGGCTCCGAGGCCCTGCCTCTTTCCACTAGGCCACGCTGCTCCTCACATCTACCTGACTCATTGGCAAAATGCACTCACCTCCAAGTTTCAGCCCCCATCCCAGGAGGGACTGTACTTTCCAAGTACTTAGTACAGTGCTCTGCACACGGTAAGCGCTCAATAAATACAATTGAATGAATGAATGACTGTAGTTCTCATCTTTCCCTCTTCAACCCTCACTCCTGCTGTTCCCCCAACCGGGAACTCCTCCCTCCCCACATAATCATGAGGTGGGCCAAATTCCCAGCAACATCAACCCTTCAGCTGCCTCTGGCACTTGTGTATTTATCATTTATGTCCACCTTCAGCACGTGTGAATAAATGTAGTTGACTGAATAATAGCAACAACCGTGGTATTTGTCCGGTGTTGTGTACCAATGCTGAGAAGCAGCATGGCTCAGTGGAAAGAGCCCGGGCTTGGGAGTCAGAGGTCATGGGTTCAAATCCCAGCTCTGCAACTTGTCAGCTGTGTGACTTTGGACAAGTCACTTCACTTCTCTGTGCCTCAGTTCCCTCATCTGTAAAATGGGGATTAAGACTGTGAGCCCCCTGTGGGACAACCTGATCACCTTGTAACCTCCCCAGCACTTAGAACAGTGCTATGCACATAGTAAGCACTTAATAAATGCCATTATTATTATTATTATTATTACCAAGCACTGTGCTAAGTGTGGGGTCAACACAAGACCATCAGGTCAGGCACTGACCAGAACATTCTGCACTGGTCATCCCCACTCTGGTCTTGTTGTTGGTTTGGGGTTGTTGTCTTTTTAACAGTATCTAAGCACTTATCATGTGTCAATCACTGGACTAACCATTGGGGTAGGTGAAATAATCGATTTGGACACACTCCCTGTCCCACATGGGGCTCACTTAATGGAAGGTTGAAAAGTGAAGTCTTCTGAGACTGAGTCGGTCCCGGCTTTCAGACAGATGAATAGGCTTCCTTTGAGCCTTGGGACGACCCAGCTCTGTTTTGCCAACCGATCAATCGGTGATATTAATTAAGCAAGTACTGTGTGCTGAGAACTGGATTAAGCACTGGGGAGGGTAGGAGACATGATCTCTGCCCACTGGGAGCTTTTGATCTAACGGGTAATGCTGACAAGGAAATCATTAACAGAAAGGAGTAAGAAGTGGTCAAGGAGTCTTGTCACACTGTCGAGTCATGTCTGACCCAAAGTGATGCTATGGACACATCTCTCCCAGAACACCCCATTTCCATCTGCAATCATTCTGGTAGTGTATCCATAGAGTTTTCTCGGTAAAAATATGGAAGTGGTTTACCATCGCCTCCTTCCGTGCAGTAAACTTGAGTCTCCACCCTCGATTCTCTCCCATGTTGCTGCTGCCCAGCACAGGTGAGTTTTGATTTGTTGCAGATTGCCTTCCACTCGCTAGCCACTGGCCAAGCTAGGAATGGAATGGGTAGGCCTCTGCTTGACTCTCTCTCCTGTAGTGGAGACTGGTAGAATACTGGAAAACTCTCCAGGTGTGACCTTGAGGGGGATCAAGAAGTAGAATGTGTAAACAGAGATCTAAAAAAGTCTGATTGAAGAGGATAGGAGGATAAAAGTGCCGAGATGATAGTTAAGAGGATGTCATCCTGGAAAGAGAAATGATCATCGGGAAAGGTTCCTGAAATAATAATGATAACTATGGTACTTGTTAAGAACTTACTACATACCAGGCACTGTAATAAGTGTTGAGGTGAATGCAAGCAAATCGAGTTGGACACAGTCCCTGTCCCACTTGGGGGTCACGGTCTTAATTCCCATTTTACAAATGAGGTAACTGATGCACAGAGAAGGGAAGTGACTTGCCCAAGGTCATACAGAAGACAAATGGTGGAACCTGGATTAGAACCCAAGTCCTTCTGACTCCCAGGCCTGTGTTCTATCCAGTAGGCTGCACTGCTTTTCAGTGGACGAGCTGAGATTTTAAGAGGGTTGGGAAGCTGGGGAGAGCTGAGATCTGCTGGGTTTTGTGGGAAGAGAGAGTTTGTGGCAGGTTGGAAGGGTATAAGCTCTATCCACTCCCTCCTTCCCTATCCACTCTCTTCTCCTACTGCCTCCTCGGTTGGCCTTTTCGGTTCCTCTAATTCATTCATTCATTCATTCAATCGTATTTATTGAGTGCTTACTGTGTGCAGAGCACTGTACTAAGCACTTGGGAAGTACAAGTTGGCAACATATAGAGACGGTCCCTACCCAACAGTGGGCTCACAGTCTAGAAGGGGGAGACAGAGAACAAAACAAAACATATTAACAAAATAAATAGAATAAATATGTACAAATAAAATAGAGTAATAAACAAGTACAAACATATATACATATATACAGGTGCTGTGGGGAGGGGAAGGAGGTAAGGCGGGGGGGGGGAGGGGGAGGAGGGGGAGAGGAAGGAGAGGGCTCAGTCTGGGAAGGCCTCCTCCAGGAGGTGAGCTCTCAGTAGGGCCTTGAAGGGAGGAAGAGAGCTAGCTTGGCGGTTGTGCGGAGGGAGGGCATTCCAGGCCAGGGGAATGACGTGGGCCGGGGGTCGACAGCAGGACAGGCAAGAATGAGGCACGGTGAGGAGATTAGCAGCAGAGGAGTGGAGGGTGCGGGCTGGGCTGTAGAAGGAGAGAATGGAGATGAGGTGGGGGGGCGAGGTGATGGAGAGCCTTGAAGCCAAGGGTGAGGAGTTTTTGCCTGATGTGTAGGTTGATTGGTAGCCACTGGAGATTTTTGAGGAGGGGAGTAACATGCCCAGAGCGTTTCTGTACAGAGATAATCCGGGCAGCAGCGTGAAGTATGGATTGAAGTGGGGAGAGACAGGAGGATGGGAGATCAGAGAGGAGGCTGATACAGTAATACAGACGGGATAGGATGAGAGCTTGAATGAGCAGGGTAGCGGTTTGGATGGAGAGGAAAGGGCAGATCTTGGCAATGTTGCAGAGCTGAGACCGGCAGGTTTTGGTGACGGCTTGGATGTGAGGGGTGAACGAGAGAACGGAGTCAAGGATGACACCAAGGTTGCGGGCTTGTGAGACGGGAAGGATGGTAGTGCCGTTAACAGTGATGGGAAAGTCAGGGAGAGGGCAGGGTTTGGGAGGGAAGACAAGGAGTTCAGACTTGGACATTTTGAGTTTTAGGTGGCGGGCAGACATCCAGATGGAGATGTCCTGAAGGCAGGAGGAGATGCGAGCCTGGACGGAGGGAGAGAGAGCAGGGGCAGAGATGTGTGAAGAGTCTGTGAAGCCAAGGTTGGATAGCGTGTTGAGGAGAAGGGGGTGGTCCACAGTGTTGAAGGCAGCTGAGAGGTCGAGGAGGATTACGATAGAGTATGAGCCGTTGGATTTGGCAAGCAGAAGGTCATTGGTGACCTTTGAGAGGGCAGTTTCCGTGGAATGTAGGGGACAGAAGCCAGATTGGAGGGGGTCGAGGAGAGAGTTGGCGTTCCTTCTCTCACTGAGCCTTGTTTCTTGCCTCTCAATCGATCAATCAATCAATCACTCATATGTATTGAGCACTTACTGTGTACAGGGCACTGTACTCGTCGCTTGGGATACGACAACACAAAAATATAACAGACACATTCCCCTCCCATAACAAGCTTACATTCTAGAGCCAGGAGACGTGACTAGAACCCAGGTCCTCTGACTCCCATGCCTGGGTTCTTTCCACTAGGCTGCACTGCTCTCTCTCTCTGTCTCTCTCTCTCTCTCTCTCTCTCTCTGTCTCTCTCTCTCTCCTCATTACCAGAAGGACATGCCCGAGGGGAAACCCTACCTCCTCTCTCTGCATCACCTGAAGCGGTGATGGGAAGGAAAGGCTGCTTCCCCACAGAGCCCCGAGGTGTCAGTCAGAGACCTCGGGGGTGGACACCCCGTTTCCACCTAGGAAAAGTAGATGCCCACCAAATTCACCAAAATTCTGTCAGGAGCCCATCCCTGCAGAGACTCGGGAAAAAAAAAATCAGACAGGCTCTCCCGACACCGCCCCCCTCCCAGCTTCCCCCCCCCCCCCCCCCCCCCACCAACAGGATAAATGAACGAGGATAAAAATAGAAAGAAGGGAAATGGGACGAGAGCAGCTTCACTGCAGGTGTGAATTGCTGTTCCTGGGTGTTACATCTCAGTAAACATAATAAATACTTTGTGGAGAGTGTCTGCCTTCCAATCAGTGAGACCAACGTGCCTTGACTACCAAGTCCTCTCTCTGGGTGGAGAAAGACAGAGCCCAGGGACCTGGGAGAGGGCTCACAATCAGGCCTGACTTCCTCCTACCTGGAATTTATGGGATTGTCGCTCTTCCCCCCCCCCGAACAGAAGCTCCTGGTGGGCAGGAATCATGTCTATCAACTCCATCGTACTCTTCTGCATCAACCCAGCCCGCACACTTTGCTCCTCTATAGCCGACCTGCTCGCTGTACCTCGATTTTGTCTATCTCTCTGCCCACGCCATGCTCACGGTCTCCCTCTGACCTGGAACTCTCTCCCCCTTCAGATCCGCTATAACACCACTCTCCCCACCTTCAAAGCCCTCCTAAAATCATATCTTCTCCAAGCGGCTTCTAGACTGTAGACTCACTGTGGGCAGGGAACGTGTCTACCAGCACTGTTACACTGTACTCTCCTAAACTGGTTGTATTTGTTTTCCCTCCAATGTATACAGAAGCAGCATGGCTTAGTGGAAAGAGCAAAGGCTTGGGAGTCAAAAGGTCGTGAGTTCTAATCCGTCTCCGCCACTGATCAGCTGTGTGACTCTGGGCAAGTCACTTCACTTCTCTGTGCCTCAGTTACCTCATCTGTAAAATGGGGATTAAGACTGTGAGCCCCACGTGGGACAACCTGATTACCTTCTATCTCCCCCAGCAATTAGAACAGTGCTTGGCACGTAGTAAGCATTTAACAAATACCAACATTATTATTATTATTATTATTAAGTGCTTAGTACAGTGCTCTGCACACAGTACATACCCAATGAGTAGGATTGATTGATTAAGGGGCCTTCTCCAACTAAGCCCTCATTTCCCCTAATTCCTCTCCCTCCTGCTTCAGCTATATGTTTGGGTCTGTTCCCCTTAAACACTTGGATAATCACCCCACATCCAGCCCCACAGCACTTATGTCCATTTCCTTCTGCTCTGATGCTTCCCCTATCTGGTAATTGATCGCCAAGATCTGCTCTTTCTTCTCCATCCAAACCGCTACCTTGCTGGTTCAATCTCTCATCCTATCCCGCCTGGATTATTACATCAGCTTCCTCTCTGATCTCCCATCCTCCTGTCTCTCCCCGCTTCAGTCTATACTTCACACTGCTGCCCAGATCATCTTTGTGCAGAAACGCTCTGGGCATGTCACTCCCCTCCTCAAAAATCTACAGTGGCTACCAGTCAACCTATGCATCAAGCAAAAACTCCTCACTCTCGGCTTCAAGGCTCTCCATCACCTCGCCCCCTCCTACCTCACCTCCCTTCTCTCCTTCTCCAGCCCAGCCGGCACCCTCCGCTCCTCTGCCGCTAACCTCCTCAATGTGCCTTGTTGTCGTCGGTTCCCCCGTCGACCCCCGGCCCACATCCTCCCCCTGGCCTGGAATGCCCTCCTTCCACACATCCCCCAAGCTAGCTCTCTTCCTCCCTTCAAAAACCTACTGAGAGCTCACCTCCTCCAGGATGCCTTCCCAGACTGAGCCCCCTCCTTTCTCTCCCCTTCCCCATTCCCCCCGCCCTACCTCCTTCCCCTCCCCACAACACCTGTATATATGTCTGTACAGATTTATTACTCTATTTTACTTGTACATATTTACTATTCTATTTATTTTGTTAATGACGTGCATCTAGCTTTACTTCTATTAATTCTGATGACTTGACACCTGCCCACATGTTTTATTCTGTTGTCTGTGAGCCTTCTAGACTGTGAGCCCGTTGTTGGGTAGGGACCGTCTCTACATGTTGCCAACTTGTACTTCCCAAGCACTTAGTACAGTGCTCTGCACACAGTAAGCACTCAATAAATATGATTGAATGAATGAATGAATGAATTTTAGTGTTTGTCTCCCCCCTACGTTGTAAGCTCCTTGAGGATAGGGATCGCATCTGCTATTCACTTGTACTCTTCTAATTGCTTAGTACTGGGCTCTGCACAGAGTAAATGCTCAATAAATGTCATTGATTGATGATGACAGAGATTCATTCATTCATTCAATCATATTTATTGAGCGCTTACTGTGTGCAGAGCACTGTACTAAGCACTTGGAAAGTACAAGTTGGCAACATATAGAGACGGTCCCAACCCAACAACGGGCTCACAATCTAGAAGATAATGATTATTATTATTGTTATGGTACTTGTTAATAATAAAATAATAATGATGGTATTTGTTAAGCGCTTACTGTGTGCCCAGCACTGTTCTAAGCACTGGAGTAGATGCAAGGTAATCAGGTTGTCCCACGTGGGGCTCACAGTCTTAATCCCCATTTTACAGATGAGGTAATTTAGGTATAGAGAATAATAATAATAATAATGGTATTTGTTAAGCGCTTACTATGTGCCAAGCACTGTTCTAAGTACTAGGGTAGATACAAGGTAATCAGTTCGTCCCACGTGTCCCATTTTACAGATGAGGGAACTGAGGCCCAGAGAAGTTGTGTCTTGCCCAAAGCCACACAGCTGATAAGTGGCGGAGTTGGGATTAGACCCCATGACCTCTGACTCCCCAGCCTGCACTCTTTCCACTAAGCAAGTGCTCACTATGTGCCAAGGACAGTACTGAGCACTTGGGTAGACAGAAGATCCAGTCCCTGTCCCACATGGGGCTAAAGGTCTAAATAGGAGGGAGTGGACTTTAATCCCTATTTTACAGATGATGGAACTGAAGCCCAGAGAAGCAGTATGGCCTAATGGAAAGAGCACAGACCTGGGAGTCAGAAGGACCTGGGTTCTAATCCCGGCCCCACCACGTGTCTGCTGTGTGATCTTGGGCAAATCACTTCACTTCTCTGTGCCTCAGTCACTTCACCTGTAAAATTGGAAGGAAGACTGTGAGCCCCATGTAGGACAAAGACTGTGTCCTACCTGATTAGCTTGTATCTACCCCCAGGAGTTAGTACAGTGCCTGGCACATAGTAAGCACTTAACAAATACCATTAAAAAAACCACAAAGAAAAATAATATGACTAAAAGCCTTATGCGGAAGATGATATATCTAGAACACCTGCAACCTCGTCAACCCAACAAGCGTTACAGTTCCCAGATGTTTTGAATCAAAGAGCCATGGGATATCGGTTACCTTAGCTACCAGGAGGGCAGGAGGTCCAGCCAGAAAGGGAATGACCGGGGAAAATCAAGTCTAACGGGAACACACTCGGTGGGGGAGGTGGCTGCTGTGGGATTCAAGGACAGCTCGAATCTTTGCAGGTAGAGATAGGGATGTGCATCTGTCCTCGACCTAGAAAAGACAGTGATGGAAATGAAATCGGCAGCCGTCGCTCGGGAATACACGATTGTCGCTCTTACTCACTGCGCCCCGATCTCATCTCTCCCCTTTCCCAAGTCCTCCCCCTAGCCTGGAACTCCCTCCCCCTCCATAGACGCTAGACCCCCACTCTCTCCACCTTCAAAGCATTATTAAGGTCACGTCTCCTCCAAGAGGCCTTCCCCGATTAAGCCCACTTTCCCCTTGCCTTCCTCTCCCTTCTGTTTCATCTATGCACTTAGATTCATTCATTCAATCATATTTATTGAGCACTTACTGTGTGCAGAGCACTGTACTAAGCGCTTGGAAAGTACAATTCAGCAACATATAAAGATAATCCCTGCCAATAATGGGCTCACAGTCTTGACATTCACCCCACCCCTACCTCCACAGCACTTACGTACAGATCTTTAAATCACCTATGATAAATTACGAGAAGCAGCATGCCTTAGTGGAAATAGCCCTGGCTTGGGGGTCAGAGGATGTGGGTTCTAATTCCTGCTCTGCCACTTGTCTGCTGTGTGACCTTGGGCAGGTCACTTAACTTTTCTGTGCCTCAATTACCTCATCTGTAAAATGGAGATTAAAAATGTGAGCCCCATGTGGGACAAACTGATTATCCTGTATCTTCACCAGTGCTTAGAACAGTGTTTGGCACATAGTAGGCACTTAACAAGTACCATTATTATTATTATTATTACTTACTCATTCCCCCCTCTAGACTGTAAACTCATTATAGGCAGGGAACATGTCTGCTTATTCTGTTGTACTGTACTCTCCCCAGGGCTAAGTATAGTGCTCTGCACGTGGTAAGCACTCAATAAATATGATTGATTTGTTGATTGTACCTCAGGCCCTGTGGCTAGTTAATACCAATAATAATAATAACAATGGTATTTGTTAAGCGCTTACTATGTGCCAAGCACTGTTCTAAGCACTGGGGGAGATACAAGGTAATCAGGTTGTCTCATGTGGGGTTCACAGTCTTTATCCCCATTTTACAGATAAGGTAACTGAGGCACAGAGCAGTTAAGTGACTTGCCCAAGGTCACACAGCTAAGTGGCAGAGTCAGAATTAGAACCCATGTCCTCTGACTCCCAAGCCCGTGCTCTTTCCACTGAGCCATGCTACCTTCAAGGTGGGTAATCAGCCCCCTGGTTAAGCAGCTAATCAGTTCTCATCAGGTGTGGCCCCAAGGGAGAGACAGGGCTATTGCTGGCACATCAGATGAGGCGATTTAGCCTGAAGTGGTGAAGAAGGCTGGCTGGCAATCCCACCCATACTGTGTGTTGCACCTAGAGATCGCTCCTTCGAATAGTGAATAAGGACAGCATCCGCAAAGCTCTTGCTAGATGCTGAGTATTATGCTAAGCGTTGGGTACATACAAGATAGGCACTTGAAGAATGCCATTACTACTGCTGGTATTAGCAATCGCTAGACTGTAAGCTCGTTGTAGGCAGGGACTGTGTCTGTTTATTGTTATATCGTACTCTCCCAAGCACTTAGTACAGTGCTCTGCACTCAGTAAGTACTCAGTAAATACGTTTGACTGACAATCAATCAGTGGTATCTATTGAGCGCTTGAGAGACGAGGCCTGGGAGTCACTGGACCTGGGTTCTGATCCCTGCTCAGCCACTTGCCTGAGGTGTGACCTTGAGCAAGTCACTTTGCTTCTCTGTGACTCAATTTCCTCATCTGTAAAATGGGGCTTCAATCCCTGTTCTCCCTCTTACTTAGACTATGAGGCCCACAGTAATAATAATAGTGGTATGTTGCCAACTTGTACTTCCCAAGTGCTTAGTACAGTGCTCTGCACACAGAAAGCGCTCAATAAATATGATTGATCGATTGATTGATATGTTAAGCACTTACCATGTTCCAGACACTGTACTAAGCACTGTGGTGGATACAAGCAAATCGGGTTGGACACAGTCCCTGTCCCTCATGGGGCTTACAGTCTCAATCACCATTTTCCAGATGAGGTAACTGGGGCACAGAGAACTGAAATAACTTGCCCAAGGTCACACAGCCGACAAGTGGAGGAACCCATGTCCTCTGACTCCCAAGCCCATGCTCTTTCCAATAAGCCACCCTGCTTCTCTAGGTACTAGGGGGCAAGGTGATTGACTGCCCCTTCCAGCGAGAGAATGGCTACCACCAGGAACAGAAGTGGTTAAGGTGAACTCTGCTGTTCTCGGAAGAAGCAGAATAGTGAATTTTTCTTTCTCTTTGAAAATCGCCTGAATCCAAATTATCCACACATTCCAACTTCCAAGATTTCATTAAACACTGAGGGATTAAAAACTTGTTTAAATTAATCAATGTACTATAATCCTCAAAATGATCAGATGAGCCCTAGAGGAGGTAATGTAATACTGGCTTTTTAATTAGCGTAGCCCCAGAGATTCATTGTTCTATAATGTGAGTCGTATGTTTATGAATCGCTTGATCTTCTGAAAATGGAAAATCCAGCAGTGGTTGTACATGGAGTGGTAGATGGCAAAAACTATAATAATTCCCCCAGTTCCCTCTTCAGATATGCTCCTTTTATTATTCTGTTCTCTCTGTGCGAAGTTATTTCCTTTAGGGGTCTAGAGTACGGGGAATTGTTGACCAGAGGTAAAATTTCTTCTCTTTCCAACCTAGATGAGCAGAGCAAGTTCTGAGGCTGAAAACTTTTTTTTTAATGGTATTTGTTAAGTGTTACTATGTGCCAGGTACTGTGCTAAGCGCTGGGACAGAAACAAGTTACTCAGGTTGGGCGCAGTCCATATCCCATGTGAGGTTCACTGTCTTAATCCCCATTATCAGCCGAAGTGGGGCTGATCACGACAGTCAGGAAACCTTTCCTGAATCATTTCCAACATCCCAAGCCACATTAACCCAACAATCATCTTCCCTATTTACATTTTTACATTTATTTCCTTGTCAATTATTTCTTCAGCAATTTCAATCACCCAGGCAATCGATGGTATTTACTGACTGGTTACTGTGTGCAGGGCACTGTACTAAGCACTTGGGAAAGTAGATTGTAAGATCATTATGGGCAGGGAATGTGTCTGTTTATTGGTATGTTCGACTCTCCCAAGCACTTAGTACAGCACTCTGCAAACAGTAAGCGCTCAATAAATACGATCGAATGAATGAATGAATTGAATGGAATTCAATTCAATGGAATTGAATGGAATAGAATTGGGAGACACAAAAAAATTGGGAGACACGATCCCTGCCCTCAAAGATAATAATAATAATGACAACAATGGTATTCATTAAGCACTTACTACACATCAAACACTGCTCTAAGCGCTGAGGTAGATACAAGTTAGTGTGGTTGGGCCCAGTCCCCATCCCACATGGCCAAAGTAGGAGGAAAACTGTATATATATGTATATATGTATATGTTTGTATGTATTTATTACTCTATTTATTTATTTATTTTACTTGTACATATCTATTCTATTTATTTTATTAATATGTTTGGTTTTGTTCTCTGTCTCCCCCTTCTAGACTGTGAGCCCACTGTTGGGTAGGGACCGTCTCTATGAGTTGCCAGTTTGTCATCATCATCATCAATCGTATTTATTGAGTGCTTACTGTGTGCAGAGCACTGTACTAAGCGCTTGGGAAGTACAAGTTGGCAACATATACAGTCCCTACCCAACAGTGGGCTCACAGTCTAAAAGAAATGGTATTTGTTAAGTACTTACTATGTGCCAGGCACCTTACTAAATACTGGGTTAGATACAAGTTAATCAGATTGGGCAAGTTAGATATTGTTCAAGTTAGATATTGTTCAAGTTAGATATCTGTATTTGTACTTCCCAAGTGCTTAATACAGTGCTCTGCACACAGTAAGCGCTCAATAAATATGATTGATTGATTGATTGATTGAAACTAAATGTCAGGCCAAGATGGCACAGAAAAAATGCAACTTGGGGAATTCATCTGATTGTGTGTCCAGCCTCGTGTTTACCAGGAGCAGGGACTATTTCAAGTTACAATTCTTTACGGTACTCCAGAGCTTACTAAACACTGCACTTAAGGGTGTTCAATAAATACCATCGCCATCAAGGCCTCGGGTCGCTTTGGCAGTCAGGTGATCCTGGGTAACAGAAAAACAAAAATCCCATTCTTCCTGCTTTTCTAAATATTTTTCTTCCCAAACAAATTGAATGGTCAGGTTTCTGCTTCACATGCAAGAAAGCGATTATGGTCTGCTTAAGAGCCTGATTTTGTATGTGACAGTTAATTTTGGGGCTTGACAAGAGTACTAATTACAGGCTCAATATCTGGGGTTGCTCAGTGAAAGGGCTTTATTATAAGCTCCTATTTTAATTGCTGTTGCAACTAGCAATATCTGGCTTGTTATAAAAAAAACACAATACGTGGATTTCCTGATTTTTTTTTCTTTAACATTTCTCAAAAGGAAAAGAATCATTTTGGCATAGAAGTCTCAGGTGTGAATCACCCATGTGATCACCTCACGGGAAAGGTGCAGGGAAAGGAAATAATAATAATTGTGGTATTTGTTAAGCACTTGCTATGTGCTGAGCACTGTACTAAGCACTGGGGTAGATATAGGATAATCAAGTCCCACATGAGACTCACAAAGTAGGAGGGAGAACAGGCACTGAATCCCCTTTGTGCAGATGAAGAAACTAAGACACAGAGATGGGCAGGAAATATGCCTGCTTATTCTGTTGCATTGTACCCTCTCAAGCACTTAGTACAGTGCTCTACACATAGCATGTGCTCAATAAATACCACTGATTGATTGATTGAAGTGACTTGCCCACGGTCACACCCAGTAGACAAGTGGCGGAGCAGGATTAGAACCCAGGTCCTTTGACTCGCAGGCCAGGACTCTTTCCACTAGGCCACGCAGCTTCCCAAAGAGGGACTTTTCCAAAGACAGACCTCTAGACTGTGAGCTCATTGTGGACAGGAAACATGTCAACCAACTCAGTTGTTATGCTGTCCTCTCCCAAGCACTTAGTCCAGTGCTCTGCACCCAGTAAGTGCTCAATAAATATGATTGATTGATTGATTGATTGACCTGCAAGAAAGACCCAAAAGTGTCCAAACGATCCTCAGTCTCCAGCCAGTGGACGTGGGGCTAATGAAACCATTCAGGAAGTCTTTCCCGTATCATTTCCGAATCATGAGCGTGTAACTACCCCAGCGCTTAGAACAGTGTCAGGCACACAGTAAGTGCTTAACGAGCACCATAATCCTTATCAGTCTTGTTATTTCCAACACCATAAGACAGAAAAGCACCCCCATCATCGAGGCCTGTGGTCCCTTAGGCCGTCAGCGGGACTCGGATGCAAAAACTCCAACCCTGGCCCAGGACAGTCTGAGAAGGAGAGAGGGAGGATTTAAGGATCCTCAATAACTTGCCCCCTCCTCCCTCACCTCCCTGTTCTCCAACTACAACCCAGCCCATACACTGCGCTCCTCTAATGCCAGCCTACTCACTGTACCTCATTCTCGTCTATCTCGCTGCCGACTTCTCACCCACATCCTGCCTCTGGCCTGGAACGCCCTCCCTCTTCATATTCAACAGACAATCGCTCTTCCCACCTTGAAACCCTACTCCTCACCCTGGGCTTCAAGGCTCTCCATCACCTCACCCCCTCCTACCTCACCTCCTTTCTCTCCTTCTACAGCCCACCCCACACCCTCCGCTCCTCTGCCGCTAATCTCCTCACCGTACCTCGTCCTCGCCTGTCCCGCCATCGACCCCCGGCCCACGTCATCCCCCGGGCCTGGAATGCCCTCCCTCTGCCCATCCACCAAGCTAGCTCTCTTCCTCCCTTCAAGGCCCTACTGAGAGCTCACCTCCTCCAGGAGGCCTTCCCAGACTGAGCCCTTTCCTTCCTCTCCCCCTCGTCCCCCTCTCCAACCTCCCCATCTTACCTCCCTCCCTTCCCCACAGCACCTGTATATATGTATATATGTTTGTACATATTTATTACTCTATTTATTTATTTATTTATTTTACTTGTACATATCTATTCTATTTATTTTATTTTGTTAGTATGTTTGGTTTTGTTCTCTGTCTCCCCCTTTTAGACTGTGAGCCCACTGTTGGGTAGGGACTGTCTCTATATGTTGCCAATTTGTACTTCCCAAGCACTTAGTACAGTGCTCTGCACACAGTAAGCGCTCAATAAATACAATTGATGATGATGATGATGATGAATAAATACGATTGATTGATTATGTACATATCCTTAATTCATTTATTTATATTAATGTCTGTCTCCCCCACTAGACTGTAAGCATGTGGTGGACAGGGTATGTGACTACCAACAGTGTTACACTGTACTCTCCCAAGTGCTTTAGTACAGTGCTCTGAACACAGTAAACACTCGACAGATACCATGTATTGATTGATTGATTGATTTACAAACCATCTAGTGTGTGCTGAGCACTGTATTAAGCACTGGACTAGTGCTTTACAGTCAGAAACATCAAGCTTTCTAAAACAAAAACCCATCTTCAAAGTTCTCTCCCCTCTTCAACCCATCCCCCACAATCCCACAACACCAAGTTACATCAATCCAACTGTCACTCTCAGCACTTGTGTAGAATAATAATGGTAATAATAATAATAATAATAATAGCATTGGTTAAGTGCTTAACCATGCACTCTACCAAGTGTTGTGGTACATGCAAGAGAATCAGGTCAGACACAGTCCCTGTCCCTCATGGGGCTCCCAATCCAAACAAGAGGGAGAACAGGGAATGAATCCCCATTTTACAGATGAGGAAACTGAGTTCCGGAGAGGTTGACTGAGTTGCCTGAGGTCACCCAGCAGGCAGGTGGTGGAGCTGGGATTGGAAACCAGGTTTCTTGACCCCCCAGGCCCAGGTTCTTTCCTCTAGGCCACGTTTCTGAGCACTTAATGTATAGCACCAAGGAGTCTCATGCCAGGAACAAGACAGGAACCTCGGTTTAGCCACGAAGACTGCCAGATGGAAACCCTAAGTAGAGGTATCGAAGATGGTGCTGGTAGTTTGCGTGGCATCAATTAACCAATCACGGAGCACTTACTGTTTGCAGAGCACTGTGCTCCCAAGGGGAGCACTGTCCCCTTGGGAGGGGACAATCCAACAGAATCGGTAGCACCACTCGCGCTCTCTCCCCCCTGCCTGGCGTGTTCCCGGCGCGGCCTCGATGAGAAGAGAGAGGAGGCGGGAAGGTGAGGAGCACACAGCGAAGGGCACATGGAAGGGTTCTATGCGGTACCCCGGAAGGGTGGCAATGAGCGCAGAACAGTGCGGACACTTTGCTGAGAGCCGTGAGGCGGCAGGCGGTCGCCCCGGTAACAGCCTCGGTCTGCCCCACCCAAGGGACCCAATGTTTTTTCCAGATCCATGCTAGGCCCGTCTACCTTGCCCATCGCCCGGGTGGGTCTCACTATGCCCAGACACCAGCCCCACCACACACGACTCAGCTGAGGACCCAGGGCTCTCCATTCCCAGAGACCTACTGTTGGCCACAACTACAGACACACACACACACACACACACACACACACACACACACACACACACTCTCTCTCTCTCTCTCTCTCTCCTCCCTCCCAATTGCCCAACCCACTTTCCCCATTTATGCCCTCAGACCTCATTCAGGAGTGAAGGGTTTGAAACCTATTCCTCCGCTCCAGCAGGAAAAGACAGAAAGGGACCCCCTGACCCCTGACCCTGAGCAAGACCAGACAAACGGGCAAGGCTTTCTAAGGGCCCAAGGCCTGCTGGGGCCTGCCCGAACATAACCAGGAGCCATGTTCTGCCAGCCTCTGGGCCGAGCTGCTCGGGGACGCGGAGTGAGGACGAACAGGGTCTCTCCTGTCCTCAGAGGGAAGGTCCACAAAGGGAACACCTGGTAGAGTCTTTCAGTTAGATAAGCACCAGTAAGGGACCGGATCACCATTTGGGGTCTTTTTTTTTGTTTTTTTTATGGTGTTTGTTAAGCACTTAACTATGTGCCAGGCACCGGAGGTGATCCAAGCTAATTGGTTTGGGCACAGTCCATGTCCCACGTAGGGCTCACAGTCTTAATCCCTAATTTACAGATGAGGGAACTGAGTGCCCAGAGAAGTGACATTACTCATCTAAGGTCACACAGCGGGCAAGTGGAGGAGCAGGTATTAGAACCCAGATCCTCTGACTCCCGGCCCTTGTTTCTTTCCACTAGGCCATGCTGCTTCTCACCGTTCTTGAAGAAGAAAGGCTTCATAAATATAGAACAGTTGGAGCTCGGCTCCCTCCTCCCTCCGCTCACCAAGTAGCAACTACAGAGCGGCAGGGCTGAAGGATGTCAGGGAGGTTACACCAGAGAAAATACTAATGATTTCCTGTGGGGACAGTCCGGGCTCCAGAATGGATAAAAGCCTCCGAACAGAATATAAATCTGATTACCTCCTATTGCAATGGAATTGCCAATGCCCGATGACATATCCATGATGGATGGACGGGTCCTAAAAGGTCCAGTGGCGAATCTCCAATTGCCGGGAAGGCTCAGAAGAAAGAGCTCATACATTAGAAAAGGCAGAAGAGGTGAGCCAGCTTATGAAGAAGAATCCGGCGATTCCCAGCTAAGTAAACAGTCTTCCAAAGCAGATGGGTGGCAAAAAGCCTTTATTACTTCTTAGACGGCCAAGGTCATTTTCTCTCTCTCCCCACAACCTCCCCCCCTCCCCAGAATGGTTTGATCAATCTACTGGAGTCTGGAATCGATAGAAGAGGAACCAAGAGAGTCGAAATAGAAAAAATAATGTTGCCATATATTGCAATAATAGGAAAGGCAAGACAAAAGCAATTCCACCTTGAATTTCTTATTTAGTTCAGAGGAAAAGCTCTCCTGCACACCTTGCTCCTTAATGAGATGTGTCTAAGTAGGCACCATCCCAGCATGCTCTAGTTCTGCCAAAGTGACTATTTGGTCCGTAAGTGATGACTTGAGGTTCATCTCGGCCCCAAGTCGGGTGAAAGGAACCGGGAGACAAAAGCTCGGCCGTTCAGATTGTCTCCTCACACTCATGTCTCCCCACCTAAATCAAGACATATTTTCTCCCCTAAAGACACCCCACTAGGAACAATTTCAAAAAATTTTCCTTTGCCAATTTTCTGGGTATTTTTAAACCTGTAGGATGCCAATGAACACTTTTTTAAAAAGGTGTTTGTTAAATGCTTACTGTGGGCCAGGCACTGTACTAAGTGCTGGTAGATACAAGCTAATCAGTTGGACGCAGTCCGGGTTCCACATAGGGCTCATGGTCTTAATCCCCATTTCATAGATGAGGTAACTGAGGCCCAGAGAATTGAAGTGACTTGCCCAGGTCACACAGCAGACCACTGGCAGTGCCAGGATTAGAACCCTGGTCCTCTGAATTTCGGGACCATGCTTTTTCCACTAGGCTATGCTGTTCTCCCTCCAAGTCTCTGGAGCCAGGGAGATTAGAAAGGGGAGAGGGGTCTACGGACTGAGGCCCCTCCCCGGACTGGCTCTGGCCGCCATCGTTAGCATCGTGGAATCCCTTTAGAGGAGTACAATCCGAGCCCCAAACCTTGGAGAGGGGGACGGATGAAGTCAGAAATAAATAATAATAGTCATGACAGTCATGATAATAATAATGGTTCTTGAGCGCTGACTAGGTGCCAAAAACTATTCTCAGCACTAAGGTAGATGCAAGGTGATCAGGTTGGATGCAGTCCCTTTCAAACCACGTGAGGCTCACGGTCTTTATCACAGTCACAGAGTTGTCCAAGGTCACACAGAGCAGGCCAGTGACTGGGATTAGAGGTCCAGCATGCGGGGGAAGCAGCATGACATAGTGGATAGAGCACAGGTCTAGGAGTCAGACAGCTCTACAACTTGTCTGCCGTGTGACCCTGGGTAAGTCACTTCACATTTCTGTGCCTCACTTACCTCATCTGTAAAATGGGGATTGAGACACGTGGGACAGTGACTGTGTCCAACTGGGCTTGCTTGTATCCATCCCAGTGGTTGGTTCTGTGCCTGGCACGTAATAAGCTCTTGGCAAATTCCATCGTCATCATCAATCTCTCTCTATTTGATGATATGAGTTTTTAAATGCTATCTGTAAGCACTGTATCAGGCACTGTTCTAAACGCTGGGGTAGAGATAAGGTCATCAGGTTGGACACAAGTCCATGTGTTCAATCCCCATTTTACAGATGAGGGAACTGAGGCCCAGAGAAGGGAAATCACATGGCAGGCAAGTAGCAGAACCAGAATAATAATAATGATAATACTGATGGCATTTATTAAGCGCTTACTATGTGCAAAGCACTGTTCTAAGCGCTGGGGAGGTTACAAGGTGATCAGGTTGTCCCGGGGGGGGCTCACAGTCTTAATCCCCATTTTTACAGATGAGGTAACTGAGGCACAGAGAAGTGAAGTGACTTGCCCAAAGTCACACAGCTGACAATTGGCAGAGCCTGGATTTGAACCCATGACCTCTGACTAAAAAGCCCGTGCTCTTTCCACTGAGGCACGCTGCTTCTCAGAATTAGAACCTAGGTCCTTCTGACTCCCAGGCCCGTGCTGTATTGTTCTACTGTCCTCTCCCAGACACTTACTAGAGGGCTCTGCTCACAGTAAGCGCTCAATAATTACCATTGATTAATGATTGATCCCAACAGAGGTGACCAAGCCTCCAGAGGGTGGCAAGTCACATAGGGTGGTGTGTGGCCATCTGTGTAGCCAGCACCTGGCAATCTGAGGAGCAGAGGGAGAGGTAGAAGCAGCATGGCCCTAGTGAACAGAGCCAGGGGCCTGGGAGTCAGAAGGACCTGGGTTCTAATCCTGCCTCCACCCTATGTCAGTTTTGTGACCTTTCATATTCATTCATTCATCAATTTATTTATTGAGGGTTTACTGTGTGCGGAGCACTGTACCAAGCGCTTGGGAAGTACAAGTCAGCAACATGGATACAAGGTAATCAGGTTGTCCCCTGTGGGGCTCACAGTCTTCATCCCTATTTTACAGATGAGGTAACTGAGGCACAGAGAATTTAAGCAACTTGCCAAAGTCAGACAGCTGACAAGTGGTGGAGGCGGAATTAGAACCCATGACCTCTGACTCCGAAGCCTGTGCTCTTTCCACTAAGCCACGCTGCTTCTCAGTACAGTGTGCCAGGCACTGTACTAAGCACTGGGATAGATAGAAGCAAATTGGGATGGACACAGTGCCTGTCCCACGTGAGGCTCACAGTCTTATTACCCATTTTACATGAGGTGACTGTGGCACGGAGAAGCTAAGTGACTTACCCAAAGTCACACAGCAGACAAGTACTGGAGCTGGGATAAGAACTGGGGTCCTGCTGACCCCCAGGCCCATGTTCTATCTAATAATAATAATTGTATTTGTTATGGCTCAGTGGAAAGAGCCCGGGCTTTGGAGTCAGAGGTCATGGGCTCAAATCCTGGCTCCACCAATTGTCAGCTGTGTGACTTTGGGCAAGTCACTTAATTTCTCTGGGCCTCAGTTCCCCTATCTGTAAAATGGGGATTAAGACTGTGAGCCCCCGTGGGACAATCTGATCACCTTGTAACCTCCCCAGCGCTTAGAACAGTGCTTTGCACAGTGTAAACGCTTAATAAATGCCATTAATATTATTATTACTGTACTAAGCGCTGAGGTAGATACAAGATAATAATAATGATGATGATGGTATTTGTCAAGACCTTACTATAAAGCAGCGTGGCTGCGTGGAAAGAGCCCGGACTTGGGAGTCAGACGTCATGGGTTCTAATCCCGACTCTGCCACTTGTCAGCTGTGTGACTTTGGGCAAGTCATTTCACTTCTCTGTGCCTCAGTTCCCGCATCTGGAAAATGGGGATTATAAATGTGAGCCCCATGTGGGACAACCTGATTACCTTGTATTCCCCCCTCCCCCCCGTTCTTAGAACAGTACTTTGCACTCTATCATTATTCTAAAGGCTGCCGGGTGGGGTTGAGGGCGGGGTCGCTGTCATCCCTGGCTTCTCCTGGGAATGAGCCCCCTGAGCTGCAGATAGCAGGGAGTCGGAGCAGCAAATGAGAACTTCCTCCGCAACTCCCCGCTCTGTACCCCCCCCCCCCAAAAAAAAAACCCGAAACACACGATAAAAGGGGGAAAGAATTGGTGCCCTGGGGCCGCGGAACAAAGAAAACAAGTATCTAAGATCTGCGCTGAGACACCTTATTGGGGCCGAGGCCAAAGCACCTAAGACTAACCAGGATGGCATGCTGCGGGGGGCCAGACTCCTTGAAACTCCTGTGACGTGGGACTATCTGCAGGAAACTTGGGGAACCCAGTCGGATTGGTAGCTATTTTGGGTCATAAGTGTGTGTGTGTGTACGCATCTACCCCCCTTTTAATTAGGCTAAGCATGGGATAAAGTGTTCTTCTGTATACGGTGGTGATAATAATAATAATGATGGCATTTGTTAAGTGCTCACTATATGCCGGGCACTGTAGTGAGCACTGGCGTGGGTACAAGCAAATTGGGTTGGACCCAATCACTGTCCCACGTGGGGCTCCCGGTCTCAATCCCCATTTTACAGATGAGAGAATTGAAACACAAAGAAATGAAGTGATTTACCCAGGGTCACACAGCAGACAGGTGGGGGAGTCGGGATTAGAACCGACGACCTTCTGACTCCCAGGCCCGGGCTCTTTCCAGTAAGCCATGCTGCTCCGGTAAGCGTGTCCTCCAGGCGCTCTGGCCGGGCGGGTCGGGACCGGGCGGGCTCTGCGACGGCGGCGGTTGTCGGCGGTGCGGGGCCCTGGCCATGGCAGCGGCCTCCCTCTTCCGCGACGTCCCGCAGGCTCAGCCCGTTCTGCTCTTTAAACTCCCCGCCGATTTCCGGGAGGACGCGGACCCCCGCAAGGTCAATCTGGGGGTGGGAGCCCAGCCCAGCCCGCACCCCTGGCCTGGGATGCCCTCCCTCCTCACATCCGCCAAACTAGCTCTCTTCCCCCCTTCAAAGCCCTACTGAGAGCTCACGGCCTCCTTCCCAGACTGAGCCCTCCTTTTCCTCTGTTCCTCCCCCCATCGTTGCCCCTACTCCCTCCCTCTGTCATACCCCCTTCCCCACCCCATTCATTCATTCATTCAATCGTATTTATTGAGCGCTTGCTGTGTGCAGAGCACTGTACTAAGCGCTTGGGAAGTACAAGTTGGCAACATATAGAGACGGTCCCTACCCAACAACGGGCTCACAGTCTAGAAGCCCCACAGCACTTGTGTATATTTGTACATATTTATTATTCTATTTATTTTATTAATGATGTTCATTCATTCATAGAGAAGCAGCGTGGCTCAGTGGAAAGAGCACGGGCTTTGGAGTCAGAGGTCATGGGTTCAAATCCCGACTCCACCACTTGTCAGCTGTGTGCCTTTGGGCAAGTCACTTCACTTCTCTGTGCCTCAGTTACTTCATCTGTAAAATGGGGATTAAGACTGTGAGCCCCACCGTGGGACAACCTGATCACCTTGTAACCTCCCCAGCACTTAGAACAGTGCTTTGCACATAGTAAGCGCTTAATTAATGCCATTATTATCATTATTATTATTCATTCATTCAATCATATTTATTGAGTGCTTACTGTGTGCAGAGCACTGTACTGGGCGCTTGGGAAGTACAAATCGGCAACATATAGAGACGGTCCCTACCCAACAACAGGCTCACGGTATATCTATAATTCTATTTATCTATTTTGATGCTATTGATGCCTGTCTATTTGTTTTGTCTCGTTGTCTGTCTCCCCCCTTCTAGACTGTGAGCTGGGTAGGGATTGTCTCTATATGTTGCCGAGTTGTACTTTCCAAGCGCATAGTACGGTGCTCTGCACAGAGTGAGCACTCAATAAATGCGATTGAATGAATGAATAGTGGATTGAGCACAGGCCTGGGAGTCAGAAGGTCACCCTGCTCCTCTGCTGCTCACCTCCTCACTAGCTCACTTCGCCCCTTCGAGGCCTTTCTGAGGGCTCACCTCCCCCAGGAGGCCGTCCCAGACTGTGCCCCCCTCTTCCTCTGCTCCTCCTCCCCTCCCCATCGCTCCTTCTCCCTCCCTCTGCTCTACCCATCTCCCCGCCCCACGGCACTTGTGTATATATGAACATATTTATTATACTATTTATTTTATTAATGATGTGTAGATATCTATGATTCTATTTTTTTAATGCTGTTGATTCCTGTCTACTTGTTTTGTTTTGTTGTCTGTCTTCCCCCGTCTAGACTGTGAGCCCGTTGTTGGGTAGGGATTGTATTTATCTGTTGCCTAATTTTACTTTCCAAGTGCTTAGTACAGTGTTCTGCACACAGCAAGCGCTCAATAAATACGATTGAATGAATGAATGAGCTCTAATCCCGGCTCTGCTCCTTGTCTGCTATGTGATTTGGGGGCAAATCATCCCACCACTCTGGGCTCCGGTTACCTCGTCTGGAAAATCGGGACCAAGATTGTGAGCCCTACGTGGGTCAGGGCCTACGTCCAACCCAATTTGCTTGTATCCACCCCAGCGCTTAGGACAGTGCCCGGCACACAAGAAATGCTTAACAAATACCGTTATAATTTTTATTACGATTATTATTCTTCTAAAAGATTGGGGTTCTGATTCCAACTGTGGCTCAGGGATGCTTATTTGACCGTAGGGAAATCACTTAACTTTTCAATTTCCTCATCTGTAAAATGTAGATTCCATACCTGTAACTTCCTTCTTAGACGGAGAGCCCCCCTCCCTCCCCCTCCACATTCCACCACCTCTTTCTCCCTAATCTCCTCCTCCCAGCTACCCCTACCCCCTTCCTCCACCTCCCCATCTCCTGCACACCTCCCTCTGCCTCTTTCCTCCACTTCCTTCTCCCCCATCTCCTTCCTCCTCTACACTTAGCCCCTTCCTCCCACTTCCTCCTTGCCCCACCTCTGCTTCCCCATCTCCTTTCCATCCATGGAGAAGCTGCGTGGCTCATTGGAAAGAGCACGGGCTTTGGAGTCAGAGGTCAGGTGTTCAAATCCTGGCTCCACCAATTGTCAGCTGTGTGACATTGGGCAAGTCACTTAACTTCTCTGTGCCTCAGTTACCTCATCTGTAAAATGGGGATTAAGACTGTGAGGCCCCCTGTGGGACAACCTGATCACCTTGTAACCTCCCCAGCGCTTAGAACAGTGCTTTGCACAGAGTAAGTGCTTAATAAATGCCGTCATTATCCTTATTATTATAGACTGCGAGCTCCATCTGGGCCCTGTTATCTCGTTCTACCCAAGCACTCGGTGCAGTGATGACACGTAGGACGCACTTACCAAATACCACAGTTATCATTATATGATTCCTCTATTTGTAAATAATTTTATGTCTGCCTCTTCAACTAGAGTGGAAGCTTCTGGTGGGCCAGGGACCTGGAATTCCTCTGTTTTGTATGTCCAAAGTGCTTGAAACAGTGCTTTGCACCCAGTGAATGCTCAGGAAGTCATTTGACTACCACCACTACTACCGTTATTCCTTAGATAGGGAGGCTCATATGGCACAGTAAGTATGTCCTCCATGATAACCTGGTATCTATCCCAGCACTTAGCAAAATCCTTGACTTGTAGGAAGTGCTTAAAATACCATTAAAAAAATACTATCACTCCTCCTGCTGCTGCTACTCTTAGGATAATTGTCTTCAATCATATGAAGAAAGTTCATCCTCCTTCTGGAATTGGAGGCTGCTGTTAATCAATCAATCTAAGGTATTTACTGAGCGTGTAGTATGTGCAGAGCATGTACTGAGCACTGGGGACTGTACAGTACAACAGAATTAGCAGTCAAGTTCCCTGCCCTTAATGAGTTTACAGTCTAGAAGGAGAGACAGGCCTTAATATGAATAAATAAATAATTCATAATATATAATTTAAAGATATGCACCTAAGTGCTGTGGGGTTGAGAGTGGGGTGAATAATAAACGTCCAAAGGACACAGGGATGGAGTGGGGGGGAGAGGGCAGAGAAAAGAGTGCTTAATCAGGGAAGACCTCTTGGAGGAGCTTCATTCATTCATTCAATCATGTTTGTTATGTGCTTACTGTGTGCACAGCACTGTACTAAGCACTTGGGAGAGTACAGTACAACAATAAACTCTCTCAACTGCTCAATACAGTGCTCTGCACACAATAAATGCTCAATATATATGACTGAATGAATAAACAGACACATTCCCTGCCCACAACGAGCTTCCAGTCTAGGGGGGCTGGGGGAGACTGACAGCAATACAAATAAATAAATGACAGATATATACATAAATGCTGTGGGGCTGGGATAGGGGAAGGACAAGGGGAGCAAGTCAGGGTTGCACAGAAGGGAGTGGGAGAAGAAGAAAGGAGGGGCTTAGTCTGGGAAGGCCTCTTGGAGGAGATGTGCTTCAATAAGGCTTTGAAGGCTGGGGAGAGTGACTGTCAGATTTGAGGAGGGAGGGCGTTCCAGGGCTGAGGCAAGGTGTGGGCTAGGCGTTGGTGGCGAGACAGGCGAGATGGAGGCGCAGTGAGAAGTGTGCTGCTTTGAAGGTGGAGAGAGTGGTGGTCTGGCGTATATGGAAAGGGAGGGAGTTCCAAGCTAGAGGGAAGATTTGGTAAAGGGATCGGAGGCGAGATAGACGAGATCGAGGCACAGTGAGTAAGTTGATGCTAGAGGAGCAAAGCTGTCCATCCGTTTTCACATCCTTGCAGAAAACCAGTAGTCCATGGCTGCAGAGAGAGTGGCCAGGCACGCTGCAGTGGAGAAGGCAGCCGCTCTTTTGGAGCTGAGACTCCGTGAGGAGCGAGAGACGAGGAGGCAAAAGCGAAAACTGCAGCTGGCAATGTAAGCAACACACATGCCAAGCAGCTCGGCTTCTTGTCTGCTGTGTGACCTTGGGGAAGTCACTTCACTTCTCTGTGCCTCAGTTACCTCATCTGAAAAATGGGGATTAAGACTGGGAGCCCTATGGATAATTCACTCATTCACTCATTCAATTGTATTTATTAAGCGCTTACTATGTGCAAAGCACTGTACTAAGCATTTGGGAGAGTACAACACAACAAATAGACACATTCCCTGGTCACAACGAGCTCACAGTCTAGAGGGGGAGACAGACATTAATATACATAAAATAAATAAATAAGAACGGGGAGAACAGGGACTGTGTCCAACTTGATTATGTTAGTACACTGTCTGGCACATAGCGCTTAACAAATGCCATTTAAAAAAAACATGGATATTGAATCCCCAGGCCCAGGCTCTATGCAGTATGCCACACCGCTTCTCTAAAGATGTCAGATCCGTTTTCTGAGATCTGGCAGAGATCCCAGCACATGGACCCTCATTTTGGAGTTCCAAAGGAATATCTGGGAAGAACTCTCCTAAAAACAGCCCATTTGGAAGTCAGAAATTCAAAATGGAGTCATTATGTCCTCGAAGCATTTATGTCTTTTAGCCTCCATAAGAAAATACTCATGTGGACTAGTAGCCTGCTTTATTTTGTCTTTCCCATATCCAATTTAGAGGTAAAAATGGAAAAATCACCAAGACAAGACAGAACTCTAAGACTCTGCCTTACCTTTGGCGGGAGAACAAATTTTGAAGACATAAATTATAGTGCTGTCACGTTCCTCCTCAACCTGCTGAAATAACTGTTGTTGTCTGATCCTACCAGAGCACTAGCGTGTTAGACCAATATATCGGCAGTCGTTGGGATCTAGGTAGCCTCCCCTGATTCTATCTCCTCACTTCGGGCTTGCCCATTCAACGAGACTGCATTCTAGCTAGCTTTGACCACATCTGCTCCATCAGGGCTCCAAAGATAAACCACAGAAGGCTCAGGCACTTCCTTGGCGGTTTTGATCTAGGAGTGATTAAGACTGGAAGAGCGAGGATGGCCAGACTTGGGAGTCAGCACTGAGAGGAAAAACCCTCTTGAGCTGGGCTCTATGGTTCACTGCCAGGCAAAGAGCAAAACAAGCTCCCTGATGTTTCGTTCCTCACTTGGCACCTTGGCACCTTGGGAGGAACAGAATGTTGTCCATGTCCTCCTTCAGGCCTGGAACGCCCTCTCCATTCAATTATTTTTCATCTTATTTATTAAGCGCTTACCATGTGCCAGACACTATACTAAGTGCCGGGGTAAATACAAACTCATCAGGTTAGATACGGTTCCTGTCCCACATAGGGCTCATAGTCTTAATTCCCATTTTACAGATGAGGTAACTGAGGCCCAGAGGAGTGAATTGACTTGCTCAAGGTCACCCAGCAGACATGTAGCAGAGCTGGGATTAGAACCCTAGTACTCCCAGGCCCATGCTCTTTCCACTTCCCACTGCTTCCCTATTATCACACTTGTATTATCACTCTTGTGAAGTGCTTACTATGTGCCAAGCACTGTTCTCAGTGCTGGGGTAGATACAAGTTAATAAGCCCAGGGATCAGGGCATTGGAAAGGACTAATTATCTTGGAAGCCATTAACCAAAGTCATTTGAGCCCAGCCAAAACAAGACTGGCTCATCTGATGGAAGCAACAACAGTTATTTTCACAGTATTAAGAATCCCTAATTACACTGGAAAGATTGCTGGGCATTGATTCCCCAGCCCTTTCCCCTATGGGGCGTGTTTTTTATATTCCCATCAATTATCTAACCTTCCATTTTGTCCTCATAATGAACAGTCCCCTTTCAGCCATCTCAAAAATAACATCTTGATGAGTCAGACCGAAGAAAACTGAAAATCAAGGGATGGTTCGAGCCCCAAGGGGAAGCAAGTAATATCGACTGTCAAGCTCTTCTTGACCCCAGAAGCCCTTTGGACAAACGTGTCAAGTACTCACTTATTTGACCACATGAATGTTTCCTGTTGGCTAATGCAGAAAATAACCAGGTTGAAGAACACGGGTACGGATTCCAGCCGACGCTGACCCCGAGAGCTGGCAGACTGAGACCGTGACTGTTTTCAAATAGGTGTGCACCGGGGAGGTGGGAAAGAAAGCAGCCCTGGAAGACTGGGATGGAGGAGAGGGGTGGGGAAAGAGGAGGGGTCACTGGGGGCCAGTGGGCAGATGTCCATTCTATGAGGAGGCCTTCCCAGACTGAGCCCCCTCCTTCCTCTCCCCCTCCTCCCCTTCCCCATCCCCCCGTCTTACCTCCTTCCCCTCCCCACAGCACCTGTATATATGTATATATGTTTGTACATATTTATTACTCTATTAATTTATTTATTTCATTTGTACATATTTATTCTATTTATTTCATTTTGTTAATATGTTTTGTTTTGTTGTCTGTCTCCCCCTTCTAGACTGTTGAGCCCGCTGTTGGGTAGGGACTGTCCTATATGTTGCCAACTTGTACTTCCCAAGCACTTAGTACAGTGCTCTGCACACAGTAAGCACTCAATAAATACAATTGAATGAATGAATGAATGAGGTGGGGCCGCGGGGGGGGCAGCCCCGCCTGGAGCCAGGAGCCAGGACAGAATGAGCTCTGAGGGCCTGCAGATCCCTGAGACCCAGCAGTGAGCACAAACGGGTTATCTTTCTATCGAAACGTTCTGGGCATGTCGCCCTCCTCCTCAAAAATCGCCAGGGGTTGCCTATCAACCTCCATATCAAGCAAAAACTCCTCATTATTGACTTCAAAGCTCTCCATCTCCTTGACCCCTCCTACCTCACCTCCCTTCTCTCCTTCTACAGCCCACCCCGCACACTCCGCTCCTCTGTTGCTAACCTTCCCACCAGGCCTCGTTCTCACCTGTCCCACCATCGACCCCTGGCCCACGTTCTACCTCTAGCCTGGAATGCTCTCCCTCCTCAAATCCGCCCCCCTTCAAAGACCTACTGAAGGCTCAACTCCTCCAGGAGGCCTTCCCAGAGCTCAACTCCTCCAGGAGGCCTTCCCAGACTAAGCCCCCACTTTTCCTCAGTTCCTCATCCCCTCCTCATCACCCCTATTCGCTCCCTTTGCTCTACACCCCTCCGCCCCCCACAGCACTTGTGTATATATGTATATATTTATAATTCCATTTATTTATATTAACAATGTATATATATATATATATATATATATATATATAATTCTATTTATTTTTATTGATGCTATTGATGCCAGTTTACTTGTTTTGATGCCTGTCTCACCTCTTCTAGACCGTGAGCCCATTGTGGACAGGGATTGTCTCTATTTGTTGCTGAATTGTACTTTCCAAGCGCTTAGTACAATACCCTGCACACAGTAAGAGCTCAATAAATACGATTGAATCGATGAATGAATGAATGTCTCTTTCCAAAAGGACCCCAAGAGAGTAAGCTTAACTAGCCTCAGGGGAGCCTCCCAAATAGGAAACCTCAGCAGATGAGTAGTGTTTAGTACAGTGCCAACCACATAGTAAGCACTTAATGAATACCGTATTATTATTATTGTTGTTATTGTTTTGTCCTTTCCCAAGAACTTAGTGCAGTGCTCTGCACACAGTAAGCCTTCAGTAAATACTATTGATTGACCAATTGATAGATTGATCAACCCAACAAGAGGATTTGTTAAGTGGCTGCTGAGAGCGGCATACCATCCTGCGCACTTAGGGAAGATCCACAAAGGAAATAGACATATCCTCTAGACTGTAAACACATTGCAGGCAGGGAACATGTCTACCAACTCTGTCGTATTGTACTCTCCCGAGCACTTAGTACAGCGCTCTGCCCATGGGAAGTTCTCAGGAAATACCACTGATTGATTGATGGATTGCTGTTCCCTGTCTCCAAGAGGCTTACACCTCTAACGGGAAAGATAGAATGCCTACTTCCCCCCTTCCCCGCCCGCCATTTTCCCCCCTCTCCCTTTAGCCTTGATGTCTGGCTAGTTAATCGTTCAGATATTTCCCTCAAAAGAGCTCTATCTCCCAGCTGGAATTCATGGTGTCGGCCAAAAACACTTCTCTGAGTACAAAAGCCCCTCCTCAGCAGAATGTGAAACAATAATAATAATAATAATAATAATAATAATAATAATAGTGAAAAAGAAAAATCAGCCCCCACAAATCGAAAATGGGGAAATCTGACTACAGGAAACCAAGTCAGCCTGAACCTTGGCATTTTGTTTTCATTTTCCTAGCAACAGCCTGCTGTCGTTCTTCTCGCCACTTGGCAAGGAAA
This sequence comes from Tachyglossus aculeatus, assembly GCF_015852505.1. Classification (NCBI taxonomy): domain Eukaryota; kingdom Metazoa; phylum Chordata; class Mammalia; order Monotremata; family Tachyglossidae; genus Tachyglossus; species Tachyglossus aculeatus. Next base: position 132,912,310 of record NC_052101.1, read on the forward strand.
GCTCTCACCCACCATGCCCTCTCCTAATCAATCGATCAGTGGTAGATCCATGATAATCAGGTTGGACGCAGTCCATGTCCCACACGGAGATGACAGACTAATTAGGAGGGAGAACAGGTAATGCATTATACAATCAAATAGTCAATCAATCAGTGGTTTCTATTGAGATTTACCGTGGGCAGAGTACTGTTCTAAGTGCTTGGGAGAGTACAAAACAACAGAGTTGGTAGACACATTCCCTACCCTTATAGAGCTTAAAGTCTAGAGGGAGAGACAGACAGTAATATAAATAAACTATGGATATATACCTAAGTGCTGTGTGGATGAGGGTGGAGTGAACACCAAATGACCAAAGGGTAGAGATCCGTGTGCGTAGATGACACAGAAGGGAGAGGGAGTCCAGGAAAAGAGGGCTTAATCGGGGAAGGCCTCTGGGAGGAGATTTGATCTTAATAAGGCTTTGAAGGTGGGGGAAGTGGTGGTCTGGTGTATATGGACGGGGAGGGAGCTCCAATGCCAGAGGGAAGACGTGGAAAAGCGGCCAGTGGCAAGACAGAGGAGATCGGAGCACAGTGAGTAAGCTGGCAATAGAAGAGCGGAGTGTGTGGGCTGGGCTGTAGTAGGAAATCAGGGAGGTAAATTAGGAGGGGACAAGCTGATTGAGTGCTCTAAGCTGATGGTAAGAAGTTTCTGCTTGATGCAGAGGTGGATGTGGAGGTTCTTGAGGATGGGGGAGATATAGACTGAACATTTTCATAGAAAAATGATCTGGGCTGCAGAGGAAAGTACGGACTGAACTGGGGTGAGGCAGGAGGCAGGAAGGTCAGCAAGAAAACTGCTGCAGTAATCAAGGAGGGATAGGCTAAGTCCTTGGATCAGCACAATAGCACTTTGGAGGGAGAAGGAAGGAAGGATGGATTTCAGTGATGTTAAGAAGGCATAACCTACAGGATTTGGTGATTGAATATATGAGTTGTATGAGAGAGATGAGCCAAGGTCATTGCCAAGGTTAGAGGCTTGCAGGTTAGGGAAAATGGTGGTGCTGTCCACAGTGAAAGCAAAGTTACATGGAAGAAGGGGTTTTGGTGTGAGGATAAGGAGTTCTCTTTTGGGCATGCTAAATTTGAGGTGTCAGCAGGACATCCAAGTAGAGATATCCTGAAGGCAGGATAAAATACCAGCCAGCAGAGAAGGAGAGAGGTCATGGCTGGAGATAGAGATCTGGCAATCAGCCACATAGAGATAGTAGTTGAAGCCATGGGAACGAATGAGTTCTCCAAGAGAGTGGGTGAAGATGGAGAACGTAAATATGTACCAGTGATAAATTAGATGTTGTTTTGGGTACATATGTCAACGTTAATTTTCACAGAGCTGTTATCGCCTCTTTATTACCTTGTGCCAAGAAACTGTGCCAAGATCTCTGTAGCAATGGTATTTATGTCATGCACTGTGCGGAAAGCACTGAGCTAAGCACCAAGATCATTATGAGGCAAACGGATTGGATGTGGTCCCTGATCCATGCCCCTGATCCATGCCCCTGATCCACGCTGGATTCCTATCTTGATGGGGGCCAACTGTCAGAGCTGAAAATATAATTCATTCCAAACACAACCAACCAAGACAACCAAGGTATAACAAGTTCCTCAGCTCGCCATTTTGCTGGACCTCATGCTCAAATCTCCCAATCAATCAATCGATCGATCGGAGTATTTGTTGAGCTTTTACTACATTGACCTTGGGCCAGAACAATATCAATTACAGATAAGGGAAATGGCACTACCCTGCTCATAACAGCCTTAGATCCTGCCCTGCCTCATCTGTAAAATGGGGATTGAGACTGTGAACTCCATGTGGGAAACGGATTGCGTCCAACCCGATTTGCTTATGTTCCCCCTCTCAGTGCTTAGTGCAGTTGCCTGGCACACAGTAAGCTCTTAACAAATACCACAATTATTATTATTATCTCTGTTTCTCCACCCCTCCCCTCAGCACTTTATTATATTTATTTTCACCTTCAATTATTAGTCAGCCGTTTACACCTGGCATCTTTACACTACTTCCCACCACACACTGCTTCCTTCTATTCATTCATTCCTTCATTCAATCATATTTATTGAGCACTTACTGTGTGCAGAGCACTGTACTAAGTGCTTGGAAAGTACAATTTGGCAACAAATAGAGACAATTCCTACCCAACAACAGGCTCACAGTCTAGAAAGGGATTCATGAATTTGAGAAGCCATATAGCCTAATGGGTAGAGCACAGGCCTGGGAGTCAGAAGGACCTGGGTTCTAATCTAGCTTCTGCCACTTGTCTGCTGTGTGACATTGGGCAAGTCACTTCCCTTCTCTATACTTCAGTTACCTCGTCAGCAAAATGAGGAAGAGGGGGAAAAATGGACTGAACTATTTTGTAGAAAAATGATTCAGGCAGCAGAGTGAAGTATGGACTAGAGTGGAGAGACAGGAGGCAGGGAGGCCAGCAAGAGGCTGATGCAGTAATCAAAGCGAGATAGGATAAGTTCTTCGATTTACATGGTAGGCGTTTGGATGGAGAGAAAAACAAGGATTTTAGCGATGTTGTGAATGTTGACCCAAAGGGATTTGGTTACAGATTGAATGGCTTGTTTTGTTCAAGGAACGTCTCTGCTACCTGGCTCCACCACTTGTCTGCTGTGTGACCTTGGGCAAGTCACTTCACTTCTCTGTGCCTCAGTTACCTTATCTGTAAAATGGTGATTAAGACTGTGAGCCCCACATGAGAAAACCTGATTACCCTGTATCTACCCCAGTGCTTAGAACAGTGCATGGCACGTAGTAAGCGCTTAACAATTACCATAATCATCATCATCATCAGCTCCACACATGGTAAACGCTAAATAAATACGATCGCTTGATTGACTGAATGAGAGTGATGAGTCAGGGATAACACCAAGGTTATGGGCTCATTCTCTTTCTAGGCTGCCAGACTGACCATAATGGAGTGATGTTAGATACTGTCTGTTCTTTGAGGGCAGGAATCAGGTCTCCAAACTCTATTACCCGCTTAGTACAGCGCTCAGCATACCATAAGTGCTCAGTAGATACCACTGATGAACTGATGGATTGATAGATTGATGGAGGAGTATTACTGGGAATCACCACATACCTAGAGATCAAACAATGAAGTTCTTCCCCATGACCTTTCTTCTGATGCACGCTGATTGGTCTCTTGGAGTGTGGTGATCCGGGCGAGGCTCAAAGCAAGGTCGAAAGCCACCCCTTCCCCTGGCCCAGGTGGCATCTGTGTGTGGGTGGGGAAGGGAAGGGAAAAAAACCAATTCTAGGCCCAGGATATCAAGGGGGGTGGGGGAGAGGGGGCGGTGCAGCCAGAGGGCATGTCCCTGGATGACCTCAAGGCCCCTGGTTGGGGAGAGGGAGCGTGAATGGCAGAGTGAACGATCCTCTCAGAAGCCCCCCTTGCCCCCAAACCCCTGCTTTTCCCTTTCAGGCCATCTCGCCCTGACAGGGCCTTCCCAAAGGCAGATGTCACATTTCCAGAACAGTCGACCCCCGTCTTGTCTGAAACTGGCATGTTCAGGGCCCAGATGCAATAAGTGCCCACATATCATCAAGAGCCATTTCTCTCCTCACCGAGTCTCTATTGTCCCCGGGGACGAGGCTGAATTTTCGGGGAGATGCCGCTTTCCGGCAATTAGCCAGTTGAACTTAAATTTTCGTTTGCAATCTATTATAACAGCAGCCGCCCACACTGGCTTAATCTACTCTTTGTCTTGCACTTCCTGCTTTCAAGTACGTGCAGATGGGCAGATTTCACGGTTTTCCGTAGCTCCATTATGTCCCGAAAACGGGTGGGGAAAGGAATGTTAATGAAGCCCAGTTGGCCCCTGAGGCAGGAGAGTGGGGTGAGATCTGGAAGATGGAAGCAATGTGGCAGTGGAGGGCATGGTGCACCCTGTGGATGAAGTGTTTGCTCCATGGTACTTGATAGGAGCAAATGGAAATAATGTTGGTAAAAATAATAATAATAATTATGGTATTTGTTAAGCGCTTACTATGTGCTAGGCACTGTTCAAAGTGCTGGGGTAGATACAAGATAATTGGGTTAGGATACAATCCCTGTCCCAAACAGGGCTCACAATCTCAATCCCCATTTTACATATGAGGAAACTGAGGCCCAGAAAAGTGAAATGACTCACCCAAGGTCACACAGCAGACAAGTGGCAGAGCTGGGATTGGAACCCAGGTCCTTCTGACTCCCAGGCCTGTGCTCTATCCCTGCTACTTCTCATGCTGCTTCTTCTTAATACTACTACTAATAATAATTATGTTACTTGTTAAGCACTTACTACGTGGCAAGCACTGTTCTAAGCACTGGGGTAGATACAAGCTAATCAGGTTGGATACGGCCTCTGTTCCACAGGGGATTCACAATCTTAATCCCCATTTTACAGATGAGGTAACTGAGGCACAGAGAAGTTAAGTGACTTGCTCAAGGTCATACAGCACACTAGTGGCAGAGCCGAGAGGAGAATTCATGTCTTTCTGATTCCTGGGCCCATGTTCTATCCACTAGGCCTTGCTACATCTGTAAGCGCTTACTAGGTGCCAATCAATCAATCAGTGGTACTTGTGGAGCGCTTACTCTGTGCAGAGCACTGTACTAAGCGCCTGAAAGACTACAATATGCTAGGATTGGTCGCCATGATCCCTGCCCTCAAGAAGTTTACGATCTAATGGGGAGAGATGGACAATAAAATCAATTACAAGCAGGGGGAAGTAGCAGCAGAGTATAAGGACAAGTACATTTGTGCCGTGGGACTGGGTGTGGGGAGAATATCAAAGTGCTCAAGGGGTCCAGACATAAGTGCAAAGACGACGGGAGCGAGAAGTGAGTGAAGAGATAAGTGCTTAGTACAGTGCTCTGCACCCAGTAAGCTCTCAATAAATACGATTGAATGAGATTAGTCCGGAGAGAATACGATTTTAGTAAGGCTTTGAACATGGGGAGGTGTGATGATCATTTATTTTGTTTTTGAGTATTTATTGAGTGCTTAGAGGGCGCAGAGTACTGTACTAAACGTTTGGGAGACTACACTACAACAGAGTCGGTAGACACGTTCCCTGCCCCCGACGAGCCACCCATCTAGAGGGGCGATCTGTGCGACGTGAGTTGGGAGGGAGTCCCAGAGAGGAGGGTGGGTATGGTTGAGGGGTCGACAGTCATCTTAGGACAGCGCAGTGCACCCAGGAAGGGGCTTAGAAAATACAACTGATTAAATGGTGACCTCTGCCTCCCCCCGCCTCCAATACTGCGGTCTCCTTCCGTTACCGTTCCCCTGGCTTCGTGACCCTCAGGCGGCTCAGCCAGTGATTCCCCGAGGGCCGAGGCAGCTGTGGCATCTTGTGGGGGTTGAGGTGCTCAGCGGGTGTGGCTCTGGGCAGGCCCGAAGATGTTGCCCGATCCATTCTCTGAGGCACTGCCACGCCAGAGCTTTCTCCAATCCATCCCCAGAATCATCAACAATTCCCGAGAGGCATGAAGCCGCCTCCTCAGTGACTTTCCGGGCCCAGGAGACTCCTTGCTGACACAGGGGTAGGACCAAGGTGAAGATCTTATTCCAACCCCGCCCTCCTGGACGAATCCGGGAGGCCCGTGGGGCAGTTTCCTGGGAGACTAGACTGTAAGCTCCTTGTGGGCAGGGCCCATGTCTGCCAAATCTGTCCCAGCCATTTAGTACAGTGCATGCAATAAGCGCTCAGTAAATACCACTGATTGAAAGATTGATTAATTCAGAGAGAAGGGTCTCCGAGAATCAACTTAGCCCCCAGAAATGGGGACAAGAAGCCACCAACGTTGTCCTTTTTTGCGAAGAGCAAGAGCTCAGAATTTGATGTCCTGGACAAATCCAGCCCCCAAAACAGCTTTTTCTTTTGGCAAAATAACTGGGCACTTTCCCAGACTGCGGCGGAAAGCAGCTGTTTCTGAGACACCACCAGGTCTCCCTCAGACAAGCTCAAAGGTCTCTGAGATATTTTTAGTCCCCAAACAACCATGTGTCACTCATCAGGAAGCCTAATAAATAAAACCAAGCAATTTGTTCAACAGTTTTGCGTTTACATCGTAAGGGCATCTGTACACCATTTGCGTCCCACAGCGGAAGCCTGGGAAGCTGCACTGGGGCAGTGATCGTTCCTGCGGTCGGGAAGCCGCGCAGCCTAGTGAGAGAGCCCGGGCCTGGGAGTCAGAGGACCTGGGTTTTCATTCCGGCTCTGCCACTTGCCTACTGTGTGACCTTGGGCAAGTCACTTGGCTTCTCTGGGCCTCAGTTTACTCACCTGTAAAAGGGGGATTCGGTGAGAAGCAGCATGACCTAGTGGACAGAGCACAGGTCTGGGAGTCAGAAGGTCATGGGTTCTAATCCTGGCTCCACCACTTGTTTGCTGTGTGACCTTAGGTGAGTCACTTCACTTCTCTGTGCCTCAGTTCCCTCATCTGTAAAATGGGGTTTAAGACTGTGAGCCCTGTGTGAGACAGGGACTATGTACAGCCCAATTATCTTGTATCTACCCCAGAGCTTAGAACAGTGCCTGGCACCTAATAAGCATTTAACAAATACCATATTTATTATTATTATTACCTGTTCTCCCTCCTACTTAGATTGTGAGCCCCATGTGGGATAAGGAACTGGATCTGTTCCGATCATCTAAACCCAGCACTTAGTACAGTGATTGACACATAGCAAGTGCTTAACCATAGCACCATTATTACTGTTCCAGCTTCACTTGGATCCCGGGGGCTGAAAACAGGAGAGAATCATTCTTGAGACATGAGACAAGATCCAAAAGAGCCTCTGAGACACACGTCAACTGGAATTTTATCCTCTGGAAATTCAAAGCTCGCAAACCCTCTTACACTTCCCCCCCCCCCCCCAACCCCCATGATCCTTAAATGCAGGGCCAGGAGGAAGTGATTGAGTCATAAAGTCTTCTGGAGAAGCAGCATAGCCAAGTGGCAAGAACCCGAGATTGGGAGTCAAAGGCTATGGGTTCTAATCCTGGCTCTGTCACTTCTCTGCTGTGTGACTTGGGGCAAGTCACTTAACTTCTCTGTGCCTCAATTACCTCATCTGTAAAATGGGGATTGAGACTGAGCCTCACTTGGGACAACCTGATTACCTTGCATCTACCCCAGTGCTAAGAACAGTGCTTGGCACATAGTAAGCACGTAACAAATACCATAATTATTATTATTGTTATTATTATTATTATTCTGCAACAGTAGTATGACCAGCCCCGAATGCTGGTAACCTTTCACCCCACATCTCAGAGTGATTTGGTAGAAATGCCTGGTCCTGGGAGTCAGAGGACCTGGGCTCCAATTGTCAGCTCTGTGACCCTGGGCAAGCCACTTCACTTCTCTGAGCTTCAGTTTCCTCATCTGTAAAATGGTGATGAAATACCTGGACATATACTAAGCACTTAACAAATACCATAAAATCTTACAGTCTAGAGGGATAAACCTTATCAATCAATCATATTTATTGAGTACTTACTGTGTGCAGAGCACTGTACTAAGCACTTGGGAAGTACAAGTTGGCAACATATAGAGACAGTCCCTACCCAACAGTGGGCTCACAGTCTAGAAAGGAGAGACAGAGAACAAAACAAAACATATTAACAAAATAAAATAAATAGAATAGATATGTACAAGTAGAATTAATAAATAGAGTTATAAATATGTACAAACATATATACATATATACAGGTGCTGCGGGGAAGGGAAGGAGGTAAGGTGGGGGGGGGATGGAGAGGGAGAAGAGGGGAAGAGGAAGGAGGGGGCTCAGTCTGGGAAGGCCTCCTGGAGGAGGTGAGCTCTCAGTAGGGCCTTGAAGGGAGGAAGAGAGCTAGCTTGGTGGATGTGGGGAGGGAGGGCATTCCAGGCCAGGGGGATGACATGGACTGGGGGTCGATGGCGGGACAGGTGAAACGAGGCACGGTGAGGAGATTAGCGGCAGAGGAGTGGAGGGTGCGGGCTGGGCTGTAGAAGGACAGAAGGGAGGTGAGGTAGGAGGGGGCGAGGTGATGGAGAGCCTTGAAGCCGAGGGTGAGGAGTTTCTGCCTGATGCGTAGATTGATTGGCAGCCACTGGAGATTTTTGAGGAGGGGAGTAACATGCCCAGAGCATTTCTGGACAAAGACAATCCGGGCAGCGGCGTGAAGTATGGATTGAAGTGGGGAGAGACCAGAGGATGGGAGATCGGAGAGGAAGCTGATACAGTAGTCCAGACGGGATAGGATGAGAGCTTGAACGAGCAGGGTAGCAGTTTGGATGGAGAGGAAAGGGCGGATCTTGGCAATGTTGCGGAGCTGAGACCGGCAGGTTTTGGTGACGGCTTGGATGTGAGGGGTGAACGAGAGAGCGGAGTCGAGGATGACACCAAGGTTGCGGGCTTGTGAGATGGGAAGGATGGTAGTGCCGTCAACAGTGATGGGAAAGTCAGGGAGAGGGCAGGGTTTGGGAGGGAAGACAAGGAGTTCAGTCTTGGACATGTCATTATAATGGTCATTCATTCACTCAATCATATTGAACGCTTACTATGTGCAGAATACTGTACTGAGAGCTTGGGAGAGGACAATACAACAATAAGCAGACACAGTCCTTGCCCATAATGATGAATGATTACATCATTCTGTGTGACTTTGGGCAAGGACTGTGTGACTTTGGGCAAGTCACTTCACTTCTCTATGCCTCGGTTACCTCATCTGTAAAATGGGGATTATGACTGTGAGCCCCAGGTGGGACAGGGACCATGTCCAACCCGATTTGCTTGCATCCACTCCAACATTTAGTACAGTGCCTGGCACACAGTAAGAGCTTAACAAATTCCACAATTATTATTATGTTCTATTACACTAGGGTCATTTTTTCGGTGCCTACTAGGCAATAAGCTATGTTAAATACTGGAGTTGATACAATACAATCATATCAGGAGATCAGATACACTCCCTGGCCCCACATGGCATGCACAATATAATCAATCAATCAACCATATTTGTTGACTGCTTACTATATGCACAGCGCTGTACTAAGCGCTTGGGAGAGTACATCAGAGGTAGAGCCCAGATCTCAGCCCCATTTTCCAGATGAGAAAATTGCAGCTCAAAGAAGTGAAGTGACTTGGCCAAGGCCACACAACAGTTAAGGGGCAGATTCCACATTAGAACCCAGGTCTCCTGGCTCCTGCTTCTGTTCGGTGTCTGTGGGGTCATGCGGCTTCCAGCTCCTGTTGTTTCTAAATCACTTCTACTTGCCAACCGCATTCCTCCACTAGATTGTAAGCTCCTTGAATCAATCCATGCATCCATCAATCAACAATGGCATTTATTGAACACTGTACCGAGCTCTTGAGGGAGTACAGAACAACAGACACAATCCCTTCTTGCAAAGAGCCTGCAGTCAATCTAGAGGAAGAGACAGACATGAAAATAAATTACCAGATGTAAGGATCTGTACATAAGTGCTGTGGGACTGAGAGTGGGGTGCATCTCAAGTGTTTAAGGGCTGCAGGTAGACACAGGTTGGGGAAATAAGGGCTTTGTTGGGGAAAGCCTCTTGGAGGAGATGTGATTTTAATAAAGCTTTGAAGGTGGGGAGAGTGGCAGTCTGGTAGATGAGAAGGGGGCCCGAGAGAGGATGTGGGCGAGGGGTTGGCGAAGAGATAGACGAGATCGAGGAACAGAGAGTAGATCGAGGAACAGAGAGTAGGTGGTTGGCACAAGAGTAGCTGAGTGTGTGGATTGGGTTGGAGTAGGAGAGCAAAGAGGTAAGGTGGGTGGGGAGAGATGATGGAGTACCTTAAAGCCAATTGTAGAAAAGAGTCTCTGTTTGATGCGGACGTGAACCAAGTAGGAGTAGGAGGAGCTATTATGGGCTTCCTCTGTGCATAGGGCTGTACTAAGTTCTGGGAAAAAAAGAACACAGATGTGATATGGACAGAGACCCAGAGCCCCCAAGAGGCTCATGATTGAGTTACTTGGGGGGCGGAAGGGAGAGGTGATTGGCGACAGACACATAAGGTGAAATAAAAATATAATAATAATTATGGCATTTGTTAAGCATTGTTAAGCATTGTTAATTTGTTAAGCATTTGTTGGCATTACTATGTGCCAAGCACTGTTCTAAGCACTGGGGTAGATGCAAGGTAAAAATATTGTCCCACATGGGGCTCACAGTCTTAATCCCCATTTTACAGATGAGGTAACTGAGGCACGGAGAAGTAAAGTGGCTTGCTCGAGGTCAAAGAGCAGACAAGTGGCAGAGCTGGGATTAGAACCTATATCCTCTGACTCCCAAGCCCGTGCTCTTTCTGCTAAGCCATGCTGCTTCTCTAAAAATATACAAATCAGAGTTTGGGTCCCTGAACAAGTCTACCAACTCTGTTTTATTGTACTCTCCCATTTGCTTAGAACAGTGCTCTGCACATAGTAAGCGCTCAATAAATACCATTGAGTGATTCATTTTTTGTGGTATTTGTTCAGCACTTACTATGTCAAACACTGTTCTAAGCACTGGGTTAGATATAAGTGAATCAGGTTGGACACAGTCCCTGTCCCACGTGGGACTCCCAGTCTAAGTAGGAGGGAGAACAGGAGAACTGAGATACAGAGAAGTCAAGTGCCTTGCCCAAAGGTCACACAGCAAGCAATTGACAGAGCCGGGAATTGAACTCAGGACCTCTGACTCCCAGGCCCGGGCCTTTTCCACTGGGCCACGATTTGTTGAACAGCAGAGGAGCTGACAAAGGAGTCAAAACCCCAGAACGAAGCAAAGCCGATTAAATGACATGTCAGGGAAGTGCAACCGGCTACCAAACAGTTCCCTGACCTTTGCCCAAATGCACACTCCTGAGAAATGAAAGTTTGGATTGTTCCTCAAATATCTCTAGCCAGCCTGGGTTTTCAAGAGGGGGGCAAAAGGGAATCCAATAGAAAGATTGGGTCAATTTTCCCACCCTGAAGAAACCCACGTGTGCTCCTGGTTGCTTGGGGCCAGAAGAGTCTCTCAAGAAACAGCCTGGCCTAGTAGATAGTGCAATGATGTGGGAGTCAGAAGGACCTGTGTTCTAATCCTGCCTCCGAAACTTGTCTGCTGAGCAGCCTTGGGCAAGTCACTTCACTTCAATGTGCCTTGGTTACCATGGGGGACATGGACTGTGTCCAACCTGATTAGCTTGTATCTACCCCAGCACTTAAAAGAATGCCTCGCTCATAGTAAGCATTTAAGAAATACCAGAAAAAAAGAAATGCTTCATGGTCGGAGCCCGGGATTGGAAGTCGGTCTTTGTAATTGAAGAAATCGAAAAGGGGACTGAAAGCTGTTGACGTGTCTGGGGATGAATGAGTTTGAGCAAGGGAATCTGTGGGAGTCGGGGTTTATAGAACAGTGAAATGTGAAGTCTGACATTGCAGATGGAGAGCCTTATGTCTGGTGGAAAAAAAGGCAGTCTTTTCAAGGGCGGGGGAAGTATCTGTCCAAACGAAAAAGAAAGCAAAGGAGAAATAGGCCTTCCACTCTTGGAGCTGGTTGGCAACGCCCCGCTAACGGGCACGTGCTGTTTCTCTCCGGTCGATCCAACCGCTAAGTACAGTGCTCTGCACACATTAAGCATTCGATACAGCCCAACGATTGGTTGATTGATCCAGAGAGGGTGGGATTCCTGGGGAGCCTCTACACCTTGGGGTGAGAGGTTCTGGTGAGGTGCAGGTCACGCAGGACTAGAAGAAGAAAGGCCAAGTGGAGAGCCCAGGCCTGGGAATCAGAGGATCTGGGGTCTAATCCTGGCTCTACCAATTGCCTGTTGTGTGACCTTGGGCAAGTCACCTCACAGCTCTGGGCCTCCGATTCCTCTCTGTACAACGGGGATTCACTCCCTGTCCTCCCTCCTACTTAGATGTGTGAGTCGCATGTTTGACAGGGATTGCACCTGACCTGATTCACGTGTATCTACCCCATCACTTATTAAAAATAAGCCTTACTAAAATGCCTTATTAAAAATCACATCTCCTCCAAGAGGCCTTTCCCGACTAAGCCCTCTTTTCCCCTACTCCCCCTCCCTTCTGCATCAGATCTGTCCCCTTTAAGCACTTGATATTCCCTCCACCCTCTGTCCCCCAGCTCTCATGGACATAGCCATAATGTATTTATTCATATAAATGCCTAGCTCCTCCTGTAGACCGTAAGCTCCCTGTGGGCAGGGCACATGACTGTCAACTCTGCTGTACTGGACTCTCCCAAGTGCTTAATCCAGTACTCTGCACATAGTAAACGCTCAGTAAATACCATTGATTGATTGTGGTAGTTCACCAGAAGAAAGAGACCAGTTCCCTGCCTTCAAGGAGCTTCCACTCCAATGGAAGAGACAGATGGCGAGGGGAGTTGCAGAGAGAGGAGGAAACATAGTCACAGATAGTGGGAGCAGGAGGAAGAACAAGAACAAGAACTGCGAAGTCACAAGCCCAGACTGGTTCCAAATGGTCCAGTGGATTGTGGGGACCCATCCCCTTCTGGCCTTGGGCACCTCGTTTCTTGGTTTCTTTCCCTCGGCTCCATGCAACATGAACATTAGCAAACGAGATCTGAAAATCATCGAAATAAGCCCTTTTGACAAGCACAGTAATTATGCAGACACAACAGATGCTAATAATTTTTATTTCTGGGGGGAAAACGATTAAGGTCTTTACCATAATAACAAAGACACAGAAGATGAGAACAAGGAGGCGGAGATAACATGAGACAATATATGTGTGATCGCAACCCTTAATTTAAGAAAGAACTTTCACACTGAAACCAACGTGAAAGTATATTCTCTCATGTCGATCCAGCTCCTGCTCCACGTGTCCCTCTCTTCCCCTCCCAGGGTAGCGTTCCCAAAGCCTGAACTAGGGAAGGAGACTGGGGTGGGGGGGAGGGGTGCAGGGGAGAGGGCTTGGGGTATTGGGGCTTGGGGTAGAGAAGCAGCATGGCTCAGTGGAAAGAGCCCGGGCTTTGGAGTCAGAGTTCATGGGTTCAAATCCCAGCTCCGCCAATTGTCAGCTGTGTGGCTTTGGGCAAGTCACTTCACTTCTCTGGGCCTCAGTTACCTCATCTGTAAAATGGGCATTAAGACTGTGAGCCATACATGGTACAACCCAATCACTTTATAATCTCCCCAGTGCTTAGAACAGTGCTTTGCACATAGTAAGCACTTAATAAGTTCCATCATTATTAGGAAGCAGTTGTGGCTTAGTGGAAAGATCATGGGCTTTGGGATCAGAGGTCCTGGGTTCGAATCCCACTCTGCCACTTGTCAGCTGGGTGACTTTGGGCAAGTCACTTAACTTCTCTGGGCCTCAGTTCCCTCATATGTAAAATGGGGACTAAGACTGTGAGCCCCATGTGGGAAAACCTGATCACCTTGTATCTTCCCCAGCACTTAGAACAATGCTTTGCACATAGTAAGTGCTTAACAAATACCATCATTATTATTATTATTATTATCCACAACCTTTCTAATGGTTCTTCTGTTATCATTGTTATGGTCTCTATCCAACTAGCTGCCAGTCTGCCTCTTCCACATTTTCCCTGGACTTTTCCTAGCATTAGTGTCTTCTCCAGAGAATTAGTCCTCCTGATTATGTGTCCAAAATATGCTAATTTAAGTTGAGGCAAATAGACTCAAATAGAAACTCCTTAAAGCACTCAATCACCTTGCCCCTCCTACTCATTCATTCAATCATATTTATTTAGTTGTATTTACTGAACGCCTACTGAGTGCAGAGGACTGTAATGAGCAGATACGTTCCCTGCCCACAAAGAGCTTATAGTCTAGAGGCCTCCTACCATAGCTGTATGACCCAGTACTCACACTTCGCTCTTCTAATGCCAACCTACTCACTGTACCTCGATCTCATCTATCTTGTCACTGACCTCTCACCCACATCCCGTCTCTGGCCTGGAACGCCCTCCCTTTTCATATCCGACTGATGATCAATCTCTACAATGTCAGAGCCTTACCAAAAGCACATCTCCTCCAAGAGGCCTTCCCCGATTAAGCCCTCATTTCTTCTACTCCCATTCCCTTCTGCGTCACCCTTGCACCCTTTATTCACCCCTCCATCAGCCTCCAAGCACTTATGTACATATGTACTCTGCCACTTACCTGCTGTGTGAGCTTGGGCAAGCCACTTCACTTCTCCGTGCCTCAGTTACCTCATCTGTAAAATGGGGATTAAGACGGTGAGCCCCACGTGGGACAACCTGATCACCTTGTGTCTACCCCAGTGCTTAGAACAGTGCTTGGCACATAGCGCTTAACAAATACCATCATCATCATCATATCCATAATTTATTTATATTAATGCCCATCCCCCACTCAAGACCGTATTCTCCTTGCGGGCAGGGAACGTATCTATCAACTCTTTTATATTGTCTTCTCCAAAGTGACAAGTTCATTGCTCTGCACATGGTAAATACTCAGTAAATATGATGGATTAGTTGATTTACTAGACCGAATGCTTGGAAGAATACAATAGAGTCAGTAGCCATCATCCCTGTCTTCCAGTCTATTGTGTACAGAGAGTAGCCAAGTGGTACTGATACTGTCTCTTGTGTTACTCATATCTCCTTCAAGAGGCCTTCCCTGACCAAACCCTCATTTCTGTTTCTCCCATTCCCTTCTGCATCACCCTGATTTGCTCCCTTTATTCCCCAACCCACCCCACTCAATCCCATAGCATTTAGGTCCATATCTGTAATTATTTATATGAATATTTGTCTCTCCTTCTAGACTTTAAGCTTGCTGTGGGCAGGGAATGTGTCTACCAACTCTGCTGATGATCACGGATCTAATCAGAATGGCGGACAGTGTTTCTGTTTGATCCAACCCACTCTAAAACTATGTCCTTTGGACTGGGTCTTCCCTAGGAAAATTTCTGGCTTGAACTTCAATTACCTGGGCAGTTTTGGTGAAAGTGGCATTTTTGCATGGTCTTGACCCAGAGTAAAACATCTATCCATCAATCAATTGTATTTATTGAGCACTTACTGTATGCAGAGCATTATATTAAGCACTTGGCAGAGGACAAGACAACAATATAACAGACAAATTCCTTGACCACAGGGAGCTTTCTACTTCCTCTGCAAACCAAAACAGATCATGCCCGAACCTAAGCCATCAGGCATCCTGGCTTTAAGGCATCTCATTGTGTGCAGGAAATGGGTCTGTTGTATTATAATAATGGCATTTATTAAGCGCTTACTATGTGCAAAGCACTGTTCTAAGCACTGGGGAGGTTACGAGGTGACCAGGTTGTCCCACAGGGGGCTCACAGTCTTAATCCCCATTTTACAGATGAGGTAACTGAGGCCCAGAGAAGTTAAGTGACTTGCCCAAAGTCACACAGCTGACAATTGGTGGAGCTGAGATTTGAACCCATGACCTCTGACTCCAAAGCCTGTGCTTTTTCCACTGAGCCACGCTGCTTCTCTATTGTATTGTTGTATTGTTCTATTGTACTCTCCCAAGTGCTTAGTCCAGTGTTCTACACCCAGTAAGCACTCAATAAATATAACTGACTGACAAAATGGCTCCTCTACCACAAAGCCACAGGCAGGAGGTTTTTCACTGGGGGCTGCTTCATTCAAGGCCTGTGGGAAACTCCACCAACGAACAGTCTTGGAAGAGAAAGACAAAAAAAAAAATTCAGACCGAAGCCAGAGGAGGAAGACAGAAGGCTTGGCCAGGAAGAGGAAATGATTCCCTGCATGGGAGAATACCAAACGCAGCGAGATGAGCCCTCGAAGAAGCAGCATGGCATATGAGAAGCAGCATGGCAAAGTGGATAGAGCATAGGCCTGGGAGTCAGAAGGTCGTGGGTGGCATAGTGGATAGAGTGCCTTGGAGTCAGAAGGTCATGGGTTCTAATCCTGACTCCACCACTAGTCTGCTGTGTGACCTTGGGCAAGTCACTTCACTTCTCTGGGCCTCAGTTACCTCTTCTGTAAAATGGGGATTGAGACTGTGAGCCCCATGTTGGACAGGGACTGCGTCCAACCTAATCTGCTTGTATCCACCCCAGCGCTTAGTATAGTTCCTGGCACTTAGTTAAGCGCTTAACAAATACCATAATTATTATTACTATTGTTATCATTATTATTATTATCCTAATCCTGGCTCCACTACCTATCTGCCGTGTGACCTTGGGCAAATCATTCCACTTCTCTGGGCCTCAGTTACCTTAACTGTAAAATGGGGATTTGACTAAGAGCCCTACATGGGGCAGGAACTCTGTCCAACTCGATTTGCTTGTATACACCCCCAGCACTTAGTACAATGCTTGGCACATAGTAAGTGCTTAACAAATACCATTATTATTATTAAGTACCATAGTGATGTATGAACTGAAGGCTGAGCAGATCAGAGTTGGGCTGTGCCATCTTTGGAATTTATTGACATGTGGGCAGGGGGAGAGTTGTGATATCTCCAAAGACATGCTACATTTCCTTCTAGATTGTGAGCTTGTTGTGAGCAGGGAAAGCATCTGCTAGCTTTATTGTACTGATTCTCCCGAGGGCTCAATCCAGTGCTCTGCACATGGGAACATGGGCATGAGTGTAGATGGAGAATAGAAGGGGATGGAGAACTGAACCTTGAGGGATCCCTACAGTTAGGGATTTGCTGCCCCAAATGTCTGGGCTATCCTCCCTGTTTTTATGGGGGGGTTATAAATGGTATTTGTTAAGTGCTTACTGTCTTCCAGGCACCGTACTAAGCATAGATCCAAGATAATCAGGTTGGACACATTCCGTGTCCCAGGTGGGGCTCAAAATCTTAATCCCCATTTTACAGATGAGGGAACTGAAGCCTAGAGAAGTGAAATAATAACAATAATAATGGCATTTATTAAGCACTTACTATGTGCAAAGCACTGTTCTAAGTGCTGGGGAGGTTACAAGGTGATCAGACTGTCCCACTGGGGGCTCACAGTCTTAATCCCCATTTTACAGATGAGGTAACTGAGGCACAGAGAAGTTGAGTGACTTGCCCAAAGTCACACAGCAGATAAGTGGCAGAGCTGGGATTAGAACCCAGCTTCTTCTGACTCCCAGGCCCAGGCTTTACCCGCTAGGCCATGCTACTTCTACAGCCCAGCTCCTCGAAAAGCACAGAGGCACCCACAGCCTCCGCTTCCTCGCTGGCCCGCTCCAGTGTGGATTCCAGCCCCCTGCTCCACTGAGACCCTCCACCCCACAGCCCCCAGGGAAACCAGTCTGGCGGAGAAAGGCCCCACTCACTACCTCTGCCAGCGACCCTAGACGCTACACGGTCGGGAAAGGCGGATAAAGAGACGTTGGGGGAGACGCAGTGTGTACAGCCTATTCGATCATTTAATTCGGGGTAATGAGTCCAAGTCACTCGTTAAATTAAAATGCTATTTTCTTCCGCCGCATAAATGTGGGGCATAGATGCCATGGAAGGAAAATAAAATTGCTGTTTCCTCCAAACCGGGAACCAGAGTTGAACAGCAATTGGTGATTATTCAAATTAATCAGGTTCCAGAAAATGAGAGGCCCACGATTGCAGAGGAAGGAAGCATTTAACCTTGAAAAGGCTAGGCAATTAATGGGAAAACCCCACACACTGGTGAGTCGCCACTGTGGGGTGAGGGTCATCACTGGGTTTAACAGCTACCAACTCTGTCTTATCGGACTCTCCCAAGCACTTAGTGCAGTGCTCGGCACCCAGCAAGTGCTTGATAAATACTACTGATTGACTGACTGATTGATTGACAACAGGGAGGTGAAGACTTCAGGTGATCGATCCTCCCCACCCCCCACCCCCGTTTCTCAGCCCTGCCTCTTCCGGGTCGCCTAAAGGAAGAAGAACAACTGTTGTCCCGTCAAGTCCCTCTACAGTTGACCAGAAGAAGACAGATTGGAATCCGGACCAAAAATCCAACGAATCAGAAAAGAATCAGTTGGCCTCCGGTCCACGATTTCTCGAGGAGTTTTCCGACAGTGTGGCACATCTCTGTGCAGCGTGAGCAGTCAAGCAAGTGGCATAATTATTCAAATGTGACCTATTTTTTTTTCCTCCAGGAAATCCATTTCTTCCTCTAAATGTAGTCTTTGTGGAAATGAATCTGAACTTTTATCTATGAAAATAATGAGAATGGAGGGGCTGACATGTCATTCCACAAGCTTATAGTGCTCCCTCCATTTAGACTAAAATGCAGGTGCTGAATGAAGGTTGAATTGAAAAAAGCAAGTGATTTGGAGAACTCCCAGGCCATGTGCCTTGACACCCCTCCTTCTCGCCTGAGGAAGGATGCCCAGGTAATCAAGCGAAAGTGATTCAACCGGGGAAATCTTAATAGCAGAGACAACTGGCAGAGCTCTGTTCACCAAGTCATCTCAGCATCACGACGGAGGGGCAAACGGAGCTGATCCGTCACCTGGGGGTGGGGCGGGGGGGGTGGGGGTGCCCTCACTCCTCGGAGAGGCCCTAACTCAGAAGGGGCAGCTCGGTCTTAGTGAGTCCCCCTCTATCCCCATTCTGCCAGAAATTGGGGAATGGGAGGGCAAAGTTTTGCTTTCCCTTCTCCTTCACCTCCTTGTTCTCTCCTTCTTTTCCTTTCTCCCCCCTTCACACTGACAGCCCCATCTATCCACTCAGGGAATGTATCTGTTTATTGTTATATTGTCCTTTCCCAAGCACTGAGCACACAGTAAGCGCTCAATAAATATGATTGACTGACTGACTTTCTATTACTACTGCTACTACTACTACTACTACTACTACTACTACTAGACTATAAGCTCCTCCACTAGATTGTAAGCTTCTTGTGGGCAGGAATAGTGTCTACCAACTCTCCTGTACTCTCCTAAGCACTTATAGTGATTTGCACACACAGAGCACTAGGGGGAATTACCAATCTATCGATACATCAATCGTAGTCATTGAGCACCTCAGAAGAGTACAAGCATAACAGAGATGAAGGTGCTGGGCCTCTTGGGCAGTAACCAAAGTTGTTGGTAATGGTATTTGTTAAGCACTTACTATGTGCCAGGCATTGTTCTAAGCGCTTGGGTAGATACAGGGTAATCAGGTTGGACACAGTCCCTGTCCTACACACCCTGACTTGCTCCCTTTGCTCTTCCCCCCTCCCAGCTCCACAGCACTTATGTACATATCTATAATTTTATTCATTTGTATTGATGTCTGTCTCCCCCAGTCTAAACTGTGTGGGCAGGGAATGTGAATGTTTATTGCTGTATTTTACTCTCCCAAGTGCTTAGTTCAGTGCTCTGCACACAGTAAGTGCTCAGTAAAAATGAATGAATGAATGAATGAGTGACGCAGAAGGGAGAGAGAATAGGGTGGAGAGGTGAGAGGTTAGCCAAGGGAGGCCTCTGGGAGGAGATTTGACTTTAGTAAGGCTTTGAAGATGGGGCCTCAGTGACCTTGGTGAATGTGGGAGGCTGTCTAATGAAATAGGTGTATTAAGGATAAAAATTCAAAAAATAAACAACAAAGGTATAGGACTTTCTGTTTTCAAGTCACTAGGTAAGTGCTAAATAATCACCTGATTAACCATAACCAAGGCTGGATTTGCCATCTGAAAATGGATTGATATTCACAGGGAAAGGATCCATTGAAAAGTAACTTCCAAACTCTCAGAATGGAGAGGGGAAAAGCCTATCTATCATTTGAGAGGAATGGTTCTCATCCAACCAGCACAGTTAATCAAAATCAAAGCTTCTCATCTTTGTGTGTTGTGCTTTCCCTGTATTTCCCCGTCTTCTTTTTAAAGGGGTATCAGCTTTCAAAATTATTAGTATTAGTTCCTGCTTTGCCAGCAAAACTCAGCAAATCACCTGCTTCGCCTTGAAATGGAGTCTTGAGACTCATAGAAAAATATTTTTCCGAACAATGCACGGAGATTGCACTGGAGCATTCGCATCGATGTGAATGGAAGCCCAGAAAGTCACATCCAGAGAAACCCTTGGGTTCTTGAGAATGTAGCTGGGCTATTGTTTGGGGAGGGGGAGGAGGGGAGAATGAGAGAAGCTGAGGGGGGGGTTGCGGCAAGGGATGGAAATTTCTCCTCATGCTTAAGCCTTTCCGGTGACTCTCAGCTCCATTCCGCATAGATCCCTTGGGTTATTGGAAGTGGAAGCAACAGGTATCACCTTGTACCTTCCGGAGAGAGCTGATAGTTTTCCCTTTTGCAGATCTTCAGTATTCTGAACACCACAGCCATGGCAGTGGCATTTAGACATCAGATCCCCAGGCTTTCAAAGCTTCTCCGAGCACTCAAAATAAACGTGTTCCAGACAGCAGTCATCCTCAGTAGAGCCAGTATATGAAAATAGCCTGCCTTGTGCTTAAACAGCTGCTGACGCCTCCTGGCAAACTTTAAAAAAGCCCCCCTCATCAGAATAAAGCCTTCTTACATGTCATAGAGTCCCCATCCGCTCCTTCCACACCCTCTCCTCCCACCCCCTGCTTTTCTTTAACTCCATTTTCTGTTCTGCCCCAGAAAATCTGAAGGGGGAAAATAAGGTCCCTGGCAGCATTCAGGATTTCCCATCATCTCTGTAGCACTCTACTCGGCTAACGCCTCTGAGGCGAGATCGACAAGTCTTTAGATCTGAGGTTTCCTGAGAAAGAGGTGGGATCAGGGCCAGGCTAACAACGTCAGAACAGAATTAAAGGCAGAGAGGAATTGTGTGTCGGCTGGGAATAGGAGGCGAGAGAGAGATCCATTCTTAGGAAAGAAAGGCACTGTTTCTACGTAAGTGACCAGGAACTAATAATGGTGGATAATAATAATAATGTTGGTATTTGTTAAGCGCTTACTATGTGCAAAGCACTGTTCTAAGCACTGGGGGGAAGACAAGGAGATGAGGTTGTTCCATGTGGGGCTCACAGTCTTAATCCCCATTTTACAGATGAGACAACTGAGGCCCAGAGAAGTGAAATAACTTGCCCAAGGTCACACAGCAGACAAGTGGTGGAGCCAGGATTCGAATCCATGACCTTCTGACTCCCAGGCCCTTGCTCTATCCACTACGCCATGCTGCTTCTCTAGAGTTTCATCTGAAGAGGTTTATGATGTGCTGAGTTCAGTAGACCCACCAACATCTCTCAGACCCAGGCAGGCTCTCCCAGAGACCCACCCCATTTACTGGAGTTAGCAGGAGGTGAAAAAAAGGGGATTTTCTTGAGGGGGGGAAGAGTCCTCCCACCAGACAGCAGTGAGATAAACATAAGTAAAAATAGAAAGCTAGCAAAATGGGACACCAAAAGAAGGCTCTGTCTTGCCTGATTCTCACCCTGCTTCAGGGGACCTGGGTCTCAATCCTGGCTCTGCCACTTGCCTGCCCTGTGTTACCATGGGCAAGTCATTTCACTTCTCTGTGCCTCAGTTCCCTCATCTGTAAAATGGGGATTCAATACCTGTTCTCCCTTTGACTTAGACTGAGACCCATGTGGCACCTGATCATCTTGTATCTTCCTCCGCTTTTAGTACAGTGCTTGGTACATAGTAAGCACTTTAGTAAGACCACAGTTATTACTGGTATTATTATGATTATTATTATCACTACTACTACCATTATTATTATCATTATCCACTCAAGCTCCAAGTGACAGCCTGCACACCCTAACCTCCACAATACCTGCAAAGCATTGGACATTCACTTGGAAAATGACTGTTCCTATTCACCAATTCCCTCCAAGTAACAAAGTCCACCGATAATCTGGAAGTCTGATGGGGGTATTGACTCCATACCAGGTTTTTTCAACAATTAAAATTCCCTTTTAGATCCAATTCCCCCACAGACCTGACAAGATGCTTCACAATCCTTTGGCGTATAAGCTCCTTGAGGGCAGGGAATGTGTCACTTTTTTTTCACTCTTCCCAAGAGTTTAAGGCAGGCCAATAATAATAATAATAATAATAATGGCATTTATTAAGCACTTACTATGTGCAAAGCACTGTTCTAAGCACTGGGGAGGTTACAAGGTGAGCAGATTGTCCCATGGGGGGCTCAGAGTCTTAATCCCCATTTTACAGATGAGGTAACTGAAGCACAGAGATGATAAGTGACTTGCCCAAAGTCACACAGCTGACAAGTGGTGGAGCCAGGATTTGAGCCCATGACCTCTGACTCCAAAGCCCGTGCTCTTTCCACTGAGCCACGGACCCAATGGGCTCTCAAGAATAATAACAGTAATAATAATCATAGTGGTATATGTTAAGCACCTACTATGGGCCAAGCACTGTACTAGGCACTGGAGTAGAGACAAGATTATCAGGTTGAATATGGTCCCTGAACCACGTAGGACTCATAGTCAAAGGGGGAAGGAAGGAAAAACGTGAAAAGAGCCCTGACCTGGGAGTTAGGAACTGGGTTCTAATTCCAGCTCTACCACTTGATTACTGTGGGACCTTGGCTTGGGCAAGTCACTTCACTTCTCTATGTCTCCATTTCCTCAACTGTAAAATGGGGATTCTACCTCCTACTCAGGTTGTGAACCCCATGTGGGACAGCGACTGTGTTTGACCTGACCAACTGGCATCTACCTCAGTGCTTAGAACAGAGCTTTACACATAGTAAGCGCTTCACAAAAAACATGATTATTCCCATTTTTACTGATGAGGAAACTGAGGCAGAGAGAGGTTAAGTGACCTGCCCAGGGTCACTCAGCAGGCAAGTGGTAGAGCAGGGATTAGAAAGTGGGTCTCCTGACTCCCAGGCCTAAGCTCTTCCTAATTAGGCCATGCTACAATCAATGCCATTACTTCAGCTCCTAACTAATGCTCACAGTGGGTGGAATGGGAAGAAGCAAGAAATGTCTGCAAAAGTACATTTTTTGAATTAGTCAAAGAAGACTCCCAAGGGAGGTGGGCTTTTAGGAGGATTTGAACAGAGAAGGTGGAGACGCACCCTTAATGTTCTCCTGTGCAGTATGGAAGCATAGCTCTGCCACTGGCCTGCTGTATGACCTTGGCCAAGTCACTTACCCTCCCTGCGCTTCTGCTTCCTCTTCCATACAAGGGAGACCAGATCCCACTGTATAGATTGAGAGTGGAGTGTGGTTCAGGGACTGCCTCTGATCCTCTTACTTTCCCCCCAGCACTTAACGCAGTGCTTGGCATTCAGTAAGTGCTCAGCAAATGCTAGAAACCGTTAGAAATGGAGGACGGAATACAGGCTGCTCACTGTGAAAGACAGAAGACTTGTGATGGAAAATCAATCAATCAATCAATCCATTGTATTTATTGAGCATTTATTATGTGTAGAGCACTGGAGAGTACAACACTATAACAGTCACATTCTCTGCCTATACTGAGCTTACAGTCTAGAGCAGGGAACAGACATTAATATAAATGAATAAATTATGGATACAAGAGCTATAGGGCTGAGGGAGGGGTGAATATAGGGTGTAAATCCAAGAGTGAGGATGACGCAGAAGGGAGTGGGAGAAGAGGAAACGCGAGCTTAGTAGGAGAAGACATCTTGGGGGAGATGTGCCTTTAATAACTTTGACAGTGGGGAGAGTGATTATCTATTGGATATGAAGAGGGAGGGTGTTCCAGGGCAGAGGCAGGTTGCGGGCAAGAGGTAAGTGGAAAATGAAAAAGCCGAATAAAAGTAAGCCATACCCTGATGTAGATGATGATGATGACAATGATGATAATGTATTTAATTGGCTGAGGAAAGATTCTGCCAACTGACTGGATAAATTGTCGGGGTCTCTGGGAGGTTTTCAACCAAGAAGCTGTGTGGTAAAACACCATAATCCGAGGTCTGCCCGCCCCAGGTAATCAAACAGCACGATGAACAGATCAGAGTCGAGGTTCTGGATCCTTAAGGTTTTGATCACATTCATTTTCAGTTTAGCCAAGAATTCACTGAAAATTGGGGAGGTGTCACTCTCCATTAAATTGGAAGCCCTGCCACGAATTAGTGATTCTCTTCAATCTGAAACTGCCTCAGCTCAATATTGTCAGAAAGGATGGAAAGATCTGTCACCATTCCCAATTCCAAGGAAAGGATGTCAAGACTTCGCAAACATGGTTTGCACTCGTCTCGATCAGTTTCACATGATTTCTTTGCATCTCAAGGGAGCAGCCTAAAGCCACAGTCTCGATAGCTATGACAGAGGACTGTTAAAAGTCGGTAAAGATGGGACTAAGAGAATAATAATGATGATAATCATAATAATAATAGTATTTGTTAAGTGCTTACTATGTGATGAGCGCTGTTCTAAGTGCTGGGGGAGATACAAGTTAATCAGGTCAGCCACAGTCCCTGTCCCATATGGGGCTCACATGCCTGAGGGAGGGAGGAGAACAGATATTGAACCGAATCCTCATTTTACAGTCGAGATAACTGAGGTGCAGAGAAGCAAAGTCACTTCAGAAAGCAGGAAAGTGGCAGAGCCGGGATTGGACCCCAAGTCCTCTGACTCCCTGGATCCTGGGACAGCAGAAGGCCATTGCCCCTTCTCTAATTCTTGGACTTTGCCCTGCTAGACCTGCTAGAAGAGTCTTGAAGATGGAGAACGTGATCGGTAGGATGTAAAGGAGGGTAGAGTTTCAATCAATCAATCAATATTTTTTATTGAACACTTACTGTGGGCAGTGCACTGACAAGTGGTTGGGAGAGTGCAATGCAGTTGGTAGATAAGATCTCTACCCTCAAGGAGCTTACAATCCAGAGCAAGAGACAGACATTACAGGTAGGGGAAGAAAACGGTCAAACTGCTGTGGGATAGGGAGTAGAAAAGGGATTTAGGAGATACAGAGGGGAGAGAGAATAGGGTGGGGATGTGAGAATTTAATCAAGGAAGGCTTCTAGACCTCTAGACTGTAAACTTTCTACAGGCAGGGAACTTGTCTGCTGATTCTGTTGCATTGTACTCTCCAAAGTGCTTAGTATAGTGTTCTGCACATAGTCGGCACCCAATAAATACCATTGATTGATTGATTCTTGAGGAGATGTGATTTTTGGAGAGCTTGGAAGATGGGGAGAGTGGTGGACTGTCAAATATGAAAGGGGAGAGAGTCCAAGGCAGGAGAGAAGGTGTGAGCCAGAGGTCGGCAGGGAGAGATGAGAGGGAGGCACAGGCTAAGGTGAGAGGAGTGAACTGTGCAGGTTGGGGTGGAGTGGGAGATGAATGAGGATAGTTAGGATGAAGAGAGCTGATTGACTGTCTTAAAGCTGATGGCGAGTCTATGTCTCATGCGGAGACGGGCAGGGGAATACTGGTAGTTCTTGAGGGGTGGGGAGAGGTGGACTGATGCTTTTTGAGAAAAATGATCCGCGCAGCAGAGTGAAGTATGGACTGGAGTGGGGGGAGACAGGAGGCAGGGAGGTCAGCAAGGAGGCCAATGCAGTAGTCAAGGCTGGAAATGATAAGTGGTCGGACCAGTGTGGTGGCAGTTTGGATAGAGAGGAGGAGCGGTTCCTGGAGATGCTTGGGAAGAAGAGCTGGCAAGAGAGTGAAAAGTCAATCTCATTCATTCATTCAATCATATTCATTGAGCACTTACTGTGTGCAAAGCACTGTACTAAGTTTTATTCATTTATGCAATCGTATTTATTGAGCACTTACTGTGTGCAGAGCACTGTATTAAGTGCTTGGAAGTACAATCACGCTTCCCTCCTTCAATGCACTGCTGAAGGCTCACCTCCTCCTGGATGCCTTCCCAGACTAAGGCCCCCGTTTCCTCTGCTCCCCCCCACCCTCCCCATTGCCCCGACTCGCTCCCTTTGCTCTACCCCCTCACGACACTTGTGTATATATGTACATATTTATAATTCTATTTATTTATATTAATGCTGTGTATACATCTCTAATTCTATTTATTTATATTGATGCTATTGATGACTGTTCACTTGTTTTAGATGCCTGACTCCCCCCTTCTAGACTGTGAGCCCATTGTGGGTGGGGATTGCCTCTATTTGTTGCTGAATTGTACTTTCCAAGAACTTAGTACAGTGCTCTACACACAGTAAGCACTCAATAAATCCAACCTTGGCTTCACAGACTCCGTCCTCTCCTGGTTCTCCTCTTATCTCTCCGGCCGTTCATTCTCAGTCTCTTTTGCAGGCTCCTTTTCCTCCTCCCATCCCCTTACTGTAGGGGTTCCTCAAGGTTCAGTTCTTGGTCCCCTTCTGTTCTCGATCTACACTCACTCCCTTGGTGACCTCATTCACTCCCAAGGCTTCAACTATCATCTCTACGCTGATGACACCCAAATCTACATCTCTGCCCCTGCTCTCTCTCCCTCCCTCCAGGCTTGCATCTCCTCCTGCCTTCAGGACATCTCCAACTGGATTTCTGTCCACCACCTAAAACTCAACATGTCCAAGACTGAACTCCTTGTCTTCCCTCCCAAACCCTGCCCTCTCCCTGACTTTCCCATCACTGTTGACGGCACTACCATCCTTCCCATCTCACAAGCCCACAACCTTGGTGTCATCCGCTACTCTGCTCTCTCGTTCACCCCTCACATCCAAGCCGTCACCAAAACCTGCCGGTCTCAGCTCCGCAACATTGCCAAGATCCGCCCTTTCCTCTCCATCCAAACCGCTACCCTGCTCGTTCAAGCTTTCATCCTATCCCGTCTGGATTACTGTATCAGCCTCCTCTCCGATCTCTCATCCTCCTGTCTCTCCCCACTTCAATCCATACTTCACGCCGCTGCCCAGATTGTCTTTGTCCAGAAGTGCTCTGGGCATGTTACTCCCCTCCTCAAGAATCTCCAGTGGCTACCAATCAACTTACGCTTCAGGCAGAAACTCCTCACCCTTGGCTTCAAGGCTCTCCATCACCTCGCCCCCTCCTACCTCACCTCCATTCTCTCCTTCTACAGCCCAGCCCGCACCCTCCGCTCCTCTGCCGGTAATCTCACCGTGCCTCGTTCTCGCCTGTCCTGCTGTCGACCCCCAACCCACGTCATCCCCCTGGCCTGGAATGCCCTCCCTCCGCACATCTGCCAAGGTAGCTCTCTTCCTCCCTTCAAGGCCCTACTGAGAGCTTACCTCCTCCAGGAGGCCTTCCCAGACTGAGCCCCCTTCTTCTTCTCCCCCTCCTCCCCCTCCCCATCCCCCCGCCTTACCTCCTTCCCCTCCCCATATATATACATATATATACCTGTATATATATATGTATATATGTTTGTACGTATTTATTACTCTATTTTATTTGTACATATTTATTCTATTTATTTTATTTTGTTAATATGTTTTGTTTTGTTCTCTGTCTCCCCCTTCTAGACTGTGAGCCCACTGTTGGGTAGGGACCATCTCTATATGTTGCCAATTTGTACTTCCCAAGCGCTTAGTACAGTGCTCTGCACACAGTAAGCACTCAATAAATACGATTGAATGAATGAATGAATAAATACGATTGAATGAATGAATGAATACAATTCAGCACGTGTTACCCACCTTCCTGCCCATTTTCCCTTTGCCTTTTTCTCCCAACTTGTAATTTATCTTAATGTCTGCTTTTCACACAAGACTGTAATCTCCTTGAGGGCAGGGATCATATTCCCTAGTTCTATCGGACTCTCCCAAGTGCTCAGTGCAGTACTCAGCATACAGTAGGTGCTCAATAAATACTACTTGATGGATTGACATGTTTGCTTTTGGCTGTCCTATTTGCTGTTTTCAGTTTTGTCCCCTTGCTGCCCTCCAAGTGCCTGGATTTTGCAAAGGATAGGGATCATTTCTGTTCAATGGGCAGGGAATGTCCCTACTAACTCTGTTGCATTGTTTTGTTGTTCTTTTTTAAAATGGTATTTGTTTAGTGCTTACTCTGTGCCAAGCGCTGTTCTAAACACTGGAGTAGATACAAGGTAATCAGGTTGGACACAGTCCTTGCTCCACATGGGGCTCACAGTCTTTATCCCCACTTTACAGATGAGGTACCTGAGGCACAAAGAAGTCAAGTGAGTTGCCCAAGGTCATACAGCAGATGAGTGGCGGATCTGGAATGAGAAACCAAGTCTTCTTGCCACCAGGCTGTGCTGCAGGCACTTGGTACAGAGCTCTGCACACAATAAGTGCTCCATGATTGATTGATTGATTGACTGAAGCACTCAGTGAATACCACTGATCACCCGATCGGTTGAGTGGCCAATTTGCCAGCTTCTAGCAGCCAAGGAGAAGGGGGGATTAAGTTGTTGGCTAATAAAGAGAAGGGGGGGACAAAGCAGCTGAGAGCAGTTGATATCTAGTGGAAAGAAACTGGGAGTCGAGGGAGATGGATTCTAGTCCTAGCTTGGCCACTGGCCTGCTGGATGACCTCAGCAAGTGACTTAATCTCTCCGGGCCTCGGCTTCCTCCTCCTCTGTAATGTGGGGCAAGAGATCTACTTTCCCCATTTCTTAGACTGGAAAACAAGTGAGGGACAGGGCTCATGTCCAATCTGATATTCTCGCATCTTCCCGAGTACTGAGTACATAGTAAATGCTTAATGCAGACCGCCATAGTGACAATACTCTGAGCAGAGTGCTCCACTCTATTGTGTGTCCGTTGGGATCACCTTAGAAGCATCGTGGCCTGGTGAAAAGAGCGCAGGACTAGGAGTCAGAGGACCTGGGTTCTAATCCTGCCATATGACCTCAGGCAAGTCACTCAACTTCTCTGTGCCTTAGTTACCTCATCTGAAAAATGGGGGATTTAAATCCCTCTCCTTCAGACTTAGACCATGAGCCTCCATGCAAGACAGGGACTGTGTCCAACCCGATTACCTTGTCTCTACCCCAGGACTCAGAACAGTGCTTGACACATAGTAAACATCTAACCGATACCATAGTAATAATAATAATAGTAATTATCATTATTATTTGTCTGTAAACTCCTTGTGGGCAGGGATCGTCTATACCTACTCCTTTGTGTTTTCCTGTCCCAAGCATTTAGTACACTATACTGCACACTATAAACTCCTTGAGGGCAGGAATCGTGTCTAATAATAATAATGGCATTTATTAAGTGCTTATTATGTGCAAAGCACTGTTCTAAGCACTGTGGGGGTTACAAGGTAAGCTGCTCTCTAGACTGTAAATTCATCTCTAGATATTATGCTTGTGTCTACCAACTCTGTTATATTGTTCTCTCCTAGAGCTTAGTACAGACCTCTGCACAGTCAGTACTCAATTAGGGGAAGCAGCGTGGCTCAGTGGAAGGAGCAAGGGCTTTGGAGTCGGAGGTCAATCAATCAATCAATCACATTTATTGAGCACTTAGTGTGTGCAGAGCACTGTACTAAGTGCTTGGGAAGTACAAGTTGGCAACATATACAGTCCCTACCCAACAGTGGGCTCACAGTCTAAAAGGGGGAGACAGAGAACAAAACCAAACATACTAACAAAATAAAATAAATAGAATAGATATGTACAAGTAAAATAAATAAATAAATAAATAGAGTAATAAATATGTACAAACATATATACATATATACAGGTACTGTGGGGAAGGGAAGGAGGTAAGATGGGGGGATGGAGAGGGGGACGAGGGGGAGAGGAAGGAAGGGGCTCAGTCTGGGAAGGCCTCCTGGAGGAGGTGAGCTCTCAGTAGGGCCTTGAAGGGAGGAAGAGAACTAGCTTGGCGGATGGGCAGAGGGAGGGCATTCCAGGCCAGGGGGATGACGTGGGCCGGGGGTCGATGGAGGGACAGGCGAGAACGAGGTACGGTGAGGAGATTAGTGGCAGAGGAGCGGAGGGTGCAGGGTGGGCTGTAGAAGGAGAGAGGGAGGTGAGGTAGGAGTGGGCGAGGTGATGGAGAGCCTTGAAACCCAGGGTGAGGAGTTTCTGCCTGATGTGCAGATTGATTGATAGCCACTGGAGATTTTTGAGGAGGGAAGTAACGTGCCCAGAGCGCTTCTGGACAAAGACAATCCAGGCAGTAGCATGAAGTATGGATTGAAGTGGGGAGAGATACGAGGATGGGAGATCAGAGAGAAGGCTGATGCAGTAGTCCAGACGGGATAGGATGAGAGCTTGAATGAGCAGGGTAGTGGTATGGATGGAGAGGAAAGGGCAGATCTTGGCAATGTTGCGGAGCTGAGACCGGCAGGTTTTGGTCACGGCTTGGATGTGAGGGGTGAATGAGAGAGCGGAGTCGAGGATGACACCAAGGTTGCGGGCTTGTGAGACGGGAAGGATGGTAGTGCCATCAACAGAGATGGGAAAGTCAGGGAGAGGGCAGGGTTTGGGAGGGAAGACAAGGAGTTCAGTCTTGGACATGTTGAGTTTTATGCGTTCAGGTCATGCGTTCAGATCCCAGCTCCACCACTTGTCAGCTGTGTGACTTTGGACAGGTCACTTAACTTCTCTGTGCCTCAGTTGCCTCATCTGTGAAATAGATATTGGGACTGTGAGCCCCACGTGGGACAACCTGATCACCTTGTAACCTCCCAAGCGCTTATAACAGTGCTCGGCACATAGTAACCGCTTAATACATGCCATTCTTATTCTTATTATTATAAATACCATTGATTAATTGATTGATTTTGGCCAACTACTGCTCTGAAAAAAGGAAAGTCCCCATGCTTAGATACCTAGCATATGCATATCCAGGAAACTGGGTTACCAAATTTTTGGTTGTGATAAACATTTAGAGGGGTGTAATATTTATATTCAAGTCACTATGTATATATGTTTGTGCATATTTATTACTCTATTTTAGTTGTACATATTTATTCTATTTATTTTATTTTGTTAATATGTTTTGTTTTGTTGTCTGTCTACCCCTTCTATACTGTGAACCCGCTGTTTGGTAGGGACTGTCTCTATACGTTGCCAACTTGTACTTCCCAAGCGCTTAGTACAGTGCTCTGCACACAGTAAGCGCTCAATAAATACGATTGAATGAATGAATGAATGAAAGGTGATCAGGTTGTCCCACGGGGGGCTCACAGTCAATCCCCATTTTACAGGTGAGGTGACTGAGGCACAGAGAAGTTAAATGATTTGCCCAAAGTCACACAGCTGACAATTGGCAGAGCCAGGATTTGAACCCATTACCTCTGACTCCAAAGCCCGGGCTCTTTCCACTGAGCCACGCTGCTCCCTAACCAGATGGTACTGAACTTACCCAATCGCTTAGTACAGTGCTCTTCACACAGTAGACTCTGAGGGTAGGGAATCTTGTGTAGAAGTACATGGCGTAGTGGATAGAGCACGGACCTGGGAGTCAGAAGGTCATGGATTCTAAATCCAGGTCTGCCACTTGTCTGCTGTATGACCTTGGGCAAGTCACTTAGCTTTTCTGTGCCTCAGTTACCTCATCTGTAAAATGGGGATTGAGATTGTGAGCCCCAACTGGGACAGGAAGTGCATCCAACCTGATTGACCTGTACCCACCCCAGTGCTTACAACAGTGCCTGGCACATAGTAAGCGCCAAATACCATAATTATTATTGTTATTATTATTATGTGTACGAACTCCATTGTCCTCTCCCATGCCCTCAGTCACATGCTCTGCACACAATAGACTGTTAAATTCTATTGAACTCAGTGCTCTGCACAAAGTGAGCACTCACTAAATACCATTCATTGATCGGTTGACTCAGACTGTGATCCCCCGGTGAGACAGGGACTGTGTCTAACCTGATTACCTGGAATCTACCCCAGTGCTTAGAACAGCACCTGGCACATAGTAAGCACTTAATGAGCATCGTAATGAAATTAAATTAATCAATTGGCAGAGCTCACACGGCAGGGGAGTGGTAGAGCCGTGATTAGAACCCAGGTTCCTTGACTCCCAGGCCCGTGCTCTATGACACCTGTCTACTCGGTTTGTTTTGTTGTCTGTCTCCCCCTTCTAGACTGTGAGCCCGTTGTTGGGTAGGGACCGTCTCTATATGTTCCCGGCTTGTACTTCCCAAGCACTTAGTACAGTGCTCTGCACACAGTAAGCGCTCAATAAATACAATTGAATGAATGAATGAATCCACTAGGCCATGCTGTTTCTCAACCTTCTGTAAGATCCTTGTGGGCTACCAACCTTGTGTCTATCAACTCTGTTGTCCTCTGCCAAGCACTCAGTACAGTGCTCTGCATACACTAAGTGCTCAATAAATACCCCTGATTGATTGATTGACAAATGGGATCAGAGAAACCAGGGACTGAAGGGAGAGGCATGGAATGGGGATTAATAATAATAATAATGATAATATTTCTTAAGCACTTTCTATGTGCCAAGCACTGTTATAAATGCTGGGGTAGATACAAGGTAGTCAGGTCATCTCATGTGGGGCTCACAGTCTTAATCCCCATTTTACAGATGAGGTAACTGAGGCACAGAGAAGTGAAGTGACTTGCCCAAAGTCACATAGCTGATCAGTGGCGGAGCCAGGATTAGAACACATGACTTCTGACTCCCAAGCCCGTGGTCTTTCCACTAAGCCATGCTGCTTCTCTAAGACTGTCCAACTAAGATTAAGACTGTCAGCCCCATGTGAGATGCAGCCTGTCTCCAACTAGATTAGCTTGCTCTACCCCAGTGCTTAGTTGAATGCCTGGCACATAATAAGCGCTTAACAAAAACCATAAAAAAAACCACAAAGGAAACTGTCACTCAGAGATCTGTTTGTCTGTGGAGATTCGCATCTCTGACTTTTAATTTACTTTCTCTTGCCCAAGGACCAAAACTAAAGTGTGTTTTTTCTCTTGAATTCTTCCAGTAAAATTTCTTCTACTGTTTCTCAACCAAGAACCTAAATCCACTGGAAGCTGGGAGAATCCCTTATAGCTCAGCTCTCATCCCACTGAACTGAAACAGCCAACCATTAATTATGCTACCAAGCAGATAAAGTTAATACATCACGGTCCATTTACCACCTTCAAAGTCTCGACAGCTCCAGAACGGGATCCACTTATGGAATGTATTTTCTGCCAATTAACCACGGAGACCAATTTGGTCATCCTAATGTGGGCCTCCTTTCGGTGGCTTCTGAGTGCTGGTCATATCTTCTCACAGAAAGTCCTGGCACATTTCACTTGGGGATAACCATGTTAGTGTGGTTTTGTTCTACTTTCCCTAGAAGAAACTGAGAAGAAGCGAAAAGAAAATGCTTCTTATAAATGCAGACACTAATCTGGGTTATCTCCCCATGGAGAGCCCGAGAAGGAATCCAGCCAAATCATGGCTAGGTGGCTCTATGTAGGGCTGTGAAGGTCCATGAGGGCGGGGATCATGTCTGTTAGCCGTAGTGGACACTCACAAGTGCTCAATACAGTTCTCTTCACACTCAAGCCTGTAAGCTCCTTGAGAGCAGGGATCGTGTCTATAAACTCTACTGTATTGTACTCTCCCAGGCGCTCAGTACAGAGCTCTGCTCACAGTAGGCTGTCAATAAATACCAGCGTGGCTCAGTGGAAAAGAGCACAGGCTTTGGAGTCAGAGGTCATGGGTTCAAATCCCGACACCACCAATTGTGAGCTGTGTGACTTTGGGCAAGTCACTTAACTTCTCTGTGCCTCAGTTACTTCATCTGTAAAATGATCACCTGATCACCTTGTAACCTCCCCAGCGCTTAGAAAAGTGCTTTGCACAGAGTCAGTGCTTAATAAATGCCATCATTATTATTATTAGTGCCATCGATTGATTGATATCTGTGATATTGTACTCTCCCAACCACTCAGTACAGTGCTGTGCATACCGTAAGAAGTGTTGCCTTGCGGATAGAGCAGAGGCCTGGGAGTTGGAAGGACCTGGGTACTAATCCTGCTCTGCCACTTGTCCCCTATGTGACCCTGGACATGTTACTTCACTCCACTGGACTCATCCTCTGTAAGCTCGTTGTGGGCAGAGAACGTGTCTGTTTATCTTTGTATTGTATTCTCCCAAGCGCTTAGTTGGAGTTACATACAGTAAAGTGCTCGATAAATGTGATTGACTTCTCTGTGCCTCAGTTACCTCATCTGTAAAATGGGGATTAAGACTGAGAGCCCCACGTGGGACAGGGACTGTGTCCAACCTGATTAGCTTGTATCTACCCCAGCACTTAGTACAGTACTTGGCATACGATAAGTGCTTAACAAATACCATTAAAAAAAGTAAGCACTCAATAAATACCATTGATTAAATTGATTGATTGATACTGAGCAAAAGTAATGGTGTTATTTCTTAAGCACGTACTTATGTCAAGGTGTTATGGACGATATGATATAATCAGGTCAGACACAGTCCTGGTCCCACATGGGGCTCACAGTCTAAGTAGGAGGGGGAACAGGTATTGAACCCCCATCTTACAGAGGAGGAATCTGAGGCACAGAAAAGTCATGTGACTTGCCCAAGGGCACCCAGCAGGCAAGTGGCAGGGTCAGAATTAGAACCCAGGTCTTCTGACTCTCAGGGCTTTGCCCCTTCCTTCCACTACAGTCCGTCTCCTCCGCTGGCCTAGAAGCTCATTATGGGCAGAGAACAGGTCTGCTAATTCTGTTGGATTGGACTCTCCCAAGCGCTTAGTCCAGTGCTCTGCACACAGTAAGTGCTCAAGAACTACCAGTGATTGATCGATCAATTGATTGATCCAAAGCACTTTGGATGCCATTTCCCGGCCACCCTTTTTAATGGGCTTTTCAATGAATTGCTCATGCCCAACTTCTTTACCAGAGGGATTACCACTGGGACCGTAAACTCATTGTGGGCAGGGAACACGCCTTCCAACTCTGCTATAGTGTACTCTCCCAAGCGCTTAGTGCAGTACTCTGCACACAGGGAGTGTTCAAAAGATGCCATCGCTTGATTGATTGATTGGGAGACACCACCATTCCTTCTCCCTTTGGGATCACTGTCACCGCGAAGGTGCTTTGATCATGGCTCGGGGCTGACAGGGGACACATGCTCAGATTTATAATAATGATAATAATAATTGTAGTATTTGTTAACTGCTTACTATGTGCCAGGCATTGTACTAAGTGCTGGGGTAGATACAAGGTAATCGGGTTGGACACAGTCCTTGTCCCAGATGCGGCTCAAAGTCTTAATCCCTATTTTACATAGGAGGTAACTGAGTCACAAAGATGTGAAGTGGCTTGCCTAAGGTCACACAGCAGACAAGTGGTGGAGCCAGGATTAGAACCCAGGTCCTTCTGCCTCTCAGGCTCATGCTCTATCCACTAGGCCATACTGCTCTGAGAGCTGGGATGAATGCCGCCATTTATGCAGATTGCAAAGACCCTCATATTTCTACAAATTCAGCTCTCATTTCCATTTAGGACGCTTTAGACATCAATCAGAAAGGATGGACTTTCTTGGGGTCTGATTTTCTCCTCCTAAACTATGTAGCTTGAAGGGGTGGTTCTCTTCCCTATCCTACTGTCCCTTTTCCCAAGAAATACAATTGCAATTTTAGAAAAGCCGAATGTTATGTCCCAGCTGTGAATGAAGCCGTAACTCTGTTTCCCAGATAGAATCCTCCTCATTTCAAAGAGCCGAGGGGATTAGGAACAAATATTTACTTCAACGTTTTTATTACATTTTCTTTTCTAAGGCTTTTTCGAGCCGAGGTACTGGCTAATAAAACATGATTCATTTGTTCCTCTTATTTTGGCATTAAATTCTAAGGTTAAACTTGATGCAGACTTGGGGCTCCTCATTCTTGGTGATCACTGGGCTGTGGGTGAGGGGAGGGTTTAGTCGATAAGAGCCCAGGCCTCTTGGGGAAAAAAAGTTCTTGGCCCCTTGAGGATGTACTCCTCAGCACAAGGAGTAGCATAAACTAATGGATAGAGCACGGGCCTTGGAAATCAGAGTATGGCCTAGTGGCAAGAACATGGGCTTGGGAGTCGGAGGATGTGGGTTCTAAACAATTTCTCTGCTATGTGACCTTGGACAAGTCACTTCACTTCTCTGGGCTTCAAATACCTCTTCTGTAAAATGGTGATTGAGACTGTGAAACCCACATGGGACAGGGACTGTGTCCAACTTAATTTGCTTGTATCCACCCCAACACTTAGTACAGTGCCTGGAACATAGTAAGTGCTTATAATAATAATAATGATGGTATTTGTTAAGCACGTACTATGTGCCAAGCACTGTTCTAAGCACTGGGGTAGTTACAAGGATTCAGGTTGTCCCATGTGGGGCTCACAGTCTTAATCCCCATTTTCCAGATGAGGTAACTGAGGCACAGAGAAGTTATGTGATTTGCCCAAAGCCACACAGCTGATAAGTGGCAGAGCCAGGATTAGAACCCATGACCTCTGACTCCCAAGCCCAGGCTCTTTCCACTAAGCCACACTGCTTCCTTAGCCATGCTGCTTCCCTATCAAATTCAAATACCACAATTATTATTATTATTATTATTATTAGGTATCTATGCCCCAGATCTTGGCGCATATGAGATGCTCAAAAAACACCACAATTATTATAAGAGATTATATATTCTTTTTCTCACTAAGAGTGCTCAGGAAGCACTGTATGGAAAGCTGCTATGAGGTTGTTGTCCTAGTGAACCCGGTTTCATTCATTCAGTCAGTCATTTATTGAGCACTTACTGTGTGCAGAGCACTGTACTAAGCACTTGGGAGAGTGTAATACAACAATAAACAGACAAATTCCCTGCCCACAAGGAGTTTACAGTCTAGAGTCCCCATCATCCTCAAAGTGGGGCCAGGCTATAATAATAATCGTGGTGTTCATTCAGCACTTACTATGTGCCAGGCACTGTACTAAGCATTGGGGTAGATACAACCTAATCAGGTTGGACACAGTTCCTGTCTCACATGGGGGTCACAGTCTTAGTCCCCATTTTACAGATGAAGTAACTAAGACCCAGAGGAGTGAAGGGACTTGCCCAAGGTCACACACAGCAGAAAAGTGGCAGGGCCAGGATTAAAACTCAGGTCCTCTGACTCCCAGGCCCATACTCGTTCCACTGGGCTACGCTTTCAGCATGGCCCAGCGGAATGAGCACGAGACGAGAGTTTTTCTTCTTTAGAGGTCTCGTTTCTCACCATCTCAGCTGCAGGCATGGCAACAGAGAGGAGAAACTCTGGCCCTGGCCCCTTCAGACATTAGAAGCAGCCTGGCCTAATGGAACGAGCCCTCCACCTGGGAGTCAGAAGACCTGGGTTCTCATCCTGGATCTGCCACGTGTCTGCTGCGTGACCTTGGGCAAGTCATTTCACTTCTCTGGGCCTCAGTTTTCTCATCTGTAGAGGAAAGAGCACAGGCTTGGGAGTCAGGGGTCATGGGTTCTAATCCCGGCTCCACCACTTGTTTGCTCTTTGGCCTTGGACAAGTCACTTAACTTCTCTGTGCCTCAGTTATCTCATCTGGAAAATGGGCATTGAGACTGTGAGCCCCACTTGGGACAACCTGATTAATTACCCCAGCGCTTAGAACAGTGTTTGGCTCATAGTAAGCATTTAACAAATACCATTATTATTATTATTATTATTATTATTATTATTATTATTATTATTATCCTACTCCATCCTACTTTAGACCGTGAGCCCCAGTGGGACAGGCAATTCTGCATCTGAGTGGTTACTTTCTAAAGAAGATGAAGAAGAGGGATAATCAAAATCGGGCTGTTGGTTCAGTGCTTACTATGTGCCAGGCACTGTACTAAGTACTGAAGAAGATACAAGATCCTCAGGTCAGACACATCGTTGTGGGCAGGGAACATGTCTGTTGTACTGATACATTGGACTCTCCCAATTACTTGACTAACTGACTGTCCCACACACAGTCTCACGATCTAAGTTGAAGGGAGAACTGCTATTGCAACCATGTCATACTGAAGAGGAAATTAACTTCTATGTGCCTCAGTTTCCTCAACTATAAAATGGGGATGAAATACCTGTTCTCCCTCACACTCAGACTGTGAGCCCCATATGTGACATGGACTGCACCCAACCTGATTAGCTTGTATATACCCCAGCACTTAACACCCAATAAGCGCTTAACAAATACCACTGAAAATAAAAAAAAAGATTCACCAACTCCCTCTGTGAGGCTCTGTTTGGAATGATTCTATGGGAACTCAATCAACCAATCAAGGGTATTTAATGAGCACTTACTGTGTGCAGAGCACTGTATTAAGCATTTGGGAGAATATAACAGAGTTGGTAGATGTGTTCCCTGCAAACAGTGACGTCCTGGGGGAGGCCATTCTTTCATTCATTCGATCGTATTTATCAAGCACTTACCATGTGCAAAGCGCTGTACTAAGTGCTTGGGAGACTATAGTATAACAACAACAGGCACATTCCCTGCCTACAAAGAGCTTACAGTCTAGAGGGAGATAACTGATCTGGTGGTATCATCAACGAGCCCTCAGAGGAGGCTGCATTACATCTTTAAAGTTTTGCAAGTCCTGGGGTGGTTTAAGCATTTACTTTGTGCCAAACACTGTGCTGAGCACGGGGGTAGATGTGAGGTGGTGGGTCCCTTTCCCAGCTGGGGCTCACAGTCCTAAGGGAGGGAGAATGTATCTTCTCCCCATTTGACAGAGGGGGAAACGGAGGCCCAGAGAAGGCAAGCGACTGGCCCAAGGTCACACAGCAGGCCAGGGGCAGAGCCGGGATCAGATCCCGGACCCCGGGTCTCCTGCCTCCCTGTCTCAGGCTCTTTCCACTAAGCCAAAGAACCTCCCTTCAGCTTCGAGTGGATAACATCGCAGGGGGAAGGTGTGTGTGCGGGGGTGAGGGTGGGGGCCGGTCATCAACACGACTGTCTCTCTCCCTCCTACCTGCCAACTCTTCCCACCACCACGGCCTCGCTGGGCCCCAGCCAGGGGGTCAAGAAGAACACTGTGTGCAAGAAGAAAGTGGTATGAAAGTTCTCCCATTGCAGATGGCCGGCACCGCTCGGCAGACGGAGAGAGAAGGCCTGTGGGGCTTTGTATTTCTCTTCAAACATAGCAGAGAGTTCTGTGTGTCAGACAAAACACACATGAAGCTTTGAAAGTTTGTCAGTGGTCCAGGTCTGCCAAAATCCTCCTCCGTTATTATCCCCCACACCTGCTCTTTGTGATGTGAAGGGATTTCAGAGCTGCAAATGCTGGCACTGAGGCAGCATGTTCGTCAGGGGTCGCCACAAATTAGTCTCACATATTCTCCTCCAAAACAGACAGGTTTGGGAAAAACGAAAAGGTCAGAGCCATTCTACGTCTACTATTGAATCTCCAGCCCCGATCTCTCCCCTTCTCTGCAGGCTCGAATTCCTCTTTCCTTCAGGACATCTCTACTTGGATGTCCCACTGATACCTCAAATTTAACATGTCCAAAACAGAACTCCTTATCTGAACATCCAAATCCTGCCCTCCCCTTGACTTTCCCATCACTGTAGACACCACCACACCCTCCCTGTCTCACAAGGTGGTGACCTTGGTGTTTTCCTTGAATCATTACTCTCCTGCAATCCACATATTCAATCTGTCACCAAATCCTGTTGGTTTAACTTTCACAACATTGCTAAAATTTGCCCTTTTCTCTCCATCCCAACTGCTACCACGTTGATCAAAGCACTTATCCCATCCTGCCTTGATTACTACATCAGCCTCCTTGCTGACCTCCCAACCATCTGTCTCTCCCCACTCCGGTTCACACTTCCCTCTGCTGCCCAGATGATTTTTCTACAAAGCTATTTAGTTCATATTTCCCCACTCTACAGAAATCTCCAGTGGTTGCCCACCTACTACCCAACCAAACAGAAATTCTTTACCAATCACCTTGCCCCTGCTACCTCCCCTTGCTACTTTCCTACTCCAACCTTGCCCGCACACTTCGCTCCTCCAATGCCAACCTACTCACCATACCTCGATCTCATCTATCTTGCCACCGACCTCTCACCCACATCATGCCTCTGGTCTGAAACACCCTTCCTCTTCATATCCAGACAAGTAATTACTGTACCCACCTTCGAAACCTCATTCAAGTCAAATCTCTTCCAAGAGGCCTTCCCCGTCTAGGCCCTCATTTCCTCTTCTACCACTCCCTTCTCCATCATCCTTGCACTTGGATCTGTGCCCTTCCTTCACCAGTCCCTCTGCCACATAGTACTTATGACCAAATCTGCAATTTATTTATATATATTAATGTTTGTCTCCCACTCTAGACTGTAAGCTTCTTGAGGGCAGGGAATGTGTTTAACAACTCTGCTGTACTCTGCCAAGCAGTTAATATGGTGA
Source organism: Tachyglossus aculeatus (assembly GCF_015852505.1). Classification (NCBI taxonomy): domain Eukaryota; kingdom Metazoa; phylum Chordata; class Mammalia; order Monotremata; family Tachyglossidae; genus Tachyglossus; species Tachyglossus aculeatus. Next base: position 132,952,524 of record NC_052101.1, read on the forward strand.
TCTGCACAAAGTAAGTGCTCAATAAGTATGACTGATTGACTGATTGATTGATTGACTGATTGAATGAATGATTATTCAGCTGTATAATGCATCTTTTAGAAGGCTGGGCTTGTGTCTGGTCGGGTGGGTGAGTGGGAGGGGCTTTAATTCATTCATTCAGTCAGTCAGTCATATTTATTGAGCACTTACTGTGTGCCTGGCAAATAGTTAAGTGCTTAACAAATATTATTATTATTATTACCTGCTGTCACTTCATTTCTCTGGGCTTCAATTAGCTCATCTGTAAAATGGGGATTCAATACCTGTTCACCCTTGTACTTATAATGTGAGCTTTGTGTGGGGCAGGAACTGTGTCTAATCTAATTACCTTGTATCTACCCCAGTGCTTAGAACGGTGCTTGGCACTTAGTAAGCACTTAACAAATACTATTCCTTGTCCCAAGATGGCCTCTGGGATGTTGCTACCCAGCTTCTGGCAGGGTAGCTCCTGCTATCCTCCAGGCCTGGCCCCTGGTAGTCCCTTAGCCAGCTCTGAAACCCCACTGGGTCTCCCCACTACCCCCTGCCTTTGGGAGCACCTCTAATCTCCAGACTTCCAGAAGCAGCGTGGCCCAGTGGAAAGATCAAGCACCTGGAAGTCAGCTTTCATCCCGGCTCCACCGCTTGTCCTCCATGCGACCTTGAGCAAGACACCTCCCTTCTCTGGGCCTCAGCTTCCTCAACCATAAAATGGGGATTCTGTCCCTGTTCTCATTCCCCCTTGAGAGCTTCCGATTGCAGTGGCTGAGTGTCTGCCCAGGAAGGCAGTGTGGCCCAGGGGAAAAAGCACAGGGGTGGGAGTCAGGAGACCTGGGTTCTCATCTCAACTCTGCCACTGGCCAGCTGTAGGACCTTGGGTAAGGCATTTCACCTCTCTGGGCCTCAGTTTCCTCCTCTGTAAAGTAGGGAAAGGATATTCTGCTCTCTCTCACTCTTAGATTGTGAGCCTCAGGTAGGACGGGGACTTTATCTGAACAGATCATCTAGCCTCTAGTCCAGTGTTTAGCAAATAGTCATTCTCTACTGAGCCCATACTGCATTGTACTAAGTACTTTCCTTTTTTATTTTTTTTACTGGTATTTGATAAGCGCTTACTATTTGTTAAGCACTGTTCTAAGCATTGGGGCAGATACAAGTTAATTCAGCCATATACAGTTCCTGTCCCACAGGGGGTGCAGAGCCTAAGTAGTAAGGAGAACACTTTCTGTGTGAAGAGAATAAAAACCATTGATTGACTGATTGATTGATTTAGAGCTCTGTGCTAGTCACTCAGAGGATATTTGAAGAGGAGTAAGGCATGATCGCTGTCCTTGATAGCACAGTAGGAAAGAAATGATGAAGGAGAGGAAAGTGAAGAGAAGACCAACACTCCGCTAAAATTAGGAAACATTTTCCCTACTTATCAAGGAACCGAGTTCCCTGGGGATTCAGATTCCCTCACAGGGCTTTTAGAAGGACAGTTAACAGCCCTCCCTCGGGGGAGAGAACACTTCCCAAGGAGATGCTGAAGCTGTTTTCTTGTGTTTTCTTCACATTTGTCAGCAATGGCAGGGCCAAGAAAAATGGGAGAATCTTGTGATTTATTAGACAGAAAGTCTACTGGAGACATGCGTCAAGATGCTCAAAAATCACTACTGTTTAGAGGCCAGTCACTGTTAGAAGGTGAGAGAATTAGTCTAACTCAAGTAAATAGAAAGGAAAAGCAAAGGAAATTAAAAGTGGCAGGTAACTTTATTAAATCCATAGACCGTGTTTGAATTGTAGGAAGTGACAGATGGTATTTCTCTCAATTGAGCAGTTTATTTAAGAGAACACTGAAGGGTTGACAAATTAATATCTATTGTTCTCATTTGTTTGGTTGAAGAATAGGGATATTTTCAGTAATGGCTATACCACTCATTTTTTTTTTTTGCTACCCTAAAAGATCCTGGAGACAGTCTATACAAATGCCAGTGCAAGCAATATCATTTTCCAAGCAACTGCTAATGCAATTAGAGGCTATTTAATTTGGGCCAGAGACAATTAACATCTTCCTTAATAGGTGCAGTTCTGTGATAGCTCTTTCATTGTTGTAAAAAGTTTCTGATCCAACTTCACTGTCTCGATAGGGTTGCCAATCTAAGAGTGGAGTCTTCCAGCTCAGATTTCTTTTACATGGAAATGGAGGAATTCTTCACCTTGGGTGAGTCACTCAGTCAAAACCACCTCACCTTTTTGGGCACTGCTGTAAATACTACACATGAAGATGAAATCTTGTTTCAGATCTATTTGTCCCCCCCTTACCAGGTGGAAAGAACCCGGACCTGGGAGTCAAAGGACCCGAGTTCTAATCCCGTTCTGTCACTTGCTTGTTGTGTGACCTTGGGCAAGTCGCTTCACTTATCTGGGTCTCAGTTACTTCATCTGTAAAGTGGGGATTCAACCAAGAATCTCTAGTGTTGGGGTTTTGGTGGGGGGGGTTAATGCTATTTGTTAAGCACTTACTATAAGCCAGGCACTTTACTAAGCATTGGGGTAATAATAATAATAATGATGGCATTTATTAAGTGCTTACTAAGCACTGTTCTAAGTACTGGGGTAGGTATAAGTTAAAAAGGTTGGACAGTCTACATCACACATGGGGCTCACAGTCTTAATCCTCATTTTACAGAGGAGGTAACTGAGGCCAAGAGGAGTTGACTCATCCAAGGTCACATGGCAGACAAATGGCAGGACCAGGGTTAGAGCCCACATCCTTCTGACTCCCAGGCCCGTGTTCTATCCACTAGGATGCTCTGCTTCCCATCCACCTCCGCATCAAACGGGAACTCTTTATCATCGGCTTTAAAGCCTTCAATCACCTTATCCATTCATTCATTCAATAGTATTTATTGAGTGCTTACAGTGTGCAGAGTACTATACTCAGAGCTTGGAAAGTATATTTCAGCAACAACAGAGACAATCCCTACCCAACAACGGGCTCACATTCTAGAAGTGGGGAGACAGACAACAAAACAAAACAAAGCAAGTAAACAAACATCAATAGCATCAATATAACCGCTCCTACCTTACCTCCCTAATTTCCTTCTACAAGCTCCTGGACATCTGCTCCCCTCAAACAGGAAATATGGAGAGCCAAGGCCAATCAATCAGTCAAAAGAAGCAGAACACCTAAAGAAAGAAAACCCCTGCCTCCGCCATCAGGCAATCACTAGAAGCTATCATGCGCCTTACTGAGTACACAGCACCTACGAGCTTGGGAGAGTACAACAGAAGCATAGTCAGACACGTTCCCTGCCCTTTAGTAACTTTCGCTATAAGGGGGGGAGATACGCCAACAAAAATGATTTTCAAATAGGAAGAAGGGGCTAAAGGAGAGTGCCACTCAGATGGCAGAATGAATGAAGAATGGAATGTCCAAATATAGACAATACACTTCTCTGTGCCTCAGTTCCGTCATCTGTAAAATGGAGACTCAATACCTATTCTCCCTTCTAGTTAGATTGGGAATGTTTTGTGAGACGGGGGAATATGTCTGACCTGATTATCTTGTTTCTTCCCTGGCATTTAGAACAGTGTTTGACAACTAGTAAGTGCTTAACGAATACCGTAATTTAAAAAAAAAATGTTTCCTTTCTTGGATGGCAACTCGCTGAGCACATTAAGCAGTGGTATTTCTTGAGTGCTTACTGTGTGCGGAACGCAGTCCCAAGCACTCGCCACCACATCATCAATACCAATGGACAGCACAGATATACCTCAGCCACAGTCCAAAAGTAGCCAATGCTAGCGAGTCAGAGCCCGCTGTTATCAACAAGGACCACCTCTATCAATCGATATCTGAAACACACATATATATAAATGTCTTCCATTCACCTTCATATAGCCTCCTGCAATATCCTTATCCTTTCTCCTACTTCCACTCTTTGTAAGTGGCATTATTAGTATTATGGTACTTGTTAAGTGCTTACTTTGTGCCAAGCACTGTACTAAGAGTCGGCATAGATACAAGCTAATCAGATTGGCCGTAGTCCCTGCCCCACATGAGGCTCGCAGTCTTAATTCTCATTTTACAGATGAGGTAACTGAGGCACAGAGAAGTGAAGTGACTTGCCCAAAGTCACCCAGCAGACAAGTGGCAGGACTGGGATTAGAAGCCATGACTTTCTGACTCGTAGTAAGTGCTTAACAAATACCAAAATAATAAAAATAATCATTATTATTATTATAGGTAGGGGTAAGCTCTTCTCCAAGAGAAGCAGTATGGCCTAGTGGAAAGAGCACAGACCTTGGAGTCAGAGGAGCTGGGTTCTAATCCCACTTTGCTAATTGCTTGCTGCATGACCTTGGGCAAGTCACTTCACTTCTCCATGCCTCAGTTCTCCTGTTCTCCCTTCTAGTTAAACTGTGAGCCCCATGTGGGACAGGGACTGTGTCCAGTCTAATTCACTTGTACCTACCCCAGTGTGTAGAACAGTGTTTGACATATAGTAAGTATTTGCAACAAATACCATCAAAAAAAAAAAAGAGCCACAGGAAGAGAGGTGAATGGGTCTATCGGGACCCTGGCATTTTCCACTCTTATTTCCAGCCCTTGCACTCTGATTTTTCTCCCCTTTTACATCGCGTAGCAACAGCAGCAGCAACGCAAGGTAATTTTCAAAAGAGCCCATCCAGCTCTTCTCCCTGAGCATGCATGATTGTTAGATTTAATAGATCCCATCGAAACTCAGTCTAGGACTGTGGAAGTAAATTAAATAGAGGGGCCACAGCGCTCCCCATGACAATCAAGAACCAACCCAACAGAGAGCACAAACTACCCGATGGCTAAAATAATAGTTTTATTCTATTTCATTCAACTGAATAAAGATCGTTCCCCAAACCGAATCCAGGTTGGTTGTACATTTTGCTCTTCCTATTCTATTCTGTCAAAAGTCTTCTTCTGCCCCCCCAGGAAACAACAGAGAACAATTACAGTTACCCCAAGTCTTTTGAAGGAAACTCCTAGGGTTCTGAATGTGAAATAGCAAGCAAACCTTTGTCCAAGCCAAGGGAGCATAATCTTAGCAAGGATGAATCAGTCAATCTATGGATTAGGTAATCATGGAGCCTCTCCCCATTCATTAAACTCCTCAGGAATGAGATGATTCTAGGAAACCAGAGGAGCGGGCCAGAGGGTGTGGATGGCTAAGCACCTACCATCACCACTACTGAAAACATGACTTGGGTATCTGACACCCCCACCAGTGGGGAAACTGGTAGAGAACCAGCATGGCATAGTGGGTAGAGCATGGGCCTGGGAGTCAGAAAGTCATGTGTTCTAATCCCAGCCATGCCACTTGTCTGCTGTGTGACCTTGGGCAAGTCACTCCACTTCTCTGGGCCTCAGTTACCTCATCTGGAAAATGGGGATTGAGACTGTGAGCCCCACGAGGGACAGGGACTATGTCCAACTCGATTTGCTTGTAATAAGAATAATGACAGTACTTGTTAAGCTCTTACTGTGTGCCAAGCAATGAACTAAGCCCTGGGGAGGATACAATCTAATCAGGTTCGACAAAGTCCCCTGTCCCCCATGGGGGCTCACAGTTTCAATCCCCATTTTATAGATGAGGTCCCCCCAGCGCTTAGTAGAGTGCCTGGCACATAGTAAGCACTTAACAAATACAATCATTATTATTATTATTAAAACCCATCTAAAGTCCTATGAGAATAGAAGTTTGTTGAAATATTGCTGCCATCTCATCTATCCATGACATTTATGGTCTACTGAGTACTCGGCACTTGTTAAGTCAATCTAATGGGGGAGACAGACCAAAATGTTATATGAATACTGAAAACCAGAGGATGAAAATGGTTCCAAATGCCTCAGGATTCGTTTGTTCATTCATTCATTCAATCGTATTTATTGAGAGCTTACCGTTTGCAGAGTACCGTACTTAGCTCTTGGAAAGTATAATACAGCAACAAAGAGAGTCAAATCTGCCCACAACGGGCTTACAGTCTAGAGGAAGGGGGGAGACAGATACCAAAAAAAGTCAACAGGCACAGCAGGAGAAACAATTGAACCTATATGAATATATTCCCAAATAAGATATCCATCTATACATGAGGCATGAGAATCAGTGTATTTTTTGAATTATGGATTCATAGCTTTGGCTTATGAACTTTCTGGAGGAGGTGGGATTTGAGGAAAGCTTTAAAGATGAGGAGAGCTGGCATCTCTGAGGGGAAAAAGAGCTCCCACCTTGTCCGTAATGAAGCTGGAGCCATCTTGATTCAGGAGAGTTGAGGGGTGGGGGGGGACCATTAAAACTCAGCCAGAACCCCTTGGAACAGTTCTGCTCACAGTGGCCTGCCCAGCCAGGCCCGTCAGTTGCTAAAGAAGGGGCAGGGTTGTTGGCCATGAAACAGCAGACCTCTCCTCCATCTCCTCTCACACACACAGAAAGTCCAACCTCAGTACACAGCACTGGCTCCAAAGGCCAATCAATCAGTAGTATTTATTGAGTGCTTACTGTGTGCAGAACACTGAACTAAGCACTTGGGAGAGTACAACGCAACAGAGTTGGTATGATAGAACAGGTTGGGAGATAGTGTTGGGTTGTAATGAGGCTGGAGCGTTCTGAATCATTCTATAGAGAAGCAGCATGGCTAAGTGGAAAGAGCATGGGCTTGGGAGTCAGAGGTCTCAGCTCTGCCACTTATCAGCTGTGTGACTTTGGGCAAGTTACTTGACTTCTCTGTGCCTCAGTTACCACATCTGTAAAATGGGGATTAAGACTGTGAGCCCCACATGGGACAACCTGATTACCTTGTATCTACCCCAGCACTTAGAACAGTGCTCGGCATGTAGTAAGTGCTTAACAAATACCATCATTATTATTGTTATTATTATTATTTTATTTATTCATTTTGTGTCCCTGTTTGGGGAACTGCTTCCAATTTCTCAATTCCTCTGAGGTACTAAGTGGCCTAAAAGTGCCTCTGAAACAGATGGCGATGTTTTTGGCTTCAAGGTTGTCTGCTTAGCCCGGTGTTTCCTCTGCTCGGGCCTTTGACCTGTCGTGCGTTGCCAAACTCGACCCACACATCATATGGCAGCCCCGTCCAAGGCCCGGGGGATGGACGTGTTTCACCGCCAGTAGACTGTTATCATCTCTAGACTCTAAGCTCCTCGTGGGCAGGGAACGTGGCTTAGCATACCATGCGCTTAGTACAGTCCTTTGCACACAGTAAGTGCTCAATAAACATGATTGAATGAACTCTTTTGTATCCTACTCGCCCAGTGGTTAGTACAGTTCTCTGCACACAGGATAGCGCTCATAAAAACCATTGATTTAATGAATCTCCAACTCACGCACCCTGAATCAATCTTGGTGACTTTGGGGCGTTTTTTGTTGATGTTTATTGGGATGTTTTTATGGTATTTGTTAAGCACTTACTATGTGCCAGGCACTGTGCTGGGGTACTACAATCACTCATCCTAGCCCTCCTAGATTACTGCATCAGCCTCCTTGCTGGACTTCCAACCTCCTGTTTCTCCCTACTCCACTCCATACTTCACTCCGCTGCCCAGATCATCTTTCTACAAAAACATTCAGGACGTCACCGCCCCCCAAAAAATCTCCAGGGGTTGCCCATCCACCTCTGTATCAAACAAAAACTCCTCACCATTGGCTTTAAAGCTCTTCATCACCTTGCCCCCTCCTACCTCACCTCACTTCTTGCCTTCTACATCCCAGCCCGCAACTTTGCTCCTCTACTGCTAAACTTCTCGCTGTGCCTCGATCTTGCCAGTCTCGCCACCAACCCCTAGCATGTCCTGCCTCTGGCCTGGAACGCCCTCCCTCCTCAAATCTGACAGACAATTACTCTCCCCCCCTTCAAAGCCTTATTGAAGGCACATGTCCTCCAAGAGGCCTTCCCAGACTATGCCCCACTTTTCCTCATCTCCCACTCCCTTCTGCATCACCCTGACTTGCTCCCTTTGCTCTTCCCCTCCCCCCACACCAGTCCCACAGTACTTATGTATATATCTGTAATCTGATTTATTTGTATTGATGTCTGTCTCCCCCCTCTAGATTGTAAGCTCATTGTGGGCAGGGAATGTCTCTGTCCCAAGCTCTCTGCACTTTCTCAGTGCTGTATTGTACTTTTCCAGTGCTCTGCACACAGTAAGTGCTTAATAAATGCAACTGAATGAATGAATGAGCGAATCAGGTTGGACAAAGTCCACGTCCCACATGGGGCTCACAGGTTCGATACCCATTTTACAGATGAGGTAACTGAGGACCCGAGAAGTGAAGTGACTTGCCCAAGGTCACACAGCAGACAAGTAGCAGAGTTGGGATTAGAACCCAGGTTGTTCTGATTCACAGGCCCATGCTCTATCCACTAGGCCAAACTGCTTTTGATGTTGTCGATAAGCTGCCAGTGATTAGCTCGTCGGGGTCCCTGGCTGGGGGGTTAACTGGGCAGGGCGAAGACGGTGTTTGGTGCATTCACTCAGCAAATGTAGCCCACTGCTGTTGTGTTGCGTTTGGCCATCCCCTGACAACGGTTGACTTTGTTTCCTGTGTGGGCACTGCAACAAACACGGGCGCTGAAATGGCCCATTAGAATCAAGATGTGGATTCCCCTGCCATGAGGTGGTCAAAATCAAACAGGGAGAGGGAGATTCTGTTTTTTCAAACAGCACAGCCTAGTGAAAAGAGCCTGGTCCTGGGAGCCGGAAGACCTGAGTTCTAATCCCGGTTCCGCCACTTCTTCTGGGTGACCTCGAGCAAGTCCTTTCACTTCTCCGGACCTCAGTTCCCTCATCTTTAAAATGGGGATTCGATCTTCCTCCCTACAATTTAGACTATAAGCCCCACGTGGGACAGGGACTGTGTCCAACCCTATCTGCTTGTATCCACCCCAGTGCTTAGCACAATGTCTGGCAAATAGGAAGCACTTAACAAATACCGTAATTATTATTGTAACTATTGACACATAGTAAGCGCTTTAAGAAATACCACGACAAAAAGAAAAACAGGAGCGCCTAGCAGAAGCATGATTTCTTGGCTGTGCTCAACTTGACCTCCCTGCATTTCTGGGGGATATTCAGGCACCTGGGGTCAGGGAAACCACTGAATCCCTGAGGTCATTGAGAGAGGGAGGGAAAGGGAGCTGCCACTCCTGAAATAGCTGAGCACTTAGAGGAGCAGCATGGTATACTGAATCGAGCATGAGCCTGGGAGTCATAAGGTCATGAGTTCTAATCCCAGCTCTGCCACTAGTCTGCCATGTGATCTTAACTAAATCACTTCACTTCTCTGTGCCCCAGTTCCCTCATCTGTAAAATGGGAATTGAGGCTGTGTGCTTGATTGCTTGTATCCACCCCAGCATTTAATTCAGTGCCTGTCACACAGTAAGCGCTTCACGAATTCCACAATTATTATTATTAGTATTATTAAGCATTGATTTCAGACCCCGGGCTGGTTTGGAGGGGCTTGGGAAAGGCTGGCATGGGAACCAGGGGCTAACCAAAGCTCATGTGTACTGGGCCAAAATTTCCTCCAAAGCCTTGGGAAAGAGTGCCAAGCTGGAGAGTGGGCAGAGCAAAAGAGCCAAATGTGCTGGAGAGGCAGTGCTAATCTTTGGTGTTTGTTTTCGTTCTCATGCATGCATAATGAGGGGTAATTAGAGCACGCTGTGAGTCAACTCTGGTATCTGAAGCCAGGAAGCTCCCAAAGAAGATTAGGAACAGGCCAAGCAGAATCGTTTGTGGGTCAGGAAGAGACCAAAATGGGAAGGCAGCTCCATAGCAATCCAGTCCTCTCGGGGGCTTGGCCGGGAGAGAGGGCGCTGACATTATTTCTTTTTCCCATTCCACCAATCCGCACGACTGACACACCATGGTGGCCTAGTGGTAAGAGCCTGGACCTGGGAGTCACGGGACCTGGGTTCTAGTCCCGGTTATCATTATTATTATTATCATTATTATTATTATCATTATTATAATTACTAGGGTATTTGTTAAGTGATTACTATGTGTCAGGCTCTCTACTAAGCACTGGGATGGATACAAGCAAATAGGATTGGACACAGTCTCTGTCCTACGTAGGGCTCACAGTCTCAGTCCCCATTTTACAGATGAGGTAACTGAGACACAGAGAAGTGAAGTGCCTTGCCCAAGGTCACACAGCAGACAAGTGGAGGAGCCAGGATTAGAACCCATGACCTTCTGACTCCCAGGCCCATGCTCTACCTCTATGCCATGCTGCTTCCCCACGGTTCCGCCACTTAGCTGCTGGGTGACCTCATCATGTCGCATCACTTCTCTAGACCTCAGTTTCCTCATCTGTGAAATGAACGTGAGCTCCTTGCTTTCCCACCTACATAAATGGTGAGCCCCACTTGGGACACGGATCGAATCCCAGCTGATGATGTGTTGACTACCCCAGCACTTAGCACAGTGCTTGGCAGAGTAAATGCTTAGTAAATATCATCATAATTACCATTAACAATGGAGAGCAGACTGGGGAGGACTACAGTTCTCTCCAAAACAACCAATGTGGCTTAGTGGATAGAGCACAGGCCTGAGAGTCAGAAGGACCTGGTTTCCAATCCCTGCTCTGCCACCTGTCTTCTGTATGACCTTGGGTGATTCATTAAATTTATCTCTGCCTCAGTTTCCTCATCTGTTAAATGGGGATGAAGACTGTGAGCCCCATGTGAGATGTGGACTGTGTCCAACTTGATTAGCCTGTATCTATCCCAGCGCTTAGTACACTGCCTGGCATATAGTAAAAGCTTAAAAATACCATTAAAAAGTGCTTCCTCTCCCCTCTGGATGCCAGTACTCCCATGATTCCCTGCTCTGGACTGGGGAAGGCCTTGACCACCTGCAGCAGAACTCTGGAACTTTTAGAACAATCAATCAATCACTGGTATTTATTGAGCGCTCACTGGGTGCAGAGCACTGTACTACTGATGGTATTTGTTAAGCACTTACTATGTGCCAAGCACTGTTCTAAGCACTGAGATAGATACAAGTTAATCAGGTTATCCCACGTGGGGCTCACAGTCTTAATCCCCATTTTACAGATGAGGGAACTGAGGCATAGAGAAGTTAAGTGGCTTGCCCAAGGTCACACAGCTGACAAGTGGCAGAGCCAGGATTAGAACCCACGTCCTCTGACTCCGTGCTCTTTCCACTAAGCCTTGCTGCTTCTCTGAGGCACTTAGAATGCAATATAACAGAGTTTAAAAAAGGTTCCCTGCTCACAAGGAGCTTACAGTCTAAGGAAGGATCTCACGGGCTAGAGGGTCACTTACTTTGATAAGGTCACTGCCAGGGCCACTGCTGTGACTCCTGCCATTAACCCTCCTACCCCTGTCCCCACTCTACTCCCCCCGGCCCTCACCACCATGCTTCAATTGTGAGCCCTTTGGGGTCAGGGATCATGTCTCTATCTCATCTACGTATTTCATTCCCGGTGCTTAGTACTGTGCTTTGCATATATTCAGCAATAAAGAAATGCTAAGATCACTGTCTTGTCTTTTGCTGTTGAGTTGTCTCCAACCCATAGAGGAGCCTTGGACACATCTTTAATTCTATTTATCTATTTTAATGGTATTGACACCTATCTACTTGTTTTGTTGTGTTGTCTGTCTCCCCCTTCTAGACTGTGAGCCCATTGTTGGGTAGGGATTGTCTCTGTTGTCAAATTGTACTTTCCAAGCACTTAGTACAGTGCTCTGCACACACAGTAAGTGCTCAATAAATGACTGAATGAATGAATGGACATTCTCCCAGAACGCCCCATAGCCACCTGCAATCGTTCTGGTAGTGTATCCATAGAGCTTTCTTGGTAAAAATATGGAAGTGGTTTACCATTGCCTCCTTCCACGCAGTAAACTCGAGTATCCACCTTTGACTCTCCCCCATGCCACTGCTGCCCAGCACAGGTGGGTTTTGACTTGTAGCAGATTGCCTTCCACTCACTAGCCACTGGTCAAGCTAGGAATGGAATGGGCAGATCTCTGCTTGACTCTCCCTCCCATTGTCGAGACTGGTAGAGTACTGGAAGCTCTCCAGGTGCGACCCTGAGAGGGGGCTGTGATCACTCTTACCACAAATACGAAATATTCCAAGAGGGGAGTCCAGGGATTTCAGGGGCCCTGAAGTATTTTGCTACAACAAGGGGTCCCTGGCCTGCCATTCATTCATTCATTCATTCATTCATTCATTCATTCAATCGTATTTATTGAGTGCTTACTGTGTGCAGAGCACTGTACTAAGCACTTGGGAAGTACAAGTTGGGAACATATAGAGACAGTCCCCACCCAACAGCGGGCTCACAGTCTAGAAGGGGGAGACAGTCAACAAAACAAAACATATTAACAAAATAAAATAAATAGAATAAATATGTACAAATAAAATAAATAAATAGAGTAATAAATATGTACAAACATATATACATATATATAGGTGCTGTGGGGAGGGGAAGGAGGTAAAGCGGGGGAGATGGGGAGGGGGAGGAGGAGGATAGGAAGGAGGGGGCTCAGTCTGGGAAGGCCTCCTGGAGTCTGCCAGGAGACCTAGGCATAGACGTAGTAAATGCTTAACAAATACCATCATCATCATCGCCATTATTATACTGTACTCTCCCAAGAGTTTAGTACAGTGCTCTGCACACAGTGAGAGCTCAATAAATACAATTGATTGATTGAATCTCCATTTTGCAGATGAGGGAACTGAGGCCCAGAGAAGTTAATAATAAATAATAAAGAACAATGAATAGCACAGATTGATTGGCTAATTAAGTGACTTGCCCAAGTTCATACAGCAGGTACCAGCCAGAGCCGCGATTAGAACCCAGGTCCTCTGACTCCCAGGCCTGGTCTATTTCCCCTAGCCCACGCTGCTTCCCAGACAGTCTAGATATGGTCCCTGTCCCTGAAGGAGTTTGTCATCTCGAAATGAGGTGGGGAGGGAGTGAGGGAGCAACAGACCCCTAAGGAAAGATGAAGCAAACATAGAAAAGGCAATGAAGATGCTAAATCAGAGAGGAGAAGCCTCATATCTCTGTCATCATTTGAGTCCTTCCCTGGGCCAGAGCAGGGGCCGGTGGGAATCCCAGTGGATTGAAGTACTGGCAGACTCACTCCCACATTCTTGGGCTCCAGAGGTCAGCCTGTCCTGGTGGATAGAGCACAGGCCTGGGAGTCAGAAGGATATGGCTTCTAATCCTGGCTCCACCACGTATCCGCTGTGTGACCTTGGCTGAGTCACTTAACTTCTCCATGCCTCTGTTATCTCATCTGTAAAATGGGGATTAGGAATGTGAGTCCCATGTGAGACATGGCCTTTGCCCAACCTGATTAGCTTCTATCTACCCCAGTGCTTAATACAGTGCCTGGAACACAGTATAATAATAATGATGGCATTTGTTAAGTGCTTACTATGTACCAAGCACTGTTCTAAGCGTTGGGAGGGATACAAGGTCATCAGGTTGTCCCACGTGAGGCTCAGTCTCCATTTTACAGATGAGGGAACTGAGGCACAGAGAAGTGAAGTGCCTTGGCAAAGGGCACACAGCAGACAAGTGGCGGAGGTTGGATTAGAACCCATGACCTCTGTCTCCCAAGCCCAGGCTCTTGCCACTAAGCCACACTGCTTCCCATACTAAGCTGGCTCAGTATGCATCGTCCCCAGGATGCATGAGTGTTCTTTAATAAGGAGTTCTGGGAGAATGCAGCTTCCATCTTCTAAGAGTGGTGTGGTCCAGTGAAAGGAGCTCAGGCCCAAGAATCAGAGGACTTGAGTTTAATCCCAGCTCCACCGCTTGTCTGTGTGTGACTTTCGACAAGTCACTTCACTTTTCCTTGCTTCAGTTCTCTCATCTGCAAAATGGGGATTTGATACCTGCTCTCCCTCCTACTTAGACTGGGAGCTCCATGTGGGACAGGAACTCTGTCCAACGTGATTAACTTGTACCTACCCCAGTGCTTAGTACAGTGCTTGGCACATAGTGAGTGCTCAACAAATACAACAATTGTGATTATTAATTACTAAGAGAGCTGGCCATGCTGGCACTCTCCACATCCCTCTCACCGAAGGGGGATCCTCTTTTCTGGGAGCTGTTTTCCTTTTGGCATCTGAAACAGAAGCATACGTTCGAGGTCCTTTCAAGAAAGACACAGCAAAGCATCATTCGTTCCCAACTTCAACAGCTCCTCTCTGCTGTCTTCCTGCGTGGAGCCTGCCTAAGCACTTAGGAGTACACATGTGTCTTACAACTAGCAGAACAGGATGGAACCGGATATCTGTTTATCTTACATTGCGATCTGCTGCAGAGTTTTGGCTTTGGTCTGAAATGTTTTTTGCATGAACTCAAATTTCTCCTTCCAGACTGTGCATCTTCTTCTAAAATGTCATGGAATAGTTCCAACGCCCCCGGATTTCCACACTGTAGAGCCACTTGGGGTTTGGACATCGGGCTGTTCTGTCTTAACTATCTAGCCTCTGTTATAGTGAAATAGTAATAATACTAATAATAATAACGGCATTTGTTAAGCGCTTACTATGTGCAAAGCACTGTTCTAAGCACTGGGGAGGATACAAGGTGATCACGTTGTTCCACGTGGGGCTCACAGCCTTAATCCCCATTTTACAGATGAGGTAACTGAAGCTCAGAGAAGTTAAATGACTTGCCCAAGGTCACACGGCAGACATGGGGGGAGCTAGGATTAGAACCCATGACCTCTGATTCCCAAGCCCGTGCTCTTTCCACTGAGCCACGCTGCTTCTCTAGTAGTGGTAGTAGGAGGAGTAGCAGAAGCTCTGCCAGTTGCCAGCTGTGTGACTTTGGGCAAGTCACTTCAATCCATACTTCATGCCGCTGCCCGGATTGTCTTTGTCCAGAAATGCTCTGGGCATGTTACTCCCCTCCTCAAAAATCTCCAGTGGCTACCAATCAATCTGTGCATCAGGCAGAAACTCCTCACCCTGGGCTTCAAGGCTCTCCAACACCTCGCCCCCTTCTACCTCACCTCTCTTCTCTCCTTCTACAGCCCAGCCCGCACCCTCCGCTTCTCTGCCGCTAATCTCCTCACCGTGCCTCGTTCTCGCCTGTCCCGCCGTCGACCCCCGGCCCACGTCATCCCCCTGGCCTGGAATGCCCTCCCTCCCAACATCCGCCAAGCTAGCTCTCTTCCTCCCTTCAAGGCCCTACTGAGAGCTCACCTCCGCCAGGAGGCCTTCCCAGACTGAGGCCCCTCCTTCCTCTCCCCCTCGTCCTCCTTTCCATCCCCCGTCTTACCTCCTTCCCTTCCCCACAGCACCTGTATATATGTATATATGTTTGTGCATATTTATTACTCTATTTATTTATTTATTTTACTTGTACATATCTATTCTATTTATTTTATTTTGTTAATATGTTTGGTTTTTTTCTTTGTCTCCCCCTTCTAGACTGTGAGCTCACTGTTGGGTAGGGACTGTCTCTATATGTTGCCAACTTGTACTTCCCAAGCGCTTAGTACAGTACTCTGCACACGGTAAGCGCTCAATAAATACGATTGATTGATTGATTGATTCTCTGGGCCTCAGTTCCCTCATCTGTAAAATGGGGATGAAGACTGTGAGCTCCCCGTGGGACAACCTGATCACCTTGTAACCTCCCCAGTGCTTAGAACAGTGCTTTGCACACAGTAAGCACTTAATAAATGTTATCATTAAGCAATAGTAGTAATGGTAGCATAGCAGTAGTAGTAGTAATCAATCAATCAATCAATTGTATTTATTGAGCACTTACTGTGTGCAGAGCACTGTACTAAGCGCTTGGGAAGTACAAGGCCAGACCATTGGGGGTGAGGGAAGGAGGAGGGGGAGGAACTGGGGGCCTGAGAAGGGAGTTGAATGTACAGAAATCATCTTTATCTCCAGTACAGTAAGCGCTCAATAAATATGATTCATCCCCATCAGCTCTTCTGTACACTCAACTCCCTTCTCAGGCCCCCAGTTCCTCCCCCTCCTCCTTCCCTCACCCCCAACGATCTGGCCTCCTACTTCATTAATAAAATTAAATCCATCAGGTCCGACCTCCCCAAAGTCACTCCCCCCCTTCTCCAACCGCCCGGCTCTCAACACTCTCTGCTACTCTCCCATCCTTCCCAGCAGTATCCTCAGAGGAGCTCTCCTCCCTCCTCTCAAGTGCTACTCCAGCCACCTGCGCTTCTGACCCCATTCCCTCTCATTTCATGAAATCTCTCGCTCCGTCCCTTCTCCCCTCCTTAACTTCCATCTTCAACCGCTCACTCTCCACTGGTTCCTTCCCCTCTGCCTTCAAACATGCCCATGTCTCTCCCATCCTAAAAAACCCTCTCTTGACCCCACCTCACCTTCTAGTTATCGCCCCATCTCCCTCCTACCATTCCTTTCCAAACTCCTTGAACGAGTTGTCTACATGCGCTGCCTCAAATTCCTCAACACCAACTCTCTCCTCGACCCCCTCCAGTCTGGCTTCCGTCCCCTACATTCCATGGAAACTGCCCTCTCAAAGGTCACCAATGACCTCCTGCTTGCCAAATCCAACGGCTCATACTCTATCCTAATCCTCCTCGACCTCTCAACTGCCTTCGACACTGTGGACCACCCCCTTCTCCTCAACACGCTATCCAACCTTGGCTTCACAGACTCCGTCCTCTCCTGGTTCTCCTCTTATCTCTCTGATCGTTCATTCTCAGTCTCTTTTGCGGGCTCCTCCTCCCCCTCCCATCCCCTTACTGTGGGGTTCCCCAAGGTTCAGTGCTTCAGTTCTCGATCTACACTTACTCCCTTGGTGACCTCATTTGCTCCCACGGTTTCAACTATCATCTCTACGCTGATGACACCCAAATCTACATCTCTGCCCCTGCTCTCTCCCCCTCCCTCCAGGCTCGCATCTCCTCCTGCCTTCAGGACATCTCCATCTGGATGTCTGCCCGCCACCTAAAACTCAACATGTCCAAGACTGAACTCCTTGTCTTCCTTCCCAAACCCTGCCTTCTCCCTGACTTTCCCATCACTGTTGACGGCACTACCATCCTTCCCGTCTCACAAGCCCGCAACCTTGGTGTCAACCTCGACTCCGTTCTCTCATT
Source organism: Tachyglossus aculeatus (assembly GCF_015852505.1). Taxonomy (NCBI): domain Eukaryota; kingdom Metazoa; phylum Chordata; class Mammalia; order Monotremata; family Tachyglossidae; genus Tachyglossus; species Tachyglossus aculeatus. Next base: position 132,969,676 of record NC_052101.1, read on the forward strand.
CACCCCTCACATCCAAGCCGTCACCAAAACCTGCCGGTCTTAGCTCCGCAACATTGCCGAGATCTGCCCTTTCCTCTCCATCCAAACCGCTACCCTGCTCGTTCAAGCTCTCATCCTATCCCGTCTGAACTACTGCATCAGCCTCCTCTCCGATCTCCCGTCCTCGTGTCTCTCCCCACTTCAGTCCATACTTCATGCTGCTGCCCAGATTGTCTTTGTCCAGAAAGGTTCTGGGCATGTTACTCCCCTCCTCAAAAATCTCCAGTGGCTACCAATCAATCTGCGCATCAGGCAGAAACTCCTCACCCTGGGCTTCAAGGCTCTCCATCACCTCGTCCCCTCCTACCTCACCTCCCTTCTCTCCTTCTACAGCCCAGCCCACACCCTCTGCTCCTCTGCCACTAATCTTCTCACCATGCCTCATTCTCACCTGTTCTGCCGTCGACCCCCGGCCCACGTCATCCCCCTGGCCTGGAATGCTCTTCCTCCCAACATCTGCCAAGCTAGCTCTCTTCCTCCCTTCAAGGCCCTACTGAGAGCTCACCTCCTCCAGGAGGTCTTCCCAGACTGAGCCCCCTCCTACCTCTCTGCCTTGTCCCCCTCTCCATCCCCCCGTCTTACCTCCTTCCCTTCCCCACAGCATCTGTATATATGTATATATGTTTGTACATATTTATTACTCTGTTTATTTATTTATTTATTTTACTTGTACATATCTATTCTATTTATTTTATTTTGTTAATATGTTTGGTTTTGTTCTCTGTCTCCCCCTTCTAGACTGTGAGCCCACTGTTGGGTAGGGACTGACTGTGTATGTTGCCAACGTTTACTTCCCAAGCGCTTAGTACAGTGCTCTGCACACAGTAAGTACTCAATAAATGTGATTGATTGATTGATTGAATGAATAGAAGTAGCAGTGATAGTAACAGCAGTAGTAGTAGCATTAATTGTAATAGGAGTAGCAGGAGGAAGAGGAGGAAGAAGAAGAGAAGTAGCAGTCATCATCATAGCATTTCTTGAGCATCCAGTGGCCACTAGGGAAAGTACAAAACAGAGAAGGGATGAATCCCCTGCCCACCCAGAGCTTCTACTCTAAAAGGGAGACAAGGCTCCTCCTTAGTCTCATCCTCAATCTTGAAGGTTGGACCAGGGCAGAGATCATCTTTATCTCCAGTACATTGCAGCAACTGCTTGGGCTCAAAGGCAAAGCGAGACAGGCGGTATCTGGGAAGGAAGAAGCCAATGTTGACTGGAGGGCTCAGGAGGCCATGGAAGAAGCAGAGCATGAAATTACTCCAGGACAGTGTCAACACCCGACGCCGGCACCAGGACCCCAGACCTCACCCAGCCACAGCCACCCTTTTTTTTTTTGCCACTGGAATTTGTTCAGTCCCCCTCTCAAGGTCACAGCTGGAGAGTTTCCAGTACTCTACCAGTCTCGACTACAGGAAGGAGAGTCAAGCAGAGGCATACCCATTCCATTCCTAGCTTGGCCATTGGCTAGCAAGTGGAAGGCAATCTGCTACAGGTCAAAATTATCTTGTGCAGGGCAGCAGTGGCATGGGAGAGAATCGAGGGCGGAGACTCAAGCTTATTGCACGGAAGGAGGCAATGGTTAACCGCTTCTGTATTTTTACCAAGAAAACTCAATGGATACACTACCAGAACAATTGCAGATGGAGGTGAGGCATTCTGGGAGAGATGTGTCCATGGTGTCACTATGGGTCGGAGACAACTCAACAGCATAAGACAAGATTTGTTCAGCGCTTACTCTGTGTCAAGCGCAGTTCTGAGGGCTGGGGTAGATACCAGATCATCAAATCAGACACCGTCCCTGTCCCTCATGGGGCTCGCAGACTAAGGAAGTGGGAGAATGGGTACTGAATCCTCACTTTTACAGTTGAAGAAATTGAGGCCCAGAGTACTTAAGCAGCTTACCCAAGGTCACACAGCAAGTAAGTGGCAAAGCTGGGATTAGAACCCTGGAAACTATGCTATTATGCTAGTGATGCCTGTCTACTTGTTTTGTTTTGTTGTCTGTCCTCCCCTTCTAGACTGTGAGCTCGTTGTTGGGTAAGGATTGTCTCTGTTGCCAAATTGTACTTTCCAAGTTCTTAGTACAGTACTCTGAACACAGTAAGCGCTCAATAAATATGATTGAATGAATGAATGAAAGGAAACCCCAAGCTTTTCCACTAAACCACCCTGCTTCTCTGCAATGCCTGCTTGCTAAATGGTCAGAGAGGTGCCTCTCTGCATAGTCTCCTCTCCTCTCACATATGGCAAAGTGATTCTCAAATCCCCAACTCAGGGTCTAGAATAGGTTTGGAAATGTCACCCTTTGATATGCAAATATGCAGCTAGAAATAATACCAGTTGTGCTACATGTGCTGGGTACCTTAAGTCGAAGGGGAAAATAATCAAATCACAAAAACTGTTCCAACTGTCCTGCCTTCAAGTGGCCAAGCAGGAAAATTGGGGGAGGGGAAAGGATCGAAGCGATTTTGGGTTCAGGGGATTTTCCGGCCTGCTGGTTCCCCTTTATTTGGTGTGTCTGTCACAGATAAATGCTCCCCTGACAAATGTGAAAGGATCTGTCACAGTTGCAGATAAATAAGAAAAAGGAATTCTGTGTCTCGCACACCTGTTGATGCCCTCCAAAAAGGAGCTGTGTCCAGAGTTGCTCACGACTCGATCTAATCCAGTGGGAGGGTTTTTGGCAGTAGTAGTAGAAGGAGGATGAGGATGAAGGGGAGGAGGAAGAGAAAGAAGAATAAGAGAAGGAGGAGGAGGAGGACGAGGAGCAGAATTGTAGCAGTAGTAGTAGTAGTATTTATTGAACTCCCACTTGATGCAGTGCACTGGACTAGATTCATTCATTCAGTTGTATTTATTGAACGCTTACTGTGTGCAGAGTAATAGTAATAATAATAATAGTACTTGTTAAGCACTTACTATGTGCCGAGCACTAAGTGCTTGGAAAGTACAATTCAGCAACAGAGACAATCCCTACCTGACAACAGGCTCACAGTCTAGAAGTGGGGAGACAGACAACAAAACAAGTAGACAGGCATCAATAGCATCAATATAAATAAATCTAATTATAGTTATATATGCATCATTAATAAAATAAATAGAATAATAAATATGTACTTATATACACAAGTGCTGTGGAGTGGGGAAGGGGGTAGACAGTGCCTGGCACATAGTAAGTGCCTAACAAATACCATAAAACAAAATACTTCATGTGCAGAACTTCGTGAAGTTTGGGATTTGGAAAGAGCGTGTGGCACTTTCCCTAAACAGCTTCCGGTGCTCTCTGAAAGTATTCAGAACCAGAGCCCGATACCTGAGAGACCCATTTTCCTCATAATGACTGCATTTACTGAGCACATCGTAAGGGCCAAATCTTCACTGATCACTGGGAGAGATGCGAGATGATCAGATTGGACCCCGTCCCTGTCCCACCCTCTGAGACAGTCTGGTTAAGGAATGATGAAACAGAGGCCCAGAGAGGTAAAATGATTAGAGAAGCAGCATGGCTCAATGGAAAGAGCACGGGCTTGGGAGTCAGAGATCATGGGTTCAAATCCCGGCTCCGCCAATTGTCAGCCGTGTGACTGTGTGACACTTCATTTCTCTGTGTCTCAGTTCCCTCAACTGTAAAATGGGGATTAAGACTGTGAGCCCCATGTGGGACAACCTGATCACCTTGTATCCTCTCCAGCGCTTAGAACAGTGCTTTGCAAATAGTAAGTGCTTAACAAATGCTATTGTTATTATTATTATTATTATTATTATTGTTTGGCCAAGGTCACATAGCAAGCCAATGGCAGAGCCGGGACTAGAACCTAGGTCTTCTGACTCCAAGAGGCCTATTCTTTCTACCAGGCCACACTGCCTCGTGCCTCTCCCTCCCTCCTGGATTTGGGCAAAGGGAGGAAGTGGTGTCAGCCAAGGAGGCTGTACTGACGCTTTTCTGAGTTTGAGGGGCCTCTGCTAAAATAAAAGTCAGAGCTTTTAAAAGTCCAACTTCCTCCAGGAGGCCTTCCCTGACTAATCACTTGATCAATCAGTAGTTTTTATCGAGCGCTTACTGTGTGCAGAGTACTGTACTCAGTGCATGGCAGAGTACAGTGTCATAGAGTTGGTTGGTAGACACAGTCCTTGCCCACAAGGAGCTTACAGTCCATGGGGGAGACAGAAATTTAAGTAAATTCCAGATGGGGGAAATAGCAGGGTAGAAGGATAATAATAATGATGGCATTTGTTAAGCACTTACTATGTGCCAAGCACTGTTCTAAGCTCTGGGGGGATACAAGGTAATCAGGTTGTCCCACGTGGGGCTCACAGTCTTCATCCCCCTTTTACAGATGAGGGACCTGAGGCCCAGAGAAGTGAAGTGACTTGCCCAAAGTCACACAGCCGACAAGTGGCAGAGCCGGTATTAGAACCCGTGACCTCTGAATCCCAAGCCCGGGCTCTTTCCACTGAGCCACGTTGCTTCTCTTAAAAGGATATGGACATCATCCCCGTGGCACTGGAGTGAATATCAAAGTGGTTAAGGAGTACACAGCCAAGTGCAGAGGAGATGGTGGCTACTTCCCTGCTTGTGTCACTGACTAATTGCTACCCTTGGCACTCGTTTAGAGCTGATCATTATTCATGTCCTTGCTTCCTTTTTTTTCATCATTTGCATTTGTGTTCTTACTCTTTTTAGGCTTTCAATAAATGATATGACGATGATGATGTTGGGAGGAGGAAGATGTGGCCCTAAGGCTGTGATCCAAGGGTAGAGGGAGGAGGCGGCTGAAAGCTGACTGGAGTTCCCTGTTCCCCTGCCTGCTCTCTGCAGCCAGAGAGGAAGATCATCTGTGAGGCATCAGGGACTCCTGGGGAGAAAGTCCTGAACCCCCAAAGTGTCCTGTCCCGAGGTCTTATGCACTCTGAACCTGGAGCTGCAGGCCAAGGCCCCATCGGCGTTCAATGGGTGAGAAGGAACCAGGGAGCGAGAAGAGTTGGTGGTCAGAGTGGACCAGAGTTGCCTTCAGCATTGCATTCAATCTACCCTGACTCCAGAGCCCCAGCTTGTGCTTGTGTGTGTGTGTGTGTGTGTGTGTGTGTATTGTGCACACACATGTGTGTAGGTGCTCATGCTCACACAGACACACAAACACACACACAAACGTCAGGAACCATTCAGCCAGGACTTCTTCCTTGAAAATGTGGTGGTGTCATGCAGGAGGCCTTCCCAAAGAGTAATATAGCCTAAATTGGGATCCTTGCTCTTTTCCACCAGGCCTCCACGTATGTCTGATCCAAATTTGTTCTTGGCAAACGTGATCTGCGGGGGAAGGGTGACACGGAGTCGGAGTCAGCAGAAATTCTCTTCTCTGGCACAGGCCTTCAGGAAGTTTTCCTGATGTGGTGGGACGGGAATGCTGTCTGGAGAAAGACAGTTTGGCTCATTATTTATTCCGGGTTGGCAGGAAGAATTCTTATAGATAGGCCTGCCCAGTGCTGGCCAAGTCTGTCTGTGTCCGCCTCTTCATTACAGTGTTCCCAGCAGGGAAAGGGAGAGCCGGTCCATGGAGGGAAAGAGAGCAGGGTGACAGAGGGCTAGGGAGAGCATGACATAGTGGGGTCAGGGGGGAGCAGAGCTGCAGAGGGTGGGGGGCCTAGGGATGTAGGGGTGGGGTGAAAACTCCCATTTCTTCAATTTTGTTGGTCTCGAACTATTTCAGGAGGGGAGGCGGGTTCTCCCAGAGAACATGTCCAGACCACTCCAGCTGAGGGTGTGATTGCTTGTTGTGGACAGGGAACATGTCTGTTTATCATTATATTGTAATTTTGCAAGCGCTTAGGACAGTGCTTGGCACATAGTAAGCGCTCAACAAATAAGACTGAATGATTGCCTCCACTTGTGTTAATGGGAAGCAGCCGGGCCTCGTGAGCAGATGATAAGCAGGTTGTGAGCTCATCAATCAATCAATCAATGATATTTATTGAGGGCTTACTGTGTGCAGAGCACCAAACTAAATAATGATGATTATAATAATTATAATAATTATAATAATAATAATTGCAGTATTTTTAAGCACTTACTATGCCAGGCACTATACTAAGCACTGGAGCGGATACAAGACGATCGGGTCGGGCACAGTCACAGTCTTAATCCCCATTTTACAGATGAGGTAACTGAGGCCCAGAGAAATGAATAATAATAATAATAATAATGTTGGTATTTGTTAAGCGCTTACTATGTGCCAAGCACTGATCTAAACGCTGGGGGGGATACAAGGTAATCAAGGTTGCCCCACGTGGGGCTCACAGTCTTAATCCCCATTTTCCAGATGAGGGAACTGAGGCACAGAGAAGTTAAGTGACTTGCCCAAAGTCACACAGCTGACAAGTGGCAGAGCCAGGATTAGAACCCATGACCTCTGACTCCCAAGCCTGTGCTCTTGCCACTGGGCCACACTGGATTTGCCAAAAGTCACACAGCAGACAAGTGGCAGTGCCAGGATTAGGCATCTACCCCAGCCCTTAGTACATTGTCTGGCACATAGTAAGAGCTTAACAAATACTATGAAAAAAATTCAGCTTGAGGCAGAATGATTTAGGAAGCCAGAGGAAAACCGTTAAAAATCACCTGGAACCTCTTGTAACAGCTCTGCTCGCAGTGTCCTGCCCAGCCAGGTCGCCCGATGAGGGGGCAGGGATCGTCGGCCGTGGGACTGCAGACCTCCCCTCCATCTCCGTCTCACTCTCACCCCCAGAAAGTCCACCCGCAGTACATGGCTCTGTCTCCGAAGGTCAGTGATAGAATAGGCTGGGGAAATAGGTTGGGAGATAGCATTTGGACCCAAATGGAAGTTAGAGAGAGTAACCCTGGACTTAACTGCTCTCTGCCTGATCTGGAAAATGGGTTTTCAATCACTGTTCTCCCTCTCTCCCCTTAGATTGTGAACTCCTCGTGGGGCAGGGATTGTGTCCGATCACATTACCCTGTATCTATCCCAGTGCTTAGCACAGTGCTTAGTGCATAGCGAGCACTTGAGAAAGATAACCTTTAGAGACTTACCCCAGATTGCTCACCAAGGCAGGGAAATGTATTCTTTTCCCTGCAGCTTGGCTCAGTGGAAAGGGCACGGGCTTTGGAGTCACAGGTCATAGGTTCAAATCCCAGTTCCGCCAACCGTCAGCTGTGTGACTTTGGGCAAGTCACTTAACTTCTTTGTGCCTCAGTTACCTCATCTGTAAAATGAGGATTAAAACTGTGAGCCCCCCGTGGGACAACCTGATCACCTTGTAACCTCCCCAGCACTTAGAACAGTGCTTTGCACATAGTAAGCGCTTAACAAATGCCATCATTATTATTATTATTATTATTCTGCGGCTCATTAAGAGTAGGAAGAAAAGGAAAGAAGACAAAAACATTTTAATTCTAATGATTTGGCCAATATCATAATAAATATTGTGTCAGCTTCTACCTCCTTTTCCATCCTTTCCCCTCTGCTCCACCAGCCAACAGAAAACTACTTTCCAGAAGAAAATCTCTTTTGTCTTTATCTTATATCGAACCCAACACTTAGTACAGTGCCCGACACACAATAAGTGCTTAAAAAACACCATCTTAAAATAAAAAAGGTATTGATGATCTCCGGAAGTTCTCTCAGACCAACAGAAATTACTATTCAAGTTGGGCTGAAAGAGTATTCATTGAGAGTTCGCTGTGTGCAGGGCACTGTGTCATCTAGCATTTGGATCTGTACCCTTTGGACATGGTATTCACCCCTCCCTCAGCCCCGTAACACTTAATAATAATAAAATAATAATAATTATGGTATTTGTTAAGCATTTACTATGTGCCAAGAACTGTTCTAAGAGCTGGGGTAGATACAAGGTAATCAGGTTGTCCCACGTGGGACTCACAGCCTCAATCCCCATTTTGCAGATGGGGTAACTGAGGCAAAGAGAAGTTAAGTGACTTGCCCAAAGTCACACAGTGGCGGAGCCGGAATTAGAACCCACGACCTCTGACTCCCAAGCCCGTGCTCTGGTCACTAAGCCACGCTGCTTCTCACTTATGGACGTATCTGTTATGTATTTATTTTCATATCTGTCTCCTCCTCGAGACCCATCCGCCAAGCTAGCTCTCTTCCTCCATTCAAGGCCCTACTGAGAGCTCACCTCCTCCAGGAGGCCTTCCCAGACTGAGCCCCTTCCTTCCTCTCCCCCTCATCCCCTTCTCCATCCCCCTCATCTTACCTCCTTCCTTTCCCCACAGCACCTGTATATATGTATATATGTTTGTACATATTTATTACTCTATTTATTTATTTATTTTACTTGTACATATCTATTCTATTTATTTTATTTTGTTAGTATGTTTGGTTTTGTTCTCTGTCTCCCCCCTTTTAGACTGTGAGCCCACTGCTGGGTAGGGACTGTCTCTATATGTTGCCAACTTGTAGTTCCCAAGCGCTTAGTACAGTGCTCTGCACACAGTAATAATAATAATAATAATAATAACAATTTAGCAATACACAGACAACACAGAGTACAATTTAGCAATAAACAGACACATTCCCTGCCCACAAGGAGCTTACAGTCTAGAGGTAGTACTAGTAGCAGTACTGGTAGTAGTAGTAGTTCTAGTAGTAGTAGTAGTAGGAAAGTATTAAGTGCTTACTGTGACCAGAGCACTGTATTAAGTGTTAGGAGAGAATCAGCAGGAGGAAATTAGACACGGCGCCCCTCTCGATCTAGGAATAGAAGTTTAGGGAAAGGACTGGAGACAGATACACTGGGAGCAATGAGACAATCAAGCCCTAAAACAACATAAAAGACAGAAACAGAAACAGAAACGATTGATTGATTCATTCATATTTATTGAGCCCTTACTGTGTGCAGAGCACTGTACTAAGCACTTGGTAGGGTAGGGTAGGGTCCATATCTTCAAACTTAGCTGCTATTCCCCAATTTGCAGTCTTTGCTCCTACCAAGCTCACCTTCTAGCTGTACCTCACTCTCAACTCTCCTGCCTCCATCCTCTCGCTCACACTGTCAGTAGTAGTAGTAATAGTAGTACTGGTCAGTAGATCGTATTTACTGTGTACAGAGCACTGTGCTAAGCGCTTGGGAGAGTACAATTTAGCAATAAACAGACACATTCCCTGCCCACAAGGAGCTTACAGTCTAGAGGTAGTACTAGTAGCAGTACTGGTAGTAGTAGTAGTTCTAGTAGTAGTAGTAGTAGGAAAGTATTAAGTGCTTACTGTGACCAGAGCACTGTATTAAGTGTTAGGAGAGAATCAGCAGGAGGAAATTAGACACGGCGCCCCTCTCGATCTAGGAATAGAAGTTTAGGGAAAGGACTGGAGACAGATACACTGGGAGCAATGAGACAATCAAGCCCTAAAACAACATAAAAGACAGAAACAGCTAAAAATAAAACACAGATCAGTAGGTTGCTCTGCAACCTACGGGGAGGCTGCAGCGTGGCTCAGTGGAAAGAGCCCGGGCTTTGGAGGCAGAGGCTGTGGGTTCGAATCCCGGCTCCACCAATAGTCAGCTGGGTGACTTTGGGCAAGTTGCCGGCTTGTACTTCCCAAGCGTTTAGTACAGTGTTCTGCACACAGTAAGCACTCAATTAATACGATTGATTGATTGATTGCTCTGACTCGAGGAGCAGAGTTTCAGGCCCTTCGTGGCTTAGAGTCCAGGGAACCCCTGTAGCCACAGGGACCGCTCCAGGCTTCCCGGGGTTTTGTGGCAGCTTTGTGCTCTGGGGCTGTGCTCTTTCCTGCCGGGCTGGTGGAAGGCAAAGCGGGATAGAGTCTCCTAGATGGGGCAGAGGAGGAGCTGGAGCCCATTCCCAGGGAGGCGGCATGGCCGCCTATCTGGTGAGGGGAATGCCGAGAGTGCATGGTAGCAGCTCCTGTCCCCACAGCCTGGCCTGCCCAGAACATGTCAGCAATGGGGGCCTTCAGTGGCAGGAAGGAAGTCAGAGTTTAACTGGTTATTTTCTATGGCTGGGGTGGGGAGGGTCAAAGAGGGAACCGCAGCCGCTTTCATTCCCACAGCCAGGCATACACAGAGCACGTCAGGAGCTGGGGAAGTGGCATGATGGTATTTGTTAAGCGCTTACTATGTGCCAGGTACTATACTGTAATGAAACAGTGTGGCTTAGTGGAAAGAGCATGGGCTTGGTAGTCAGAGGACATGGGTTCTAATCCCGGCTCTGCCACTTGTCTGCTGTGTGACCTTGGGCAAATCACTTCACTTCTCTGTGCCTCAGTTAACTCATCTGTAAAATGGGGATTAAGACTGTGAGACCCATGTGGGACAGGGACTACTTCCAACCTGATTACCTAGTATCTACCCAGCACATAGAAGAGTGCTTGGCACATAGTAAGTGCTTAACAAATACCATAATTATTATTGTTATTATTATAGTATCCATTCAGCTAACTTCTAGCACTTGCATACTGATTTACATCCTTCTTAGCACTAATGTATACACTGGTACTTAGTTATTACTATTGATTTTAATCATTTGACTTGTAAAGACTTTTGTGTCTGCCTCCACCATTAGAGTGTAAGCTCCTTGTGAGCAGGGAACCTGTCATGTTTTTATTCTGTACTTCCCAAGCACATACTGATGTGCACCACACCTACCACTACTTTTGCTGCTACTACTACTACTACTACTACTACTATTATCATTTCTACTACAAGGTGGTAGAGAGTGGGGGGAAGAGATGGGGATAGAAAGGTGATCAAAGAGGGGAGCAGAGAAGGAGTCTTCTTGTGTGATCTTGAGAAGCAGCGTGGCTCAGTGGAAAGAACCATGGCTTTGGAGTCAGAGGTCAGAGGTTCAAATCTCGGCTCTGCCAATTGTCAGCTGTGTGACTTTGGGCAAGTCACTTCACTTCCCTGGGCCTCAGCTCCCTCATCTGTAAAATGGGGATGAAGACTGTGAGCCCCACGTGGGACAACCTGATCACCTTGTAACCTCCCCAGCACTTAGAACAGTGCTCTGCACATAGTAAGTGCTTAATAAATGCCATCATTATTATTATCTTGGGCAAGCCCCCTTACCTTCTCTGATTAAGGAAATCAGTTTCCTTAATTCATTCAATTGTATTTATTGAGTGCTTACTGGGTGCAGAGCACTGTACTAAGTACAATTCAGCAACAGAGACAATTCCTGCCCACATCGGGCTCCCAGTCTAGAAGGGGGAGACAGACATAAAAACAAGTAAACAGGAAACAAGTAAACAGGTAAAATGGAGATGAAATACCCGTTCTCCCTACCACTTAGACCGTTAGCCCTGTGTGGGATGGAGACTGTGTCCAACTTGATTAGCCTCTAATTCCAACCTGTATATTCTCTCCCAGGCTTGCACATGGTGAGTGTTTCATAAATACTTCACCTACTATCAACTGAGGGCTTAATACAATGTTTGGACGATGTAAGCACTTAAAAAATACCACAGTTATTATTATTATTATCATTATTTTTGTTATGGTTATTAGAAAGAGGAGAAGAGCCTCAAATCCATTTCTCCCTCCCACTTCTGCAAGGCATTCCAAGACACGTCAAGAAGTGGGAACGTTTAGGTTATTCACTGGAAGCAACCAAGGCAGGCAATGGGCAAATGAAGCTGAAAATTTAGCCTTAGAGGGAATTAAGTATTAGTGTCTCTGTAATAGCATTCTCAGGACTGACCGAAAGCCGTAATCTACACCCCAGAGCAGAGCTGGACTTGGTAACCTCGGACTCTTTTTGGAACCAAATATGGATCTTGAGCCCAAGGGTGTGTGCTGGGGGGAGGGTGGGAGGGGGGCGGGGAGATGGTTTCATGTGTGTTTATGTGCTATTCTAAACCATTATTCACAATGAAGTGACGCCAACATGTGTTTTAATTGTACTGCTAACTCGTTGCACACCAACTGCTCATAGGTTTCATTTTGTTTAGCTCTTCAACATCCTAATTTGGCAGATGAAGCCTACTCCCCAGTAGAATGCCCAGAAAAGTGCAGGTCTCACAGCACTATGGCAGGGACTCTAGTGCCAGGGAAGCAGAAGCGCAGACGGTGCCGGGCACACAATGTGATCAGGAATAGTTGAAGCAGCATGGCCTAGTAGATGAAGCACCGGCCCAGAGGCCAGAGGTTCTAATCCTGGCTCTGGGTGACCTTGGGCAAATCACTTTACTTCTCTGGATCTCAGTTCTCTCAGCTGAATAAAGGGGAATTCAAATCCCTGTTCTCCCTCCTCTTCAAATTGTGAGTTTGCCTTTGGAACTTGTACGTCCCCCCTATGCAATTTCCAAAGGTTAAAGGGCCTAGTGATTCCTGAAAGGAAAGGCCTCTTCAACTCTTGGATTTAGAAAGACCTTTTCAAAGTCTCCGGGGAAAGCGGCAAGTCCGGGTTTATGCGCTGGTTAAGAAACCAGACGCCCGAGGCTGTGGGAACCAGGTATTTTTCTCAAAGAAGCAGAATATTCATTCATTCATTCAATCGTATTTACTGAGCGCTTACTGTGTGCAGAGCACTGTACTAAACGCTTGGGAAGTACAAGTTGGCAACTATAGAGATGGTCCCTACCCAACAGTGGGCTCACAGTCTAGAATATGAAAAGCCTTGTTTGAATGGGCCACTATCCCTTTGAAAACCTGGCATTTAGGTGATACAGGTGATCTGAGATCTGAGGTGTAAAAGGTCGACGCCGCCCGCCCCCCCCCCCCCCCCCCAACGTCCCGAGGGAAATCTGCTTTCTATCAGTGCCCTGGAGCTGGGCCAGAGCAATCCAGGATAAAAACGCTGGCAGAGAGGGGCTGGGAGGGCTCTCCTGGTTCTCCTCCCATCTCCCTAGCAGTTCATTCTCAGTCTCCTTCGCAGGCTCCTCCTCCCCTTCCCATCCCCTAACTGTAGGCCTCAAGGTTCAATTCATGGTCCCCTTCTATTGTCCATCTACAATCCCTCCCTTGGAGAACTCATCCGCTCCCACGGCTTCAACTTTCATCTCTATGCCGATAACACCCAAATCTATATTCATTCATTCAGTCAGTCGTATTTATTGAGCACTTACTGTGTGCAGAGCACTGTACTAAACGCTTGGTAAGTACAAGTTGGCAACATATAGAGACGGTCCGTACCCAACAACGGGCTCACAGTCTAGAAGGGGGAGACAGACAACAAAACAAAAACATGTGGACAGGTGTCAAGTCATCAGAATAAATAGAAGTAAAGCTAGATGCACATCATTAACAAAATAAATAGAATAGTAAATATGTACAAGTAAAATAGAGTAATAAATCTGTACAAACATATATACAGGTGCTGTGGGGAGGGGAAGGAGGCAGGGTGGGGGGATGGGGAGGAAGAGAGGAACGACGGGGCTCAGTCTGGGGAGGCCTCCTGGAGGAGGTGAGCTCTCTGTAGGGCTTTGAAGAAAGGAAGAGAGCTAGCTTGGAGGATGTGAGGAGGGAGGGCATTTCATATACATCTATATCTCCTCCCCAGTCTCTCTCCCTCCCTTCAGGCTCTCAAGTCTTCCTGCCTTCAGGACATCTCTACTTGGGTACAGAAGCAGCTTGGCTTAGTGGAAATAGCCAGAGTCAGAGGTCATGGGTCCTAATCCCGACTACGCCACTTGTTAGCTGTGTGACTTTGGGCAAGTCACTTAACTTCTCTGTGCCTCAGTTACCTCATTTGTAAAAGGGGGGTTAAAACTCTGAGCCCCATGTGGGACAACCTGATTACCTTTTATCTACCCCAGTGCTTCGAACAGTGCTTGGCACATAGTAAGCGTTTAACAAATACTGTTATTATTATTATTATCATTATTATTATTATCATTACCTAATACTCAACATGTCCAAGAGAGATCTCCTTATATTTCCTCCCAAACCCTGTCCTCTCCCAAACTTTCCCCTCATCATGGATGGCACTACCACCCTTCCCATCTCACAAACCTGCAACCTTGATGTCACCCTTACCCTGCTCTCTTATTCACCCCACATATCCAATCCGTCACCAAATCCTGCTGGTCTTAACCTTCACAACATCGCCAAGATCCGTCTTTTCCTCTCCATCCAAACCACTACCATGTTAGTACAGTCACTCATCCTATCCCCACTTGATTACTACATCAGGCTCCTTTCTGACCTCTAAACCTCCTCTCTCTCCCCACTTCAGTTCATACTTCCCCTTGCTGCCAGAATTATCTTTCTGTAGAAACATTCTGGACAAGTGAACCCCCTCCTCACAAATCTCCATTGGTTGCCTATCAACCTCCATATCAAACAAAAACTCCTCACTACTGGCTTCAAAGCTCTCCATCACCTTGCCCTTTCTTACCTCACTTCCCTTCTCTCCTACATCCCAGCCCACACACTCCATTCCTCTGGTGCTGCTAACCTTCTCACTGGACCCTGTTCTCGTCTGTCCCGCCATCGACCTCTGACCCACATCCTACCTCTGGCCTGGAATGCCCTACCTCCTCAAATCCGCCAATCACTCTTCCCCCTTTCAAAGCCCTATTGAAGGCTCACCTCCTCCGAGAAGCCTTCCCAAACTAAGCCCCCCTTTTCCTTAGCTCCCCCTCCCTTCTGTGTCACCTCAACTCACTCCCTTTGCCCTTCCCTGCCTCTCCCTGCCCCACAGCACTTATGTATACATGTATATATCTAAAATTCTATTTATTTGTACTGATGCCTGTTTACTTGATTTGATGTCTGTCTCCCCCCTTCTAGACTGTAAGCCCGGTATGGGCAGGAATTGTCTCTCTTTATTGCTGAATTGTACCTTCCTAGTGCTTAGTACAGTGCTTAGCACACAGTAAGTGCTCAATAAATATGACTGAATGAATGAGTAAATGAATCGATCTCTGAAAGCCATCTTGGGGCTGAGAAAAGGAGGTCTCCACCCTCCCTCCGCCACAGCCTGGGCTGTGCACCATCAGAATTGAGAAGGAGAAAAGAAACAGGGGAGGACAGATATTGAGCCCCCATTTTGCCCATAAGGGAACTGAGGCACAGAGAAGTGAAGTGACTTGCCTACAGTCACACAGCAGACAGGTGGTGGAGTCAGGATTAGAACTCAGGTCTTCTGACTTCCATGCCCTTTACAAAAGATAGGATGCTTTGTCTGTCGGGATTTTTCCCTCTGTCTGCAGAAAAATGCCTGTGGTTCAAGCACGCCATTTTCATCCAGCCTGGGATTCTGGATTCCTGCCTCTGTGAAGGCCATACAAAAAAAGACAATAATAATAATATTGGCATTTATTAAGCGCTTACTATGTGCAAAGCACTGTTCCAAGCACTGGAGAGGTTACAAGGTGAGCAGGTTGTCCCATGGGGGGCTTACAGTCTTAATCCCCATTTTGCAGATGAGGTAACTGAGGCCCAGGGAAGTTAAGTGACTTGCCCAAAGTCACACAGCTGACAAGTGGCAGAGTCAGGATTTGAACCCATGACCACTGACTCCAAAGCCCGTGCTCTTTCCACTGAGCCACGCTGCTTCTCTGAAGTTACTGATTGCACTTTCTGTTTTGATTCCTTGGATTCCTTTGTCCCTCATTTTTTTTTATGGTGCTCGTTAAGCACTCACTAGGTGCCATACACTGTACTAACTGCTGGGGTAGATACAAGCTAATTAGGTTGGACACAATCCCTGTCCCACATGGGGCTCCCAGTCTAAGAAGGAGGGAGAACAGGTATTTTATACCCATTTTACAGATGAGGGACCTGAGGCCCAGAAAAGTGAAGTGACTTTCCTAGGGTCACACAGCAACAGGTGGAGGAGTCAGGATTAGAACTCAACTCCTCTGATGTCCAGACCCATGCTCTTTTCACTAGGTCTGGCAGCAGGGTGGCCTGCTTCTCCAATTTTGCCTCTGACCCCTTAATACCGCCAGGCCTCGAGAAAATCCCTTTTTCCTATTCACACTATTGCTCCAGAACCCAGAAACTCCCCCCAGCCAATTGTCCTAGAACTTCTTATTAGGCTTAATGGAAAGAGTCCAAGCTTGGGAATCAAAGGTCATGGGTTCTAATGCCTCCTCCTCCACTTGCTGGCTGTGTGACCTTGGGTAAGTCACTTGACTTCTCTGTGCCTCAGTTACCTCATCAGTAAAATGTGGATTAAGACCATGAGCCCCACATGGGACAACCTGATTACCTTGTAGATACCCCAGCACTTAGAACAGTGCTCAGCACATAGTAAGCATTTAACAAATACCACCAGCATGTTCTAGGGCCCCTTATGAAACTCTTGCTTTAGAGCCCCTAAAGTCCCGTTCTAACTTCACTAACAAAAAGCTTGCCAACCAGCTGAAAAAAAGAACCTCCATAGTGTTCCCAGTTTTAATTGGAACCAGTCTTTCCAGGAAAAATGGACTGACAAAGGATCTGATTTCCCACTCCAGGGTACCTAACTGGCGGGATTCTTGTGGTTTGGAAATTTCAGACAGCGTCAGTGCCAACAAGCCACAGCTTCATTCCAAATTCCAGCCGGGCCTGGGGCCTGAGAACTACAACACCCTAGGAATGTTGACCTGTGAAAGGAGGAGCAAGGAAAAAGGCCTCAGCTGGCTGACAGTAACAGGAGCAGAATGGGGGAAGTAAGGGGCAAGGTGGAGGAAGTCTGGGCTCTGGACAAAGTCAACGTTGCAACTGGTGAGTTCTCCTTCCACCTCTGCCGGCCTGCACATCCTCCAGGAGGTTGGGGGAGTGTCAATCAATCAGTTGTATTTATGAAGCACTGCACTAAGCGCTTGGGAAAGTACAATATAACAGAGTTGGTAGACATGTTCCCTGCCCACAAAAAGCTTACAGTCTAGAGGACCGAGACAGAGACAGGGCAGAGGTGGAGAGTTTTCAGTAAAATCTCTGGGTAGTAATGGTTGCAGCAATGGTATTTACTGAACACCCACTGGGAACACAGTCCAACAGAAGCCTGAGACATGTTCCCTGCCCCAAATGAGCTTCTGCTCTAACTATTGCACACAGCTCTGTACTGTCTGAGAGAGTTCTTCAGAAGGAAAGCCTGCATCCCCTGCCTTTGAGGAGCTTCCAGTCAAGACTATAAGCTCATTGTGAGCAGGGAACATTGTCTACCAACTCTGTTGCACTGTACTCTCCCAAGCACTTCTTGCAGTGCTCTGCACACAGTAAGCACTCTATAAATACGATTGATTGATTGATTGACTGATTGATTGAACCAAGCTCTGGGGTAGAGACAAGGTAATCCGGTTGGACACAGTCCATGTCCCATATGAGGTTCACAGTCTTAATCCCCATTTTGAGGCACAGAGGAGACTGAGACACAGAGAAGCTAAGTGACTTGCCCAAGGTCACAGAGCAGACAAGTGGCAGAGTTCAGGCAGGAGCTAGAGCTGGAAGTTGAGATCATCCTAGAGTAGAGGCCTTATATGGGTGGGATGGGCAGGAAAGGATGGCATGGACAAGTCAGTTGACCAATTCATGGTATTTACTGAGCACTTATTGTGCGCAGGGCACTGTACTAAGCACTTGGGAGAGTACAATATAACAGAGTTGGTAGATACATTCTCTGCCCACAATGAGCTTGCAATCTAGAGGGGGAGACAGTAATATAAATAAATTACAGTTATGTACGTAAGTGTTGAGGGGCTGAGGTTGGGGAGAAAAAAGGGTACAGATCCGAGTGCAAGAGTGGCGCAGAAGGGAGAGGAAGTAGGGGAAATGAAGTCAGGCTACTGTAACGTCTTCTAGGTACTTGGGAACAAACAGGAAGGAATAAAGCAAATTTCAATAGAAACAGGCTGCGCAAATCTATTTGGCGTATACAGATGAGTTGCAAATTCACCCGGGGCCCTCCAAACAGTTTCACACACCTGAATGGAACTTCCCTCCAGGGAAATCTTGATGCGCCTTGATTTATCTAACCTCGCTCATCAATAGCGCCCCGAGCTTTGCCCGCTCTGCGTGGTGCAGTGCTGGGAACAGGAAGTAGGTCAAGGGGAGGGTGAACAGCAGTGGCCTTGGCTTTATATAAATATCATTAAAACTAAGGAAGGCCCGGCCCAAGCAACTAGTGGAGAGGAACAGCAAAATTCGCTGGAAAGTCCGCTGCCACCTGTCCTCAGATCAGTCTGCATCCCACAGCGGCAAAGCAAATGGGCCGGGATGCCTACTCTGTGTGATCTTGGGCAAGTCACTTAGCTTCGCTGGGCCTCAGTTTCCTCATCTGTGAAATGGAGAAAAGACCTCCGGTTTTTCCCTTCCTCTTAGACTGTGAGCTTGGTAGGGGATGGGCCTTTGTTCAAAGAATCAATCAATCAGTACTTTTTGCATGCTTACTGTGTGCAGGACAATGAGAAGCAGCATGGCCTAGAGGAAAGAGCCCGGGCCTGGGAGTCAGAGGACCTGGGTTCTAATCCTGGTTCTGACCCTTGTCTGATGTGTCACCTTGGGTAAGTCACTTCACTCTCTGTGCCTCAGTTACCTCATCTGAAAAATGGGGATTAAGACTGTGAGCCCTCTGTGGGACAGGGAATCTTGTATCTAACCCAACGCTTAGAACAGTGCCTGGCACATTGTAAGCACTTGACAAATACCATAAAAAAAACCCACTGTACTAAGGGATTATCTTGACTCTACCCCAGTGCTTTGCACAATGTTTGGCACTCAGTACATGCTCAGTTGATCTCACTGGCATTCTCAGGCTTATTATAATCACAATGATCACTGTGATTACTATGATTATCAGAGAACAACCAGAAAGGCTTTGGAAAGCACTTGAGGTCAATGCCACAGATCTCCCCCAAAGCTCCCGGAAAGCAGAGGCTGGGTCAAGTTGTCCATTCCTTTGTCCATACCTGCACCTGAAGCAGCTGGCCAGTGGAGGCCTGAGCTCTACATGCCCACACCTGAAATGAGGAAGTTCCTCATGGTCCAGTTCTGGGTCCCTTTCTAGTCTCCATCTCCACCCATTCCTTTGGAGAACTCCTTCTCTCCAATGGCTTCAACTACCACCACAATGCAGCTGATTCCCAAATCTACATCTCCAGCCCCGATCTCTCTCCCTCTCTGCAGTCTCGCATTTCCTCCTGCCTTGAAGACATCTCTACTTGGATGTCCTGTCGTTACCTCATCATCATCATCAATCGTATTTATTGAGTGCTTACTGTGTGCAGAGCACTGTACTAAGCGCTTGGGAAGTACAAATTGGCAACATATAGAGACAGTCCCTACCCAACAGTGGGCTCACAGTCTAAAAGGGGGAGACAAAACCAAACATACTAACAAAATAAAATAAATAGAATAGATATGTACAAGTAAAATAAATAAATAGAGTAATAAATATGTACAAACATATATACATATATACAGGTGCTGTGGGGAAGGGAAGGAGGTAAGATGTGGGGGATGGAGAGGGGGACAAGGGGGAGAGGAAGGAAGGGGCTTAGTCTGGGAAGGCCTCCTGGAGGAGGTGAGCTCTCAGTAGGGCCTTGAAGGGAGAAAGAGAGCTAGCTTGGCGGATGGGCAGAGGGAGGGCACTCCAGACCTGGGGGATGATGTGGGCCGGGGGTCGATGGCGGGACAGGCGAGAGAACGAGGTACGGTGAGGAGATTAGCAGCAGAGGAGCAGAGGGTGTGGGGTGGGCTGTAGAAGGAGAGAAGGGAGATGATGGACAGCCTTGAAGCCCAGGGTGAGGAGTTTCTGCCTGATGCGCAGATTGATTGGTAGCCACTGGAGATTTTTGAGGACTTAACATGTCCAAAACAGAACTCCTTATCTTCCCACCCGAATCCTGGCCTTCCCCTGACTTTCCCATCCCTGTAGACAGCACCGCGCCACCATCCTTCCTGTCTCACAAGCCCACAAACTTGGCATTATCCTTGACTCCGCTTTTTCACTCAACCCACATATTCAATCCATTCAATCCGTCACTAAATCCTGTCCTTTCAAACTTCACGACATTGCTAAAATCTGCCCTTTCCTTTCCATTCAAAATGCTACTACATTAATCCAAGCCATTATCCTATCCAACGTCTATTACCGCATCAGCCTCCTCGCTGACCTCCTGCCTCTTGTCTCTCCCCACTCCTGTCTATACTTCACTCTGCTACTAGATCATTTTTCTACAAAATCATTTGGTCCATGTCTCCCCACTCCTCAAGACCCTCTAGTAGTGGCCCATCCACCTCCACATCAAACAGAAACCCCTGACCATTAGCTTCAGAACACTCAATCACCTTGTCTCCTCCTAATAATAATAATGAACAATTATAGTATTTGTTATACACTTACTATGTGCCAAGCACTGTTCTAAGTGCTGGGGTAGATACAAGATAATCAGGTTGGGCACAGTCTATGTCCCATGTGGGGCTCACAGTCTTAATCCCCACTTTACAGATGAGGTAACTGAGGTACAGGGAAGCAAAGTGACTTGTCCAAGGCCACACAGCAGACAAGTGGCAGAGCCAGGATCAGAACCCACATCTTCTGACTACCAAGTCCATGTTCTTGCCACTAGGCTATGCTGCTTCCCATAGGCTAGGCTGCTTGACATGGCAAAGGGCACATGAAAGGCCTTCATGTGCAGGTTCCCGTGAGGGCAGCCACGAGCACGGAACAGTGTGGAGCACCGGGAGGCAGCAGGCGGCTGCCCCACCAACAGGACCCAGTGGTTTTTCCGGATCTGTGCTGGGCCCGTCCACCTCGCACATCGCCCCGGGTGGGGTCCGTGTGAGCCCAGAACCATCCCTGCCAATCCCCCGGCCTCACTGTGCACAGCTGGGATGAAGGCCCGTGTCTCCTTCCACTGAACCAACTTAAAAATGGTCTTGTATTTTCTACCCGAAGCCTTAGTTCATTGAGAGAGTAAAGATTCTTCGCCATCCCCAATGAGGCAATGGAAATCAGTGGCATTCAGTTCTTTGTAATAATAATCAAAGATGATAATTGTGGTTTTTGTTAAGCGCTATGTGCCAAGTGCCGTAGTAAGCACTAGGGTAGATACAAGATAATCGGGTTGGTCCCATCCCATGTGTGGTTCACAGTCTTAATCCCCTTTTTACAGATAAGGTAACTGAGGCCGAGAGAAGTGAACTAACTTGCCCAAGGTCACATAGAAAACAAGTGGTGGAGCCGGAATTAGAAACCAGGTCCTCTGGATCCCAGGCCCAGGCTCTATCCACCAGGCCATGTTGCTTCTCTATGTGCCTTTTTGCCTAGACTTTAATCAGTATTTTCTAAAATAAAATGAAAAGATGGAGAAATATCCTGTCAAAACAAAGAGAAAGTACTCACAGTTCAGTTGAAGTAGCGAAACATAACCTAAAGTTTTAAATATTATTTTCCTGAAATGATAATTGAATCTGTGCCATGGCACAGAAGGGAATACACATTATTTGAATGTGATAACTTTCAAGACTTTTTAATCCATTTCAAATGGTTAGAGAGTAACATCATTGCCCCCGGTTCTCAGAGCAGTTCCCCAACCAGTTCGTCTGGAGGATTCATTGCCAAAAGGGGACAGCCTAAGGCTGAGCTCAACCTAATTCCCAGCAGCCTCTGGGACAGCCTCTCCACACTTTGCCCCTGGTTGCTGGAGTGGGACTGAAGGGGGACGGGGCAGTCCTTGAGGACTTGCCCCAGTGCTGAATGAGAGAGAGAAGAGAGGAGAGGAGAGGAGAGGAGAGGAGAGGAGAGGAGAGGAGAGGAGAGGAGAGGAGAGGAGAGGAGAGGAGAGGAGAGGAGAGGAGAGGAGAGGAGAGAGAAGAGAAGAGAGAAGAGAAGAGAAGAGAAGAGAAGAGAAGAGAAGAGAAGAGAAGAGAAGAGAAGAGAAGAGAAGAGAAGAGAAGAGAAGAGAGGAGAAGAGAAGAGAGAAAAGAGAAGAGAAGAGAAGAGAAGAGAAGAGAAGAGAAGAGAAGAGAAGAGAAGAGAAGAGAAGAGAAGAGAAGAGAAGAGAAGAGAAGAGAAGAGGAGAGAGAACTGCCATCTGTGGCTGCCTGCAGCCCTATGGATCTGCTTCTGTGTCTTGGGTTATTCACCCTGAACAAAAGAATTCGGATCATTTCACTGCCGGAAAAGACGGGTTGGAGTTCCTGAAGGAATTTCTTAGATTAATATTGTGCAGTTAGTCTCCTTGACTGCAGAGTTCTGAAACAAACGGCTACGGGCTAACAGTATGGCAGAAGACTGATAGACTACCTAAGAAGTGGTGGAATCTCCTCTCCCGAAAAATGTTAGAGAAAAACAATCAACCGACCATCTGTCCTGAATGCCTGGAAGCAGGGGGTTGAAATAGTTGACCTCGCGAGCTCCACCAGCCTAAGGATTTGGGGATTCAGTAAGCCAGGAGGTTAGGGTATGTGTCTTTTCTATACACTATTTAGTGCCATTTCCTTCCATGCAACTCCCATTAGACTACAATCGATGGTATTTACTGAGCACTTATTGTGTGCAGAGCACCTTGCTAAGGGCTTGGGAGAGTATAACAGAATAAGTAGACAGGATCCCTGTCCATAACCAGCTTACAGCCTAGTGGGGGAGGCAGACATTAAAATAAATTACAGATGTCAATCAATCAATTATATTTATTGAACACTTACTATGTACAGAGGACTTACTGAGCACTTGGAAGAGCACAATACAACAGAATTAGAAGATATGTTCCCTGCCCATAGTGAGCTTACAGTCTAGAGGGGCAGACAGACAATATTAATAAATAAATGATTTATGATATATCATTTAAAGATATGGACTTAAGTGTTGTGGGGCTGAGGGTGGGGTGACTATCAAGTGCTTAAAGGGTACAGATCCAAGTTCAGAGGTGACACAGAAGGGAGAGAGAGTTGGTGAGTACAAGCAACTTGAGGGACATTCATTCAGTCATATTTATTGAGCACTTACTGTGTGCAGAGCACTGTACTAAGCGCTTGGGAAAGTACAATACAATAATAAATGGTGACATTCCCTTGCCCACAATGAGCTTACAGTCTAGAATCGGGGAGACATCAATACAAATATTCTCCTTCAAAGTATAGTTCCTGAGCCCAATTCGGACACTTGGAAGTTAGAGGAGCTGGGTTCTAATCCCAGCTCTGTCACTTACCTGCTGTGTGACCTTGGACAAGTCACTTCACTTCTCCATCCCTCAGTTTCCTCGACTGTAAATTAGGGACTCAATGGTGAACAGGCTACTTGGTCTCATGAGCCTATAGGTATGCTAATCAATTAACAGTATTCATTGAGTGCTTACTCTGGGCAGAGCACTCGGAAGGGTACAACACAACAGAATTAACAGACACATTCCCCACCTATAACATGCTTACAATCTAGAGGGGAAGGCATGCATAAACAAGAATAATTAATTGATAATTTAAAGATATGTACTTAAGTGCGGTGGGGTTGGGATGGAACGAATATCAACTGTCCAGAGGTCACTGATCCAAGCGTGTATGCTCCGTATCTACCCCAGAGCTCAAGACAGTGCTCAGTACACAGAAGGCGCTTAACAAATACCATAATGGCGATTGCCATGTCGGCCAGGAGCTTCATAAAATCCATTTACCATCAGGGACTTCTAATCTTCCTGGGCATGACAGCACAGGTCTGGGCCTGGGTGGAAACCTGGAGATGCTGCAATCGAGCGTGGTAGCCCTGGAGGGCTGATACCGCAAAGTGGCACAGAGAACGTGCTTGGGAAGCAGAGAGAAGCAGGTTCATTCTCTGGTGGCTGGGGTGGGGCGCCACAAGGCTCCGACGAGGAGGTGCTCAGAAGCCACAACTGCAGCTTTGTTGCCCGACTATCAAGGAGGGGTGCCCAATGGGTGACCTCTGCTGGGGACGGTATCAACCTGATAGAGCCACACTGACCATGACCATCTCCCCGCCTATGAACACCATCCCTCGGGTCTATTCTTCTGCCATTGGTCCTCTTCTCCATCTGCATCCTTCCAGGATTGGTTGGTCAGTGTCCGACCCCCATCTCCTGGTCTCAACCGGTTTCATCTGGGCCTCGCGGTGGGTTCCGGCTTCCATGCCCACCCATGGAGTCTTCTCTTCTTCTGGTGATCAATATTTCGCAAGCCCGGCTCTTCATCTTACACCTGGCCTTCCGCCCTACATCCTTTCATATTCCCTGCCTTTTAATGCATAAACCTACATCCCCTCTCCTTTGTCAGAGTGTGGCTGGGAGTGGGAGTCAGGAAGCTGTGTGCAGGGCTGTGAACACAGTAGGAAGCTCATAAATCCTGATGATCATATTAGAGAAAATAACCACCAAAGTAGAAACCTGATTCCCATCCTCATAATTATAGCCCACTAATCAAAGATGACTCCAAGTCGGAACTGCATTGAGGAGTTCAATAAATAATTTTGACTCAAGTGATTACTTAAAAGGGGAATTTGCTAAATGTATGAAGTGAGTGATTTGTCATATGGACGCCACCCACCTCCAGAGTAGAGAATCCTGGGAGGGGTACAAAAGAGCCCCCGGGTGTCTGAGGAGGAGAAGCAATCCTTCTTCCACAAGCTGGAGAAAGAGCACGGTCCTGGAAAGAACTGTCTGTTTATTGTTATGTTGTATTCTCCCAAGCACTTAGTACAGTGCTCTGCACACAGTAAGTGCTCAATAAATATGACCGAATGAATGAATGAGTCAGGGGGCCTGGGTTCTAATCCCAGCTCCACTGCATGCCTTGGCCAAGTCACTTCTCTGGGCCTCAGTTACCTCATCTGCAAAATGGGAATTCGATACTTGTTCTCCCTCTTACTTTGACTGTGAGCCCCATATGGGACCTGATTATCTTGTTATCAATCGTATTTATTGAGCGCTTACTATGTGCAGAGCACTGTACTAAGCACTTGGGAAGTACAAATTGGCAACATATAGAGACAGTCCCTAACCAACAGTGGTCTCAAAGTCTAGGAGGGGGAGAAAGAGAACAAAAGGGGACAGCCTTGTTATCTCCCTGATCACTTGAAACAGGGCTTGGCACATGATAAGTGCTTAATAAATGTTATGTTATTATTATTATTAATATGAAGCTCCATCTTAGTTTTCCTTCTGTCCATTGGGGAGCCTTCTCTTTGCCAGGAGCTCCATGCCTACCAAAAACTGGCGCCAAATCTGTTGACTTCTGGACATTCTCTGCCTGCCAGACTGCAGTATGAGAGACTAGGTTTCCAAAGAAAGTGGAGCTGGGGGGCTCTGAACCACATTTGGCGGGGACTGGGACCAGGCAGCTGGTATAAGTTGCTCTCTGGTAATGAATGACTAAGCCCACATTTCTACAGGCTCTCCCTCTCCCTTCTGTGTCAACCTTGCACTTGAATTTGCACCTTTATTCACTCTGCCCTCAGCCCCACAGCACTTATGTACATATCCATAATGTATTTACATTAATGTCTGTCTCCCCCTCTAGATTGGAAGCTCGTTGTCGACAGGGAATGTGTCTACCAACTCTGTTATATGGTACTCTCCCAACTGCTTAGCACAGTGCTCTGCATACAGTAAGCACTAAATAAATACAGTTGACTGATTAATTGACTGAGCTGATTTTACCAGCGAGAGAGGCTGGACCCAGGAAATAATTTCACCTCTTCATGATTCCAACCCACAAACTCCCGCGAAGAACCCCTTCTCCTCTTCTTCTTCCTCCTCCTCTTCTTCCTGCACCCTCTCCCCACATGTACTTTCCAAGAAGAAAGAGATGGAAGAAAAGTGCTGGAATCGAACCGATTGAAATCCTGATCGATAATAGAAGAATCCTCTTGGAAGAAACAGGTCATTCATTCATTCAATCATATTTATTGAGCACCTACTGTGTGCAGAGCACTGTACTAAGTGCTTGGGAAGTACAATTTGGCAATATATAGAGATGGTCCCTACCCAACAACGGGCTCATAGTCTAGAAAATCTAACATTAACTGGGGAAAGGCCAACAATCAATCAGGCAATGGCATTTATCAAGCTTTAACTCTGTGCAGAGCTCTGTACTAAGTGCTTGCCGCTGGCCGGGCCAGAGAAAGACTGGGAATAGGGACACATAAATCAGTGAACCCCAGCTTGGGGTCTGGACCATGGCTAGTGCATCGCTGGTCATTGAGTTCTGGCAGAATCCCACAGAGGAATGCTGGATGTGGCCCTCTTCATCAAACATGAAACTGCTTTTGCCCTGGGCAGTTGAAAGACTTCAGTTTTTCTGTTAGCTTTTTCTTCCTGTGGAGAGACCAACAGAGACATCAAAGTGTGTATCGTCTCTCTTTAAGGAGAAAGGTTTGAAACAAAATTTGGAAACTGTTACGCCCAGAAAGATTAAAAGTCCCTGATGGTAAATGGATTCTTCAAAGTCCCTGGCTGACATGGCGCCTTAATTCTCTCAGCAAGGACTTCGACAGAAACAGACCTGAAAGGGTCTTCCCATCAGCACCAGCGCTTATTCAAAGAGAAACCACCCCCGGTGCTTAGCCCTGCTAGTGGACTTTGGGAAAAGGGCACACCCAGAGAGGGCATGTGGACACTATTTGATCTTTGCTTCACAATAAATTACAGTTCCCCTTTAACTTGGAGACGGATGTCTCAAATTTCTGCACTCCTACAGAAGTGAAAAGAAGAGAGTTACCTCAATCTCATCTATCTCATTGCTGACCTCTCGCCCACGTCCCACCTCTGGCCTGGAACGCCCTCCCTTTTTGTATCTGACAGACGATCACCCTCCAAAGCCTTATTGAAGGCATATCTCCACCAAGAGGCTTTCCCTAGACCCTCATTTCCTCTTCTCCCACTCCCTTCTGCATCACCCCTGCACTTGGATTTGCTCCCTTTATCTGACCCACCCTCAGCCCCACAGAACTTATGTGCTTGCCATAATTCATTTACTTATATTAATACCTGCCTCCCCTTCTAGACTTTATGCTCACTGTGGGCAGGGAATGTGTCGACCAACTCTGTTCTACTGTAATTTCCCAAGTGCTTATAATGGGGTTCTGCACCCAGCAAGGGCTCAACAAATACGATTGATTGATTGACTGAAGAGAGTTCAATCACTCAGTCAATAGGCACAATTGAGTGCCTACTGTGGGCAGAGTGCTATTTTCCAATGAGGATACTTCTACTGAGTGCCAGGCACTGTGTTAAGCACCTGAATGGGTAAACCAGAAGTAAGACACTCATTCCCTGCCCTTTAGGAGTTCATGGTCTAATGGAGGAGTTTATAATCTAGGCTCACTCAGTTGGCATGAGGAATAAATGGGTTACCCCGTCCACGAATTTGACTCAGATGATTTTCCAGGTGAGGCTACGGGCGGGTGCAAGTGTGGATGAAAAGGTCAATGCAGGATCCCACGGCAAACTCCTTGTGGGCAAGGATCGCATCTACCAACTCTGTTTTCCTCTCCTGAGCACTCAATATGGTGCTCTGCCTTCAGTAAGTGCTTAATAAATACCATTGATTGATTGATTCCAACCACGGTATGCCCACACATAAAGTCTCCTTTGGTGTTGTTGTGCTTGTGGTTTGCAGCACCTAGTGCTGTTTTCACTTTAGCCTCCCTGTCCCTCGGTCCTCTCAAAGCTTCTGCTCCAACAGAGCCACTCCTTGACGGCTCGCAGCGTGCCCAGCTGGTCTGTCTGCAGCTACTGACGCCCCGTGTTTAGCTGGAGAGAGAAAAGAAGCCTGAGTAAAACCACCATCAGGGAGATGCTAGAAAGGGGGCATCTCCTCGGCAAAGCCAGGGTTTGGGTCCCTGCCCAACAAGTGCAGCAGAGCCAAGATTCTGTTTATGGGGCCAGAATCTCCATGTTTGGGAACATTTGCACTGCAGACTGGAACCTGGCAAACCTGCCAGTCTCTCCAAGGGTACCACAGGAATCATGGGCAGAGGGGTATCAGCATGGCTTAGTGGATAGAACCCAGCCCTGGGAGTCAGAAGGACCTGGGTTCTAATCCTGGCTCTACCAAGTGTCTGCTGTGTGATCTTGAGCAAGTCACTTCACTTCTCTGGGCCTCAGTTACCTCATCTGGTAAATGGAGATTAAGAGTGTGAGCTCCAGGTGGGACAGGGACTGTGTCTAACCCTATTAACTTGTACCTACTCCAGCACTTAGTAGTAAATGCTTAACAAGGTCCATAATTATTGTAATTATTATCCATCCATTCATCCGTCAATCAACAATCCATGGTATTCATTGAGGCTCACTGTGGGCAGAATGCCATACTAAAAGAGCTACAGAGGGACATTAAGAAATTCATTAAGTGCTTGAAATAACCAAAGTTCTGGGATAGACACAAGGCTATGAGATTGGGCCCAATCTCTGCCCGACACGAGGCTGACCATCTGTCTTATTCCCTGTTTTACTGATAAGGAAACTAAGGGCCAGAGAGATTAAGCCATTTGCCCAAGGTCACACAGCAGGCCAGTGGCAGAGCTGGGGCTTGAACCTAGGTCTCCTGACACCCTGTCCTGTGTTCTTTCCACTAGATAGCACTGCTTCCTGTCCCCAAGGACGTGACAATCTAGTGGGGAACAGACAGACACCACAGTCAGTGACTGATAGGAGGCAGTAATAAGGTATAAAGGTATGTACCCAAGTGCAGCAGAGGTGGCAAGTACTTCAGTACTGATCTGGTGTGGAAATACTGAGTCAGTCAGTCGATTAATTAATGACATTTTTGGAGCACTTACTGTGTCCCGAGCACTGCGCTAAGCACTTGGGAGACTTCAATACAAC
The DNA here is from genome assembly GCF_015852505.1 of Tachyglossus aculeatus. Classification (NCBI taxonomy): domain Eukaryota; kingdom Metazoa; phylum Chordata; class Mammalia; order Monotremata; family Tachyglossidae; genus Tachyglossus; species Tachyglossus aculeatus. The sequence continues at coordinate 132,998,418 of NC_052101.1, forward strand.
AGAGTTGGTAGGCCCTTTCCCTGTCCACAATGAACTGACAGTCTAGATGGGGAGACAGACGATAGTATATATACATAACTTATGGAAGTACCCAAGAGTGTCATGGGGCTGTGGGTGGGGTGAACACCAGATGCTCAGAGGACATGGATCCAAGAGCATAGATCAATCAATCAATCAATCGTATTTATTGAGCACTTACTGTGTGCAGAGCACTGTACTAAGTGCTTGGGAAGTACAAGTTGGCAACACATAGAGACAGTCCCTACCCAACAGTGGGCTCACAGTCTAGAAGGGGGAGACAGGGAACAAAACCAAACATACTAACAAAATAAAATAAATAGAATAGATATGTACAAGATAAATAAATAAATAAATAGAGTAATAAATATGTACAAACATATATACATATATACAGGTGCTGTGGGGAAGGGAAGGAGGAAAGATGGGGGAGATGGAGAGGGGGACGAGGGGGAGAGGAAGGAAGGGGCTCAGTCTGGGAAGGCCTCCTGGAGGAGGTGAGCTCTCAGTAGGACCTTGAAGGGAGGAAGAGAGCTAGCTTGGTGGACGGGCAGAGGGAGGGCATTCCAGGCCCGGGGGGTGATGTGGGCCGGGGGTCGATGGCGGGACAGGTGAGAATGAGGCACGGTGAGGAGATTAGCGGCGGAGGAGCAGAGGGTGCGGGGTGGGCTGTAGAAGGAGAGAGGGAGGTGAGGTAGGAGGGGGCGAGGTGATGGAGAGCCTTGAAGCCGAGGGTGAGGAGTTTCTGCCTGTTGCTCAGATTGATTGGTAGCCACTGGAGATTTTTGAGGAGGGGAGTAACATGCCCAGAGTGTTTCTGGACAAAGACAACCCGGGCAGCAGCATGAAGTATGGATTGAAGTGGGGAGAGACACGAGGATGGGAGATCAGAGAGAAGGCTGATGCAGTAGTCCAGACGGGATAGGATGAGAGCTTGAATGAGCAGTGTAGCGGTATGGATGGAGAGGAAAGGGCGGATCTTGGCAATGTTGCGGAGCAGAGACCGGCAGGTTTTGGTGACGGCTTGGATGTGAGGGGTGACACTAGATGACACTAAGCGTTTAATACAGTGCTCTTCACACAGTAGCACTCAATCAATATGATTCACTGACACAGAAGGAAGAGGGAGTGGGGGAAAGGAAGGCTTAATCGGGCAGATTGAAGAGTGGCCATTAGGGGAGAAATAGGGTGGAGATCAGAGATTAATTAAGGAAGGCCTCCTGAAGGATCTGCAATTTCAGAGTGGCAGTGATCTCCTGGAGGAGAGAAGGGAGGGAGCTCCAGACTAGGAAGAGGGTAGAAGATGTTGGCGGGCAGAGACATTAGAATGAGGCACAATGAGTAGGTTGGCTAAAGATATGGAACATTTCATGCATTTTTATGTCATCCTTGGCCAGAGATTGCAGGGAACAGATTGGGAAGAGGCTCTGCCAAAGGGGCCAAACCATCCAAGTGTGTGCCCAGAGACTTAGGCCCAATTGTGGCCAGCAGCGGGGAGGCATGAGGGTGCCAAGTGGGTCAATTTGCTAGAGGATACAGAGATTTGCAGTCACAAGTCATCTGTACATCAGCACAAAAAATCGAAAGGAGGAGAAAAAAGGTATGAATTGGGGTCGTTCAATCACATTGACAGAAAAGCCAACCAGAATCTTGGACATGTCAGTGATGGGTAAGAAAATGAAGCATGTAGTCTTTCTCCTAGCCAATCAGCAGTATTTACTGCATGCTTATTGGGTTCAGAGCACTGTACTGTGTGTTTGGAAGAGTGCAACAGGATAAGTAGACATGATTCCTGCCCTCAAGAAGCTTACAGTCTCTTCTGTGCAAAGCACTGAGCACTTGAGAGAGTCCAATTAGAGTTAGCAGACATGAATCCTTCCCTCAAAGAGCTGAGAGACCACTGTGTGAAAAACACCGTACTGAGTGCTAAAGAGAGTCCAATAAAGTTAGGAGAAATGGTCCCTGTCCTCGGGGACCTTAAGTATTATTGTGTGCAGAGCACTGGACTGAGCACTTGGGAGAAAGACAGGCAGCTATACTACCGTTCTCTTTTTCCCATGTCTACATTATTTTAGTGTTGGTCTCCTCATCTAGCCTGTAAATTCCATACACAAGGGTCACCCATCCAGGATGGTCCAGCCCTGGCTTCCTGAAATCAATCAATTAATCATATTTATTGAGCGCTTACTATGTGCAGAGCACTGTATTAAGCGCTTGGGAAGTACAAATTGGCAACATATAGAGACAGTCCCTACCCGACATTGGGCTCACAGTCTAAAAGACTGGCTTCCTGAAATTCAAGGAGCTCCTCGTGATCAGGGAATCTGCAAATGGTGGCAATGCTAGCTTCTGGGGTTGGATCTGACCGGTCATCTTGGCTCTGTCACAGACCTGCAGAAGCTCTGAATGAACCCGGGCCCACAGATATGCCTCACCTCCTCTGAACCAGTGTCTACCACGGTTCACAAAGCCAATAGAAATCCTGCTGCTTTCCCAATGCTTCCAGCCTACCTGCAGTTTGATATGAGCTGTGGGGCTTCTTTACCCAATCAATAATAACAGTAATAATAATTGTGGTATTCATTAAGGGCTTACTATGTGCCAGGCACTTTACAAAGCCTGGGGTAAATAATTATTATTATTATTATGGTATTTGTTAAGCACTTACTATGTGCCAGGCACTGTTCTAAATGCTGAGGTGGATACAGACAAATCAGGTTAGACACGGTCCCTGTCCAATATGGGGCTCACAGTCTTAATCCCCATTTTACAGATGAGGTAACAGAGGAGTGAAGTGACTTGCCTGAGTGCGTACAGAAGACAAGTGGTGGAGCCAGGATTAGAACCCAAGTCCTCCTGACTCCCAGGCCCAGGATCTATCCACTAGACCAGGCAGCCGACTGACTGCAGATCACCCTTCCAAGCCTTTGGGGTAGTACAAAAGATGCTCCTTGCCCTCAAGGGAGCAGCATGAATGATCTGTACATTGCCTCTGAGAATGTCAAACAAAAAGTGCCATGGGTGGCTCCCCATTTGATGTGACTTGGAGTCCTGGGAGTTAATTAATGAAGGCTTCCTGGAGGAGGTGAGTTTTGACTTTGAAGATAGGGAAAGTCGTGGTCTGTTAGATTTAGGGGGAGAGAGTTCCAGCTGGGGGGAACAGCATGAGGGAAAGTTCAGAGGAGGGAAGAGAAAGAGTGAGAGCTGGAAAATAGTGAGTGAGGAGAGCCAATGGTCAAGAGCCTCCACTTTTTGCAGAGGGAGATGGGCACTTCTAGCCTCCAAACACTACTCCTGTTTTGTTTTGTTGTCTGTCTCCCGCTTCTAGACTGTGAGCCCGTTGTTGGGTAGGGATTGTCTCTATCTGGTGCCGAATTGTACTTTCCAAGCACTTAGTACAGTGCTCTGCATAGAGTGAGTGCTCAGTAAATACAATTGAATGAATGAATGAATACCCCACAGGATGGCAAGGGAAGATGACATTTTGGAGGCTGTCTTTCAAAGTCCCACAGAAGCCTGGGAGATCTCACCCATTGGTGAGGTGACTCTCCAGGCAAAAACCCCTCCAAAAACATGAGGTAATCCTTGCCATGGGTATTTCCTCACCATTTTCAATACCATCTTACAGATGGAAATTAATAAGTAACCCTTGCATTGACATTGGGCAACTATTGAAAGCCTTTTGAAAGCTTTTTTTTCCATTTTCTACATATAAATGATTGATCATTTTTAATAGTCATTGTGCAGAAAATGGCAGCTGGTCATTAAAGCACCAACTGGAGTGTTCTTTGATATTTTCTCGCTTTGAGGAAAAGAAGGGAGTTTGGGAGTTTTGGTAATAACAGTGTTTTTCTGGCAATCTTTGTATTATTGGCCACCGTGAGCCACCTCCAAGTCCGCAGTCGGGAGGAGGAATACAAAGACCAAGAAAGTTTCCCCATTCATTACGTGGTGACCTCCTCCCACTGACCTCCAGCCCCGATGCTTCCAAGACTGTGCCAAGGCGCACTTGGAGCGACAACAAACACAAGTGAAATCTGTGGGCACAGAGGGGCGTGGCCTGAGTATCCACCTCCCCTGGGGTTTCACCGACCACCCGCCTACCCACTTGCCCTCCCACCCACCCTGAAGATGACCAGAGAAAAATCATTTTCCGAAGGGGCTCCAGCTTCCCAACAGTAATCGAAACACCATCACCATGCTGGGTTACCTGTCCGGGGGTGCTCACATTGTTCCAGGCTGGATTGATTTTGCCGGCAGGATATTTTTCCAAAAACTCTAGTGATGAAACAAAATGCAGGACCCTCCCCAGCTCTGATCCCTGTTTGTCTTCCAGCATAAGGAGAGGGTCGAGAAGGGGTATTTTGTTTCATTACCATGGGGTTCTTGGAAAAATACCCTGCCGGTGGTATTGTGGTATTTGTTATTTATTTTGTAAATACAATTGTAATTTATTACGTCTGTAACTTTTTATCTATTTATATTAATGTGCGTCTCCCTCTCCAGACTGTAAGCTTGTTGTAGTCAGGGAACATGTCTATTTTTGTCTTATACGCTCTTAAGCACTTAATACAGTGCTCCGCACGTAGCTCAATAAATGTGATTGACTGAATGACTATTGATTGAGTGCTTACTGTGTGCGGAGCACTGTACTAAGTGCTTGGGAAAGGACGATATTACAGAGTGGAATGAATGAGCAGCAGAATCTGATCAGCCACCATCATGAATGATAGGTATCAAGAGGCACTGGGCAGTAGGCGTCCCTTAAAGAAAAGACCCACTCCTGCCCTCTAGGAGTTTGTAATCCATCAATCAGTGTTGCCAAGTGGATAGAGCAAGGGCCTGAGAGTCAGAAGGACCTGGGTTCTAGTCAGCATGGCTCAGTGGAAAGAGCACGGTCTTGGGAGTCAGAGGACGTGGGTTCTAATCCAACTCCGCCACTTGTCTGCCGTGTGACCTTAGGCAAGCCATTTAACTTCTCTGTGCCTCAGTTACCTCATCTGTAAAATGGAGATTAACACTGTGGGCCCCACATGAGACAACCTGATTACCCTGTATCTACCCCAACACTTAGAACAGTGTTGGGCACATAGTAAGTGCTTAACAAATACCATAATTATCACTATTATTATTATTATTATTAATCCCAGATCCACTGCATGTCTGCTGTGTAACTTGGAGAAAGTCAATTCACTTCTCTGGGCCTCAGTTACCTCATCTGGAAAATGGAGATTAATTATTGAGCGCTTACTGTGTGCAGAGCATTGTACTAAGCGCTTGGGAAGTACAAGTTGGCAACATATAGAGACAGTCCCTACCCAACAGTGGGCTCACAGTCTAGAAGGGGGAGACAAAGAACAAAACAAAACATATTAACAAAATAAAATAAATAGAATAGATATGTACAAGTAAAATAAATAGAGTAATAAATATGTACAAACATATATACATATATACAGGTGCTGTGGGGAAGGGAAGGAGGTAAGGCAGGGGGGATGGAGAGGGAGAGGAGGGGGAGAGGAAGGAGGGGCCTCAGTCTGGGAAGGCCTCCTGGAGGAGGTGAGCTCTCAGTAGGGCCTTGAAGGGAGGAAGAGAGCTAGCTTGGCGGATGTGGGGAGGGAGGGCATTCCAGGCCAGGGGGGTGACGTGGGCCGGGGGTCGACAGCAGGACAGGTGAGAACGAGGCACGGTGAGGAGATTAGAGGCAGAGGAGCGGAGGGTGCGGGCTGGGCTGTAGAAGGAGAGAAGGGAGGTGAGGTAGGAGGGGGCGAGGTGATGGACAGCCTTGAAGCTGAGGGTGAGGAGTTTTTGCCTGACGCGTAGGTTGATTAGTAGCCACTGGAGATTTTTGAGGAGGGGAGTAACATGCCCAGAGCATTTCTGGACATTGATTGATTGATTGATTGAATGTGAGCCCCATGTGGGGCAGGGACTGTGTCCAACCTGATTAACTTGTATCTACCCCAGCACTTAGAAGAGTGCTTGGTACAAGTACCGTAATCATTATTATCATTATTATCAATCAACCAATTGCATTTATTGAACACTTACTGTGTGCAGAGCACTATACTAAACACTTAGAATAATAATAATAATAATTAATAATTAGGAATTTGTTAAGCACTTACTATGTGTCAGGCACTGTACTAAGCACTGGGGTGGATACAAGCAAATTGGGTTGGACACAGTCCCTGTCCCACGTGGGGTTCACAATCTCAATCTCCATTTTACAGATGAGGTAACTGAGGCTCATAGAAGTGAAGTGACTATATAGTAGAAGAGGACAGTATAACAGAGTTGGAAGATGCATTCCCTGCCCACTCACTGAACCAGGCATCATTACCAGCAAATAGTAATGATAGTATTTAATAAGCACCTCTTATATGTTCAGCACTTCACTAAGCAGTGTACTGAGCACTGGGATGGATACAAGATGAGCTTGTACACAGCCCCAGTTCCATGTGGTGTTCACAGTCAAATATAATCAAAATAATATAATAATGATGGTATTTGTTAAGCGTTTACTATGTGCAAAGCACTGTTTGTTAAGCACTCATTACGTGCCAAGCTCTGTACTAAGGGCTAAGGGAGATACAAGATTCAAGATATTCAAGTTGGAAACAGACCCTGTCCCACATGGGGCTCACTGTTTAAGAAAAGGGAGAATAATTTAATCCCTATTTTACAGATGAGGAAATTGAGGCACAGATAAATGAAGTGACTTGTCTGTGGTCACGCAGCAGTTGAGAGGCAGAACCGGGATGAAAACCCAGGTCCTCTGACTCCCAGGCCCGAGCTCTTTCCACTAGGCCACACTGCTTCCCTAAGAGGGAGGAAGAGCAGGGATCTTTATCCCCAATGTACTAAGGAGAAATGTGAGTCCCAGAGAGACAAATGATTTGCCCAAGGTCACCCAGCAGCCTACGTGCAGAGGTGAAGCTAGAACCTGGGTTTCCTGATTCCCAGGTCCCAATTCTTCCCACTGGGCTATACTGACTCCTAACGTGCTTCCTTGATATGAACCCACTTCTCTGTGCCTCAATTACCTCATCTGTAAAATGGAGATTGAGACTATGAGCACCACGTGGGACAGGGACTGTGTCCAACTGGATTTGCTTGTATTCACCCCAGTGCTTAGTACAGTGCCTGGCATGTAGGAAGCACTTAAATACCATCATCATCATTTACTGAGCATCCAGTGGGGGCGGTGCACTGTATTATGAACTTGGGAAGTCCTTGGCAAGCAAGTGACATATACCCTGCCTAGGAAGCACTTAAATACCATCATCATCATTTACTGAGCATCCAATGGGGGCGGTGCACTGTATTATGAACTTGGGAAGTCCTTGGCAAGCAAGTGACATATACCCTGCCTACGAGGAGCAATCAAAATGAATAATTGCATTTGGACCTCAGATTTGTACCCAGGGATCAGAGCCCCAGAACCCAGCTCCTGCCAAACAGGGACCTCAAGCGACCCCAAATCTCTCAGGTAGAGGAAGTCGGGGTCACAGGGCTCAGTAAGGAACCTCACTTCCCCGGTATTCCATTAGAATGGAGTAGGCTCCCTTCATTCATTCATTCAATCGTATTTATTGAGCGCTTACTGTATGCAGAGCACTGTATTAAGCACTTGGAGAAGTACAATACAGCAAAAAAGAGACACAATCTCTGCACACAACAAGCTCACAGTCTATAGGAGGTGAGACATCGATACAAGTAAACAGACATCAATATGTATATAAATAAATTTCCTGAGGTCAGGGAATGAGTGTTTGCTTCTGCTGTCATCTCCCAAGTGCTCAGTATCAATCAATCAGTGGTACTTACTGAACACTTACTGTGTCAGAGCATTGTACTAAGCGCTTGGAAGAGCACAATATAGCAGAGTTGCTGGACACATTCCCTGCCCGGCCTCAGAAGACACTCAGTGAATCACACTGACCGACTGACTGAGAGACTAACTGGATTTCCCTTCAAGACTGTGAGTCCATTGTTAGGTAGGGATTGTCTCTGTTGCTGAATTGTACTTTCCAAGTGCTTAGTACAGTGCTCTGCACCCAGTAAGCACTCAAATATGATTGAATGAATTTCTGCCAATCGGACACTGACAATGTCATTCGCCTCCGTAGTGGCCAACCCTTCTTTGATTCTATGATCTGCATTACCTGATCATTCAACACCATGTGTTGTGGGTAGGAAATATGTCTGTTTATTGTTGTACTGTGCTCTCCCAAGTGCTTAGTACAATGCTCTGCACACAGTAAGTGCTCAATAAATATGATTGAATGAAAGGGGGAAGTGCAACAGAACTTCATCACTTGAAAAAAGCAGGGAACGATTAGCCTCATTGGGAACCCAGTCCAGAACCATTTGATTTTGAACAACAATAATAGCGAGCACATATCATTGCCAAGCGCTGGGGTAGATACAGATCATCAGATCAGACACAGTCCCTGTCCCCCATGGAGCTCACAGTCTTAAGAGGTACCTTATCCCCATTTTTGCAGCTGAGGAAACTTGAGGCCCTGAGAAGTAAAAAGACTTGCCCAGGGTGACACAGCAAGCCAGGAGCAGAACTGGCATTGCAACCCAAGTCTCTTGTTCTTTCACTAGGCCATGTCAGCAGACACATAAGACACACATAAGCCTGGAAACTGAGGCATCACCCAGGGATTTAGCTTTGTACATTTTATTCACCCACTCTCAGCCCCACAGCACTTAGGTACATATCCAAAATTCATTTATTTATATTAATGTCTGTCTTCCCCTCTTGACTGTAAACTCACTGGGGGTAGGGACTGTGTTTGCCAACTCTGTTAAACTGTACTCTCCCAAATGTTTAGTACAGTGCACTGCACACAGTAAATGCTCACTGATTGATTGATTGATAGGGTAGTCCTGATGGTAGTCATAACAAAACCAGAAAAAAAGCCACCTCCCGGCCTCAGAACTGAACATAAATAAGGGCTGACATTTTACTTTGTGGACAAGTCATCATTTCTATTCCAATGGAAGCTCATTGGGGAAGATGAATCGCAAAGCTGTCCATTTGACTTATTTCTGATGGGCTCTCGCCTTTTTGAGAGCAAACTCCTGGGGACTCTGGCTCATATGTGGTCTTAAATGATACATGGGCCCTTAATGACCAGAATCCCCCTTTCCAACCATCTACACAGGTGGGCCACAGCCTATCCCGGGCACAGTGCCCAGGCATGCCAGGGCTCCAACTCCATTTACCAGCTTGGCCGCGCTAGTTCCTGATGCTATCATTGACGATGGGATTCCTGTTGACCCCTGATTTCCCCAATTTGGGTGGCCCTTTTTTGTTTGTTTGGTATTTGATCACTTTGCATACTATGGGCCGGGCACTGTACTAAGTGCTGGCATAGATATGAGCTGATCAAGTTGCACAGAGTCCATGTCCCACATAGGGCCCACAGTCTCAATCCCCATTTTACAGATTGAAGTAACTGAGGCCCAGAGCTGTTAAGTGACTTACCCAAGGTCACACAGAAGACAAGTGAACCTTCACAACATCACTAAAATTCACTCTTTCATCTCTATCCAAACTGCTACCAGGGTTATTTCAAGCACTTATCCTACCACAGCTTGATTACTGAGCTTCCTGCCTTCTGTCTCTCCCCACTCCAGCCCATACTTCACTCAGCTAATGTGGATCATTTTTCTAAAAAATAAGTTCACTCCATATCTCCCCACTCCTCGAGAACCTCCAATGGCTGCCCACCCACCTCTGTATCAAACAGAACTCCTTGCCATCAGCTTTAAAACACTCAACGGCCTCACTCATTCCCTACTACAGCCCAGCCCACACACTTCACTCTTTTAGCACCAGGCTTACTCACCGCGCCCCCTGATCTTGTCTATCTCACCACCAACCCCTTTCCCATACTCTGGAACTCCCTCCCCCTCGATGTACACCAGACTGCCACTCTCCCCACCTTCAAAGGCCTATTAAGATCAAATCTCCAAAAGTCCTTCCCAGATTAAGCCCTCTTTTCCCTGGCTCTGTCTCCCTTCCACATTATCTATGCACTTGGATCTGGAACCTTTGGACATTTGACATTTGGAAGAGCACAATATAGCAGAGTTGCTGGACACTCCTTCCTCAAACCCACAAACCTTATGTACATATCTATAAATTCTATACTATAAATTACTCATTCATATTAATGTCTGTCTCCCCCTCTAGGCTGTAAGCTCTTTTTCTCTTCAAATTCTCTTCAAAGATTCCAGAGGGCCAATACTGGCCCAGCTGGGTGGCCATGAGGCCTGAGTGACAATGAAGCTGCACCCCTCAATCAATCAATCGTATTTATTGAGCACTTACAGTGTGCAGAGCACTGTACTAAGCACTTGGAAAGTACAAGTTGGCAACATATAGAGACAATTCCTACCCAGTGGGCTCACAGTCTCCTCCACCACCATCCGAACAAAGCTGTATTTTTGTATCTACCTCTCTGGCTGCTGCATTGTCAGCTCCTTAAAGGGAGGGATCATGTCTACTAACTCTATTGCAGTCTCCCAAGCGTTAAGTACAGCACTCTGAAGGTGGAGGATGATGATGGTGTCAGTAGCAGAGGAGGAGGGGATGGAGAAAGAGAAGAAAGAGGAGGAGGAAGAGGAAGAAGAGTAGAGGGAGAGGAAAAGGAGATGATAGGGGAGGAGGAGGAAAATGAAGAGAAAGAAGGAAGAAGAGGAGCAGAAAGATGAACAGAAAGACAAGGAAGAAGAGGCGGAAGAGGAAGAAGAAGTCAGTCAGTCAATCATATTTATTGAGCACTTACTGTGCGGAGAGCACTGTACAAAGCACTTGGGAGAGGACAATATAACAATACGATATAACAATACAACTGACACATTCCCTGCTCACAACAAACTTACAGTCCAGAGGGGAGACGGACATTAACATAAATAAAATAAATTACAGATATGTGCATAAGTGTCTTGGGGGCTGGAAAGGGGGGTGAATAAAGGGAGCAAGTCAGGATGATGCAGAAAGTAGTTGAAGAAAAGGAAAAGAGCTAAAGGAGAGAAAAAGAAGGAAGAGGAGGAGGCTTCTTGATAATGGGCAAAATAAGCAACAGCTAATGGCAGTCTGTGATCCAAAAGCAGTGTGCAGCACAGTGGATTTGTCTGCCCCAGAGCGCAGCTGTCAATCAGGCTCATTCCTGGGCCAATCAAGAGGCACATAGGACAAACCAACCCACAGAAAAGTATCATGTCTCCAAGGCCCTGATCTCAGTCAATCAATCAGCAGTACTGATTGAGCCTCTACCAATGATGATGATAATGATGCTGGCATTCATTAAGTGTTCACTATATGTCAAGTACTGCTCTAAGTGCTGGGGTAGATAAGAAATAATCGGGTCCCACCTAGGGCTCCCAGTCTAAGTGGGAGGGAGAACAAGTATTTAAGCCCCATTTTACAGATGAGGCAACTGAGGCCCAGAAAAGTAAAGTGACTTGCCCAAGGTCACACAGCAAGCAAGTGGCAGAGCAGGGATTAGAGCTCATGTCCTCTGACTCTCAGGCCTATGCTTTTTTCAATCAATTAATGGTATTTACTGAGCTTTTACTATGTGCAGAGTACTTATGTCCACTAAGCCAAGCTGCTTCCCGTACTTAATGTTTAGGAGAATACATCCAGTTCTCTGAGTAGGGGATAGGGGTAGGTGGAGTGGGGACTGTGGGGGAACTTTCTTGCAGAACTCAGTATTAAGAAAAACATATGCTGTAGCACTCAACCGTGTCTGATACTATACATATGAATGACAGCCAACATTTCTTCTGGCACTATGGCATGCTGAATCCAGACAGGCTCACACTGTCAGAAATCAGCCAATCAGCCAGTCAGTGCACAGACAATCAATCAGCCACCAAGTCAGTCAGAAAGGCAATCAGTCAGTCAGACAGACCCACAGTCAGGCAGACAGTCAATCACTCGGTCAGACAGCCAGACAGTCATAAAGCAGCCATTGAAACAGTCAGTCAAAAATTATGTACAGATAGTGGGAGCAAGAAGAAGAAAAAGGATTCAATTGATGATAGATGGAGTGATGGCATCGCTGATCCAAAACAGTAGATGAGCCACAGTTTTGAGAGTTCAGGATGGAGGCCTTGTGCAGAGGAATTGATTCTAACTCTGGCCGTTTACACAGTGCCACTCGACCCTGCAATCAATCAAATTAATAGTGTTTACTGAGCTCTTATTCTGTGTAATTTTATTTCTTTATATTGATGCTTTTGATGCCTGTTTTGCTGTCTGTCTCCCCCCTCCTAGACTGTGAGCCCATTGTGTGCAGGGATTGTCTCTCTTTGTTGCTGAATTGTACTTTCAATAAATATGATTGAATGAATGAATAAAGCACTGTACTAATACTTGGAAGAAGACAGTAGAGTTAGCAGACATGGTCCCTGCACTCAAGGAATTTTCAGTCTAGGGTAATGAGCGAGTCAGAGGCCAGGATCCTGCACGTCGTGAAGTGTATTGTAACTGCAGGACCCCATGCAGGTCACAGAGAGCATGGAACAGTGCCGACTCTAGGCCAGAACTCCATGAGGTGGCAGGCAGTTGCCCCAGTAATGGCGGTGCTCTGTCCCGCCCCTTGGAACCAACAGTTTTTGTGGATTCGCGCTGGGCCTGTCCACCTCGTGCATCACCCTGGGTGGGTCTGTCTGTGCCCAGAAACCGTCTCCTCCGACCACCTGGCCCCACCGTGCTCAGCTGGAATGAGGACTCAGGGCTCCCCGTTCCCAGAGCTGGGCTCTGTCCTCTCGACCGACAGACAGACTAGAAGAGGAAAAGTTTGAGAAAACAGAAAGACAATAAATCAGCTCTCTTCATTCATTCATTCATTCATATTTACTGAGTGCTTGCTAAGCACTTGGGAGAGTACCACACAGCAATAAACAGACACATTCCCTGCCCACAACGAGCTTACATATAGAGGGGTGAAAAAGACAATATAAATAAATAAATTACAGATATGTACATAAGTGCTGTGGGGCTGGGAGCTGGGGGGATGAATAAAGGGAGTGGGAGAAGAGGAAAGCAGGGCTTAGTCAGGGAAGGTCTCTGCGAGAAGATGTGCCTTCAATAAGGCTTTGAAGGGGGGAGAGTAATTGATTGTCACATTTGAGGAGAGAAGGCGTTCCAGGCCAGAGGCAGGATGTGGGCGAGGGGTCAGTGGAGAAAGAGACAAGATTTAGGATCTGGATTGTAGTAGGAGAAGAGCAAGGTAAGGTAGGAGGGGGCAAGGTGAAGGAGTGCTTTAAAACCAATGGTGAGGAATTTTTGTTTGATGTGGAGGTAGACGGGCAACCATTGGACTTTCTTAAAGAGTGGGAGAAACATGTCCTGAACGTTTATGTAGAAAAGTGATCGGGGCAGCAGAGTGAAGTATGGACTGGAGTGGGGAGAGGCAGGAGGTGGGAGAGGATAAGTGATTGAACTGACATGTTTTCCTTGTTCCTTGCCTCCAGAGGATCCTGTCCATCGCCGCCCAGGCACTGAAGTACCCGTGGGGCTTCGGCTCTAGTGGCTTTCTAGAACAGTGTGTGTGTGTGTGTGTGTGTGTGTGTGTGTGTGTGTGTGTGTGTGTGTGTGTGTGTGTGTGTGTGTGTGTGTGTGTTGTATTTAAGCACTTACTATGTGCCAGGCACTGTACTAGGTAAGCCCTGGGGTAGATTCAAGGTAATTGGGTTGGACACATGCCCTGTCCCACATAGGGCTCACAGCCTTAATCCCCATTTTACAGATGAGGTAACAGAAGCATACAGAAGTTAAGTGACTTGCCCAAGGTCACCCAGCAGGCAAGCTCCTTTTCCTCCCTTAACTCTTCCTCCAAACTGCTACCATGTTGATGCATGCAATTAACCTATTCCACCTTGACTAGTGCTCTGTACACAGTAAGCACTCAATAAGTACCACTGAATTAAATGAATAAATCAATCAGCCTCCTCACTGACCTCCCTGCCTCCTGTGTCTCCCAACTCCAGTTTACACTTCACTCTGCTGCCTGATTGACTTTTCTACAGATTAGTTCAGTCCATGTTTCCTCATACCTCAAGAAACTCCAGTAGTTGCCCATCCATCTCCGCATCAAACAGAAACTCCTTCCCGTAGGCTTTAAGGCACTCAGACATCTCTCTCCCTCCTAGCTTACCTCACTTATCTCCCACTAAAACCCAATTCCCACACTCAGCTCCTCTAATACCAACCGACTCACTGTACCTCGATGTTTTCTGTCTTGCCGCCGACCCCTTGCCCGCATCCTTTCTCTGGCCTGGAACTCTCTCCCCCTTCTTATCTAGCACACCACCACTCTCCCCACCTCCAAAGCCTTATTAAAATTACATCTCCTCCAAAAGGCCTTCCCCAATAAGCCCTCATTTCCCCTACTTCCTCTCCCTTCTGCGCTGCCCATGAATTTGGCTCTGTATCCTTTCAACACTTGATATTCCCCCCACCCTCAGCCCCACATCACTTAGGGACATAGCTGTAATTTATTCATTTGTATTAATGTTCATTTATTTATATTAACGTTCATCTCCTCATGTAGACTGTAACCTCCTACAGTTTCGTGGAGGATCCTGTAACTCTGTTGTGTGCTACTGTCCCAAGCGCTTAGTAAAGGACTCTGCACACAGTGAGCACTCAGTAAATGCCACTGATAGATTGATTAATAGAGAGTTGCTGACTCCAAAGAGAGAAGGAAGTTTAGAGATATCATCAACAGCCACCCGACGGCAGCAGAGAACCCAGTTAGAACAAAACACACACAAAGTTTGTAACTTTTCTTTTGCCTGTTTGAAATGCCAAGCCTCAAATTTTCTCAGTTGTTAACTAGCCACAGAACCACATGGTCAGTCAGTCAGCCAGCCACCCAGTCAATTAGTCACTCTGTCAACTCAGTCCATCAGTTAGCCTGACGGCCACATGTCAGTCAGACTCGCATCAGCCAATCAGTGCCAAGAAAGTCAGTCGGTCAAACCAAACAGTAAGTCGGTCCATGAGAAGCAATGTGGACTAGGGGAAAGTGCACAGGCCTGGGAATCAGAGGACCTGGGTTCTAATCCCGCTCCACCACTTACCAGCTGTATGACCTTGGGCAAGTCACTTCACTTCTCTGGACCTCAGTTTCCTCAACTGTGAAATGGGGATCCAATAGCTGTTCCTCCTCCTACGTAGACTGTGAGCCGCCTATCCCACATGGAGACAGGGACTGTGTCCAACCTGGTTAAATTCTATCTACCCCAGCACTTTAGACAGTGTTTGACACCTAGTAAGTACTTAACAAATACCATAATAATCATAATCAGTCAGTGAGCCACTTAGCCAGTCAGCCAGAGACAGTCAGCTGTGTGATAAGTCAGTGGTGCAGTCCTTCAGTCACACACACTCAATCAATGGCACTTATTGAGCACTGACTCTGTGCAGAGAACTGTACTAAGCAGTTGGCAGAGTACAGAGAATCCCAGCTCTGCCACTTGGCAGCTGTGTGACTTTGGGCAAGTCACTTAACTTCTCTGTGCCTCAGTTACCCTATCTGTAAATTGGAGATTAAGGCTGTGAGCCCCATTTGGGACCACCTGATTACCTTATATCTACCCCAGGGCTATCTATAATTCTATCTATTTATAATGATGCTACTGATGCCTGTTCACTTGTTTTGCTGTCTGTCTCCCCCCTTCCAGACCATGAGCCCATTGTGATTTTATTTGTTGCTGAATTGTACTTTCCAAGCACTTGCTGTGCACAGAGTAAGCACTCAATAAATACGATTGAATGAATGAATGAACAATGCTTGGCAGATAGTAAGCGCTTAACATGCCATCATTATTATCACACTACAGTGCATTGGTGGACATATTCCCTGCTCACGAGGAACTTACAGACTATTCTACACACCCACAAAGTCTGTCGGTCAGTCATTCAGTAGGACAGCCAGTCCATCAGTCAGTCAGACATTCAGTCAATTATGAATCAGTCTGTCAATCAGACAGCATTGCAATCAGTGTGTCATTCAGGCAGGAAGCCAGGGTCAGTTACAGAGATTTTCCCATTATCATAGACAACACCACCACCTACCCAAGCACACAGCCCTGGAATCACCCTTGATTCTTCTTTCTCCTTCGATCCAGATATTCAGTTGGTCACCAAATCTTGTCAGTTCTGGTTTCATAATATCTCCAGAATCCACCACTTTCTTTCCACGCAAACCACCACCATGCTTGTCTGAGCACTTGTAATATCCTGTCTCGACTACAGTATAACCCTCCTCACTGGCCTGCCCACCTCCAACCTTGCCCCTCTCCAGAACATTCTCTAGACCGTAAGCTCCTTATGGGGAGGGATCATGTCTACCGTCGCATTGTACTCTCCCAAGCACTTAGTACAGTGCTCTGCACACGGTAAGCACTCATTAATTACCACTGGTTGAATGATTGATTCTTCTCTCTGCTGTCTGAATCATTTTCTAGAAAATCATTCTACTCAAGTTTCTCCATTCCTCAAAGCCCTCTGATGGTTGCCCATCCATCTCTGAATCAAGCAGAAACTCCTGACCATTGGCTTCAAGCTCTCAGTCAACTCTCTCCACATTATTGATCCTCACGCCTCTCCGACTATGACCCATTTGGCACATTTTTCTTCTCTAACACCAACTTACTGCCTCCCTCATTATCAGCCACTTGCCCACATCCTCCCTCTGGCCTGAAACTCCCTCCCACTTCCCATCCAACAGAGCACCATTCTTCCCACCCTCAAAACCCTACTAAAATCACATCTCCTCCAGGAGGCCTTCCCTGACTAGTCTCTCTTCTTCTCATGCCAGTTTTCCTCCTTTCTGTTTTACATTTACTTTCAATCCACATTTCCCCACTCCTCAAGAACCTCCAGTGGTTGCCCATCCACCTCCACAAGCAGAAACTCTTCACCATTGTCTTTAAAACCCTCAATCCCCTTCCCCCTCACCTCGCTGTACTCCTAATAATAATAATAATAATGGCATTCATTAAGTGCTTACTATGTGCCAGATACTGCACATACTTCACTCCTCTAATGCCAACTTACTCAGTGTACCTCGATCTCATCTATCTCACTGCCAACCTCTTGCCCACGTCCTGCTTCGGGCCTGGAACTACCTCTTTCATACCCGACAGGCAGTGACTCTCCCCACCTTTAAAGTTTTGTTGAAGGCACATCTCCTCCAAGGGGTCTTTCCTAACTAAACCCTATTTTCCTTTTCTCCCACTCTCTTCTGCATTACCCTGATTTGCTCCCTTTATTCACCACCACCACCCCGCCCCACAGCACTTATATACATATACTTAATTCATTTATTTATATCAATGTCTGTATCCCCTTCTAGACTGTAAATTCATTGTGGGCAAGGAATGTCTGTTACATTGTTGGGTTTTACTCTCCCAAGCGCTTAGTACAGTGCTCTGCACACAATGAGCACTCAATAAATACGACTGATTGACAGACCTATCCTGTACTCCTTACTCGCTGTTGCTTCCCTTACCTGCAATCTACTTCAGGGTTTCCCTTTCCGGCTAGACTGTAAGCTCAGTGAGGGCAGGGATCATGCCTACTTCCTCTATTGTTCTCTCCTCAGTGCTTATCATAGTGCTCTGCACAGGGTAGACTCCCAATAAATATCACTGATGGATTGACTAAAGGGTGAGCGGAGGGGTGAACTGGAGAGAAAAAAAAAATAGATATCACAAACGGCCACAGGAGGGCAGCGGGGAACCCGAATAGGAAGAAAAAACAAACCAGCAAAGCCTGCAGCAAATTTTTTTTTGCCTGTTTGAAAAAGAGTTGCTTCTCAATACTGAGCTGCATATTTTCCTCAGTCGTAGGATTTTTTTCGGCCCCAACTGAGTAACAACCCTTTGGGAAACTTGATTTGGGGACTACATCAGGGTAATTCAGGTTAGTCATCATGGAGAAAACTGGACCAGGGAACTGCAGGGACAGGACGTGGAGCGAGAGGAGGCACATTGGTGAAGGAAACACAAGCCGGACATGATTTGGGGTATGTGCCCGCCGGAGTATCCAGGTTTGGTTTGGTTTTGAATGCTGTTTGTTATTAGTAATGATAGTAATAGTAATAACTGTGGTATTTGTTAAGTGCTTACTACGTGCCAGGCACTGTACTAAGCACTGGCGCAGATACAAGATCATCAGGTTGGACACGATCCTTGTCCCACATGGGTTTACATTCTGAATCTTCATTTTACAGATGAGGTAACTGAGGCAAAGTGAAGTGACTTGCCCGAGGTCACACAGCAGATGTGGTGGAGCTGGGATTAGAACCCAAGTCCTCTGACTCCCAAGCCTGTGGTCTTGCCACTAGGCCATGCTACTTCTGTTCTTTGGAATGGGAGATGGTTCCCAAACCTGCTTAGTAAACTTGGAGTTGAAGGCCAGCTCAGAGGGGCTGCCTGAAGTCATCTTTATAGAGTTCCTTCCAGACCTCTTGCAGAGAACAATGGCAGAGATCTACCCAATGATGCTGAATGTCCCGCCATCATTGGCAGAGAAGCAGAGTGGCCTGGGAGCCAGGGGACCTGGGTTCTAATCCCAACTCTGCCACATACTTCTGTGTGACCTTGAGTAAGTCACTTGACTTCTCTGTGCCTCAGTTACCTCATTTATAAAATGGGAATGAAGATTGTGCACCCTATGTGGGACAGGGAGTATATTCCCTGTCCCTTTTATCCCAGTTACCTTTTATCTACCACAGTGCTTAGTTCAGTGCCTGACACATAATAAGTGCCAGTGGAACCAAAGCCTCAGGGGTACTTCAATGCCTGGGTGGGGATGGGCAGGAGCCACTGGAAACCAGGAAATCCAAAGGGCAGGCTTAGTGATCCAGGGCCAGAAGACCCTCCCCCAGGGTTTGAAGGCCAAGAGCCCAAGGTGCCCAAGGTCCCAGCTGACAACACTTTCCAAGGCACAAGGAGATCCTGGAGGCGGGTGAATCCTATGAGGGAGGGGTCAGTCTGGAGAACCTGGAAGCCATCAAAGCGTCCCTGTCCCAGGTTTTGCTGGAGGCGAACAGCGGAATCAATGACAGCATGTTGGACTCCAGAGTGGAGGCTATCTTCTTGTCTTATGCTGTCGAGTCATTTCCGACCCACAGTGACTCCATGGACACAGCTCACCCAGAATGTCCCACCTCCATCTAGAATCCTTTCTGGTAGTGTATCCATAGAGTTTTCTTGATAAAAATATGGAAGTGGTTTACCATTGCCTTCTTCTGTGCCATAAACTTGAATCTCTTCCCTTAACTCTCTCCTATGCCACTGCTGCCCAGCACAGGTGAGTTTTGACTTGTAGAAGACAGCCTTCCACTAGCTAGCCACTGCTTAAGCTAGGAATGGAATGGGCAGGCCTCTGGTTGATGCTCTCTTCCATAGCCAAGATTGGAAAAGCATGGGAAACTCTCCAGTGCAATCCTGAGGGGCTCTGAAAATTGGGCTTTGGGATCTGTTCCCCTTAAGCATTCCATACTCACCCCACCCTCAGCTCCACAGCACTTATGGCTTATGAGATTCTTTCACATCCCCATTTCCTCTATCTGTTATTCATTTTAACATCTGTCTTCCCCTCTACAGTGTAAGCTCCTTGTGGGCAGGGAACATGTCTACCAAGTCTGTTGCATTGTACTCTCCCAACCACTTAGTACAGTGTTCTGCACATTAAGTGCTCAATAAATACCACTGATTAATTTGTCCTTCCCTCAGCCATTAACAGCCTCTCTCCTTCAAACCCACCAAAGCATAGCTCTCTCCAACTTCAAAGTCTCACCCCAACAAGCCCAGCTCCCCGAGGAAGGCTTTTATGATTGATTTGCACCATCCCTTTCCAACAATCACCCAATGCCCTTAGGCATATATCACCACATTTAGGATTTCAATATAAAGTGATCCATGTACTCTCTCAAGTTATTCACCTATTCATCATTTTACATTCTGGCTATTACCAACCAAATATCCATTTCATTCCTCTGCTACACATATAATTTTGTGTCTGCACCACTAGATTGTAAGCCCAATGAGGACAGAGACTGTGTCTTTTATTTGTATTGTACTCTCCCATGTGCTTAGTACAGTAACAGTAATAACAATAATTATGGCATTTGTTAGGTGCTTACTGTAAGCCAAGCACTGCACTTGTGTAGATGCAATATAATCAGGTCAGACATAGTCCCCAGCCCACATGAGGCTTGTGGTCTAATTGCCCTATCAATTAATCAGTGGTATTTATTGAGTACTTATGGTGTGAGAAGCACTGTACTAAGCACTTGGGAGAGTACAACAGAGTTGGGAGATGAGCTTCCTCCCACAAGGAGCTTAGAGTCTAGAGACATTAAAATAAATTACAGATATGGCATAAAGTGCTGAGGGTCTTAAAGTGTACAAGATCCCAGTCCACAGGTAACACAGAAGGGAGAGGGGAGGAGGGGAGATGAGGGCTTAGTCAGGGAAGGTGTCTCAGAGAAGATGTGACCTTAATTATAATAATAATGGCATTTATTAAGCACTTACTATGTGCAAAGCACTGTTCTAAGTGCTGGGGAGGTTACAAGGTGATCAGAATGTCCCACATGGGGCTCACGGTTTTCATTCCCATTTTACAGATGAGGTAACTGAGGCACAGAGAAGTGAAGTGACTTGCCCAAAGTCACACAGCTGACAAGTGGTGGAGCCGGGATTTGAACCCATGACCTCTCACTCCAAAGCCCACACTCTTTCCACTGAGCCATGCTGCTTCTGGCTTTGAAGGTGGAGAGAGTGGTGGTCTGTCAGATATGAAAGGGGAGAAAATTCCAGGGAGGGAATTCCGGTGGAGAGAGTGGTGGTCTGTCAGATATGAAAGGGGAGAGAATTCCAGGGAGGGAATTCCAGGCCAGAGAGAGGATGTGGGTGAGGGGTCGACAGTGAGATAGACAAGATCAAGGAATGGTGAGTAGGTTAGTGTTAGAAGAGCTGAGTGTGTGAACTGGGTTTTAGGTGGAGATCTAGGAGGTGAGCTGGGTGGGAGAGAGATGACTGAGTGCCTTAAAGACTATGGCAAGGATTTTCTGTTTGATGTGGAGGTGAATTTTTTGGGGGTATTTATTTTAGTGTCCATCTCCCTCATTAGATGGTAAGCTCTTTGAGGGCAGGGCTCGTGTCTTCTCAGTCTATTGCACTCACAAGCAGCCAGTGCTATTCTCTGCACATAGTACAGAGGCTATGTAGAGGCTCAATAAATACCATTGATTGGGGCTTATAGAGCAGTCTAGTCAGGCTGTGATGAGCACCAGATCGTAGCTATCTGAGTGAAGCCATCTTTGAGGCAAGCTCTAAGTTGTCTATCTGAGAGAAACAGTGTGGCAGGCATCTTTGAGAAGGGCTGAGCAGTCACCATCTTTGGGAGGTCAAAGATACCAGCTTTCTCTGCTTATCGTCTGAAGTTGACACTGAATAGAAACCACTGGATTTGGTGAGGAGGAGATCATCACAGTCTCTCTGGCCACCCATCACAGTGACATGAGAAGAACAAAAACCTGATTGCAGTGAGTCAAGGAGAAGTGAAGCCAGCACAGCCCACCTTGGCCTGACATGATAGTGCCTGTCCTTCCAGGAAATCCACGTGATAATAGTAATAAGAAAGAGAATAACAAGAACAGTGGGATTCGTTAATCACTTACTATGTGCCAAGCACTGTACTGAGCCCTGAGGGATATACAAGATACCAGGTCAGATACGATCCCTGTCCCACACAGGGTTCACAGTCTAAGAGGGGAGGAGAACTGATGTCTTACCATCATTTTACAGATGAGGAAATGGAGGCACAGAGAAGTTAAATGACTTGCCCAAGGTCACATAGCAGTAAAGTGGCCAAGCTGGGATTAGAACCTGATGCTTCAGGAATCTGGTGATCCAAAGCTAACTGTAGGACATCACAAAGTAAGGAAGAGACAAAGTCATTTAAACAACTGGCAACCAAAAAAAATTTTTTTTTAAATCACCCTCCAAATCCAAACATTTATTCTGGAAAAGTAGAAAGTCCCACTTTCCTGTGCTCCCTGAGATGCTGCTAAAAATGTAGCTTGGTTACATTCAAATGTTTGTAATTCTTCTTTTTTAATTGCCATAAGTTATGGCTTTTATTTTAACCTATTCATTTATTTAGAGTCCTTGTCGGGAAAAAAAATCATCTGCAAACAGAAATGTACACTAATGTTTTTATTTTGAATATTAAGAAAATGAAATTAAATCAAACTGAAAGGCTGGTTTTAAACAAATAGTTACAATACCAAAACATATATTTTTGGCTTTATTTTCTAATCCCGCACTAAGCAAGTGTGGTTGTTCACAAGGTAGGTGTCTCCAGTACGTGGAAATATAATTCAAAAAAGGTAGGAAAAAAAAATTAGATTTGTAGACAAAGCACATATTCAAAATGTTAAGCTGACAAATATAATGTGTAAAACAAAACCACAGCCTGAAAATGGCCCATCCCACACTGAACAGCCTAGCGCTGTCTGTGCTTTGAATAAAGAGCGAGTCGGAATTACTATCTTTCTTACGACTCACTTGTGCACCATAGATCTTTAATATCCTGCCGAAAGCCTGTATTGTGCAAGAGAAGCCGGCGATGGTAGTCAACCCACCCACAGAATGGGGATTTTCTTATGGCAGACCAGCAAAGGGACTTGATTTTATTAGCCAGGATGGTTTGGTTTGCATTCTGACTGCAAAAAATGAAATCAGAGATGCCAAACTCATTCCGGATCTCTCAGGCTGGCGAATCTCCTTCCCGATGTCGGCGGCCTCTCCCTGCCCACCTCATCTCCCCCTCACCGCCCCCTCCCCCCTGCTCCACACTGTACTCAAAACACCCCAAATGAATCTGAGAAAAATCATCCTCAACACTTCTGGATATCTGTTTCTTCAATTGCTCATCCCTCTAGATGCGAGTTCATTGTGGGCAGGGAATATATCTGTTTATTGTTATATAGTACTCTCCCAAGAGCTTAGTACAGTGCTGTACACATAGTAAGCACTCAGGAAAGACGATTAAATGGACGGACATTCAATTATTTACTCTGATTCCTCTATTTGTAGGTAGTTTTAGGTTTCTTTCCCCCATTAGAGTGTAAGCTCCTTCTTGGCAGGAAGCTGATCACTTCATGGATTTTCTCTTCCCAAGCACATGGTATAGTGTGTCACCCCCCCGATGGGTGCTCAATCAATAAATATCTGACCACATTCAATCGATCAGTGGTATTTATTGACCAATTCCTGTGTGCAGAGCACCTTATTAAATGCTTTGGAGAGTACACTATAATAGAGTTGGTTGATATGTTCCCTGGCCACAACAAGCTTACAGTCTACAGGGGGAGAATGACATTAATATTAATGAATTACAGATATATACATAATGGCAGGGAGCTGAGGGAGGGGTGAATAAAGGGCACAAACCCAAGAATAAAGGTGATGCAGAAGGAAGGCGGAGAAGGGAGGAGAAATGGTCAAAGGAAGAATCACTTGAACCCACTAGATTGTAATTCCTCACTAATAATAATTGTGGTATTTGTTAAGCATTTGCTATGAGCCAGGCACTGTACTAAGTGCTGGGTGGATACAAGTAAGTTGGGTTGGGCCCAGTCCCTGTGCCATATGGGGCTCACAGTCTCAATCCCCATTTTACAGATGAGGGAACTGAGGCCCAGAGAAGTGAAATGACTTACCCAAGGTCACACAGCAGACACGTGGCAAAGCCAGGAGAAGAATCCATGATCTTCTGACTCCCAGGCCTGTGATCTATCCACTACGCCATGTTAATAATAATAATTCTGGTACTTGTTAAGCACTTGCTATGTTCCAAGCTCTGTACTAAGCACTGGGAGGGATACAAGCAAATGACGTTGGCTACCAGTGACTCCAATCAACCTACGCATCAGGCACAAACTCCTCACTCTCGGTTTCAAGGCTCTCCATCACCCCGCCCCCTCCTACCTCACCTCCCTTCTTTCCTTCTCCAGCCCAGCCCGCACCCTCAGCTCTTCTGCCGCTAACCTCCTCACCGTGCCTCGTTCTCACCCATCCCTCCATCGACCCCCGGCCCGCGTCCTCCCCCTGGCCTGGAATGCCCTCCCTCTGCACATCCGCCAAGCTAGCTCTCTTCCTCCCTTCAAAGCCCTACTGAGAGCTCAACTCCTCCAGGAGGCCTTCCCACACTGAGCCCCCTCCTTCCTCTTCCCCTCCCCATCCCCCCGCCCTACCTCCTTCCCCTCCCCACAGCACCTGTATATATGTTTGTACAGATTTATTACTCTATTTATTTTACTTGTACATATTTACTATTCTATTTATTTTATTTTGTTGCCTGTCTCCCCCTTCTAGACTGTGAGCCCGCTGTTGGGTAGGAACCATCCCTATATGTTGCCAACTTGTACTTCCCAAGTGCTTAGTACAGTGCTCTGCACACAGTAAGCGCTCAATAAATACAATTGAATGAATGAATGAATGAAGTTTGGACACAGTCCCTGTCCCACATAGGGCTCACACTCAATCTCCATTTTACAGATGAGATAACTGAAGCCCAGAGAAGTGAAATGATTACACAGCATGGTTACACAGCAGACATGTGGCAGAGCTAGGGTTAGAACCCATGACCTTTTGACTCCCAGGCCCATGCTCTATCCACTGCGCCATGCTGCTGCTTCTCGGTAAGGTTCTTGAGAGAGGGGATTGTGTCTACTGACTATTGTATTGCACTCTCCCTAGTGCTCAATACGATGCTTTCACTTTATTCAGCCCAGGGTGGCAGGGGGGAAGCAGGGTGGGGAGCACGTACATAAATAAGGAAGAATCTGGCCCTGACCATGGATAAAGAGGATGAGGAAAGAAACCCATCCTCTACCTCAAACCACCACTCCAACTCATGTGCACTTGTGAGGGTCCTTTGAACATTTCTTGGCAAAGAGTCCAGATTTCAATTCTCACAAATGCATGAAAACTAATAATGGGGTGTATAATTAGCAACAGTTATTACATTAAAATGCACCATACATACTGATTAGATAATGTGAGATGGAAGAGAATTTGAATGCTTTGCACCTAAAGTCTCAAACTGAGAAAGTTTCAGGGAGAACAAGATGCAAATCAAATCTTTAGACACTACAAAGAGATCATAGTAAACCCCCTCTTCTTCATAGTCTGAGGTAATCAATAATATTTACTGAGCATTAAGTACTGGCCTAAGTACTTGAAAAGAACAATAGGACCAAGGCACTCTAATGGGGAGATTACAATAATAATAATGGCATTTATTAATCACTTATTATGTGCAAAGCACTGTTCTAAGCACTGGGGAGGTTACAAGGTGATCAGGTTGTCCCACGGGGGGCTCAGTCTTCATCCCCATTTTACAGATGAGGTAACTGAGGCACAGAGAAGTTAAGTGACTTGCCCAAAGTCCACAGCTGACAAGTGGCTGAGCCGGGATTTCATCATCAACCATCAATCGTATTTATTGAGCACTTACTGTGTGCAGAGCACTGTACTAAGCGCTTGGGAAGTACAAGTTGGCAACATATAGAGACAGTCCCTACCCAACAGTGGGCTCACAGTCTAAAAGGCACTTTTAGAACCCATGACCTCTGACTCCAAAGCCTGTGCTCTTTCCACTGAGCCAAGATGCTTCTCTAAGCTAATAAACCATTTCAATCAATCAATCCTATTTCTAGAGGCCTTTCCAGACTAAACCCTCATTTCCCCTACTCCCTCTCCCTTTTGAGTCACCCTTGCACTTATTCACCCCACCCTCAGCCCCACAGCACTTATATGTTCATATCCACAATTTACTTTAATGTCTGTCTCCCCTTTTAGACTGCAAACTCCTTGTGGGCAGCTCTGTTATATTGTACTCTCCCAAGCGCTTAGTACAATGCTCTGCACATAGTAAACACTCGATAAACATTATGGATCGATTGAATGCTTAGCATGGGCAGGGCACTGTACTAAGTGCTTGGGATGGTACAATAAAGTCAGTAGACAAGACGCCTGCCCTCAAGCAATTTACAGTCAAGTGGAGGAGCTTACAATCATAAACCACTTTTCCTCACAATTGTCTACTAAATGCAAGAACAGTCATTTTATTACAAATTATACGGTATGATGACTCCAAATCCTTTTGATGGCACTGGTTATATTCAATATTCATGGTCAATTTCTCTGTGGGAAATCTGAATGCTAGTAAATCCAGGCTGCATTAATATTATGCACTCCACAGAATGTATATGTAGTGTTTTATGGCAGCACACAACACACTCTGTATATGATCTACAGTATTCCACATATGCAAGATTAAAACACTAAAGGGATTGAGGTTTTAGAATAGTGCCTCAAACACTGCTTGAGGAAGGAGTGCAGTTTTAAAAATCTACTTCCCCAGTATTTTGCAGGGAGAATGATATTTATGTTTCTGATGACTTATTTTCTCCTGAGTACAGGCGAAGTGAAGCCTACACAGATCAGAGCAGGTCACGGCATCAAAGAAGAGAACACCGTTATGGCTGGGAGAAATATTGGTGCTCAGCCTCAGTAAAGCCTGAGATCTGGTACATAGAATGAAATTACTTCACTTTGCTGGAGCAAAGAGAAGCTGAATTTCTAATCCCCTTCCTACCTCACCTCCCTTCTCTCCTTCTACAGCCCAGCCCACACCCTCCACTCCTCTGCCGCTAACCTCCTCATCGTGCCTCGTTCTCGCCTGTCCCGCTGTCGACCCCCGGCCCACGTCATCCCCCTGGCCTGGAATGCCCTCCCTCCGCACATCTGCCAAGCTAGCTCTCTTCCTCCCTTCAAAGTCCTACTGAGAGCTCACCTCCTCCAGGAGGCCTTCCCAGACTAAGCCCCCTTTTTCCTCTCCCCCTCCTCCCCCTCTCTATCCCCCCCGCCTTACCTCCTTCCCCTCCCCACAACACCTGTATATATGTATATATGTTTGTATGTATTACTCTATTTTATTTGTACATATTTATTCTATTTATTTTATTTTGTTAATATGTTTTGTTTTGTTCTCTGTCTCCTCCTTCTAGACTGTGAGCCCA
Organism: Tachyglossus aculeatus; assembly: GCF_015852505.1. Taxonomy (NCBI): domain Eukaryota; kingdom Metazoa; phylum Chordata; class Mammalia; order Monotremata; family Tachyglossidae; genus Tachyglossus; species Tachyglossus aculeatus. The sequence goes on from NC_052101.1 coordinate 133,025,582, forward strand.
CTGTGGGTAGGGACCGTCTCTATATAATAATAATAATAATGGCATTTATTAAGCGCTTAGTATGTGCAAAGCACTGTTCTAAGCGCTGGCACTGTTCTTGTTGCCAACTTGTACTTCCCAAGCGCTTAGTACAGTGCTCTGCACACAGTAAGCACTCAATAAATATGATTGAATGAATAATCACTAATCTTGCTGTGCTTGGTTCAGACAATTCTATCTAAGCAGATACTACTACTGTCACTAATAATTGTTATTAGTAGCAGTAGTAGTATGATATTGACTACAGGCTTAGTAGGTGCCAAACTCTATTGCTAAGCTTTGGGGTAGATACATGAAACTCAGCTCAGCCACAGTTGTTCTCCTATACAAGGCTCAAAGTCTAAGAAAGAGGGAAAGCTGGTATGTTATCCCCATTTTACAGATGAGGAAACTGAGACCCAGGATGTTAAGTGACTCACCCAAGGCCACACAGCCAGCAGGTGGTGGAATCGGGACTAGAACCCGGGCTCATCCCACTGGGCCATTGCTGCCTTGATATCTAGCGTAACTGCCTGTGATCAAGCCTGGGGGGCCCAGGGCAGAAAGGATCAGAGGGGGACCATCAACAGCCCCATCTTCAAAACCCTCCTAAAATCCTATCCCTTCCAAGAAGCCTTCCCTGACTAACCTCATCTCTCCAGTCTATTCTCCTGGCCTTCCACGCCACCTATACGCTTGGAATTTATTTTAATGTCTGTCTCGGTCTCCCTCTCTAGACCATAAGCCCCTTTAAGGCAGGGATCATGTCTGCCAACTCTGTTTGTATTTTACTCTCCCAAGCCCAAAGTACAGTGCTCTGCAAACAGTTAACACGCACTCTGATAGGCACTCTCTAGACTGTCAGCTCACTGTGGGCAGGGAATGTGTCTGTGATACTGTACTCTCCCAAGCCCCCTCTCAGGGTCGCACCTGGAGAGTTTCCAGTACTCTACCAGCCTTGGCTACGGGAGGGAGAGTCAAGTAGAGGCCTACCCATTCCATTCCTAGCTTGGGCAGTGGCTAGCAAGTGGAAGGCAATCTGCTACAAGTCAAAACTCACCCATGCTGAGCAGCAGCTGCTTGGGAGACAGTTGAGGGCGGAGACTCGAGTTTAGTGAGAGGAAGGCAGCAATGGTAAACCACTTACATATTTTTGCCCAAAAAACTCTATGGATGCACTAACAGAACGGCTGTAGATGGAGAGTGGGGTGTTCTGGGAGAGATGTGTCCATGGTGTCACAATGGGTTGGAAAGGACTTGACGGGATAAGACAAGACTCTCCCAAGCACTTAGAACAGCGCTTTGCACACAGTAAGCACTCAATAAATGATTGACTGACCGATCCTACTCTCAGCTCCACAGCACGGATGTCCATAACTTTATACTCTGCCATTTCCCTTATCTGAAATGCATTTTGATGTCATTACAGTTGTAAGCTCTCCAAAAGTACCATTAAAAAAAAGTCTGTTTATTCCCAAGTACCTGGTTACAGTGGTCTGCACACCCAGAGTGAAAGGGAATGAAGATGAACCATCAGAGAAAGGTGAGAAGGAGCAGTTCCCATTACGGGCTGGGTAAAAAACCCTTTTTGTCCACTCATGACCTCCAGTAATAATAATAATGATAGTATGTGGCAGGCACTGTTCTAATCACTGAGGGAAACATACTACTAATATTACTACTCCTACTAATAATAATAATGATGGTATTTGTTAACCGCTTACCAAGCACTGTTCTAAGTGCTACGGTAGATACAAGGTAATCAGGTTGTCCCACGTGGGGCTCACAATCTTAATCTCCATTTTCCAGATGAGGTCACTGAGGCACAGAGAAGTGAAGTTACTTGCCCAAAGTCACACAGCTGACAAGTGGTGGAGCCGGGATTAGAACCCATCACCTCTGATTCCTAAGCCCATGCTCTTTCCACCAAGTCATGCTGCTGGCAGCAATCAACTAGATCTGACTAGGCCCTCAATTCCTCTTCTTCCTCTCCCTTCTGCATCACGCTAGCACTTGGATTTGCTCCCTTTATTTACCCCCCACTCAGCCCCACAGCACTTGTGTCCAAATCCATAATTTATTCATCTATATTAATATCTGTCTCCCCCTCTAGATTGTAAGCTTGTTGAGGGCAGGGAACGTATTTTACTAATTCTGTTACAGTGACCTCTCCCAAGGGCTGAGTATGGTGCTCTGCACACAGTAAACGCTCAGTGAATGTGACTGATTGTTCAATCGTTTGCCAAGCAACCTCTGCACAGACACTGTTACTAATGGAGAGTTACACCACCTCCCAGCTTGAGTGGAAGCTTTTCATCAGGGAATGGACTGAGTCTCTAGACTGTAATCCACTTTAAGACTGGGATCATGTGGACTAGATCACTTCATCTTTTTGTCCAAGATGAGAGCCTAAAATGGCTTGCTCTGGAAATGTTCCCTAGGGAAGAGCTGAGGAATGGGCTGGAATCAAGTAACTAGGGTGCTTTTGTGGGCAGGGAACTTATCTACCAATTTTGTTATATATTGTACTCTCCCAAAGCACTTAGTACAGTGCTCTGCACACAGTAAGTGCTCAATAAATACCATGGATTGATTGATATTAGGTAGGAAAAGAGCCGGGAGAAATCCCACCTCCTCCCCAGTTCCAATTACAATGGCCCTCACAGTCTCTACATTCCCTAGATACAAGAGAGGCAGTGTTGCCTAGTGGAAACAGCATGAGACTGAGGGCCTGGACACCTGGATTCTAATTCCACTTCTACCCCTGGCCTGCTGGGTGATCCTGGACAAGACACAACCTCTCTGGGGCTCACTTTCCTTCTCTGTAAAACAGAGATAATAGCTCCTGCCTCTCCCAAACTCACAGGGATGCTGGGGGGAATATAATGAAGTCAGTAATGTGAAATCATTTTGGAAATATCAAATCACTACCCCCCCCCTCCAAAAATGGTATTATTATTAGACTGAGCAAACCCAAAACACACACACACATCCAGAGGGGAGTCAACTTTATGTTTTCACAGTCACAGCCAGCAGAGGGAGGGGATAATAATGATGGCATTTGTTAAGCGCTTACTATGTGCCAAGCTCTGTTTTCAATGCTAGGGGGTATACAAGATAATCAGGTTGTCCCACATGGGGCTCACAGTCTTAATCCCCATTTTCCAGATGAGATAACTGAGGCACAAAGAAGTTAAGTGACTTGCCCAAAGTCACCCATCTGACAAGTAGCAGAGATGGGATTAGAACCCATGACCTCTGACACACAAGCCCGTGCTCTTTCCACTTAGCCACGCTGATGACAGAAGATGGAGAATACATAAGATATTTTACATAGGAGAAGCAGCATGGCTCAGTGGAAAAAGCATGGGCTCTGGTGTCAGAGGTCGTGGGTTCAAGTCCCTGCTCTGCCAACTGTTAGCTGTGTGACGTTGGGCAAGTCACTTCACTTCTCTGGGCCTCAGTTACCTCATCTGTAAAATGGGGATGAAAACTGTGAGCCCCACGTGGGACAACCTGATCACCTTGTAACCTCCCCAGCGCTTAGAACAGTACTTTGCACATAGTGAGAGCTTAACAAATACCATTATTATTATTATTATTAAAATAATATTATTATTAAAAAGAAAAAAAAGTTAAAAATCAAGAGTCACAGAGAGGCAGAGACAGAAGCAGGCACATGGAGAAAGGCATAGACTGATCTGATCATCTGCTTCAGTGTTTGCATAATACTTAGCACATAGTATATGCCATTGAAAGACACCACTGTTGGTGAAGCTCACTGTGGGCAGGGAACATGTCTACCAACTCTGTTATATTGTACTCTCCCAAGTGTTTAGTACAGTGTTCTGCACACAGTAAGCATCCCATAAGTACCATTGATTGAAGGCTTTTTTTTTGTTTTTGTGCCAGGTACTGTACTAAGCACTGGGATAGATAGAAGACAATCCAGTTGGACAGTTCCTGTGTACCATGTGGGTCTCAGTCTAAGAAAGAGGGAGTAGGATTTAATCCCCATTTTACAGATGGGGAAACGGGCCCAGAGAAGTGAAGTGACTTGCCCAAGGTCACACAGCAGACAAGTGGCATTGTCAGGATTAGAACCCAGGGCCTCTGACGCCAAGATGTCAAAGACTGACCCCAGGTGAGGAGTAATCCAGCTCAGGCAAAACCAGAAAGAAGAGCAATATTCCTCAATAATTTATTATTCCAGCATGTTAAGATGAGCCAAGTCTATGATCTGAATAGCACTTTGAGGGGATAGTTAATTGTATTCATTTGCTTCCAGCTAAGGTAATTGTGAAGCTGAAAAATAAAATATGAATTAATTAATCATATAACTATAAATGGTATTTGTACTAAAATGTTAATGCTAGATAGTCAGGGAAGCAGCATGGACTAGTGGAAAAAGCTCAGGCCTGGGAGTCAGAGGACCTGCGTTCTGATCCCGGCTGGGTCAATTACCTGTTGGGTGACCTTGGGCAAGTCACTTCACTGGGCCTCAATTTTCTCATCTGCAAAATGAGGACTGTTGAAAAACCAATTGGGTGGGCAGCAATCAAGAGAGGCATCCCACTTCTTGATAGCAGTCTTAGGGCAGAGCAGTCAAACAATCAATGGTATTTATGGAGTGCTTTACTGTGTGCAAACCACTGTACTAAGCACTTGGGAGAGTTCGATATAACGGAGTTGGTAGACACGTTCCCTATCCCCAGTGATCTTACCCAACATGGAGGCTTGGAAACAGAGTCAGTCAACCAATGAATCTAATTTATTGAGCACTTACTGTGTGCAGTGCATTGTACTAAGCACTTGGGAGTTCTCCCCCTTTTAGACTGTGGGCCCACTGTTGGGTAGGGACTGTCTCTATATGTTGCCAACTTGTACTTCCCAAGCACTTAGTACAGTGCTCTGCACAAAGTAAGTGCTCAATAACTACGATTGATTGATTGGGAGAGAAGCAGCATGGCCTAGTGGACAGAGCATGGGCCTGGGGGTCAGAAGGACCTGGCTTCTAATCCTAACTCCATCCCTTGTCTGCTGTATGACCTTGTGCAAGACATTTCTCTTGTCTGTGCCTCCATTCCCTCATCTGTAAAGTAATTATGATATTTGTTAAGCGCTTACTATGTGCAAAGCACTGTTCTAAGCACTGGGGTTGATACAAGGTAATCAGGTTGTCCCACGTGGGGCTTACAGTTTTAATCTCCATTTTACAGATGAGGGAATGGAGGCACAGAGAAGTGAAGTGACTTGCCCATAGTCACACAGCTGATAAGTGGCGGAGCTGGAATTAGAACCCACGACCTCCGACTCCCAAGCCTGTGCTCTTTCCACTAAGCCACCCTGTTTCTCTGATTAAGACTCTTATCCCCATGTGGGACAGGGACTGCATCCAGCCCCCAGGGCTTAATACAGTGCCTGGCACATAGTAAGCATTTAACAAATATCATTATCATCATCACCACAAAAATCACACTAAACAGACAAGTTCCCTGCCCACAAGGAGCTAAGAGTCTGATCCTGCCTGAGGCAAAGAATGCATTACAGGCCTCTCTCCTTTCCCCTATCCCCGGGGAATGCCGGCAGATTGTCACAAAACAAATTACATTCAGTCCTCATATAACAAATGCTTTCACCGTGCAGTGCGGCTGGGAGTCAGGGAACATTCTTCTACCAAAGCCGTGCTGAGCAAAGGCAGAGGAAGTTGTGACTTTGACGTCAATTCATTCATATATTCGGTCGGGGGAAGAGCCATTACTGATAACTTTGCTTACTGAGAGCATTACAAAGGGCAAATACTAAATATTCCTACCCTCCTGAAAATGTCAGGGAAGTCTGAGGGAAGCAGCATGGCCTAGTGGAAAGAGCACAGGCCTGGGAGTCAAGAGACCTGGGTTCTAGTTCCATCTCTGCCAAACGCTTGGTGTGTGACCTTGGGCAAGTCACTTGACTTCTGTGCCTCAGCTGTCCTGTTCTCTCTCCTACTTGGATTGAGAGCCGCACGTGGGACAGGGATTGTGTCCAACCTGATTCAGAGAGAAGCAGCGTGGCTTAGTGGAAAGACCCCAGGCTTGGAAGTCAGAGGTCATGGGTTCTAATCCCACCTCTGCCACTTGTCAGCTGTGTGACTTTGGGCAAGTCACTTAACTTCTCTGTGCCTCAGTTACCTCATCTGTAAAATGGGGAATAAGACTGTGAGCCCCATATGGGACAACCTGATTACCTTGTATCTACCCCAGTGCTTAGAACATAGTAAGCGCTTAACAAAAACCACCATTATTATTATTATTATTACTTCAGCGTTTAGAACAGTGTTGACCCTTATCAAGAGCTTATAAAAAAAAGAGTCTCAAGCCAGGATCAGGGAAAGACACCTTTTATTTTGTCCTTTGTTGGTCCAACCCCATAGCCCCTTATCATCCTGCCTAGGCCCTGTGGGCAATGGAAGAAATAGAGGGTCAAAGCCAGAGGGGTGTTTTTTGGTTTATGGGAGATTTTTGAAATGGTATTTGTTAAATGCTTACTATGTGCCAGGCACTGTACAAAGCGCTGTGGTAGATACAAGATATTCAGGTAGGACATGGTCTCTGTCCCACATGGGGCTCAGTCTGTCTCTCTATTTTACAGGGGAGGTAACTGAGGCACAGAGAAGTTAAGGGACTTGCCCAAGGTCACACAGCAGACAAGTGGTGGTGACGGAATTAAAACCCAGGTCCTCTACCTCCCAGGCACCCTACTCTTTCCACTAGGCCATGCTGCTTCTCAAGGGCATGCTGCCAGACACACAACCTGCAGTCTGTCTGTCCCATTGAAATGGGAAGCTCCTTGAGAACAGGACAGGACCAGACCCACGTGTCTTACTACTATTGTCCTCTTTCTAGCATTTATTTAGCACATCGCTCTACACACATTAGGTACTCAGTAAACACCACCAATCAATTGAGAAATTGTGTGGACAGGGAGATCAACCAATGGTATTTCCTGAGCACTTACCATTTGCCAAGTGAGGAGGGAGAGCTCTTTCTTGAGTTCCCCCCACCCCCCAACCCTTCTCCCTAGTGATGTCATGTAGGGCATCACCAATTTCTAGAAGCCCCACCTCTAAAACCTCTTCCTAAAGACCTTACAGCCTAGGACGTTCCTCAGGTTGTTTATTGGGTAAAGACCACCCCACTCTGTCACTTCTTCCTCCACCCATTTCCCAGATCGACCCAAACAGCCACCCTGCTGAATCAAAATCTTGGTACCTCACAATTATACTACTCAATCAGCCTCCTGGCTGGCCTCCCTGCCTCCAGCCTCTCCCCACTCAATCAATGGCATTTATTGAGCTCTTACTGTGTGCAGAGCACTGTATTAAGAGCTTGGGAGAGTACAGTATAACAGAGTTGGTAGAAATGTTTCCTCGGCACAAAGAGCTTATGGTCTAGAGAGGGTGAGAGGCAATAAAATAAATAACATATATACACCTGGTGATGATGATGATATTTGTTGAAGCAATTTTATTTTTGCCTGCCTCCCCCTCTAGATTGTAGGCTCATGGTGGGTAGGGAATGTATCTACCAACTCTGTTATATTGGAGTCTCCCAAGTGCTTAGTACAGTGCTCTGCACACAGTAAACACTCAACAAAAATGATTGATTGATTCATTCATTCATCATTAGCCCGTGTCAGCCCTGCTGTTTGACTGCTGTAGCAGAACAGAGACAGACAAGATGTATACTACGAAAACAACCATTGCACCATAGGACATCAGGACACTACCTGACGATCTAAATAGTTATTGGCCTAAAAGAAGGGAAGCTCTAAGAAGACATGAACTGGCCAGATATGGAGTCAATATGGCAGAAATAAGCGAGACTAGATCAGCTCACAGGTAAATGCCGGATACACTTAATAATAATAATTATGGTATTTGTTAAGCGCTTGCTATGTGCCAAGCACTGTTCTAAGCATCGAGATAGATACAAGGTATTCAGGTTGTCCCATGTGGGGTTTACAGTCTTAATCCCCATTTTACAGATGAGGTCACTGAGGCACAGAGAAGTTAAGTAATTCGCCCAAAGTCATACAGCTGATAAGTGGTGGAACCGGGATTAGAACCCATGACCTCTGACTCCCAAACCCGTGCTCTTGCCACTAAGCCACACTGCTTCTCGTCCAAGTGACTTGCCCAAGGTCACAATGGCTGGCAAGAGGCATAGCCAGGATTAGAAATGGCCCTCTGACTCATTAATTCATTCATTCAATGGCATTTATTGGGCACTTACTGTATGCAGAACACTGTATTAAGTACTTGGAAAGTACAGTTCAGCAACAGATAGAGACAGTCCCTACCCAACAATAGGTTCACAGTCTAGAAGGGGGAGACAGACAACAAAACAAGTAGACAGGTGTCAATACCATGAAAATACATAAATATAATTATTTATCCAATAAATAAGACTCACAGGCCTGTGTGCTTTTTGCCAGGCTTTCCACCTCCTGATAATTGTTGCTCTCCAACAATCATTAATATCTGGCCTCTTAATATCTGGCCTCCTGGCCCTTCCCAGGGGCACAGGTGACCAACTGAGGATGCTAAACCTGCGCCTGAAGCCGAAGCATTTTACTACCATCATAAGCACTTAGGTCCCCACAATGAAGAACCACAGTGAAAGTCAGGAATTGTCAAGCACGCCGTATATGCTGCCCTGCTCACAGCAACTGCCCAGTACAGAGGATGGTTTGACCAACTTTCACCACCCCTCCCCGGCCCCAGTTCTCCTCAGTCTGGACAACGTCTGGCACCTTGACCTTAATTTGGCCCAAGTCTATCTTCCCTCCTAAGGCCTCTTGAATGAATTTTTCTGTCCCACACCCACCACCTCCACCCTGACCCCCAAATATACAACCATGGGATCATCTCCGAGTCCCCCTTTCTTTTACTCCCTGCATTCTGTCTCTCGGCCTGCTACAAGAAAGACCACCCAGATCTGTGTCAATCAATCAATTGTATTTATTGAGCGCTTACTGTGTGCAGAGCACTGTACTAAGCGCTTGGGAAGTACAAGTTGGCCACATATAGAAACAGTCCCTACCCAACAGTGGGCTCACAGTCTAGAAGGGGGAGACAGAGAACAAAACCAAACATACTAACAAAATAAATAGAATAGATATGTACAGGTAAAATAGAGTAATAAATATGTACAAACATATATACATATATACAGGTGCTGTGGGGAAGGGAAGGAGGTAAGATGGGGGATGGAGAGGGGGACGAGGAGGAGAGGAAGGAAGGGGCTCAGTCTGGGAAGGCCTCCTGGAGGAGGTGAGCTCTCAGTAAGGCCTTGAAGGGAGGAAGAGAGCTAGCTTGGCGGATGGGCAGAGGGAGGGCATTCCAGGCCCGGGGGATGACGTGGGCCGGGGGTCGATGGCGGGACAGGCGAGAACGAGGTACGGTGAGGAGATTAGCGGAGGAGGAGCGGAGGGTGTAGGCTGGGCTGTAGAAGGAGAGAAGGGAGGTGAGGTAGGAGGGGGCGAGGTGATGGAGAGCCTTGAAGCCCAGGGTGAGGGGTTTCTGCCTGATGCGCAGATTGATTGGTAGCCACTGGAGATTTTTGAGGAGGGAAGTAACATGCCCAGAGCATTTTTGGACAAAGACAATCCAGGCAGCAGCATGAAGTATGTATGTCTTTCTCTCCTTCCCTGTTCAAACCCTCATCAGCCTCCTACCTAGTCTCCGAGCCTAGCTCACTTGAGCTGCAAAAACTGTAAGCCCATTGTGGGTAGGGAATGTGTTTATCAACTCTGTTGTATGGACTCTTCCAAGCGCTTAGTACAGTGCAACACACACAAGAAGTGCTCAATAAATCCCACTGATTGATTGATCTAATGATGGCAATTCTGAAGCACTTGCAACATGTTCAGCACCGGGGTCAATACAAGATCCTCAGATCAGACACAATCCCTGTCACTCATGGGGCTTGCAGTCTAATGGGGTGGGAGAATGGGTATGGAATCCCCATTTTAAAGAGAAGGGAAACTCTGGCCCAGAGAGGTTAAGTGACCTGACCAAAGTCCACACAGCAGATCAGTGGCAGAGCTGGGACTCAAACCCAGGACACCTAAGTCCCTTTCCAGCACACTTTCCACTAGGACACGCTGCCTCATGCACCTTTCAAAAACACTAACCTGAGTTCAGCGTTTCTCTCTTCAAATTCCACAGGTACTCACCAGGGCTCTGGCTTCTGCCAGGGGAAAACAAGGCAGCTGCTCTTCTGTCACTGCCAGAAGGTGCACTTTCATTAGATTGGACACAGTCTAACGTGGAGGGCAAAACTGATATTGAACTCACATTTTACAGGTGGGGAAACTGAGAGCCAGAGAACTGGTCACTCACCCACACAGCAAACAAGTGGCAGAACAAGATGAGAACCCAGGTCTTCTGATTCCCCAGCACATGAGCACTCTCTCTCTCTTTCTCTACTAGACCACTGCTGCTTCCCTCAGAGGAAAAGCCCAGTCACTAGCTAATAAATCAGCAGCTGCAAGTATTTTACAGGGCTCTAGTAGACTACCTACAGGTGTGAAAACAGCAGTCCGGTTACCCGGCTTAGGCTTTTCCACATTCTTTGCTCACCCCTCCCCTTGGCTAAACTACTTTCCAAATTTTTCTTAGGAACTGCATCTGCATCATTCTCAGTCTCTTTTGCAGGGTCCTCCTCCCCCTCCCATCCCCTTACTGTAGGGGTTCCTCAAGGTTCAGTTCTTGGTCCCCTTCTGTTCTCGATCTACACTCACTCCCTTGGTGACCTCATTCACTCCCATGGCTTCAACTATCATCTCTATGCTGATGACACCCAAATCTACATCTCTGCCCCTGCTCTCTCTCCCTCCCTCCAGGCTCGCATCTCCTCCTCCTTTAGGACATCTCCATCTGGATGTCTGCCCGCCACCTAAAACTCAACATGTCCAAGACTGAACTCCTTGTCTTCCCTCCCAAACTCTGCCCTCTCCCTGACTTTCCCATCACTGTTGATGGCACTACCATCCTTCCCATCTCACATGCCCGCAAACTTGGTGTCATCCTCGACTCCGCTCTCTCGTTCACCCCTCACATCCAAGCCATCATCAAAACCTGCTAGTCTCACCTGCACAACATTGCCAAGATCTGCCCTTTTCTCTCCAACCAAACCACTACCCTGCTCGTTCAAGCTCTCATCCTATCCCGTCTGGATTACTGTATCAGCCTCCTCTCCGATCTCCCATCCTCCTGTCTCTCCCCTCTTCAATCCATACTTCACCCCGCTGCCCAGATTGTCTTTGTCCAGAAACACTCTGGGCATGTTACTCCCCTCGTCAAAAATTTCCAGTGGCTACCAATCAACCTACGCATCAGGCAGAAACTCCTCACCCTCGGCTTCAAGGCTCTCCATCACCTCGCCCCCTCCTACCTCACCTCCCTTCTCTCCTTCTACAGCCCAGCCCGCACCCTCCACTCCTCTGCCGCTAATCTCCTCACCGTGCCTCATTTTCGCCTGTCCCACAATCGACCCCCGGCCCACGTCATCCCCCTGGCCTGGAATGCCCTCCTCCCGCACATCCGCCAAGTTAGCTCTCTTCCTCCCTTCAAGGCCCTAATGAGAGCTCACCTCCTCCAGGAGGCCTTTCCAGACTGAGCCCTCTCCTTCCTCTCCCCCTCCTCTCCACCCCCATCTTACCTTCTTCCCCTCCCCACAGCACCTGTATATATGTATATATGCTTGTATGTATTTATTACTCTATTTATGTATTTATTTATTTTATTTGTACATATTTATTCTATTTATTTTATTTTGTTACTATGTTTTGTTTTGTTCTCTGTCTCTCCCTTCTAGACTGTGAGCCCACTGTTGGGTAGGGACCATCTCTATATGTTGCCAACTTGCGCTTCCCAAGCACTTAGTACAGTGTTCGGCACACAGTAAACGCTCAATAAATACGATTGAATGAATGAATGAATGAATGAATGAATGACTGTGCCCATCCATGGAGATGCATTCAGGGACCATTTCTGGCCCCCGACCATTCGAGTGAGCATTGCTCAGACCCTGATGGTTAAGAGGGGAAAGGATCTATGCCGGAGTTGTACTTGCAGCAAGTGGTGATGGCCTGCACTGAGCCAACCTCACTCTCTTGCCCGGTCCCCCTGCTTATAGTGACCCAGATTTCCCCCACCTACAGCCCTATTAGCTTGGGTCTAGGGCCATATCTTGGCACTCTATTGCTTTGCCCTCCCTATAACTTATTTTAGTGTCTTTCATTCATTCAATCATATTTATTGAGCGCTGTGTGCAGAGCACTGTACTAAGCGCTTGGAAAGTACAATTCAGCAACAGAGACAATCCCTGCCCACAGCGGGCTCACAGTCTAGAAGGGGGGAGACAGATATCAAAACAAGTAACCAGACATCCCTAGCATCATTGTGAATAAATAGAATTATAGATATATACACATCATTAATAAAAATCAATAGAATTATAATTATAAATATGTACATATATGCACAAGTACTGTGGGGTGAGGAGGGGGGTAGAGCAGAAGGAGCAGGTTGGGGTGATGGGGAGGGGACAGGGAGCAGAGAAAGAGGGGGACTTAACACCAGATCCTCTTGCACAAGATATGAACTCTGAATTTTGCACCTCCACTCTAGGCAGGTGGCCACCGAGCTTGGAAGCGGATAACTAAGAAGCGTTCAACCAACTTTCCTCTGCTCTCCTGCCAGGCCGCCTGTTGACACCGAAGATGCTGGGATGTGCACTTAGGAGGAGCCACCTCTGGAACCGGCTGATCAAGTGTCCACTCAGAGGGCCCAGGGCAGTGCTACTCCCAGGCTCATTTTTGACTCAGCTGTAAAAGCCGTCAGTCAACAGATGGTAGCATTTGTTAAAAGCATGACTCACACCGCGACTCCATTTCTTCGGAACTTGATGAATAGGCCCTGCCAGCGTGCGGCTCCATTTATAGGATGGAACATTTGCTGCCATTGTGTATTTTCTGCCAAATCTGTCTTGCTCTCTTTCTTCATCTAAATTGAACCAACAGCCCAATGTCGGTTTCTTTCCCAGCAGGCCTCCCCTGGACTAATGGAGAGTGGGTTGAAAGGCAAAGTCCTTGGGGCTTGTGGAGGGGAAGCCTTGGAGAGGGGTGAGATCCCACTTACCTCAGGCCAGGCACTGGTCAATCAATCAATCAACCTATGCATCAGGCAAAAACTCCTCACCCTCGGCTTCAAGGCTCTCCATCACCTCGCCCCCTCCTACCACACCTCCCTTCTCTCCTCCTACGGCCCAGCCTGCACCCTCCGCTCCTCTGCCAGTAATCTCCTCACTGTACCTCATCCTCACCTGTCCCGCCGTCGACCCTGGCCCACGTCATCCCCCTGGTCTGGAATGCCCTCCCTCCACACATCCGCCAAGCTAGCTCTCTTCCTGCCTTCAAAGCCCTACTGAGAGCTCACCTCCTCCAGGAGGCCTTCCCAGACTGAGCCCCCTCCTTCCTCTCCCCCTCCTCCCCCTGCCCATCCGCCCCGACTTACCTCCTTCCCCCCCCACAGCACCTGTAAATATGTATATATGTTTGTAAGTATTTATTACTCTATTTTATTTGTACATATTTATTCTATTTATTTTATTTTGTTAATATGTTTTGTTTTGTTGTCTGTCTCCCCCTTCTAGACTGAGAGCCTGCTGTTGGGTAGCGACCATCTCTATATGTTGCCAACTTGTACTTCCCAAGCGCTTAGTACAGTGCTCTGCACACAGTAAGCGCTCAATAAATATGATTGATATGAATGAATGAATAGTATTTATGAAGCACTTACTATGTGCAGGGCACTATACTAAGCACTTGGGAGAGGATGACGTGACAATGCAACAGACACATTCTCTTCCCACAATGATCTAACAGTCTACAGGGGGAGTCAGACATTAATATGTCAACAAATTTCAGATATGTACATAAGTGCTTTATGATGGCAGATGGAACAAGAGCAACCTAAAAGAAATTTCTCTTCCATATTTCCCAGGGTCCTCCTGACTTTTCTCAGACAATTAGGAATTTTTTTTTGTATCCAAGGGAAACTATTACTTGGGCAATTCCCCCAGTTGGTTTCTTTCTCTCTCTCTCTCTCTCTCTCTCTCTCTCTCTCTCTCTCTCTCTCTCTCTCTCTCTCCCCCTCTCTCCCTCTCTCCCTCTCTCCCCTCTCTCCCCCCCCCTCCCCCCCCTTTTTTATGGTATTTGTTATGCACTTAAGCTCCTTGTGGTCAGAGAATGTATCTGTTTATTGTTCACTGTACTTTCCCTAGTGTTTAGTACAGTGCTCTGCACATAGGAAGCACTCAATAAATGCTATTGACTGACTATAATGGCATTTGTTAAGTGATTACTATGTGCAAAGCATTGTTCTAAGCATTGAGGAGGATACAAGGTGATCAGGTTGTCCCACATGGGGCTCACAGTCTTAATCCCCATTTTACAGATGAGGGAACTGAGGCACAGAGAAGTGAAGTGACTTGCCCAAAGTCACACAGCTGACAATTGGCAGAGCAGGGATTTGAACCCATGACCTCTGACTCCCAAGCCCGTGCTCTTTCCATTGAGCCACGCTGCTTCTCTTAATGATGGTATTTGTTAAGTGCTTACTATATGCCAAGCACTGTTCTAAGCACTGGGGTAGATACAAGGTCAGCAGGTTGTCCCATGTGGGGCTCACAGTCTTCATCCCCATTTTACAGATGAGATAACTGAGGCACAGAGAAGCGAAGTGACTTGCCCAAAGTCCGACAGCTGACAAGTGGTGGAGGCAGGATTAGAACCCACGACCTCTGACTCCCAAACGCAGGCTCTTTCCACTAAGCCATGCTGCTATGTAACAGGCACTATTACTATTATAACTAGGCACTGGGGTAGATGCAAGCTAATCAGGTTGGATACAGTCCATGTCCCATGTGGGCTCACAATATTAATCCCTGAGGCACAGAGATGTGAAGTGACTTGCTCAGGGTCATCCAGCAGAAAAGTGGTGGAGCTGAGATCAGAACCCTTCTCTCGCTCTCTTTTTCTCTCTTCTCCTTCCACAAGGTGCTCTTTCTCTCTATTGAGTCCTTTTCCCCCGATCTAAAGGGTGGTTTTAGCTTGGTTTTCAGCAGGCCTGTCCCTTGTCCGGGACTGATACGGTGCTGGACACCTTTTGTATTCCAAGCTCTTGGGTAGGCAGTGTATCCCAATGGGGAGAGCCCGGGCTTGGAAGTCTGGACACCCAGATCCCAGGTCAAACTCAGCCCCTTGTCTGCCGTGTGACCTCGGCAAATCATTTAACCTCCCTGGACCTCGGTTTCCTCATGTGTAAAATGGGGATGCTATCACCTGCTTCCCCCCCGCTCTTAGATTGTGAGTCCCAAAGGGGATAGGGAATACATCTGCTTGAATGAACTCTATTCATTCATTCATTCAATCGTATTTATTGAGCACTTACTGTGTGCAGAGCACTGTACTAAGCCTTTGGGAAGTACAAGTCGGCAACATATAGAGACGGTCCCTACCCAACAACAGGCTCCCAGTCTAGAAGGGGGAGACAGACAACAAAACAAAACATGTGGGCAGGTGTCAAGTCGTCAGAACAAACAGATTTGAAGCTAGATGCACATCATTAACAAAATAAATAGAATAGTGAATATGTACAAGTCAAATAGAGTAATAAATCTGTACAAACATATATACAGGTGCTGTAGGGAGGGGACAGACACACATATCTCCCATGTGACCTGGGGCAATTCACCTCACTCCTCAGGGCCTCAGTTATCTCATCTATACAATGGGGATGGAGACCCCCCCCCCCCCCGCCCCCGTGAACCCCACGGGGGACAGGGCCTGCGTCCACCCTGATTCGCTCATATCCAATGCTGGCCGCATTCCCCTCCCGCCTCACCCCAATGGCTCACCGTTTCCACCTGGTTTCCGTTGCAGCCTGGTTTCCTGGGGCCCCTGATTGCCTGATATAACCCCAACGATGACAGCAGCAGCCCCAGGTGCCCCAGGCAGCCAGCTGGTGGGACAGGCCCACTGGGCTTTTAGACTGTGAGCCCACTGTTGGGTAGGGACTGTCTCTATATGTTGCCAACTTGTACTTCCCAAGTGCTTAGTACAGTGCTCTGCACACAGTAAGCGCTCAATAAATACGATTGATTGATTGATTGGGCATGCCGCCCGGGTGGGGCAGGGGCTCCGGGGCACCCCGACCTCAGGTGACCTCACCAGGCGGGGGCAGAAAGGAACGTTTCTCCCCCTGACTGTTCTCTGCCTTTCAGATCCGCCGCGTTCCGGCCTTCCCTGTCACCGTCACCGGGGACGAGAGAGACGAGCCAAAGCGTGCCCGGCAGGAGGCGGGGGGAGTGAGCATGGGGTCCTCTGAGTCACAGACGGCACCCGTGGCTGCCTGTTGGACCTGGACCAGAACCCTATCTGTCCCAGTGTTTAGCACAGTGTTATAGCACATAGTAAGAGCTTAATGAATACCATGATTGATTTTAGTGACCTGACTCCCTCTGCCTCGTCCTCTGTTTCCTGCCCCTGCCGCTACTGGAGAAGCAGCATGCCTAGTGGTTAAAGCACAGGCCTGGGAATCAGAAAGAACTGGGTTCTAATCCCAGTTCTGTCACATGTTTGCAGTAGTGTGACCTTGGGGAAGTCACTTCACATCTCTGGGCCTCAGTTATCTCATCTGTAGAATGGGGGTTAAGATTGTGAGCCCTATGTGAGACAGGGACTGTGTCTAATTGGATTACCTTGTACCTACTGCAGCACTTGGAACAGTGCCTGGCACTAGTAAGCACTTAACAAATACCATTTAAAAAAAAAGTTATATGGCTCAGAAGCAGTGCCAGGATGGGCGACGCATCAGCCCTGGACCAAATTCAGGGAGTGTTAGGATGCCCCTTATGGAAACGCTCTAGGTTCCGGCAAAGTTGGCAGACTTCCACAAAATTGTAGTCCCAGAATCCTGTGTGGCATATCACGGGGGTCACAGGAAGGATTGGCTGATGGACATTATAGAAAATCCACGTGGCCTAGTGGAAAGAGCATAGGCCTGGAAGTCGGCTCCACCACCTCCTGCTGTGTGACCCTGGGCAAGTCACTTCACTTCTCGATGCCTCGGTTCACTCATCTGCAAAATGGGGATTCAATACATTGTTCTCCTTCCTACTTGGACTATGAGCCTCATGTGGGACCTGAGGATTTTGTATCTACCCCCACACTTAGTATAGTCTTTGACACATAGTAAGCGCTTAACAAATAGCACAATAATTAATATCATACAAACCATGCAGTGAGCAACACCTCTGCCCTCTCCCAACTGTGAATGGTTTTTTTTTTTAGTCGCTTGGAATGTTGTACTTCCTCTCACTGTTTCATTTTTCTGCAGCTTTCAAGCTTTTGTGTTCTAGTTACTTCTTAATTTTCACTATGCTCTTGTTTCATTTGATTCATTCTGGTTCTTTAAAGTCTCACCTCAAAGTGAGTTTCCTCTTTGTCTTTCAGATTTGCTAGCATTGCCATCTATTCCAAGCACACGATTGGGATGTGGAACCTGTACAGTTTCCTTAGTCCTTATCCCCATTTTGCAGATGAGGTAGATGAGGCCCAAAAAAGTGAAGTGACTTACCCAAGGTCACACAGCAGACAAGTGGCGGAGTGGGATTAGAACCCAGGTCTTTCTGACTCCCAGGTCCGTGATATATCCATTAGGCCATGCTGCTTCCCTGAAGACAAGAAGAAGAGAAGCAGCGTGGCTAAGTGGCCTACTACTACTACTACTGCTACTACTACTGCTGATATTATTTCTACTATTACTTCTACTATTACTATCTTTCCCTCCCTTGATGAGCTGGGATTAGAACTGGGCTCTTTCCCTTAGGCCAAGAGCAGGACTGTTGAATGCAACTTCACCCTGTCAATTATTTGCCTGGGCATGGTTCCTCCGTCAATTAGGGAGATAGCATGATTTTGCTGGGGGGGTGATACCCACACATAAAGCATTAGTACTTACTGAGCATCTAAACAGAGCACTTTACTGAGCAGGGGTGACAAATTTTCATTTTGAGGGAAGGTGGGGAGGAGGAGAGAAGGGAAAAGGAAGTAAAAAGACAGAAGAGACCATGTTTCTTCTTGAGAAGCAGCATGGCTCAGTGGAAGGAGCATGGGCTTTGGAGTCAGAGGTCATGGGTTCAAATCCCAGCTCTGACAATTGTCAGCTATGTGACTTTGGGCAAGTCACTTAACTTCTCTGTGCCTCATTTGCCTCATCTGTAAAATGGGGATGAAGACTGTGAGCCCCCCGTGGGACAACCTCATCACCTTGTAACCTCCCCGGAGTTTAGAACAGTGCTTTGCACATAGTAAGCACTTAATAAATGCCATTATTATTATTATTATTATCACTATTGCTACTAATGCTCCTATTACTACTACTACTACTACTACTACTACTACTACTACTACTACTACTACTGTTACCAATTTCGCTACTACTGCTATTATTATTTAGTGCCATCGAGTCATTTCCGATTCATAGTGACTCAATGGATATGCTTTCTCCAGAACATCCTGTCCTCTGCCATAATCCTCAACCTTTCTAACTATCCTTCTGTTATTGTTGTTATGGTCTCTATCCATCTAGCTGCTGGTCTGCCTCTTCCATGTTTTCCCTGGACTTTTCCTAGCATTAGTGTCTTCTCCAGAGAATTAGTCCTCCTGATAATGTGTCCAAAATATGCTAATCTAAGTCAAGTCATTTGGCCTTCCAAAACCACTTTGGGTTTAATTTGCTCTAAAATCCATTTATTTATCTTTTGGGCAGTCCATGGTATTCACAAAAGCCTTCTCCAACACCACATTTCAAAAGAATCGATGTTCTTTCTGTCCTGTTTTTTCACTGTCCATCTTTTGGATCCATACATTGTCACTGGAAACACCATAGAGTTGACAATTTGTATTTTTGTGACAATAGTTACATCAGCACATTTCATGACTTTTTCCAGGCTCTTCATAGCAAGTCTTCCTTACATTAATATTTGGCATATCTCTTGGCTACTATTTCCTTTATTGCTACTGCTACTACTACCATTATTACTGCTACTACTGCTACCATTGCTATTGCTACCATTACTACTTCTAACACTAAAAGGTAGTAACTGACTCTCCAAAAATAG
Organism: Tachyglossus aculeatus; assembly: GCF_015852505.1. Classification (NCBI taxonomy): domain Eukaryota; kingdom Metazoa; phylum Chordata; class Mammalia; order Monotremata; family Tachyglossidae; genus Tachyglossus; species Tachyglossus aculeatus. The sequence goes on from NC_052101.1 coordinate 133,044,832, forward strand.
CCCCTATCCAACTTTCAGGCCATATGGCTGAAAAACAGATCTGACAGAATTCCCAAGCTTCTCTCTCTCCAGTTTCTGCTCCAGGAATTTGGCTCCTTTAACATCTATTTCAAAGGGGAAGGTTTTAATGGCAGAGTCCCTAGACAAAGTAAGAAAGAAAGCCTTTAAAGTGGAAAGATCGCATCAGATTGGCCTAAAACAAGTGTGTGGGGGGGGGGCAGCATGTGGAGTCTATTTTGGGGAGAAACAGTCATCCCTCAGAGGACACATTTAAAATAGAAGCCGCAATCCATATACATTTCTCCACATGGACAGAGAAGCAGGCGCCAGGAATGCCAGTAGAAATTCATAACTCTGCTGGTCCGTAATCAAGGAACTCAGCCTTGTTTAATTTTACTGCCAAGCAAACACTTGCCACAGAGGCAGAGAAAACAAATCTGAGATGGGATGTCTGATGAGAACAGGATGTCTGGTGAGCAGGGGAGAGGAGGGAGGCGATTGGATGGCCTCTCCACCTGAGACAGTTAAAAATCTGTAAAAGTGAAAAGAAGATATTTTGACCTTCATTTGGCCATTAGGGAGGCAGGGACCCTGAGAGAGACAGTGTGGTCTAGTTGAAAAGGCAGGAACTGGTCATTGAAAGACCTGGGTTCTAGTCCCAGATCTGCTGCTACTGGCCTGCTGTGTGCCTTTTTCTTTAATGGTATTTGTTAAACCCTTACTATGTGTCAGACGCTGTATTAATCGCTGGGGTAGATACTGGACCCAGTCCATGTTGCAAGTGGGACTCACATTCTTACTCCCCATTCTACAGATGAGGTAACTGAGGCACTGAAAAATTAAGTGACTTGCTCAAGGTCACGCAGCAGACATGTGGCTGAACCAGGATTGTAATAATAATAATAATAATAATAGCATTTATTAAGTGCTTACTATGTGCAAAGCATTGTTCCCAGGTTCATGCTTGACATATAGTGAGCATTTAATAATACCACAGTTATTATTATTATACAAACCATGCAATGAGCAGCACCTCTGCCATCTCCCAACTGTGAATGGTTTTTTAGTAATAATAATAATGGTATTTGGTAAGCGCTTACTATGTGCCAAGCACTGTTCTAAGCACTAGGATAGATATAAGGTAATCAGATTGTCCCACGTGGGGCTCATAATCTTCATCCCCATTTTACAGATGAGGTAACTGAGACACAGAGTAGTTAACTGACTTGCCCAAAGTCACACAGCTGACAAGTGGCAGAGGCGGGATTAGAACCCACAACCTCTGACTCCCAAGCCCATGCTCTTTCCACTAAGCCACAATGCTTCAGATGTGAGAGTTCACTGTCCATGTGTGGGCAGGGAGGGGAGGAGGGGAAGAGGGGCATTTAGCACCCTACTAATAATAGTAGTTGTGGCATTTGTCAAGCGCTTACTATGTGCCAGGCACTGTACTAAGTGCTGGGGTGGATACAAGCAAATCAGGTTGGATACAGAAACAGTTGGATAGAGAAGCAGCATGGCTCAGTGGATAAGAACACGGGCTTTGGAGTCGGAAGTCATGGGTTCAAATCCTGGCTCTGCCAATTGTCAGCTGTGTGACTTTGGGCAAGTCACTTAACTTCTCTGGGCCTCAGTTACCTCATCTGTAAAATGGGGATTAAAACTGTGAGCCCCCCATGGGACAACCTGATCACTTTGTAACCTCCCAGAGCTTAGAACAGTGCTTTGCACATAGTAAGCACTTAATAATTGCCATCATTATTATACAATCTCTGTCCCCTATCAAGGGCTCACAGTCTTAATCCCCATTTTACAGATGAGGTAAATGAGGCCCAGAGAATTGAAGTGACTTTCCCAAGGTCATACAGCAGACGAGTGGCAGAGTCAGGATTAGAACTCATTACCCTCTGACTCCCAGGCCTGGGCTCTGTCCACTACACCACATGAGAAAGGCAGTCCAAACTACCCTAGACTCCCTTTCTCTCTCTCTCTCTCTCTGTGCCTCATGCCCTTAGTTTCCCAGGGGTGGGTGGCTGGACCTAAACCTGATGGATGAATTGCCCAAGGCTTCTTAATCCATTGGCCTAATCTAACATATTTGAGCCATTTGAAAACTAATGAAAAGAATGTGAGCCTACAGTTTAACAGCCTGGGTGGTTGCAGTTGCTATGTCAGCAGGGGAAGGCTGGGGGGGGGGGGGGGGGGGGGGCGGGGGTTGTCATCAGTTTTGGTTGTCGCCATTTAGAACATGTGGCCTCAAGGGTACTCCATTGGACTTAATAATGGTGGTATTTGTTAAGCGCTTACTGTGTACCAAGCACTGTTCTAAGTGCTGGGGGGGATACAAGGTAATCAGGTTGTCCCCCGGGGGGTTTACAGTCTTAATCCCCATTTTACAGATGAGGGAACTGAGGCACAGAGAAGTTAAGTGACTTGCCCAAAGTCACACAGCAGACAAGTGGCAGAGCCGGGATTAGAACCCACGACCTCTGACTCCCAAGCCCGGGCTCTTGTCACTGAGCCACACTGCCGACAAGGGAGTCTTGTCTTGACTTTTGCTGTCGAGTCATCTCCGACCCATAGCAGTGCCATGGATGCATCTCTCCTGGAACGCCCCACCTCCATCTGCAAACGTTCTGGTTTCCTTGGAAAAAATACCGAAGTGCTTTACCACTGCCTCCTTCCATAGTAAGCCCATAAAATTGCATCCTTGGGCATGCCTCCTGATTGGCCAGGGATTACTCATGACTGACAGAGGAGTCATGGGGATCCTCCACCCTTCTCCACCTTCTGCCCCCCGTCCTCCCCACCTCCCCTCCACAGTCTTGGATTCCATGGATTGACTCAGGCTGGTTGTGGGGGATTGAGTAGGACACAGTGGAGGGCAGTGGGAAATCCAGAGGCGAACATTCTCTGTAGATAATGATGTGTTTGATTCAGTCCTTACTCTGTACTGAGCGCTGAGATAGATACAACATCATCCAGTCAGCCAGAGTCTAAGAAAGAGGAAACAGAGGAAGGGAAGTGAAGGTCACACACCAGGGTGGGGGCAGAGCTGGGACTAGAATCCGGGACTCCTAACTCCCTCTCCAGGGCTCTCTTTCCTGGGTGATGGATTGATGTCAGGAACTTATAGTTTAATAGCAGGAATCCCAAAGAGGAGAATGAAGGTAGATGGAAGGGCAAACTGCCCAAGAGACAAATCTTTCACTAGGGATAGCCCAGCTAAGTGAAGGGATGAGAGATAATTCCAAATGGCCCAACCTCTGGTCAGTGATTTTGGCTATGGCTGGGAAGTCCTGAAAGTCTCATGGGTAGGTCAAGCATGGAATTATTAGCCCCTCAGTCAGGGGCAAGCATATTAAATAAGTTACCTCAGGGAGCTGTGCAGCCAAAAATATCAGAAGGGATTTGGCTTGATTCCCTGATGAGTGGTCCAGGCTGGGTCGCTGGGGGACAGTCAGGAATGGGGAAGGGAGAGTCAGGGGTGTTGCATGTTCTGTGCTGAATCACTGGGGGTTATCAAGGATAGAGAAGGGAGGGTCAGGGGTGTGAGATAGTTCATGCTGGGTCACTGAGGAGAGTCAGGGATGGAGAGGGGAGAATCAGAGGTGTTGGATGGTCTGGTCTGGATCACTGGAGGAGAGTCAGGAATGGAAAGGGGAGCATCAGGGGTGTTTGATTGATCCAGCCATACCATGAGGGTGATTGCTCAGGAAGGAAACCAGAATACAGTTCCTCCCAGGATCCACATACCACTGTCAGAGACAGAGTCCTCAACTGGGTGGGCCCAGTGGCTAACTCAGGACTGGTTCTAATGCTCTGCACAGAAAGCCCTCGATAAAGACTGTTGATTGATTGACTGATTCTCATGCTTAACGGCATCTGCCAGAGCAAAACTTCCCTTGCTCAGAGGAATGAAAAGAGTTATATAAGAAGAGGAACAATCTCTTTTAAGATATCTACCTAGCAACTCTCCTTTGGGTTGAAAATGATGCTATCGATGGTGAGATTTCTCTACGCGTGCCTGGGCCTGTTTCGTTTCTCCCTCTTGGAAACATGATCTTCCCCGAAGCCTCTGCTCTAAGACAGTCTCCCCATTTCTGATCGATGTATGCCGGGCTGGCTTGTGTGCTGCCGCTGCCGCTGCTGCTGCTTAGCCATTATCTCTGAGGTTTCATTTCCTTGTGCTTTTAAAACGTTTCTTGTGCTCACCTTTTCTCTGGTTACCGCATCTCAGCTCACCAGAGAGCAGCAGTTTGGACATCCTGCTGTTGCCGATTCTCTTATGACCTGCCTAGGGAAAGTGAGATGTTATAAGCATGGCAGCATGGTGTAGTGGCTAGAGCATGGGCCGGGGAGTCAGAAGGTCATGGGTTCTAATCGTGACTCTGCCACTTGTTTGTTGTGTGACCTTGGACAAGTAAGTTCAGTTCTGAAGCAAGATGTTTGAGTGTTTTAAAGCCAATGGTAAGGAGTTTCTGTTTCTGGATGGGCAACCAGTGGAGGTTCTTGAGGAGTGGGGAAACATGGACTAAATGTTTTCTAGAAAAATGACCAAGGCAGCACAGTGAAGTATGGACTGGAGTGGGGAGAGACAGGTGTCAGGGAGGTCAGTGAGGAGGCTGATGCAGTAGTCAAGGGGGGATACAGTAAGTGCTTGGATCAGCATGGTGGCAGTTTAGGAGGAGAGGAAAGGACGGGTTTTAGGGATTTTGTGAAGGTATTATCAACGGGAGTTGATGACATTGAATATAGGGGTTGAATGAGAGAGATAAATTGAGGGTAATCCCAAAGCTATGGGCTTGGGAGACAGGGGAGATAGTCAGGGAATAACTTTCCTGACTAACCGCTCATCTCCCCACACTTTTATCCCTCCTGTCTGTGAAGTTTACCCCTTTGGGTCTGTACCCCTCAAGCACTTTGATAGTCACCCCACCCCTCTTATGTACCCCTCTTATACTCTGCTGTTTTCCCGCTCTGAAAGTGATTTTAATGTCCATCTCCCCCGTTAGAATGTCAATCCCTTGAGGTAGGGGATCATGTCTCCCTACTCTATCCTACTCTCCCAAGAGCTTAGAACAATGTTCTGCATACAGTAGGTGCTCATTCATTCAATCGTATCTATTGAGCGCTTACTGTGTGCAGAGCACTGTACAGAGCCCCACGTGGGGCAAGGAATGTGACTACCAACTCTGTTATATTGTACTCTCCCAAGAACTTAGTACAGTGCTCCGGATACAGCAAGTGCTCAATAAATATGATCGATTGAATGACAGGGACTGTGTTTCACCTGATGATCCTGTATCTCCACCAAGGCTTAGTACAGTATTTGGCACATAGTTAGCACTTCACCAATACCACAGTGATTGATGTTGATGATCTGACTGCATCGTCTGTGTTCCTATCTTGCCACTGGACATTATTTATTTATCATGGTATTTTAAAATGCTTACTATGTGTTAAGCACTGTTGTAAGCACTGAGGTAGGTACAAGATAATGAGGTTGGACATGGTCCCTATCCAACATGGGACTCATAGTTTAAGTAGGAGGGAAAACAGGGATTGAATCATTTATTCATTCATTCAATCATATTTATTGAGTGCTTACTGTGTGCAAAGCACTGTACTAAGCGCTTGGGAAGTACAAGTTGGCAACATATAGAGACGGTCCCTACCCAACAACGGGCTCACAGTCTAGAAGGGGGACACAGACAACAAAACAAAACATGTAGACAGGTATCAAAGTCGTCAGAACAAATAGAATTAAAGCTCAATGCACATCATTATCAAAATAAATAGAATAGTAAATATGTACAAATAAAACAAATAGAGCAATAAATCTGTACAAACATATATACAAGTGCTGTGGGGAGGGGAAGGAGGTAGGGCGGGGGGATGGGGAGGAGGAGAGGAAAAAGGGGGCTCAGTCTGGGAAGGCCTCTTGGAGGAGGTGAGCTCTCAGTAGGGCTTTGAAGGGAGGAAGAGAGCTAGCTTGGCGGATGGGCAGAGGGAGGGCATTCCAGGCCAGGGAGAGGACGTGGGCCGAGGGTCGACAGTGGGACAGGTGAGAACAAGGTACAGTGAGGAGGTTAGCGGCAGAGGATCAGAGGGTGCGGGCTGGGCTGTAGAAGGAGAGAAGGGAGGTGAGGTAGGATGGGGCGAGGTGATGGAGAATCTAGAAGCCGAGAGTGAGCCAATTTACAGTTGAGGAAAGAGGAAGTGAAGTGACTTGCCCAAGGTCACACAGCAGGCGAGTGGTGGAGCCAGGATTAGAACCCAGGTCCTCTGGCTCCCAGGCTTGTGCTGTATCTACTCAGCCAGGCTGCTTCCCTGTTATGAACAAGCAGGTCAGGAAGCCAAGGATTTATGATCTTCACCCCCGAGATGCAGCAGTGTCTGCACCCACCCAAAGAGAATTCCCAATTACAAATTCAAAAATCATAAGGAGGGAAATGGAGCTTCCAAGTAGGTTGAGCACACTGCACAATTTGACTTATCAATAATTGAATTACAGTCAGAACATCTGCTGCTTAATAAGACAAAGAAAAAGACCCTGTCAATGTTCCCAAATACCTATGTTTGCCTTATTAAAAGCAGATTTCCCTTGACTTATTTATCCTTGGGTTGGAATGTTTGCAGACACTTCGTCATTTGAGAGCTACATTCTTTCTTTATTACCGGGCTGGCAAAGAAAGCAGAAAAAACGGATATGGAAATAAAACAAAAGACAAATATGCTGAGAAAAACAGAGTTAACTTCTACTTTATGCCAGTCATAATGGCCAAGGGCAAGGCCAATGAATCCTAAACTTTTGAATGGCTTTTCTCACTGTCTCTGGATCCCAGAAACAGAGTTGGCTGTTTTCCTGCTTGTGCATACGTGACCCTCTGTGTGCATTTCCCCAATAATATTTATTTATATTAATGCCTTTCTCTCCCTGTCTAGACTGTAAGGTCATTGTGGGAAGGAATGTGTCTGTTTATTGTTATATTGCACTCTCCCAAGCGCTTAGTACAGTGCTCTGCACATAGTAAGTACTCAATAAATATGACTGAATATTTAATAATAATGACGGTATTCATCAAGCGCTTACTATGTTTCAAGTATTGTTCTAAGCACTGGGTAGATACAAGCTAATCAAGTTGGACACAGTCCCTGTCTCACCTGGGGCTCAGAGTGTTAATCCCCATTTTACAGAGAAGGTAAATGAGGCCCTGAGAAGTGGAGTGATTTGCCCAAGGTCACATAGCAGACGTGGCAGAGCTGGGATTAGAACCCAGGTCCCTCTGACTCCCAGGCCCATGCTCTATCCACTGGGATATGCTGTTTCCCGAATGACCCCTTAAGGCAGAGCCCCATACTGTACTGAGTGCCTTGGGGAATTACCAAAGTAAAAGCCGGACATTGCCAATGATCTACTGCCAGGTTACGAGGAGGCCAGCTGAGGCATCGGTTACCAAGTAATAATAATAACCGTATTTTTCCAATGCTTACTCTGAGCCAAAATATGGGGCTAAACGCCAGGGTAGATACAAGAGATTCAGATCGGACCCAGGTCCTCCCACCCCATGTGGCGCTTCCTGTCTAAGACAGAGGGTGAGCAGAAATCTTTATCCAATTTTTACCGATGGAGAAGCTGAAGACCAGAGAGGTGAAATGACTTGTCCATGGTCATACAGCAGGCCAGCGTGAAAGTCTCCAGGCTCTCAGGTCCACATTCTTTCCACTCGTCCTCACTGGACCCCAAAAAGCAATCTCATGACCATCATCAGTTGTGTTTCATGAGCTTCTACTTTGCACACAGTACTGCACTATGCACAGAGGAGAATAACCAAAGAAACAGAAGATACAGTCTCATCCCTCTGCCTTTAAGTAACTTACGATCTAATGAGGAAGGCAGGCAGGCTCAAAACCATTCACTTTGATTCAGAAGCAGCATGGCTCAGTGGAAAGAGCACAGGCTTGGAGTCAGAGGTCATGGGTTCTAATCCCGGCTCCACTGCTTGTCGGCTGTGTGACTTTGGGCAAGTCACTTCACTTCTCTGGGCCTCAGTTACCTCATCTGTAAAATGGGGATTAAGACTGTGAGCCCCACGTGGGACAAACTGATCACCTTGTATCCCCCCCAGCGCTTAGGACAGTGCTTTGCACATAGTAAGGGCTTAACAAACATTATTATTATTATTATTATTATTATTATTATTATTCAGACACAAGAAGATAAATAATGGAAATCACTTCACAAACTTGCACAGTAAACGTACGGGGATGGTAAGAATGGAGGTGGGGTCCAGATCAGCGGAGGAATGAGGAACAGGGATGGGAGGGTGGGGGGTTCAATCTGGGGAAGCAGAATGGCCTAGTGGATAGACCATGGGCTTGGGAGTCTGAAGGACCTGTACTCAGCCCTTGGCTTTAACAAGAGGCAGCAAAACCCTGGGTTCCAAAGTTTGAACATGTAGCACTTTTTAGCCACCATTGTTGCTGAGTGGGAAAATGAGTGGAAATGTTCTTATTTATGTTAATACCTGTCTCTCCTTCTAAAATGTAAGATCCAAAACTGAGCTCCTTATCTTCCCTCCTAAACCCTGTCCTCTCCATGAATTTCCCATCACTGTAGACAGCTCCACCATCCTTCCCATCTCACAAGCCCACAACCTTGATGTCATCCTTGACTCTGCTCTCTCATTCACCCCAAACATCCAATCCGTCACCAAAACCTGCTGGTCTCACCTCCACAACATCACCAAGATCTGCCCTTTCCTCTCCATCCAAACCGCTACCTTGCTGTTTCAATCTCTCATCCTATCCCGATTGGATTACTGCATCAGCCTCCTTTCTGATCTCCCATCCTCCTGTCCTTCCCCACTTCAGTCTATACTTCACTCTGCTGCCCAGATTATCTTTGTACAGAAACGCTTTGGGCATGTCACTCCCCTCCTCAAAAGCTCCAGTGGTTGCCTATCAACCTTTGAATCAAGCAAAAACTCCTCACTATCAGCTTCAAAGCTCTTCGTCACCTCGTCTCCTCCTACCTCACCTCCCTTCTCTCCTTCTATAGCCCAGCTATAGAAGTACTCAGCCCACTCTGCTCCTCTGCTGCTAACCTCCTCACTGTGCTTCGTTCTCTCCTGTCCCTCCATTGACCCCGGCCCACGTCCTACCTCTGGCCTGGAATGCCCTACCTCCACACATCCACCAAACTAGCTCTCCTCCTCTCTTCAAAGCCCTACTAAGAGCTCACCTCCTCCAGGAGGTCTTCCCAGACTGAGCCCCCCCCCCTTTTCCTCTCCTCCTCCTCCCCTCCCCATCACCCTCCTCCCTCCATCTGCCCTACTCCCTTCCCCTCCGCACTTGTGTGTATTTGTACATATATATTACTCTTTTTATTAATGATGCATATATAGCTATAATTCTATCTATTTTGATGGTATTGACACCTGTCTACTTGTTTTGTTTTGTTGCCTGTCTCCCCCTTCTAGACTGTGAGCCCATTGTTGGGATGGGACCGTCTCTATATGTTGCCGATTTGTACTTCTCAGGCTCTTAGTACTTCTCAGGCTCTGCACACAGTAAGTGCTCAATAAATAGGACTGAATGAATTGAATGAATGAAGGGAACGTATCTACCAACTCTGTTGTATTGTACTCCTCCAAGAGGCCTCCAAGAACCCTTCCCAGAGCCCTCCTTTCCTTTTCTCCCACTCCCTTTCTGCATCACCCTGACTTTCTCCCTTTGTTTCAGCCCCCTCCCAACCCCACAGCACTTATGTACATACCTGTAGCTTATCTGATTATATTGATATCTGTCCCTCCCTCTAGACTGTAAGTTCATTATGGGCAGAGAATGTGTCTGTTTATTGTTATATTGTACTCTCCCAAGCACATAGTACAGTGCTCTGCACACAGTAAGCACTCAAATGTGATTGAATGAATGAATGCTCTCCCAAGCACTTAGTGCAGTGCTCTGCACACAGGAAGCACTCAATAGATTGATCCCCCCACCTCCAGCCCCACAGCACTTAAGTCCAGATACATAATTATTTATATTAATGTCTGTCTCCCTCTCTAGACTGTAAGCTCATTCTGGGCAGGGAACATGTCTACCAACTTTGTAATGTTGTACTCTCCCAAATGCTTAGTATGGTGCTCTGCACCCAGTAAGCACTCAATAAATACGATTGGCTGATTTGATTGTTAAGCACTTACTATGTGCCAGGCTCTGTACTAAGCGCTGAGGTAGGTACAAGATAATCAGGTCCCAAATGGACCTCACAGTTAAATAAGGAGGGAGAACAGGTATCGAATCCCCACTTTGCAAATGAGGGAAATGAGGCACAAAGAAGTTAAGTAACATGCCCAAGATCACACACCAGACAGGTGGTGGAGCCAGGATTAGAACCCAGGTCCTCTGACTCCTAGGCCTGGGCTTTTTCCCCTAAGCCATGCTGCTTCACCTGAGAGTAAACTGATATGCCAAGGTGGAATCCTGGCTTTGGACCAGGGATTCTCAACACATCACTCAGTCTCGGGGGACATCATGAAACCGAGCCCACATCCAACAGCAAAGGTGCCTCTCCCCTCTCTGCAGGCAAGAGGCATGAATAAGCTGACCCAAAGCAAAAAAGCCATTGGCATCTATTTCAGGCTTCCCACTGAAACCCAGGAAGATTGCGGCAGGATGAAACAAGACAGAAGGTGGCAAACAGACGGAGATGGGGAAGTTGGCACAGGTTTGCTTTAAACATAGTTGTGTTGTCCAATGACCGAAATCCCCCTCTCTCCCTTCTCCCATTCTGCTTTGAATGGGCATCGTTTCAGGCCCCAGGGCCCTGCCCTCCTCCTCCTGCACGGGGACCAACAAGGTCCAGGACATGGGTGCAAGACGGCACCCAGAATTCCCCCACCCCACCCCCGGCAGTGGCAGACGTGCCCGTTGCACCTGGCCCTGTCCTGCATTTGAAAAATGAATTCCTTATCTCACTCATTTTCCAGATTGCCAATCACCTGCATGGTGCCAATTTCCAATTTGAAAATGACACCCAAGAAAGGCCATGAATCCAGAAATGAAATGCCATGCCAGCAGATGGACTGACACCTTTTGAAGTTTTCTGGTGTGGTAACTTAGAATTTGAAATGTCCTCTTTTGGGGGATTAGCAGGGCTGTGGGAGGAAGAGCCCCAGGCCTCCTAAAAGGAATGAACTCTTTGCAGACTGTCTGTGCCTGTGATGTGAGTAAGAAGGAGCCGAATCTGACTGCAAAGCAGGGACAACTATCCTCCCTCCAGCCACCACGCTTCCCCTACTCCCGCCCCTGCACTGAGCCCAACCCCCTGAACCACAGCAAGATCCCAAAATGGGGGGAAGTCAACCCACAGGCCCGGAAGGATGGAGCTCCGGGCTGAAATCGGGGCTTTAGCATATCAACAAGATGGAGAATCAAGTTACCACAACATTCTCCAACCTGAGGCAACTAATGCCACCTGCCCATCTCCCTGTTTTTACTCCAGAATTATTACTCATGATCTTCCTGTGTTAAAGGCAGTGAAAACAGGCCTCAGAGGTTGCTGCATTCCTGCTGAACATGGGGCACCAAAGTTGCCATGGACAGACTAGCCTGGCACACTGCAACTGGGCAAAGAGCTGCTCCATTGGAGTAGAAGCTTCATGAGGACCGGGGGACAAGGAGGCCAATACGAAAACAGCACCAGGCGCTGCAAGCCACAAACATGACAGCACCACAAGGGAGACTTTATGTGTGAGCATACTGTAGCAAGAATCGATCAATCAATCAATTGGTCAATGGTATCCGTGAAGTGCTTACTCTGTGCAGAGCGTTGGACTGAGGAAAATACAGTAGGGGATACAATCCCTGTCCTTGAAGAGCTGACCTCCAGATTGTAAACTCATTGTGGACAGGAAATGTGTCTGTTTATTGTTACATTGTACTCTCCCAAGCGCTTAGTACAGTGCTCTGCACAAAGCAAGTGCTCAATAAATAGGATTGACTGACTGACTGACCGTCTAGCGTGCCCAACGCAGCTGGGATTGGAAGTGCCTATTCGGCCTTTTCAGCCACACATTACCACCACCCCCCACCATCCCCACACACACATACACACACACCTCAGGTGAACCTGATCATCTTGGAGTACGAAGGATGCCTGGATATAGAGGATTGGGAGACAGCCCAGAGAGAAGGTTTTAATCTGGGTTCTCATTCCATGTTGCCATGAGGATGTCGTAGGGTTGTTCACGTACTTCCTTCCATACCTCTGGCTTATGCCCTTTTGGCTTTTCCATCTCCCAAGACTGACCTTATCATATGTGTCTGAAAGAAACAAGTGTGCTTTCTGGAAGTCACTGTTCCACAAAAAATACGGGTTTTGCCCCAAATTTGCCTGGCCCATTCCTCCAGCCACATACCTTATTAACATTGGTAACTACTGGTAATGAGAAGTAGCATAGCCTAGTGGATAGAGTATTACCTGCCAAGCACTGTACTAAGCATCAGGAAAGACATGAGATCAAGTCTCACATGAGGCCCACAGTCTGAATAGGAGGGTGAACAGGGATTGATTGAATTCCCATTTTGCAGATGAGGGAAATGAAGTACAGAGAAGGTCACACGGCAGACATGTGCAGAGCTGGGATTAGAACCCAGGTCCTCCGACTCCCAGGCCCATGCTCTTTCCACTAGGCCATGCTGCTTTCATGAAGAAACTTGGAGAGTTTTTGACAGAGGCCACCCCTGGGAAAACCACAAAGTGAAAGTATGACTCTTAATTAAGCAAGCGGATTCCTCAGGAATTGTGGTCCCTTGGGGGGTTGCGGGGGAGTCAGTCAGTCAATCATATCTATTGAGTGCTTACCGTTTGCTGAGCACTGTACTAAGTGCTTGGGAGAGTGCAGTATAACAATATGGCAGACTCATTCCCTGCCCACAATGAGTTTACAGGTTAGAAGGAAAGCTTGGGACACAGTAGCTAAGGAAGGCTCCCTGACTCTCTTAGAACCAAACTTGATAAAGGCTTTTCAAAGAACCTGGATGCACTCCCACAGATCCGCCCCAGATCCAAATGGAGAAACGGCATGGCCTAGTAGAAAGGGCACAGGCCTGGAAGTCAGAAGGACCTGGGTTCTAATCCTGACTCGGCCACACTCCTGCTGTGTGACCTTGGGCAAGTCACTTCACTTCTCTGAACCTCAGCGACCTCATCTGTAAAATGGCCATGAAGACTGGGAGCCCCATGTGGGACAGGGACATTTGTCCTATCTGATTAGCTTGGATCTATCCCAGCACTCAGTACAGTGCCTGGCCCATAGTAACTGCTTAACAAATACCATAAAAAACTCATCGTTTATGAGACCATTCATGTCAGGTTGGAGGGGGTGTAGCTGGGGCAGAAGGCACATAATCCAATCAGACTCCAAGCCCAAATCTGGGCCTTAACTCTCTACGTGGGATGTTTGAGCCGGTTGCTACTGGAAACGGTGATTCTGCCTCTTAAATTAGCTTTATGAATCTCATTAGAATGAGTGCTGTGCTGTCCACCTAGAGCAGAGCCCTGCTCTACTGCCTTTGTTAATGACACCATCTTCAAAGAGCCACAGTCAGCAACCTGATCAGAAAGGAAAATGGATCATTAAAACCCAAACCCATTTCACACACACACCCGTTCTCTGAGATGCAATTTCTTGCCCCTCAATCAATCAATCAATCAATCAATCGTATTTATTGAGCGCTTACTATGTGCAGAGCACTGTACTAAGCGCTTGGGAAGTACAAATTGGCATCACATAGAGACAGTCCCTACCCAACAGTGGGCTCACAGTCTAAAAGGGGGAGACAGAGAACAGAACCAAACATACCAACAAAATAAAATAAGTAGGATAGAAATGTACAAGTAAAATAAATAAATAAATAAATAAATAGAGTAATAAATATGTACAACCATATATACATATATACAGGTGCTGTGGGGAAGGGAAGGAGGTAAGACGGGGGGATGGAGAGGGGGACGAGGGGAGAGGAAAGAAGGGGCTCAGTCTGGGAAGGCCTCCTGGAGGAGGTGAGCTCTCAGCAGGGCCTTGAAGGGAGGAAGAGAGCTAGCTTGGCGGATGGGCAGAGGGAGGGCATTCCAGGCCCGGGGGATGACGTGGGCCGGGGGTCGATGGTGGGACAGGCGAGAGCGAGGTACAGTGAGGAGATTAGTGGTGGAGGAGCGGAGGGTGCGGGCTGGGCAGTAGAAGGAGAGAAGGGAGGTGAGGTAGGAGGGGGCGAGGTGATGGAGAGCCTTGAAGCCCAGGGTGAGGAGTTTCTGCTTGATGCGCAGATTGATCGGTAGCCATTGGAGGTTTTTGAGGAGGGGAGTAATATGTCCAGAGCGTTTCTGGACAAAGATAATCCGGGCCGCAGCATGAAGTATGGATTGAAGTGGAGAGAGACACGAGGATGGGAGATCAGAGAGAAGGCTAGTGCAGTAGTCCAGACGGGATAGGATGAGAGCTTGAATTAGCAGGGTAGCGGTTTGGATGGAGAGGAAAGGGCGGATCTTGGCAATGTTGCGGAGCTGAGACCGGCAGGTTTTGGTGACGGCTTGGATGTGAGGGGTGAATGAGAGAGCGGAGTCGAGGATGACACCAAGGTTGCGGGCTTGTGAGACGGGAAGGATGGTAGTGCCGTCAACAGAGATGGGAAAGTTAGGGAGAGGACAAGGTTTGGGAGGGAAGACAAGGAGCTCAGTCTTCGACATGTTGAGCTTTAGGTGGCGGGCGGACATCCAGATGGAGATGTCCTGAAGGCAGGAGGAGATGCGAGCCTGGAGGGAGGGGGGAGAGAGCAGGGGCAGAGATGTAGATCTGGGTGTCATCAGCGTAGAGATGATAGTTGAAGCCGTGGGAGCGAATGAGGTCACCAAGGGAGTGAGTGTAGATTGAGAACAGAAGGGGACCAAGCACTGAACCTTGGGGAACCCCCACAGTAAGAGGATGGGAGGGGGAGGAGGAGCCTGCAAAAGAGACTGAGAAAGAACGACCGGAGAGATAAGAGGAGAACCAGGAGAGGACGGAGTCAGTGAAGCCAAGGTCAGATAACGTGTTGAGGAGAAGGGGGTGGTCCACCAAGCCGACACCAAGATCCCTGTCAGATCCCCACTGTTCCTCTGAAATGCCCCTCAGATCCTCATTGGGGGCTTTACCCAGATTAAACATGGAACTCGTGTGAGGCCGTGAGGAAGTGTCAGCCGATCCCACAGCCAACGGGACCGAGACGTCCTCTTCCTGCTGCCTGACACTGGGCAGAAACGAGAGTCCAGGGAGCTTGTAAAGTTGTGCTCAGTTGACTTGGGTTTCTTTAGCCAGCTCATCTCCTCCCTCCCATCCCTTAATTGGAGGAATCCCCAAAAGCTCAGTTCTAGGTCCCCTACTAGTCTCTGTTTACTCCCAATCCCTCAATGCTGTTTATTGAGCACTTTGTGTGTGCAGAGCACTGTACTCACTGCTTGGGAGAGCCCAATCCAACAGAGTTGGTAGACCCTTTCTCTCCCCATAAGGAGCTTACAGTCTAAAGGGGACTCCACTTCCCACCCAACGGGTGAGGTCCTGCCATGGCCTCAGCCTGGAATAACAATAATAATAATAATAATAATATTGTGGCATTTGTTTAGTGCTTACTATGTGCCAGGCACTGTACTAAGCACCTGGGTGGATACAAGCCAATCCAGTTGGACACAATCCCTGTTCCATGTGTAACTCACAGGAAAAATGAAGCTGCTTGGGAGCCACATCCCTGAGCTGTGGATATTCCTCTCCCATCTTCAAATCAGAATATATTACAAAGGCAAATGTACAGGAATTAAAGGCATCAAACTCATACCAGTTTTTACTCCAAGCAAACTGTTTTTCCCTGATGCTGAGAACACAGGAGACAGAATTTCACAGGCAACTAGGAAATGATGTGCATCTACTGGGAGGGATGAGGGAATATTGGAAGCCTGAACACAGGAAACAAATGCACAGGGGAAAGACAGTTAACAAACATGTCATTTGACCATTACATTGCCAATAAGTGACTGATGGTGTGTCTCCCCCTCTAGACTGTAAGCTCCTTTGGGCAGGGAACATATCCACCAACTCTGTTTTATTGTACTCTCCAAAGCAGTCAGTACAATGCTCTGCACACATAAAATGCTCAATAAATACCATTGATTCACTGATTGATTGTTTGGTGAATTTTCTCAATTTCTCTTAGACTGGTCTTTCCACCAGACAGCCTAAATCCAAAGTAGAAGCAAGAAAGAAATATGCAGTCAATGCCTTACCTCCTCTGGGATTTTTCACAGATGACAAATTTGTTTTGTCTCTTGGTTAGGTTATTCTGTCCTCAAAAACTGTTTTGAAACCGACAACACCCCCTAATTTCTTCCATCAAAAAGACCCATCTTTTCTTCAATGGGCAGCATGCTATTTCCCAAGCTTTCATTTTTCTATTTCTTTGGAAAGTCACCTACAACAGAGTATGTGTTTTGGCACCAGAAAATGAGAGAAGCGCTTTTCTCCAATCAGCCATCTTGGAAACTAGAATAGCTCAAATGACCTGATTAGGGTCACAGATGGAAATGAGATTTCACACCTGCTGGTCACAACAAATGTTGATGGCTCCCCACGTTCCCCCCAAAGTCTGACTGCCCCCCTCCCCCTTGTGAACCCAGCAAGGCAGGGATGAGAGAGGGTCAGTGTCTCTCAGTGAACCACTGACACAGACATCCATTCACTTGTACGGGTTCTCCGTCCAGACACCGTCAAGACTGGATTGAGCCTTGGCTGGCATTCTTGACGGGAGAGTTCATCCCCGTTGTCTGTGAGGACTGTGCTGCAGAAACATAATGACAGGAAAGATTTGGAGAGATCAGTCGGTGTCCAGTCAAGAAACAGTGTTGCCTAGTGGATAGACACCGACCTGGGAGTCAGAAAGTCCTGGGTTCTAATCCTGGTTCCATTACTTTTTTTTAATGGCATTTATTAAGTGCTTACTATATGCAAAGCACTATTCTAAGCACTTGTCTGCCGTGTATCCCTGGGCTAGTCACTTCACTTTTCTGTGCCTCACTTTCCTCATCTGTAAACTGGGAATTAAGACAGTGAGCCCCTTGTGGGACAGGTATTGTATCCAACCTCATTACCTTAGTATAGTGCCTGGCACATAGTAAACTCATTCATTCAGTAGTATTTATTGAGCACTTACTGTGAGCAAAGCACTGTATTAAGTGCTTGGGAGAGTACAATATAACAATAAACAATAAACAATAAACCCGCAACCTTGGTGTCATCCTCGACTCCGCTCTCTCATTCACCCCTCACATCCAAGCCGTCACCAAAACCTGCCGGTCTCAGCTCCGCAACATTGCCAAGATCCGCCCTTTCCTCTCCATCCAAACCGCTACCCTGCTAATTCAAGCTCTCATCCTATCCCGTCTGGACTACTGCACTAGCCTTCTCTCTGATCTCCCATCCTCGTGTCTCTCTCCACTTCAATCCATACTTCATGCTGCTGCCCGGATTATCTTTGTCCAGAAACGCTCTGGACATATTACTCCCCTCCTCAAAAACCTCCAATGGCTACCGATCAATCTGCGCATCAGGCAGAAACTCCTCATCCTGGGCTTCAAGGCTGTCCATCACCTCGCCCCCTCCTACCTCACCTCCCTTCTCTCCTTCTACTGCCCAGCCCGCACCCTCCGCTCCTCCACCACTAATCTCCTCACTGTACCTCGCTCTCGCCTGTCCCACCATCGACCCCCGGCCCACGTCATCCCCCGGGCCTGGAATGCCCTCCCTCTGCCCATCCGCCAAGCTAGCTCTCTTCCTCCCTTCAAGGCCCTGCTGAGAGCTCACCTCCTCCAGGAGGCCTTCCCAGACTGAGCCCCTTCTTTCCTATCCCCCTCGTCCCCCTCTCCATCCCCCCATCTTACCTCCTTCCCTTCCCCACAGCACCTGTATATATGTATATATGGTTGTACATATTTATTACTCTATTTATTTATTTATTTATTTATTTTACTTGTACATTTCTATCCTACTTATTTTATCTTGTTGGTATGTTTGGTTCTGTTCTCTGTCTCCCCCTTTTAGACTGTGAGCCCACTGTTGGGCAGGGACTGTCTCTATGTGATGCCAATTTGTACTTCCCAAGCGCTTAGTACAGTGCTCTGCACATAGTAAGCGCTCAATAAATACAATTGATTGATTGATTGATAAACAGACACATTCCCATCCTACAATGAGCTTACAGTCTAGAGGACACTTAAAAATTATTATTATTATTTATTAATAGCATACTGTGTGTATTGACATGTTGTGTATTGGCACTGTAAGAAATGCCAATCAATCACTCAATCAATTTTTAATTATTAAGTGCAGAGCACTGTACTAAGCTTTTGGGAGAATACAATACAAGAGTTAGCAGACATGATGTCTGCCCACAGTGAGCTTTATAATCTAGAGGGGGAGACTGACATTCATATAAATAAATAATTTATAATATAAAATTTAAAGATATGTATATAACTGCTGTGGAGTTGAGGGTGGGGAGAATATCAAATGCCCAAAGTTCACAGATCTGAGCGCCTAGATGATGCAGAAGGGAGAGGGGGCTGGGGAAAAGAGGGCTTAATCAGGAAGACGCCTTAGAGAAAATGTAATTTTAAAAAGGCTTTGAAGGTAGAAAGAGTGGCGGTCGGGAGAATTTGGATCAGGAGGGAGTTTCAGGTCAGAGGGAGGATGTGGGCAAGGGGTGGGTGGCGAGGTAGATGGGATTGAGGTGCGGTCTGTAAAAGAGTGAAGTGTGAAGACTGAGTTGTAGTAATAATAATAATAATGGCATTTATTAAGCACTTACTATGTGCAAAGCACTGTTCTAAGCGCTGGGGAGGTTACAAGGTGATCAGGTTGTCCCACGGGGGGCTCACAGTCTTAATCCCCATTTTACAGATGAGGTAACTGAGGCCCAGAGAAGTGAAGTGACTTGCCCAAAGTCACACAGCTGACAATTGGTGGAGCAGGGAAATCAGAAAGGAAAAATAGGGGGGAGCAAAGTAATTTGAGGGCTTTAAAGCTGATGGTAAGGAGTTTCACTTTGATGTGGAGGTGGATAGGCAACTTCTGGAGGTTCTTGAGGAGTGGAGAAACATGGATGAATGTTTTTGTAGAAAAGTGCTCCGTGCAGCAGAGTGAAGTGTGGCCTGGAACGGGGAGAGACAGGAAGGAGGCGGGGAGAGACAGGAAGGAGCCAGGGAGGTCAGCAAGCAGACTGATTCAGTAGTCAAGGCGGGATAGGATAACTGCTTGGGTCAGCGTAGTAGCAGTTTGGATAGAGAGGAAAGGGCAGATTTTAGCAATGTTGTGAAAGTAGAATCGAGAGGATTTGGCAACAGATTGAATGTGTGGGTTGAATGAAAGAAATGAGTTGAGTAAAACGTCAAGGTTAAGGGCTTGTGAGAGAGGGAGGATAGTGGCATTGTCTAGAGTGATGGGCAAGGACAGGGTTTAAGGGTAGGAAGATGAATAGTTCTGTTTTGGGCAGGGTAAGTTTGAAGTGTCAGTGGGACATCCAAATAGAGATGTCCTGAAAGCAGGAGGAAATGCAAGACTGCAGAGATCAATCAATCAATCAATCAATCAATCAATCATATTTATTGAGCGCTTACTGTGTGCAGAGCACTGTACTAAGCGCTTGGGAAGTACAAGTTGGCAACATATAGAGACAGTCCCTACCCAACAGTGGGCTCATAGTCTAAAAGAGATGGAGAGAGGTCAGGACTGGAAAAGTAGATTTGGGAATCATCTGCATAGAGATGGTAATAATAATAATGATTGTGGTATTTGGTAAGTGCTTACTATGTCCCCAGCACTGTATTAAGTACTTGGGGAGATACAAGGTGATTCAGTTGGATACAGTCCCTGCACCACCTGGGGCTCACAATTTCAATCCCCATGTTACAGATGAGGTAATTGAAGCACGGAGAAGTGAAGCGACTTGCCCCTGGTCACACAGCAGACAAGTGGTGGTACTGGGATTAGAACCCAGGTCCTTCTGACTCCCAGGCTTACATGCTATCCACTAGGCCATGCTGCTTCCCTGTAGTTGAAGCCATGAGAGTGAATACGTTTTCCAAGGGACTGGGTGTAGATGGAGAAGAGAAGGGGTCCCAGAACTCATCCTTGAGGGACCCCCACAGTTAGGGAGTTTGAGACAAATAATAATAAAAATGATGATGATGATGATGGCATTTATTAAGCACTTACTATGTGCAAAGCAATGTTCTAAACACTGGGGACATTTTAAGGTGATCAGGTTGTCCCACGGGGGGTTCACGGTCTTTAACCCCCATTTTACAGATGAGGTAACTGAGGCCCAGAGAAGTTAAGTGACTTGCCCAAAGTCACACAGCTGACAATTGGTGGAGCCGGAATTTGAACCCATGACCTCTGACTCCAAAGCCCGTGCTCTTTCCACTGAGCCACGCTGCTTCTCTGAGACAAAGGAGAAGCCTGTGAAAGAGACTGACAAGGAGCGGCCAGAGAGATAGGAGGAGAACCAGGAAAGGTCAGTGTCAGTGAAGCCAAGGTTAGAAAATGTTTCTAGGAGAAGCGGGTGGTCGACAGTGTCAAAGGCAGCTGAGAGGTCAAGAAGGGTTTTGTTGGAGGAGAGGCTGTTGGATAAGACAAGAAGAAGGTCATTAATGACTTTTAGAGAGGGCGGTTTTCATGGAGTGAAGGGGGCAGAAACCAGATTGGAAGGGGTCAAGGAGAGAATTGGAGGAGAGGAAGTGGAGGCAGCAAGTGTAGACAACTCACTTGAGGAGTTTGGAGGGAAATGGTAGGAGGTTGATTGGGAGATGACTGGAGGGAGCCGTGGGGTCAAGGGAGTTTTCCCTTTTTAGGATATTGAATGAAGATTTCTGTGTCAACTTCTCAAGCCATAACCTTTAGAAGCCAGGTCCAGATGGTTGATTACTCACTGGGTAACTAAACAGGAGCTTCAGATAATTGCAAGATATTTTGTAAAGAAAGAAGGAAAAATTGCATTGGCTCAAATGATTTGTATGCCCACTTTCAGCTTCCCGGAAAAGGGGAGTTTTAATTTCTCAGCTTTTCAACTGTCAGCTCTGCGTAACTGAGTGTATAAAAAACGATGCAACTTTAATTATAGGAGCTTACTGATGCCGCTATCGTTTTCTTGTTCCCTGGAAACGTCCTTTACTTTGACTCGTGTTGACAACTCTGTCTGGAAACTCAGACTCTTGTATGGACCATTCTCTCAACTGTCAAATCAGAGCAGACAGATTTTGGAGGAAAAAACCCATAGGTTGCCACCATTCACAGACAGAAATAAGCCACTTAAAGGAAAAAAGGGGAGAGAGGCTGTGCTTCTTGGGCTTAGAGTAATTAAGGTAAATGTCCTCCCCAAATTCCTGGCTGACCTGTTCACTCCAAACCTCAAATGGCTCCTCTCCTCCAGGAGTGATGTGATAACACGGTCAATTTCCCTTTATTCAGGGACTGGATGACCATCATCAGAGGGGCTTCATTCATTCATTCAATCATATTTATTGAGCACTTACTGGGAGCAAAGCACTATACTAAGCACTTGGAAAGTACAATTCGGCAACAGAGACAATCCTGGGCTCCAAGTGAGGTGGAGGCTAGAGAAGGTGAGGTTTTCAAACACTCCCCTCTGGTTTGGCACTTTCTGACCAGGCAACTGTTTGCTCCACCCCAAGGCCGTGGTTGATTTGTAGATTATCCTGGGCTGCAGGAGGATGGGACTTCTTCTCCCAACAATCAGTTGATGAATCGATCATATTTGTTGAGTGCTTACTAGGTGCAGAGCACTGTACTAAGTTCTTGGGAGAGTACTGTATAACGCTATAGAAGCAGTGTGGCCGAGTGGATAGAGCATAGGCCTGGAAATCAGAAGGCCCTGGGTCCCAATCCCAGCTCCACCACTTGTCTGCTTTGTGACCTTGGGCAAGTCACTTCTCTTCTCTGTTCCTCACTTACCTCATCTGTAAAATGGGGGTTAGGACTGTGAGCCCCACGTGGGACAGGGACTGAATCTAACCTGATTAGCTTGTATCTACCCTAGCACTTAGAACAGTGCCTGGCACATAGTAAATGCTTAACAAATACCACAATTATTATTATTCTAGTCCCAGCTCTGCCACTTGTCTGCTGTGTAACATTGGGCAAGTTGCTTAAATTCTCTGTGCCTCAGTTACCTCATCTGTAAAATGGGGATTACAGTTGTGAGCACCATGTGGGACAAGGACAGTGTCCAACTTGATTAGCTTGTAACTGCCCTAGCACTTTAGAACAGCTCCTGCTACCTGGTAAATGCTTAATAAATACCATAAAAAAGCAATATAACAGAGTTGGTAGACAAAATCGCTGCCCACAAAAAGGTTACACTCCCTCCTTATCTTCCCTCTCAAACCCTGCCCTCTTCCTGACTTTCCCATCACTGTTGACGGCACTACCATCCTTCCCATCTCACAAGCCCACAACCTCAGTGTCATCCTCGACTCTGCTCTCTCGTTCACCCCTCACATCCAATCCGTCACCAAAACCTGTCAGTCTCATCATCATCATCATCAATCGTATTTATTGAGCGCTTACTTTGTGCAGAGCACTGTACTAAGCGCTTGGGAAGTCCAAGTTGGCAACATATAGAGACAGTCCCTACCCAACAGTGGGCTCGCAGTCTAAAAGGGGGAGACAGAGAACAAAACCAAACATACTAACAAAAATAAAATAAATAGAATAGATATGTACAAGTAAAATAAATAAATAAATAGAGTAATAAATATGTACAAACATATATATACCATCATCATCATCATCAATCGTATTTATTGAGCGCTTACTGTGTGCAGAGCACTGGACTAAGCACTTGGGAAGTCCAAGTTGGCAACATCTAGAGACAGTCCCTACCCAACAGTGGGCTCACAGTCTAAAAGGGGGAGACAGAGAACAAAACCAAACATACTAACAAAATAAAATAAATAGAATAGATATGTACAAGTAAAATAAATAAATAAACAGAGTAATAAATATGTACAAACATATATACATATATACACCAAAGCCTGGGCTCTTTACACTGAGCCACGCTGCCCTCTGCCCCACCCCAGAGGTGATGTTTGGGGAAGGGGAGGGCTGGCCACATGCCACAGGGGTGAGAAAGCATGTATCCGACAGTGAGGCAGTGGTGGTTGGACATGCAGGCCGGGGCCTCAGGGAGGGGAAAATGGAAGGGGCAGGGAAGATACAACCTGGTCCCCTGGGTGCCAAGGAAGCCTCAGGGCTGCCCGGGGCTCTGGGCAAGGGCCGGGGATTGTGCCAAAGCCAGGTGACGCCGCAGGCTTTGGGGCCAGGCCGGAGATGCTGCATGGTGGCACCAAGAACGACGGCGGCCGTGGGAGAAGTCATACGCCCGGAGCCCAACTCTGCTCTCCGTAGCCGAGCTGGAGGCATAGGCTTGCCTGGGCAACCTCCACTGCCCGTCCGTGGGGCCGATGGCGGCGGCGGCGGCGACGACGCGAGCCCGTTTTCTGCCCGGGCTGCGGGAGGTGGCCCTCTTGGGAGGGTCAGAAGCCCGATGCCAGGTTCCGTCCTGAGGTAACCACTTGTCTCACAGTCTCACCTCCGCAACATCGCCAAGATCTGCCCTTTCCTCTCCATCCAAACTGCTACCCTGCTGGTTCAATCTCTCATCCTATCCCGACTGGATTACTCCATCAGCCTCCTCTCTGATCTCCCATCCTCCTGTCTCTCCCCACTTCAATCTATACTTCATGCTGCTGCCTGGATCATCTTTGTGCAGAAATGCTCTGGGCATGTTACTCCCCTCCTCAAAAATCTCCAGTGGCTACCAATCAACCTACGCATCAGGCAAAAACTCCTCACTCTCGACTTCAAGGCTCTCCATCACCTCACCCCCTCCTACCTCACCTCCCTTTTTTTCCTTCTACAGCCCAGCCCACACCATCCGCTCCTCTGCCGCTAACCTGTGCTCACTGTGCCTCGTTCTCGCCTTTCCCACTGTCGACCCTTGGCCCACGTCCTCCCCCTGGCCTGGACTGCCCTCCCTCCGCACATCTGCCAAGGTAGCTCTCTTCCTCCCTTCAAAGCCCTATTGAGAGCTCACCTCCTCCAGGAGACCTTCCCAGACTGAGCCCCCTCCTTCCTCTTCCCCTCCTCCCCCTCCCCATCCCCCCACCTTACCTCCTTCCCCTCCCCACAGCACCTGTATATATGCACGTATGTATATATGTTTGCACATATTTATTACTCTATTTATTTTACTTGTACATATTTACTATTCTATTTATTTTATTTTGTTAATATGTTTTGTTTTGTTGTAGACTGTGAGCCTGCTGTTGGGTAGGGACCATCTCTATATGTTGCCAACTTGTACTTCCCAAGCACTTAGTACAGTGCTCTGCACACAGTAAGTGCTCAATAAATATGATTGAATGAATGAACAGTAATATAAACGAATAAATTACAGGTGAGGGAAATGAGTCGAGGATAACACCAAGGTTAGGGGGTTGTGGAACAGGAAGGATGGTGATGCTGTCTACAGTGATGGGTTGTGAGGAGGACAGGGTTTGGGTGGGACGATAAAGGAATTCTGTTTTGAGTATGTTAGGTTTGAGGTGTTGGTGGGACATCCAAGCAGAGATGTCTTAAAGGCAGGAGGAAACTTGAGACTGCAGAGAGGGAATGAGATCAGGGCTGGAGATGTAGATTTGGGAATCATCTTCACAGAGATGGTAGATGAAGCCATGGAAGTGAATAAATTCTCCAAGGGAATGGGTGTAGATGGAGAATAGAGGGAGAACCAGAACTCAACCTTGAAGAACTCCTACAGTTAGAGGGTGGGAGGCTGAGGAGGTGCCCACGAAAGAGATGGAGAACGAGTGGCCAGAGAGATAGGAGGAGAGCCAGGAGAGGACAGTGTCAGTGAAGCCAAGGTTGGATGATGTTTCCGAGAGAAGGAGGTGGTCTACAGTGTCGAAGTCAGCTGAGTGGTCGAGGTGGATTAGAATGGAGTAGATTTTGTCTCCAGAGGAAATGTGAGGAGATTACAGATTGAGGAGGCAAGAGTGGAAAGGAAAGTGTCACTTCTTTACCATGTACATCCCAAGGGCCTGGCACAGGGCACTCCACCAAGTGGGAGTTCTACAAATTCTACTGCTACTACTACTACCTCTACCACTACTACAGAAAGAGACCTTTAAAAGGAACTCCTAGATGCTTTGTGACCCTGCCCACCCTCCCAACTCAGAGGCACTTTGTGGGACAAAGGTCTGTGTCCCAGCTGATCATCTTCTATCCACCCCAGAGTTTGGGACAATTCTCGGTACGAAGTAAGCGCTTAACAAATACAATTATCATCATCATTAATCTGTCAATCATTCTGTCGATCAGTCAATGCCATTTACTGAGTTCCTGCCGAAGAACGGTTCAAACCGGGCCTGTCACTAAGGGTTGTTGCCTTCATGTTAATATCCAGGTCCTGTTCCTGATTGGCTGCTTTTCCTTCTCATCTCATCTCTGTTTTCCCCATGCTCCCTTTCACTGGGTTTCCCTGTCCTTTGCGCTGAGTCTAGAATGCATGCTTTGCTCCACTATCGGAAAGCAGCATGACTTAGTGGTCAGAGCACAGGCTTGGGAGTCAAAAGGCCTGGGTTCTAATCCAAGCTCTGCCACTTCTCTGCTGTGTGACCTTGGACAAGTCACTTCACTGCTCTGGACCTCAGTTTCCTCATCTGTAAAATGGGGATTAAATCCTGCTCACTCCAATTTAAACTGTGAGTTCCATATGGGACTGGGACTGTGTCCAACCTGATCGTCTTGTATCTACCCCAGTGCTTCATAAATAGCATAATCATCACTATCATCACTATCGGTTGACCAAATAATGATATCGCTGAAGCGCACACTCTGTGCAGAGCACTGTACTTGGAACAGTACAGCAGAAGCAAAACACATGTTCCTTGCCCTTGAGGAGCTCATCATTTATTGGGGGGTAGGGGGAGGCAGGGGGGACAACACAGAGAGATACAGATTATCTACAGATAGAGAAGCAGTGTGGTCTAGTGAAAGGAGCATGGGCCTGAGAGTCAAAGGACCTGGGTTCTAATCCCGTCTCTGCCACTTGTCTGCTGGGTGATCTTGGGCAAGTCACTTAGCTCCTACGTGCCTCAGAAAAGCAGCCTTAGAGAAGCAGCGTGGCTCTGTGGACAGAGCACGGGCTTTGGAGTCAGTGGTCATGGGTTCAAATTCCGGCTCTGCCAGTTGTCAGCTGTGTGACTTTGGGCAAGTCACTTAACTTCTCTGGGCCTCAGTTACCTCATCTGTAAAATGGGGATTGACTGTGAGCCCCCGTGGGACAATCTGATCACCTTGTAACCTCCCCAGCACTTAGAACAGTGCGTTGCACATAGTAAGTGCTTAATAAATGCCATCATCATCATCATCATCAGTTCCCTCATCTGAAAAATGGGGATTACGACTGTGGGCCCTGTGTTCATTCATTCAATCAATCGTATCTGGGACACGGACTGTGTTCCACCTGATTAGCTTGAATCTACCCCAATTCTTAGTACTCTCCCTGGCACAGATTAAACACTTAACAAATACCATTAAAAAAAATAGTGGGAGCAGGCAGGAATTGTGTTTGCAGTATCGGTCTGATGGTTTGCATAGAGCCACCCACACTCTCCCACTGAGTCCCCCTGTCCCCAGCGACCTTCATTGCAAGACTGTGGGTAGGGAGAACAGGTGTAGTGTGTGGTCTCTAAGTCCTCAACAGCAACAGCCCACCTTGATCCTCTCACACTTCATAAGTCATCTTGGAGTGTGATATTCAGAGGAGCTTAGTAAGGGGCACTTGTCTTTTTCTCTTTCTTGCAAAAGCAAGAAATGAGAAACAAACCAAAGAACAACAGCCCCCTGGAAAATACAGCCATCCCCCACTCAGTCTGATAAACCTGAGCAGGAAAATGGCTGGAGCATATGCGGGCAAGGCATGTCTGCCTCTAAGCCGATTTGGGAGGCCACTTCCCAGCAGCAGCCACTGTCTGACTGGGAAACAGGGGAAAGGTTTCCTGAACGAGGTGGGATTTCAGGAGGGACTTGAAGAGGGGGAAGAGTGAAAAATATGGAACTCTTTCCTTCCCTCTAGATTGTCAGCTCCTCCTCTAGGCTCTGGGTCCCCAGATTCTCTCATTTCCCTACTGGAGGCCTCCCCTGAGATGGGAGCAGGGTAGGGAGTGGGTGAGGGAGGAGGTTGGCGGGGCATGGGATTTTCCACCAGTTTCCCACAGCAGCTCTGCTCATTCCGTCAAATCTCCGGCAAAGAATCTCCGAGCAGGTTTCCTTTAGGGAATTGACCATTGTTCTGGGAGGGATCTTACAGAGCCGTGAAGCCAGGAACAATGCTCAGAAATGACCGCAGCGCAGTTCTGAGGGAAGATTAATGAGCCCGGAAACAGCAGCAAATGAACACGTGCAACCCGGGGGAGGA
This sequence comes from Tachyglossus aculeatus, assembly GCF_015852505.1. NCBI lineage: Eukaryota > Metazoa > Chordata > Mammalia > Monotremata > Tachyglossidae > Tachyglossus > Tachyglossus aculeatus. The sequence goes on from NC_052101.1 coordinate 133,072,429, forward strand.
GGGAACGTCTGGCTTGACTGAACTCTGGGAATGAAAGGGATTGTGCTGCAGCTAGAGGGTAGGAGCAAGAAAGGGAGAGAGATGCCCCCACATAATAATAATAATGATAATGGCATTTGTTAAGCACTTACTATGTGCAAAGCACTGTTCTAAGCGTTGGGGAGGCTGCAAGGTGATCAGATTGTCCCACGTGGGGCTCAAAGTCTTCATCCCCGTTTTACAGATGAGGTAACTGAGGCCCAGAGAAGTTAAATGACTTCCTCAAAGTCACCCAGCTGACAATTGGCAGAGCCGGGATTCGAACCCATCATCTCTGACTCCCAAGCCCATTCCATTCAATCATATTTACTGAGCGCTTACTGTGTGCAGAGCACTGCACTAAGCGCTTGGGAAGCACAAGTCCGCAACACACAGAGACAGTCCCTACCCAACAACGGGCTCACAGTCTAGAAGGGGGAGACAGACAACAAAACAAAACCCATGCTCTTTCCATTGAGTCACGCTGCTTCTCAATAAAGTGACTTGCCCAAAGTCACAGAGCTGACAAGTTACAGAGCCAAGATTAGAACCCATGACATCTTACTACCAAGCCCGGGCTATTTCCACTGAGCAACGCTGCTTTTCCCGCGAGAGTTTAGACTGTGAGCCTGTTGTTGGGTAGGGAACGCCTCTACATGTTACCAACTTGCACTTCCCAAGCGCCCAGCGCATTGCTCTGCACACAGCAAACGCTCAATGAATACGATTGAATGAATGAGTTTTCTGCTCCTTTCTGCACCTGTCGGTCGCACCTCGCCACGGCCCGGGACCGAGTGGCCCCTCCCCCCGTCTAGGTCGGCCCCGCCCCCGTTGGGTGGCCCCGCTCAATAAATAGCCATGATTGACAGATGGAGAGAGGAAGGGAGGAAAGCGGGAGGCATTCATTCATTCATTCAATCGTATTTATTGAGCGCTTACTGTGTGCAGAGCACTGTACTAAGCGCTTAAAAGGCAGAGAAAAGGGAGTCAAAAGAGGTGGGCGGGGAACGTGTTTGCTAATTGTGTTCCTCTCCCAAGCGCTTAGTAAACTGCACAGAGTAAGCACTCAATAAATAGTATTGATTGACTGACCAAAAGGAGGAAAGCGGGAGCTGGGAGACAGAGAAAAGGGAGCAAGTGAAAGGAGGCGGGTGGGGAACGCTTTTGCTAATTGTGTTCGTCTCCCAAGCGCTTAGTACACTGCACACAGTAAGCACTCAATAAATACCATTGATTGACGGAAGAAGAAAAGCGGGAGCCGGGAAGCAGAGAAAGGGGCGCGAGTGAAAGGAGAGGGGCAGGGAACCTGCTTGCTAATTGTGTTTCTCTCCCAAGCACTTAATACAGTGTCTGCACAGAGTAAGCACTCAATAAGTACCATTGATTGACTGATGGAAGGAGGAAAGCGGGAGCCAGGAGGCAGAGAAAGGAGAGCTGGTGAAAGGAGGGGAGCACAGAACATGTTTGCTAATTGTTACTCCCCCAAGCGCTTAGTACAGTGCTCTGTACACAGTAAGCGCTCAATAAATAGCCTTGATTGACTGACGGAAGGAGGAAAGCGGGAACTGGGAGGCAGAGAAAGAGGTGCAAGTGAAAGAAGGCTGGCAGGGAACATGTTGGCTAATTGTATTCCTCTCCCAAGTGCTTAGTACACTGCACATAGTAACAACTTAATAAATAACATGGCTGCACGTGGACAGCGTGGAAACTTTGGAATCGCTCCAAGCACTCCACAGCGGCTCTCCGCAGTGGCATTCCAACTGCCTCTCCGGGATTGGAATCGAGGTCCTCTGATTCCCAGGCCCGGACTCTTTCCACTAGGCCGTGTTGCTTCTCAGATTTAAAATCAATCAATGAATCGATTGCATTTATTGAGTGATTACTGTGCGCAGAGCACTGCACTAAATTCTTGGGAGACTACGAAACGATAAGCTGACACATTCCCACCTACAATGTGTTTACAGTCTAGAGGAGGAGACAGATATTAATATAAATAAATATTACAGTATTGTGCATAAGTGCTATAGGGCTTCGGCGGGGGCGGTGAATAAAGGGAGCAAATCAGGGTGACTCAGAAGCAAGAGGAAGAAGAGGAAGTGAGGACTTAGGGAAGGCTCCTTGGAGGAGATGTGCCTTCAATAAGGCTTTGAAATGGGGGAGGGTAATTGTCTGACAGATATGCAGAGGGAGGGTGTCCCAGGCCAGAATTTGGCTATACAGATCCAACTGTATATCCTGTTCCTTCCTTCCACTTCCACGTTTGTAAAGAATCTGGATCTGTCCATTTCCCCTTCTGTCCCAAGGTGACCCTGGAGTACCGGCCATCTCAAAGTCAAATGCTATTTCGTGGCCTCCTGAGCCAACAGGTGGGACTTGGAAGTGAGGGTGGGATACCGCCCCCACAACCAAAACTGCTAGATTGACAGCCCAAGCCAGGAATACAGAAGGTGTCCCTCGCCCCTGTGCCAATCAAATCAGGTATGGAGGAGGGGGGAGGGCAGAGATTGGATAAACTCTCAATCTCTCAATCTCTCATCCTATCCCGACTGGATTACTGCATCAGCCTCGTCTCTGATCTCCCATCCTCCTGTCTCTCCCCACTTCAATCTATACTTCACGCTGCTGCCCAGATCATCTTTGTGCAGAAACGCTCTGGGCATGTTACTCCCCTCCTCAAAAATCTCCAGTGGCTACCAATCAACCTACACATCAGGCAAAAACTCCTCACTCTCGGCTTCAAGGCTCTCCATCACCTCGCCCCCTCCTACCTCACCTCCCTTCTTTCCTTCTACAGCCCAGCCCGCACCCTCCGCTCCTCTGCCGCTAATCTCCTCACTGTGCCTCGTTCTCGCCTTTCCCACCATCGACCCCTGGCCCATGTCCTCCCCCTGGCCTGGAATGCCCTCCCTCCGCACATACACCAAGCTAGCTCTCTTCCTCCCTTCAAAGCCCTACTGAGAGCTCACCTCCTCCAGGAGGCCTTCCCAGACTGAGCCCCCTCATTCATTCAATTGTATTTATTGAGCACTTACTGTGTGCAGAGCACTGTACTAAGCACTTGGGAAGTACAAGTTGGCAACATATAGAGATGGTCCCTACCCAACAGCAGGCTCACAGTCTAGAAGGGGGAGACAGACAACAAAACATATTAACAAAATAAAATAAATAGAATAAATATGTACAAATAAAATAAATAAATAGAGTAATAAATACATACAAACATATATACATATATATAGGTGAGCCCCCTCCTTTCTCTCCCCCTCTCTATCCCCCCCACCCTACCTCCTTCCCCTCCCCACTGCACCTGTATATATGTTTGTACAAATTTATTACTCTATTTTACTTGTACATATTTACTATTCTATTTATTTTATTTTGGTAATATGTTTTGTTTTGTTGTCTGTCTCCCCCTTCTAGACTGTGAGCCCGTTGTTGGGTAGGGACTGTCTCTATATGTTGCCAACTTGTACTTCCCAAGCACTTAGTACAGTGCTCTGCACACAGTAAGTGCTCAATAAATACGATTGAATGAATGAATGAATGAATGATAAACTGAGGCCGGAAGCTGGAATGGCCTTAGGAGCACAGGTGATAAATACCTGTTACCTCTGACGTTCCAGGGCACAACACCGGAACACGCAGCAGCAGCAGGAGCAGCTGCAACAGCGGCCCACATGTCTTTCTCTGCCCAGAAGGCCAGATTCCTGTTCTGCAACCAGAACCAACACAATGAGGGAAGGGTCACAGGATGGGTGAGTGTCTTGCTGAATGTTCGTGGGTGGGAGCCAGGTGCCCCACTGCAGATGAGGAACATAAGTGGATTCCTCCCATGTTGGGAGAGCACACGGTGAGAGCTAGTCACGCACCATGTGCGTGGGGATTTTGTAATGGATTCCTCCCATGTGGGAAAGTAAGTGGATTCTTCCCGTGTGGGAAAGCACTTGGATTCTTCCCGAGTGGGACCTGTACATGGGTGAGAGCTAGCCGCCTCACCCACGCACAAGTAACGTATGATTGTGTTCCGCCCGTTAGGGAAGCTCGAAGATTACTAATTGATCACATTCCTCCCGAATGAGAAGTTCAATTCATTGCACCTAAACAAATAATTCAATTCACCTCACAGAATAAATTTTATATAAAACACAGGCTTTCCGTCCCCGGCCTCTCTCTCTCTCTCTCTCTCTCTCTCTCTCTCTCTCTCTCTCTCTCTCTCTCTCTCTTCTCTAGCCGCGCCATTTCCCAAAGGAACCCGTCCCCAGGCGACGGGTGACACACCCTTAGACTGCAAGCTCCTTGAGGGCAGTGAATGTGTGCCTTGCTTCCGATGTATTCTCCCAAGCTTCCAGCACAGTGCTCAACACTCAGTAGGAGCTCAATACAGAGCGCTGATTGAGTGATGATTCACTGATTATCCCCCCACAACCAGCTCAACCCGCCCGCATGCACAAAGACACACACACACACACACACACACACACACACACACACACAGAGAAATCCTCACCCAAGCCAGCGAGACTTCTTTGTGGTAGAGCAGAAGGGGCAAGAGCATCAGCTGCAGCAACCAGAACAGATGCCAAGGCACAGATCTTCCGTGTGCCTTCTCACTGTACCCTGATTCATTCATTCCTTCAATTGTATTTATTGAGTGCTTACTAAGCACCTGGGAGAGTACACTATAACAACAAACGGACACCTTTCCTGCCCACAACAAGCTCACAGTTTAGAGGAGGAGAAAGACATTAAAATAAATAAATAAATTACAGATCTATACATATCTGTATGTATATACATACATATCTGTATGTATAGATCTGTAATTTATGTATTTATATACATGTATATGTATTTATATACATATAATATTGGGGTGGGAGGAAGGATGAATGAAGGAGCAAGTAAGAGTGGCGCAGAAAGGAGTGGGAGAAGAGGAGAGGAGAGGAGGGCTTAGTCAGGGAAGGCTTTTTGGAGATGTGCCTTCAATAAGGCTTTGAAGTGGGGGCGAACAATTATCTGCCTGATATGAGGAGGGAAGGCATTCCAGGACAGAGGTAGGAAGTGGACGAGAGGTCAGCAGTGAGATAGACAAGATCAAGTTACAGAGAGAAGGTTAACATTCATCTCGTCTATCTACCCACCAGCCTCTCACCCACATCCTCCCTCTGGCTTGGAATGCTCTCCCTCCTCAAATCCAGCGGACAATGACTCTCCCCACCTTCAAAGCCTTATTGAGGATATATCTCCTCCAAGAGGATTTCCCTGACTAAACCCTCCTTTCCTCTTCTCTCAGTCATTCATTCATCCATTCAATCGTATTTATTGAGCGCTTACTGTGTGCAGAGCACTATACTAAGCACTTGGGAAGTACAAGTTGGCAACATATAGAGACGGTCCCTACCCAACAACGAGCTCACAGTCTAGAAGGGGGAGACAGACAACAAAACAAAACATGTAGGCAGGTGTCAAAACCATCAGAATAAACAGAATTCTAATTATATGCACATAATTAATTAGAGTAGTAAATATGTACAAGTAAAATGAATAGAGTAACAAATATGTACAAATATATACAAGTGCTGTGGGGAGGGGAAGGAGGTAGGGCAAAGGAGGAGCAATGGGGGGGAAGGAGGAGAGGAAAAAGGGGGCTCAGTCTGGGAAGACCTCCTGGAGGAGGTGAGCTCTCAGTAGGGCTTTGAAGGGAGGAAGAGAGCTAATTTGGCAGATGTGTGGAGGGAGGGCAGTCCAGGCCAGGGGAAGGATGTGGGCCAGGGGTCGACAGCGGGACAGGCAAGAACAAGGCACAGTGAGGAGGTTAGCGGCAGAGGAGCAGAGGGTACAGGCTGGGCTGTAGAAGGAAAGAAGGAAGGTGAGGTAGGAGGGGGCGAGGTGATGGAGAGCCTCGAAGCTGAGAATGAGGAGTTCTTGCTTGATTCGTAGGTTGACAGGCAACCACTGGAGATTTTTGAGGAGGGGAGTGACATGCCCAGAACATTTCTGTACAAAGATAATCTGGGCAGCAGAGTGAAGTATAGAGTGAAGTAGGGAGAGACAGGAGGAGAGTTCTGCCTCGCCCTGACTTGCTCCCTTTATTCATCGCCCCTCCCAGCCCCACAGCAGTTATGTCCATAACTGTAATTTTATTCATTCATATTGATGTCCATCTCCCCCTCTTGACTGTAAACTTGTTGTGGGCAGGGAACAGATCTGATATAATCAGGATAATAATGGCATTTGTTAGGCATTTACTATGTGCCAAGCACTGTTCTAAGCACTGGGGTAGATACAAAGTAATCAGGTTGTCCCACGTGGGGCTGATAGGCTTCATCCCCATTTTACAGATGAGGTAACTGAGGCCCAGAGAAGTTAAGTGACTTGTCCAAAGTCACACAGCTCACAAGTGGCAGAGGGAGGGATTAGAACCCACGACCTCTGACTCCCAAGCCTGTGCTCTTTCCACTAAACCACGCTGCTTCTCTGATATAGTGTACTCTTCCAAGCGCTTAATACGGTGCTATGCACACAGTAAGCGCTCAATAAGTACGACTGACTAACCGACTCAGGCCACCGAGCATGGCACTTCTCTTACCACCTGCCCTGAAATGCCACTGCCGTTGCTGCCGCCCCAGCTCCTTCTCATCGGTCCCCTCGAGGTTCCCACTGTCTCTCCCCATTGTTTGTATTTCCAGTTAGCAACCTCTGTCTTACAGTATACAATAAAATCTCCAGGCATTTAATAATAGTGGTATTTCATAGGTGCTTACTATGTGTCAAACACTATTCTAAGTCCTAGGGAACATGCAAGATAATTAAGTCAGACACAGTTCTCTGTTCCACATCTAAGCAGGATGCTCACAGTCTAAGCAGGAGGGAGAACAGTTATTGAACCCCCATTTTACAAATGAGGTAACTGAGGCACAGAGAAGCTATGGAACTTGCCCAAAGTCACACAGCAGGCACATGGCAGAGCAGGGATTAGAACCCAGGTCCTTTTACTCCCATTAGGCTATGCTGCTACTCCTGCTCTACCTCAGAGGGCTTGCTGGCTCAAGTGAGGATTTCTCTTTGTGGCTGAGAAAAAGTGCCAGGGAAATTGTGTTGTTGTTGTTGTTGTTGTTTTTTGGCGATTTCTGGTAGACTGTATTCTCTTTGAGGGTAGAGATTGTCCCTTCGACCTCTGTTATCTCCCAAGTACTAGAGAGCAATAATACAATAGAATCAGTAGACATTATCCCTGCCCACGAGGAGTTTATGTTTTAGCACTCTGCACAGAGTAAACCCGTTGATTGTTAGAGGGGTGCAGGATCATCATCAGTGGTATTTATTGAGCACTTACCATGTACAGAACACTATACTAAGCGCTTAGGAGAGAACAAGGATCAGTCTCTTTTTCCAGCCCCAGCCCTCCCCCTTCCCCCACCCCAAGCAATAACACGCATCTCCTTATACTCTGTTGTTTCCCCTACCCCTCTCTGATCTCCCATCCTCGTGTCTCTCCCCACTTCAATCCATACTTCATGCCGCTGCCCAGATTGTCTTTGTCCAGAAACGCTCTGGGCATGTTACTCCCCTCCTCAAAAATCTCCAGTGGCTACCAATCAATCTGCGCATCAGGCAGAAACTCCTCACTCTGGGCTTCAAGGCTCTCCATCACCTCGCCCCCTCCTACCTCACCTCCCTTCTCTCCTTCTACAGCCCAGCCCGCATCCTCTGCTCCTCTGCCGCTAATCTCCTCACCGTGCCTCATTCTCACCTGTCCCGCCGTCGACCCCCGGCCCATGTCATCCCCCGGGCCTGGAATGCCCTCCCTCTGCCCATCCGCCAAGCTAGCTCTCTTCCTCCCTTCAAGGCCCTACTGAGAGCTCACCTCCTCCAGGAGGCCTTCCCAGACTGAGCCCCCCTCCTTCCTCTCCCCCTTCCCCCCCCTCTCCATCTCCATCTTACTCCCTTCCCTTCTCCACAGCACCTGTATATATGTATATATGTTTGTACATATTTATTACTCTATTTATTTATTTATTTATTTATTTTATTTGTACATATCTATTCTATTTATTTTATTTTGTTAATATGTTTGGTTTTGTTCTTTGTCTCCCCCTTCTAGACTGAGAGCCCACTGTTGGGTAGGGACTGTCACTATATGTAGCCAACTTGTACTTCCCAAGCACTTAGTACAGTGCTCTGCACACAGTAAGTACTCAATAAATACGATTGATTGATTGATTGATTTTAGTGTCTGTCTCCTCAACTGTATGATCAGCTCCTTGAGGGGAAGGATTCTGTCTACCTACTCTACTGGATTCTCCCAAGCACTTATTACAATGCTTTGCACACAGAAAGCACTCAATAAATACCACTGGTTGATTGATTGATTGGTTTGGGATCTGGACAGGAAGGGAGGGGGCAGGATGCTGTTCTTTAGACCTAGCCTAGTCAGTGCTTACTCCATCCCCTGCCACATGGGGCCGACCCCATGTGGTTTCTAGGGGGGACCCCATTCTAGAAAGGGACATTACGCTCCCACTCATCTCCCCTAACCCCCCAGCAAGCTGAAAGGTCTGTGACATTTCCTTTCCCAAAAGATAAAGCAATTGAAAATGGGCCCCTGGTTTCTATTGATTCATTAGCTAAAGTCCATCTGGAGCACAAAGTAGAGGAGAAAGGCCAAAGGTCACCTGACCTGACTGGGACCAATTAATTCCGCATTTTACCTTCCTGGGCGGTTTTCAGTTTCATAAACATTAGCTTTCCCCAGGGCTCTGAGCAGACGACATTCATCTTCCATGACGGATGGACCCGGGGTAACATTGGCGATCGAAGGCAGAATATTAATGCGAAGTCATTCCAGGACGGAGAGCACACAAATCGGTCGCTTCCAACCACTAAACCTCTCATTAATAAAGAACATTCCTTGGTGTATCCAGTGCCGTGGGAGCAAATGGCACCACATCCAGACCTGAAAAAATGACTGGCCCTGGCAATTCAATGCAGGGTTCTCATTTTTTGAGCTCAGAAGATGAGGACTTCCGTGAAATGAGCGCCAACCAATGAACAGCAGGAAAACCTGGAGCTTATCAAGCCTCTGAGGTGAAATGTCTTCTGGGAATAGAACTTGAAGGATTCTTAAATACCACTTGCAGGAGAGTAAACGACAGAGTCAGCGCACGTCACTCAACAGACCCCGAAGAAAACAAAAGCCTGGTTCCCCGAATCCTTGCAGACCAGAGAGAACTTGTGACGGACCCCGGACCTGCGTCAAAGGGAGCCCCCCAGGGTCATGTCAGTCTCTGAAAAATCGATTTCAGCTTTACATAAATCACTCTCAAACAAAAAAACACAAAATCCAAGAAGAAACAGGGGAAAGGGCACCCTCCCAGAGGATAAACCTTATGAGACAGTCTGGCTATCTGAGCAAGCCCAGAGAGCAGTATTTAAGACACGAAAAGCTCAATTGTGTTTTTGGAAACAAACAGGGCTGAAAAAATCCCCTCTAAATGAATTGGAATGGGATTCCAAAGTGTTATCTTCTACAGCTTTTTGCCCAAGCGAAGCATGATGAAATGGCATAATACGCCTTTGACAACAAGCCAGCTGAGAAGTCGCTTGCTACTCCATTCAGGAGAAATTCTCAGTGCCGTGGAGTGTAGCTAATCATGGAGACACCTGGAAACCCGCCACGGTCGAAGTCTTTCAGAGCCAAATTGGGTTTGAGAGACACAAACATCTGTCGACCACACACCCTCGCCCCCTTCCCTCCACCCGGTGTCTACTGACTTACTGTTCATTACCCAGGCTGGCACTGGCACTCGTTGCCCCGTGATGAAAAATCTCTCCCGGGGCTGAGGAAATTGGGATGATTGGGCCAGGGCCCAGAGGGGAGGCCCCGAGACAGACAGACAGACGGACCTGAGGAGCTCCCAGCCTAATCCAGCAAGACTGCTGACATGCAGAGGTAAAGCTAAATCCACGGATCGCCATAAGCACCAGAGAACAAGAAGGTCCAAACCAGTGGTCACACAGTCCAGCAAGCAAACAGATCCCGCCTTTCCTATCCCCTCCTGTCACCAACTGGAAAAAGACAAGGACTCCCACTGTTAGGCAACCTGCCAGCCAAAGGAGGTCAGCCATCTTAGTCACCAGCTTCTTTGTCATTCATTTCATCCCCCTCCCCTACCCACCTTCAGTGCCAATGCCAAGCAATAGGTGATGGGAGAGATGCTGGCACATCCTGGTCATAGATGTTCAATAGAAGCCCTTACCTCAGGGGAGGGTACTGCTGACTCGAAGAGTCTGGGCAGAAACTGAAATTCTGGTTTTTAATTCAATGTTGCTTCACTTTCCTAATAGACCTTCTGCTATCTCTGCTCAGGGAAAGGATGGGAAAGCTTGACGTAGGAGACTCGGGAAAGACAGGGCAGACAGATGGGTGGCGAGCGATGCCCCTGGCCCCTTCCCCCAGTGTATTGAGATTCTGAGCCCCTTGTGGAACAGGGACTGTGTCCAACCCAATTGGCTTGAATCCACCCCAGCATTTAGTACAGTGCCTGGAACATAGTAAGCGTTTAACAAATACCATTAGTGTTATTATTATTTATGGACACCCCATCCAGAATTTATTTCAGCTACCACCAAGATCACCACTCCACCCCTGCCTGTGGGAAAAAAGTTCAGTGGTCTCTAGGCCCAGCGCCAGCAAGTTGATTGGTTACCAGCAGGCAGAAGATAATAATAATAATAATAATGGCATTTATTAAGTGCTTAGTATGTGCAAAGCACTGTTCTAAGCACTGGGCAATGTGGCCAGGGATCTCAGCATGATCATAGCCCTTCCCATTGCTTCTGTGACCATATGTCTCTCCATGATCCCCACCTAAAGCCCCTTCAGGTGGACACCCACAGGTGGAGAAAAGCAAAATGGAGCTCTTCCCATCTGACAACCTCTCTCCTAACCAGGGGGGTGGGGGGAAGGTCTGTTGTGTGGGGGCAAAGGCTAGAAGAGCCTAAAAGGGTCTGATCTGACCCAGCATTCCCTGGCCCAAGCCGAGCTCCAGACCAGAGCATAGGAGTTTGGTCTGGGTCCAAGCTGGCTGGGAAATGAGTCCGTGGATTTCTGGGAGTTGTAGGCCAGCAGCCCAGAGGACCATGTAACTAGAGCAAAAGCAATCCTGGGGGCCTGGAGTTCCCGTATGGAAGCGGTAGACCCCTTCAGGCTTCACCCAAGCCATCCCCACCTTAAAGCCAGGAACCGACATCTCGCTTCTGCAGGAACTTAACTCGTCCCTCATAAATCCCAACTGTAGGATTGGGGTGAGCGGGGGGAGGCCGGGGAGACCCCCAGCTTAAACCTGAATCTGAATGGGTGAGCCAAACTCATCACCATTCCCCTCAGGAAAAATCTCCAGAGGACTGGGCTGCTCCAATTCACACCCGGTCACCAGCTTCTTGGCCCCAAGGTCAACCATACCGGCCTGTTAAAAGTCCCTCTATAGTGTAAACTTCCTCCAGACTGTGAGCTTGTAATGGGAAGGGAATGTCTACCAACTCTGCTATAGTGTACTCTCCCAAGCACTTAGTACAGTGCTCTGTACACAGTAAGAGCTCAATAAATACCACTGATCGATCGATTGAAAGTCACAGGAACCGACCGTGGGCGGGGTGGGGGGGGGGGGGGGCGAGACAAGTCTTCCTGGCCCCATTGGAGTCTCTGCCAACTGAAGAAGGATGCTGAGCCCAGGAAACTCTGGGACTGTGGTGTGGTGGGAGCACAACAGTGAAGGAGAACAGCGTTGCCAAGTGGATAGAACACGGGCCTGGGAGTCAGAAGGACCTGGGTTCTAATCCCAGCTCCATCACTTGTCTGCTGGGTGGCCTTGAGCAAGTCATTTAACTTCTCTGGGCCTCAGTTACCTCCTATGTAAAATGGGGATTAAGACCCCATTTAGGACATAGACTGGGTCCAACGTCATTAGCTTGTATTGACCCCAGCACTTAGAACAGTGCCTGGCACATAGCTAAGTGCTTAATAAATACCATTTAAAAAAAAATGTGCCAGTGAGCTGGGGAAATGAAACAGCATTTCCTAGGGGACTGAGCCCTGATCCCCATGGGCTCTGAGGAGGAAGGTGTATAGTGGAGTAATAAAATGCTCTGCACACACTAAGCATTCAATAAATACCATTGATTGATTGATTGAAGTCAGATGAAGACAAGGCAGCCACTTGGCATGATTCAGGCCTCTGGCCTGAAAGAAATTGTCTTGAGGCCTGAACAAGGAAAAATGAAAAAATGTGGGGAAATTGTACCCCTAGCACTGTTAACGTTTTCCTTCAGAGTTTAGGATACAACTTTTCATTGTGACTGTGGGAATGGGAAGAGATCAGGGATCATAGGGGTGGTGAGGACTGGGAGGGGACAAGTTTCACAGAGCTAAAAGGCCAGCAAGTTTCCATTTGGCCTCGATGTTTTCAGCCCTGATTGGAAACTCTGAGTTCTCAGAGACCAGAGATAAGCAAGTCTGGGAATCTTGGAGATTATCATCCCCCTCCCCCTAGCAAATGACTAGCTATGGTGCAGAACACCGAAATACGTGCTTAGGAGAGTACAAGACAGAAAGGTGACATGATCTCTGTCTTCAGGAAGCTTGTATTTAATTCTTTATGGAATTTGTTCAGCATTTACTATATGCCAGGCACTGTAATAATAATAATAATAATAATAATAATAATAATAATAATAATAATAATGGTATTTATTGAGGGCTTACTATGTGCCAAGCACTGTTCTAAGTGCTGGAGTAGATACAAGGTTATTAGGTTGTCCCACGAGGGGCTCACACTTTTAATCCCCATTTTACAGATGAGGTAACTGAGGCACAGAGAAGTTAAGTAGCTTGCCCAAGGTCACACAACAGAAAAGTGGCAGAGCCAGGATTAGAACCCACATCCTCTGACTCCCAAGCCTGTGTTCTTTCCACTGAACCACACTGCTTCTCTAGGCTAAGCACTGGGGTAGATACAAACTAATCAAATTGGACACAGTCCCTGTCCCACAAGGGATCCACAGTCTTAATTACCATTTTACAAAGGAGGTAACTGAGCTATAGAGAAGTGAAGTGACTTGCCCAAGGTCACACAGCAGACAAGTGGCAGAGCTGGGATTAGAACACAAGTCCTACTGACTCCCAGGCCCCTGCCCCATCCACTAGGCCACACTGCTTCTCTTACAAAGAAGCAGCGTGGCTCAGTGGAAAGAGTTGGGAGTCAGAGGTCATGGGTTCTAATCTCGGCTCCGCCACATGTCTGCTGTGTGACCTTGGGCAAGTCACTCAATTTTTCTGAGCCTCAGTTACTATGTGCAAAGCACTGTTCTAAGCACTGGGGGATACAAGGTGATCAGGTTGTCCCACATGGGGCTCACAGTCTTAGTCCCCCATTTTACAGATTAAGACTGTGAGCCCCACGTGGGACAACCTGATCATCTTGTATCCCCCCAGTGCTTAGAACAGTGCTTTGCACATAGTAAGTGCTTAACAAATGCCATCATTACTATAATTACTATTATTATTACAATCTATTAATCAGTAGTATGTACTGAGTACTTACTGTGTGCAGAGCACTCAACTAGGTGCTTGGAGGAGTACAATCTAGCAGAGTTGGTAGACATGTTCCCTGCCCACAATGAGCTTAGAGTCTAGAGAGGGAGACAGGCATTAATAAGAACAAATTACAGATATGGACATAAATGGTGTGGGTCTGAGGGAAGGGGTGAATAAAGGATGCAAATCCAAGTGCAAAGGTGATGCAGAAAGGAGTGGGAGAAGAGGTAACGAGGGCTTAGTCGGGGAAGGCCTCTTGGAGGCAATGGGCTTTTAATAATCAATCAATCGTATTTATTGAGTGCTTACTATGTGCAGAGCACTGTACTAAGCGCTTGGGAAGTACAAATTGGCATCACATAGAGACAGTCCCTACCCGATAGTGGGCTCACAGTCTAAAAGGGGGAGACAGAGAACAGAACCAAACATACCAACAAAATAAAATAAGTAGGATAGAAATGTACAAGTAAAATAAATAAATAAATAAATAAACAGAGTAATAAATATGTACAACCATATATACATATATACAGGTGCTGTGGGGAGGGGAAGGCGGTAAGGCGGGGGGATGGAGAAGGGGACGAGGGGGAGAGGAAAGAAGGGGCTCAATCTGGGAAGGCCTCCTGGAGGAAGTGAGCTCTCAGCAGGGCCTTGAAGGGAGGAAGAGAGCTAGCTTGGCGGATGGGCAGAGGGAGGGCATTCCAGGCCCGGGGGATGACGTGGGCCGGGGGTCGATGGCGGGACAGGCGAGAGCGAGGTACAGTGAGGAGATTAGTGGTGGAGGAGCGGAGGGTGCGGGCTGGGCAGTAGAAGGAGAGAAGGGAGGTGAGGTAGGAGGGGGCGAGGTGATGGAGAGCCTTGAAGCCCAGGGTGAGGAGTTTCTGCCTGATGCGCAGATTGATCGGTAGCCATTGGAGGTTTTTGAGGAGGGGAGTGATATGTCCAGAGCGTTTCTGGACAAAGATAATCCGGGCAGCAGCATGAAGTATGGATTGAAGTGGAGAGAGACAGGAGGATGGGAGATCAGAGAGAAGGCTAGTGCAGTAGTCCAGACGGGATAGGATGAGAGCTTGAATTAGCAGGGTAGCGGTTTGGATGGAGAGGAAAGGGCGGATCTTGGCAATGTTGCGGAGCTGAGACCGGCAGGTTTTGGTGACGGCTTGGATGTGAGGGGTGAATGAGAGAGCGGAGTCGAGGATGACACCAAGGTTGCGGGCTTGTGAGACGGGAAGGATGGTAGTGCCGTCAACAGAGATGGGAAAGTCAGGGAGAGGACAAGGTTTGGGAGGGAAGACAAGGAGCTCAGTCTTCGACATGTTGAGCTTTAGGTGGCGGGCGGACATCCAGATGGAGATGTCCTGAAGGCAGGAGGAGATGCGAGCCTGGAGGGAGGGGGAGAGAGCAGGGGCAGAGATGTAGATCTGGGTGTCATCAGCGTAGAGGTGATAGTTGAAGCCGTGGGAGCGAATGAGGTCACCAAGGGAGTGAGTGTAGATTGAGAACAGAAGGGGACCAAGCACTGAACCTTGGGGAACTCCCACAGTAAGAGGATGGGAGGGGGAGGAGGAGCCTGCAAAAGAGACTGAGAAAGAACGACCGGAGAGATAAGAGGAGAACCAGGAGAGGACGGAGTCTGTGAAGCCAAGGTCAGATAACGTGTTGAGGAGAAGGGGGTGGTCCACAGTGTCAAAGGCAGCTGAGAGGTCGAGGAGGATTAGGACAGAGTATGAGCCGTTGGATTTGGCAAGCAGGAGGTCATTGGTGACCTTTGAGAGCGCAGTTTCCGTGGAATGAAGGGGACGGAAGCCAGACTGGAGGGGGTCGAGGAGAGAGTTGTTGTTGAGGAATTCTAGGCAGCGCGTGTAGACAACTCGTTCAAGGAGTTTGGAAAGGAATGGTAGGAGGGATATGGGACGATAACTAGAAGGTGAGGTGGGGTCAAGAGAGGGTTTTTTTAGGATGGGAGAGACATGGGCATGTTTGAAGGCAGAGGGGAAGGAACCAGTGGAGAGTGAGCGGTTGAAGATGGAAGTTAAGGAGGGGAGAAGGGATGGAGCGAGAGATTTCATAAGATGAGAGGGAATGGGGTCAGAAGCACAGGTGGCCGGAGTAGTACTTGAGAGGAGGGAGGAGAGTTCCTCTGAGGATACCGCTGGGAAGGATGGGAGAGTAGCAGACAGTGTTGAGAGCCGGGGGGTTGGAGAAAGGGGGGAAGAGACTTTGGGGAGGTCGGACCTGATGGATTTAATTTTGTTAATGAAGTAGGAGGCCAGATCGTTGAGGCTGTGAAGGTGGGGAAAGTGATCATCTGTCAGATATGAAGGGGGTGGGTGTTCCAGGCCAGAGGCAGGATGTGGATGAGAAGTCAGTGGCGAGACAGACAAGATCGAGGTACAGTGATTAGGTAGGCACCGGAGGAGCAAAGTGTGCAGGCTGGGTTGTAATAGGAAGTCAAGGAGGTAAGGAAGGAGGGGGCAAGGTGATTGAGCGCTTTAAAGCCGATGGTGAGGAGTCTCTGATGCAGAGGTGGATGGGCAGCCACTGGAGGTTCTTGAGAAGTGGGGAAACATGCATGGACTGAACAGTTTTGTAGAAAAATGATCCAGGCGGCAGAGTGAAGTGTAGACTGGAATGGGGAGAGACAGGAGGCCGGAGGTCAGCGAGGAGACAGATGCAGTAGTAAAGGCAGGATAGGATAAGTGCTTGGATCAGCATGGTAGCAGTTTGGATGGAGAGGAAAGGGCGGATTTTAACAATGTTGTGAAGCTTGAACTGACAGGATTTGGATGACACTGAATATGTAGGTTGAATGAGAGAGATGAGTGGAGGATTTATGGGCTTTTATGCTTGCTCTCCCTGTCCTGACAGGCTCGAATAAAAGGAAAGAGGCTTAAGGGATGGATGGTTGGGAGACCCTGAAGATGGTTTCGTTAAAGAGATCCGACGGTAACAGATTACTCTCATCCTCCCTTAGGAAAGCCAAACCTTCTGGGACTCGAACCCAGTTGGCCGTCTGGCCCCATCATGAAAACACGGGCCTGGGAGTCACTAGACCTGGGTTGTTGGTTGTTTTTTTACATATATATATATATATATATAGTATTTCTTAAACACTATGTGTCAGGCACTGTTCTAAGCACTGGGGTTGATAGAAACTAATCAGGTTGGACACAGTCCATGTCCCAAATGGGACTCAGTCTTAATCCCCATTTTACAGATGAAGCAGCATGGCATAGCAGATAGGGCACAGACCTGGGATTCAAAAAGTCATGAGTTCTAATCCCGCCTCTGCCACTTGTCTGCTGTGTGACCTTGGACAAGTCACTTTACTTCTCTGGGCCTCAGTTCCCTCATCTGTAAAATGAGGATTGAGACTGTGAGCCCCAGTTGGGACAGAGACTGTGTCCAACCCGATTTGCTTGGATCCACCCCAGTGCTAGTACAGTGCCTGGCACATAGTAAGTGCTTAACAAATGCCATGATCATTATTGTTATTATTATAATGAGGTAACTGAGGGGCAGAGAAGTTAAGAGACTTACCCAAGGTCACACAGCAAACAAGTGGCAGAGCCTGGACTGGAAGCCAGGTACTTCTGACTCCCAGGCCTGTTCTCTATCCATCAGGCCACACTGCTCCTCACTGGGTTCCAACTTCAGCTCTGCCCTTGACCTGCTGTGTGACCTGGGGCAAGTTGCTTCACCTCTCTGTGCTTCAGGTTCTTCATATGTCTGGTTTAAAACCAACTCTATGATAGTGTTCTCTCACTAAGTGCTCAATAAATACCATCAATTGATTAAGTGGAGAGCAGAGCTGTGCTCTCCCTCCCTCTCTGGCTTCATCCGATCTGATTTTTTTCTTTTATGGCATTCATTAAGCACTTATTATCTGTCAAACACTGTTCTAAGCACCGGGGTAGGTACAAGTTAATTAGGTCAGACACAGTCCCTGTCCCAGGTGGGGCTCACAGTATAAGTAGGAGAGAGAACAGGTATCCCTACTTCACAGTTGAGGAAACTGAGGCACGAGAAGTTAAGTGACTTGCCCTAGGTCACACAGCAAGCAATTGGCAGAATCAGGATTATAACCCAGGTCCTTCTGAATCACAGGCCTTCTGAATGCTCTTTCCATTAGGCTATGCTGCTTCTCTTGTATCTTCCCCAGTGCTTGGCACATAGTAAGCACTCAATCAATGCCATATTTATCATTACTGTTATTAGTATCAATCAATCAATGGTACTTATTGAGCACTTACTGTGTGTGGAGCACTGTACTAAGTTCTGGAGAGGGTACAATAGGGTAGGTAGTCAAGCCCCACTCAGGGTTGCACCTGGAGAGTTTCCAGTACTCCACCAGTCTTGATTACAGGAGGGAGAGTCAAGCAGAGGCCTATCCATTCCATTCCTAGCTTGGGCAGTGGCTAGCGAGTGGAAGGCAATCTGCTACAAGTCAAAACTCACCTGTACTGGGCAGCAGAGGCATGGGAGAGAGTCGAGGGCAGAGATTCAAGTTTACTGCACGGAAGGAGGCAATGGTAAACCACTTCAGTACTTTTCACTTTATTGATACACTACCAGAACGACTGCGGATTGAAGGTGGGGCATTCTGGGAGAGACGTGTCCATGGCGTTGCTATTGGGCGGAGACAGCTCGACAGCATAAGACAAGACAAAGTAGTCAAGACCCCTGCCCTCAAGGAGTTTACAGACTAGAGGAGGAGACAGACATTCAAATTAATTACAGATGGGTATGTGTAACAGGTCTGTAGGGATGGGGAAGGGACAAATATCCATGTACTTAAGGGTACAGACCCAAGTGATTAATTACACTTGAGGACCGAACAGTTCCCCTCTAGACTATAAGCTCGTTTTTTTTGTTTGGTTTGGTTTGGTTTTAATGGTATTTTGTTAAGCACTGACTATGTTCCAGGCACTGAACTAAGCACTGGGGATGATGCAAGTTAATCAGTTTGAACACAGTTTTGGGCAGGGAATGTGTCTACTAACTTTGTTATAGTGTATTCGCCCAAATGCTTAGTACAGTGTTATGTACACAGTACGAGCTCAATAAATTCCATTGATGGATTGATTGATTGGGACTCTTGGCATTTGAGAAAGGTGTGAAAAAGCATTCGGCCTCCAACGAGATCCTTTCAAAGGTGCTGTAGGCTAACTTCTTGTTTTCCTATTTTGGGGCAAGTCTCCTTTTCGATCCACTGAAACGGCTGTCAGGAAGAACTTCTCGGAGTGACAATAAAAATCATGGCCATTTTGGGAGTAGGTGTGAGCCGAAGGGGAAGGAGGCCCAAATGGAGATGGCAGAAGAAATGTGTTAAGGGCCCAGCAAAGCCCAACTTCCTGGGCAAACTGGGATGCAGAAGCAAACACAGACCAGCCTGGCAGCATTTATATCCATAACTATAATTTCTTTCTTTCTATTAATCTCTCCCCCTCTACACTGTAAGCTCGATGCAGGCAGGGAACATGTCTACAACTCTGTTATATTTAACTCAAGTGCTTAATGTACTCCTCTGCACACAGTAAGTGTTCAGTAAATGCCATTGGTTCTTTTTATGGTATTTGTTAAGCACTTATTATGTGCCAGGCACTTTACTAAGTGCTGAGGTAGATCCAACCTACCCTACTTTAAGAGGGCAGAGTGGCTCAGTGGAAGGACCCCGGGTTTTGGAGTCAGAGGTCATGGGTTCAAATCCCGGCTCCGCCACTTGTCAGCTGTGTGAGTTTGGGCAAGTCACTTAACTTCTCTGTGACTCAGTTACCTCATCTGTAAAATGGGGATGAAGACCGTGAGCCCCACGTGGGACAACCTGATTACCTTGTAACCTCCCCAGTGCTTAGAACAGTGCTTTGCACATAGTAAGCACTTAATAAATGCTATTATTATTTTTATTATTATTATTATAATCCAAGCTAATCAGGTTGGACAGAGTCCATGTCCCATGTGGGGCTCACAGTCTTAATCCCCATTTTACAGATGAGGGAACTGAGGTTCAGAGAAGTGAAATGACTTGCCCGAGGTCACATAGCAGACAGATGGCAGAGTCAGGATTAGAACTCAGGTCCTTCTGACTCCCAAAGCCTGTGCTCTATCCACTAGGCCACACTGCTTCCCACTGATTGATTAATTGATTGATTGTACGCTCCCAAGTACTTAGCATGGTGCCTTGCACACAGTAAGTGCTCAATAAATATGATTGATTGACTGTTGGAATAATTGGCACTTGGTGGCCAGAGACCTAGAGTAGGGGCCGTAGGATGCCCTGCCTCATCACGAGAAGCAGTGTGGCTCAGTGGAAAAAGCACGGGCTTTGGAGTCAGAGGTCAGGGGTTCAAATCCCCGCTCCGCCAATTCTCAGCTGTGTAACTTTAGGCAAGTCACTTCACTTTTCTGTGCCTCAGTTACCTCGTCTGTAAAATGGGGATGAAGACTGTGAGCCCTCTGTGGGACAACCTGATCACCTTGTAACCTCTCCAGCACTTAGAACAGTGCTTTGCACATAGTAGGCACTTAATAAATGCCATCATTATTATTATTATTATCAAGAGGCAGAACTGAATTGGGCCCCATGCCCTGCAGGGAACAACTGAGACCGAGCAGGCAGAGTGGATCTGTCAGGCCTAACTTGGCCACATCAGTCACACTAGCTCATAGATATAAAAATGTGTGTGTTGGGGGGAGGTGTATTCTCTCCTTCACCCAGTCTCTTTTCTAACTCCCTTTCCTCCTCCCTCCTTCAGCAGCACAAACCCATTCCCCACTGCTCATTGCTCCCAGTCAGGGACACAGAGACAGCACCGATCGCTGCCTGCAACAGGAAAAGCTCAATGCCGGCCCCTCGGCCCAGCCAGGGGGCCAGCTGGCTGGCCGCTCCCACCAACAGCAGCGGGCGAAGGCCTGCTGCAGTCTTGAGCCAGCCCAGGGCTCTGAATTAAGCTGAGGAGATGCCTCCAAGCCAGTGGACCCTTCAAAGGCACGGGGGAGCATATTCCTCCCACTGCCAAGGTCACGCCTGAGGAGATGAGAACACGGCCGGTTTCCTTTTCCCAAACCAGCAGCCAAGAGCAAGACCTTTGTCAATGCCACCGCCGTTCCCCCTGTGGCACTGGGTGGTGTTTGTCTGTTGGCATTCCTTTTGTGTCCGCCTGGGAAAGCCCTGGCCACCCTGCAGGAATCTCAGATGGAATCTGAAAACTGAAGAGGCTCAGGAAGTCCAAAGCTGAGCATCTGGGTGGCCCCCACCCATCCACTGACCACAGCCCACTGGAGTCAACCACGCTAGCTGGCTTCTCAGGGAGGCGTTAGCTGGGAAAACCCACGAGCAGGGGATGGCATGAAGACCAGCTGTTCTGTCTTCGTGGAGCCCTAGGGTGTTGATAGTAATGGA
Organism: Tachyglossus aculeatus; assembly: GCF_015852505.1. Taxonomy (NCBI): domain Eukaryota; kingdom Metazoa; phylum Chordata; class Mammalia; order Monotremata; family Tachyglossidae; genus Tachyglossus; species Tachyglossus aculeatus. The sequence goes on from NC_052101.1 coordinate 133,093,443, forward strand.
CAGCGACCATTAACTGCCCCTTTCTCCCAAAACAACGGAGCCAATGTTTCTGACAGTTGCCTTGGAGCCCTGCATGCTGCCCCTTTTTTTCCCCAGGATTCAGAGATCATTTCCTTACTGCTCATGTACCACCACCAGATTGGAGTCCATTAGCACACAAGCTCCCTTGCACTTCGGTAGAGAAGCAGCGTGGCTCAGTGGAAAGAGCACAGGCTTTGGAGTCAGAGGTCATGGGTTCAAATCCCAACTCTGCCAATTGTCAGCTGTGTGACTTTGGGCAAGTCGCTTAACTTCTCTGGCCCTCAGTTACCTCATCTGTAAAATGGGGATTAAGACTGTGAGCCCCCGTGGGACAACCCGATCACCTTGTAACCTCCCCAGTGCTTAGAACAGTGCTTTGCACATTGTAAGCACTTAATAAATGCCATTATTATTATTACTCTCCCAAGCACTTAGTATAGTGCTTCACACCCAATAGACGTTCAATAAATACCACCCTTGCTTGACTGATTAGAAGCAGGGTTGTCTAGTGGAAAGAGCACAGGCCTGGGAGTCAGGGGACTGGGTTTCTAAGGCCAGCTGGGCCACTTCCCTGCTGTGTGACCTTGGACAAGTCATTTCACTTCTCTGTGTATCAGTTCGCTCATCTGCAAAATGGGGATTCAAACCCCATTCTCCCTCCTACCAAGACTGTGAGCCCCATTTAAGACCCAATTATCTCTATCTACCCCAGCACTTAGAACAGTGCTTGGCACAGAGTAAACACTGAATAAATACCACAATCATTATCATCATTATTACTAAGTACATGGAAGCATGCAACATCATAATGATAATGATGGTATTTGTTAAGCAGTTACCATGTGTCAAGCACTGTTCTAAGCACGGGGGTAGATACCAGCTAATCAGATTCGATAGTTGAAGAGCAGCGTGTCTTAGTGGATAGAGCATGGGCCTGGGAGTCAGAAGGACCTGGGTTCTAATCCCAACTACACCACTTGTCTGCTGTGTGACCTTGGGCAAGTCACTTAATAATAATAATAATGATGGCATTTATTAAGTGCTTACTATGTGCAAAGCACTGTTCTAAGTGCTGGGGAGGTTATAAGGTGATCAGGTTATCCCACATGGGGCTCACAGTCTAAATCTCCATTTTACAGATGAGGTAACTGAGGCACAGAGAAGTTAAGTGATTTGCCCAAAGTCACACAGCTGACAAGTGGCGGAGCCAGGATTCAAACCCATGACCTCTGACTCCAAAGCCCGTGCTCTTTCCACTGAGCCACACTGCTTCTCATAAGCAGTTCTCTTTCCACTGAGCCACTTCACTTCTCTGGGCCTCAGTTGTCTCATCTGTAAAATGGAGATTGAGACTGTGAGCCCCATGTGGGAGAGGGTCTGCGTCCAGCCCAATTAGCCTGTATCCACCCCAGCACTAAGTACAGTGCCTGGCACATAGTAAGCATTTAAATACCATAATTATTATTATTATTCTAATCCCGGCTCCACTGCATGTCTGCCATGTGACCTTGGGAAAGTCACTTCACTTCTCTGGGCCTCAGTTACCTCATCTGTAAAATGGGAATTAAGACTGTGGGCCCTACGTGGGACAGGGACTGTGTCCAACCTGAATGACTTATATCTACCCCAGCACTTAGAACAGTGCTTGGCACATAGTAAGTGCTTAGCAAGTACCATAATTATTATTATCATCATTATTTTTATTAGGTAGAATGGATCCCAGGCCACAAGGACTCTATGTACTAAAGGGGAAACAGCATTTAAATGAATTATAGGTGGAGATGAACATAAGTGTTATGGGGCTGAGGGAGGGATGAATATCAAAATCCTTAAGGCTGCTGGGGGTGGGGTCATTCAAGGGAATCCCTTCCCTCAACCACTTTCTTCAGATACTGCTCACTGAAGCCATGCTCCAGGTCATGTCTATCCCCTTCTCGGCACTAAAAGCAATAATAATGGTATTTGTTAAGCACTTACTTTGTGCCAAGCAGTGTTCTAAGCACTGGGGTAAGCACTATTTCCACTGAGCTACACTGCTTCTCAGGTACAAGGTGATCAGGTTGTCCCACGTGGGGCTCACAGTCTTAATCCTCATTTTACAGATGAGGGAACTGAGGCACAGAGAAGTTAAGTGACTTGCCCAAGGTCACACAGCAGATAAGTGGCAGAGGCGGGATTAGAACCCATGTCCTCTAGCTCCCAAGCCCGTGCTCTTGCCACTGAGCCACGCTGCTTCTCAAAAAGAAAAGGTAATCAGACAGGAGCAGTGTGGTCCAGGGGAAAGAGCATGGGCCTGGGAGTCAGAGGACCTGGGTTCTGATTCTGCTCAGCCACTTGTCTGCTGTGACCTTGGGCAAGTCATTTCATTTTTCTGTGCCTCAGTTTCCTCAACTGTAAAATGGGGATTCAATACCTGTTCTCCCTCTCTCAGATTGGGAGCCCCATGTGGGACATGGACTGCATCCTACGTAATTTTCTTGTACTCTCCCAAGCACTTAATACAGTGCTCTGCACACAGCAAGTGCTCAGTAAATACAATCGAATGAATGAATGAATTGACACAGTCCACATCTTGCGGGGCTCACAATCTTAATCCCCATTTTGCAAATGAGATAACTAAGGCCTAGAGAAGTGAAGTGATTTGCCCAAGGTCACACAGTAGACAAGTGTTAGAGCCAGGATTAGAACCCAGGTCTTTCTGACTCCCAAATCATGCTGCTTCTTCTTCTCCCCCTGCCCCTCCTCAACAGCTCAGTTGTTGAACAATTTCACTGTGTGGAAAGTGTGAGTAGGATTATAAACTCCTCTGGGAAGCAAGCTTGCCTTTTTCTATTTTGGTTCTCCTGCAGGCCCTGGCCTTGCCCCCAGTATTACAGCAAGAACAGGTCTGTGGCAGGGCTGGGGTTTCTGATTTAGCCTTTCCCTAACCTCTCCAATTGAAAAACACCCACAACCTAGAACCAGAATATTGGAGGCTCTCCTGTTCCTCTCCCACCCTATTCATTTATTCAATAATGATTATTGAAGGGATGTGGTATGTGTAGGGCCTTGTCCCAGGGATGCACTGACTGCAGGTTGCTACCCAAGACACGCGCCGAGTGCATGATTCTGTCCCCCGTGCCATCTGGGATATACAATAAAAATAAAGGTGAGTCAATCCTGTGATGGCACAATGACAACAATGCAGCTGTCAGAACACAAGAATCCAAATACTGGAGCTGGTAGGAGGAGGATTTGCCCATACCTTTTTAGTTTTTTATGGCTTTTGTTAAAGCTCTTATTTATTTATTTATTTATTTATTTATTTATTTATTTTACGTGTACATATCTATTCTATTTATTTTATTTTGTTAATATGTTTGGTTTCGTTCTCTGTCTCCCCCTTCTAGACTGTGAGCCCACTGTTGGGTAGAGACTGTCTCTATATGTTGCCAACTTGTACTTCCCAAGCGCTTAGTACAGTGCTCTGCACACAGTAAGCGCTCAATAAATACGACTGATTGATTGATTGAGCCCACTGTTGGGTAGGGACTGTCCCTATATGTTGCCAACTTGTACTTCCCAAGCACTTAGTACAGTGCTCTGCACACAGTAAGCGCTCAATAAATATGATTGATTGATTGATTGATTGATTACTATGTGCTAGGCACCATACTAAGCTCTCGCTCAGATAGGAGCAAACTAGGTTGGAGACAGTCCCTGTCCCACGTGGAGCTCACGGTACTAATTCCCATTTTACAAATAAGGCAATGAGGCCCAGAGAAGTTAAGTGACTTCTCCAAGGTCAAACAGCAGACAAGGCAGGATTAGAACCCAGGCCCTTCTGACTCCCAGGCTTGTGCTCTATCCACTAGGCCACGCTCATTCCATCTTCTAACGTCTTGCCTAGAAAGAAGGAAAGCTACAGAGATGAGGAGGGGGGTAGGAGAAGGAGGTCAAAGAGGGTGGGACAGCAAAGATCATCTTCCCATTTTCCAGATGAGGAAACTGAGGCCTGGAGAGATGGAGTGGCATGTCCAAGGTCCCAGGCAATTTCCAGTTATCCTGGTTACCTGGCCCAGGCCTCTGCTACCCTTTAGAGTTCCTGCAGGCAACCCTCCCCTGGCTTGCCTGAAGGGCGGAATGGAACAGCAGCTCCCCAGCCTCACCCCCGGCTGCAAGGCACTTTCTTGAGCCTAAAGCACCCCAGAGGGCCACCCTCTACAACCCAAACACTCTGGGCCCTCATACCGGACCAGTGACCCAGAGCTGGTGTTTGGATTCCACACCAGCCAGTTCATGAGGGAAAGAAAATGATCTTTGAGGAGCTTGGAGACAGGCGGAAATCCTCGGGTGAGACGGTGTTTTGAACACATTTCCAAATCTAAAAGCGCACCCACCTGACATTGTTAAACACTGGAAATTCTGAGGAGGATGAAACTGGCTCAGAGGGAGGCTGGCTGGCTGGCGGGCTGGTTGGCTCGCTCTGACAGCTTTCTGGCCACCGCTGGCAGCCCCTACAGATGGAGCCGGAGCCAGAGCTGGAGCAGAAGCCAAGAGCCAGCCCTGGAGTTCTCCATGGCTCTACTGCCCTCTCCTGGACCTTCCCCTGGCACCTGGCCTGATGCATCTGCAGCTCCGGTTTAACCTCCAGGCATCCATCCATCCATCCATCCATCTACCCATCCACCTGCCTGTCCTCTTGCCTCCCACCCCCACTGCTGCTGGAGAGGTGGGGACTGGTGCTGGAACGGGGTGAGCTCAACTCTCTAGTATAGAAATGAATCAACCAAGAAATTCCGTCTGCTCCAGGCAGTCCCTTGGGTCTCCATCCATCGGTCGGCCAGCCTGGCTGTCACTTCCTTGGGAAACTGGGGCCCCTGCAGCTGCTTCCCGTTCTTCAGGGGCTTGGCCGACAATGCACTTTTTTAAAAAAAGGTTTTTTTGTTAGCGCACATTTCCAAGTGCCTCTTACTGGGCTCCGCACCCAGGAGACTCCTGCTGTAACCCGGGCAGGCCTGATGGTGAGGGAGGTGGAGACAATCCTTCTGATTTAGGCTGGTCACACTGCTGGGGGTGGCGGGGAAGTCCAGGATCCCTGCCGAGAGCGTGTCCATGGCAGTTGCGGGGAAGGGAAGGAGTGGGTGTTTCCACTTTCCTGGGATGCGGGCAAGTGACATCAATGGCAGGATTGGGACAGAGGAAGGCAGAGGGCGGCAAGGTCCAGGACACAGACAAGTGGTGGCAGGATAGGACGGCACAGGGTCTGGGATGTGGGCGAGAGCAAGGATGGATGCAAGCACCAGGTGGAGAGCTCGTGCTACCACTGGCTGTGGGGGGAACCCAGGCTCTGCCTCCTGCACTCCGGATTCCAGTGGGATCCGATCCTCCCCAGTGCCTCCTTTCCCTCCCACTCCCTACCGCTCAGCCCTGCCTTCCCTGACTAAGCCCTCTTTACTCTTCTCCCACTCCCTTCTGCGTCATCCCTGCCCTTGTATTTGCACCCTTTATTCACCCATCCCTCAGCCCCACAGCACTTATAATAATAATGGTATCGGTTAAGCACTTACTCTGTGCCAAGCACTGTTCTAAACTCTGGGGCAGTTACAAGGTAATCAGGTTGTCCCACGTGGGGCTCACAATCTTAATCTCCATTTTACAGATGAGGTAATGGAGGCATAGAGAAGTTAAATGGCTTGTCCAAGGTCACACAGCAGACAAGTGTTAGAACCAGGATTAGAACCCACATCCTCTGACTACCAAGCCCAGGCTGTTTCCACTAAGCCACACTGCTTCAGTTTATATTAACGCCTGTCTCCCACTCTACGTGAGCCCCCCCTCATTCCAACTAGGACCTTCCTGGACCAGGGAGCCTCAGTGACACATTGTAGAAGTCAAATCACACCTCTGATTCACCAACATTACCATGGAGTTTTTTTACTCACTTTTACCAGCATGCAAGGGACTGACACATATACCCACTCACTCATTCCACCAAGGGCCAATACCAATCTGTGTTGGTCAAAGGAGCCCATTCTGCCCATGCTTCTTCTTACTGCTTCCAAGTGCTGCTCTCCTGCTGCTCTCAACATGCTTCCTTCTTATTCCTCTGCTGCCTTCTCTTCGTATGCCTACAAGTGTCCCCTCACGATGCCAAAGGACCACCTGTTATCTAGCTTAGGCGTCACAGCTGGGGCTCTCCATGGCAGTCATTGTTTGGTCCAGGCCTGTCACTAGGTAGAACAGGGAGAGAAAGCCATGCCTCCCTCCATGATCACCCCCACAGACCTGCAATCACCTGCCTCAAGTAAAGCCCGTGAGTTACTTTGCCAGTCTCTTCCTTGTTGTTCACGAGGTCACAAACAGTCATGAATAAGACAGCTTGCTGTGGGCTCACCACAGGAATGTGTCTACCAACTCTGTTGTACTCTCCCAAGTGCTTAGTATAGTGCTCCAAACACCCCGGCTCACCCTCGCCCAGCTACAAGCCTCTTCCCCAGGCCCTTCCACCAGAGATGACCCCTGCGGTGAAGGTTGGGGGGGTGGGGGGCTGAGTCCTTGGTTTCCCCTTCCAGGGACACATGTGGGGGTTGGACTCCTGGCCACCCTCAGATGGTGTCATATGACTGGCAGATGTCAATCGTAGGTGACGTAGCTTCACGTCAGATCGTTGTGATTCAAGCCCTTCAAACTAGGGATTGGTTGATTTGATTGGGCACTCAGGCACATTTGTCTTTTAATCCAAACAAACACCTCTTGTAATAATAATAATAGTATTTGTTAGGCGCTTACTAGGTGCCATGCACTGTTCTAAGCGCTGGGGTAGATACAAGGTAATCAGGTTGTCCCAATTGGGGCTCACTGTCTTAATCCCCATTTTACAGATGAGGTAACTGAGGTACAGAAAAGCGAAGTGTCTTGCCCAAAGTCACACAGCTGACAAGTGGCGGAGCTAGGATTAGAATCCATGACCTCTGACTCCCAAGCCCGTGTTCTTTCCACTAAACCACGCTGTTTCAAATGCAATCATATCACCCCCTTGTTGTTGTGACCCTGCTGTTACATCTTCAGGGGAACCTGAGGCACCCTCCCCCCACCACATCCTCAACCCCCAGGGAAACCCGAGCTGTCCTTCCAACGGGTCTTGGTTGAGACCTCACTGCAGTAGGGATGCACAGAAGCGGGTACGTTTATATAATTCCTCTCCAGGAATACAGCCGACTAACCGCTCTTCTCCTCTTTGTGGGCAGGGGGAGGGGAAGAGCTCTAAATTCCTGTGTGTGGTCATAGGATTGAATGAATACTTCCCGGACTTGGTTTTGGGTCGAGCGGTGCACTCTAATGCAGCTTGCCGAGTCCCTTCATGGAGAAGAAGGGGATGTGACTGTGACCAGGCTGTCTTGATCCCTTTCACCCTCAAGGGTTCTGGACCAACAGGCTGGAGGGGCAAATTCTGGGCCAGAAGCCAGAGCCTGTACTCGCCCTGTAAGTGCTGCTTGTAGAAAGCGCCAAAGCACTTCACCAGGATGCAGGGCCAGCGGCACTGGGGGAAAATTGCCCTAGTTTGGGTGCAGCGCTCTCAGCTTCAGGTGATCTGGGTGGATCCATAGACAGGAAGCAGCATGGCTCAGTGGAAAGAGCCTGGGCTTTGGAGTCAGAGGTCATGGATTCAAATCCTGGCTCCACCACTTGTCAGCTGTGTGACTTTGGGCAAATCATTTCACTTCTCCGGGCCTCAGTTCCCTCATCTGTAAAATGGGGATGACTCCTGTGAGCCCCACATGGGACAACCTGATTACCTTGTACCTCCCCAGTGCTTTGCACACAGTAAGCACTTAATAAATGCCATTATTATTATTATATATTATTAATAATGATAATAATAATAATGGTATTTGTTCAGCATTTACTGTGTACCAGGTGCCTTTCTAAAGCACTGGGTTGGATACAAGCAAATTCGGATGGACCCACAATCTTAATCCCCATTTTGCAGATGAGGTGCAGAGAAGTAAAGTGACTTGCCCAAGGTCACACAGCAGACACCTGGTGGAGCTGGGATTAGAACCCAGATCCCTCTGACTCCCAGGCCTGTGCTCTATCCATTAGGCAACACTGCTTCTCGAAATAGTCCCTCATGGCAGCACCCACCTAATCATCCCTCCCTCTCCCTGGAATTGCAGAGGGGAAGAGAGAGGAGGCAGACGGGGGCAGGGAGGGGTAGAAACCGGGCTCATCAAATGCTCCACCAGAATTGGGGCCATCCACAGAACCCCCCAGCTCCTCCTTGGTGCACAGAGCCACGGAGGGGACATGGCTGGGGGGTGGGGGTGGGCAGGGGAGGTCTTCAAGAGGGGTAGATGCCAGGCTCACCAAATGCCCCAACTCCTTCTTCCCTGCTTCTGCCCCCTTATCACTAGGCTGGCAACTACCTTGTTTAAACCACTTAGAAAATACATGAAAAACTGTGAAGCTTAAATAAGCATCTTGGATGACTTGGGATAGATGGGTCATAGTTCAAAATGACACTACTCCTTCATGGAGCCCTTAAGGGGTGGAGACCTAAGTCATCATCATCAATCATATTTATTGAGCGCTTACTATGTGCAGAGCACTGTACTAAGCGCTTGGGAAGTACAAATTGGCAACATTGGCGGATGGGCAGAGGGAGGGAATACCAGGCCCGGGGGATGACGTGGGCCAGGGGTCGATGGCGGGACAGGCGAGAACGAGAGGCTATCTCTCGCAAAATGCCTCATGACATGCTTTGAACATTAAAGGAAGCAAACCAAATAATTAAAACATTTTAGATGTTAAGCGGTTTGATCAAAAGGTCTTCTTGAAGGTTTTCTCTTGTTGCGTTTCTTTCCCATCCAGCCCCGCAAGTCAATAGGTGAGGCATAAGGGAGGGCAAATAGGGGAAATGATCTTTTAGACTGTGAGCCCACTGTTGGGTAGGGACTGTCTCTATGTGATGCCAATTTGTACTTCCCAAGCGCTTAGTACAGTGCTCTGCACATAGTAAGCGCTCAATAAATACGATTGATTGATTGATTGATTGATTGATTGAGTACATAGTCAGAGAAGGCCTCTTGGAGTAGGCGTGGTTTTAATAAGGCTTTGAAGATGGGGAGGGTGGCGATCTGTCAGATATGAAGGGGGAAGGAGTTCCAGGGCAGAAGCAGGACGTGGGAGAGAAGAGGTCGAGGTACAGTGAGTAGGTTGGCATTAGAGGAGCGAAATGTGCAGGTTGGGTTGTAGTAATAATAATAATAATAATAATGGTATTTGTTAAGTGCTTACCCTGTACAGAGCACTGTTCTAAGTGCTTGGGGGATACAAGGTGATCAGGTTGTCCCACGTGGGGCTTACAGTCTTATTCCCCATTTTACAGGTAACTGAGGCACAGAGAAGTTAAGTGGCTTGCCCAAGGTCACACAGCTGGAAATCAGCTAGGTAATGTAAGAGATAAACAGCTGATTGAGTACTTTAGAGTTGATAATAATAAAATAATAATTGTAGTATTTGTTAAGCACTTACTATGTACCAAGCACTGTTCAAAGCTCTGGGGTAGATAAAAGGTAATCAAGTTGGAAACAGTCCCTGTCTCACATGGGGCTCACAGTCTTAGCCCCATTTTACAGATGAGGGAACTGAGGGCCAGAGAAGTTAAGTGACTTGCCCAAGGTCACACAGCAGGAAAGTGGTGTAGCTGGGATTAGAACCCATGTCCTCTGAGTTTCAGGCCAGTGTTCTTTCTACTAGGCCACACTGCTTCCTGATGATAAGGACTTTCTGTTTGAGGCAGAAGCGGATGAAAACCATTGGAAGTTTTCGAGGAGTGGAGAGAGGTGGACTGAATGGATTTTTAGAACAATGATACAGGCAGCAAAGCAAAGTATGCCCTGGAGAGGGAGAGACAGGTGGTGGGGAGGTCAGCAAGAAGGCTGATGCAGTAGTCAAGGCAGAATATGAAAAGGGCTTGGATCAGCATGAAAGCAGTTTGGGGGGAGAAAAAAGGATGGATTCTAGAGATGTTGTGAAGATAGAACCAAGAAAATTTTGTGACAGATATGTGGGTTGAATAAGAGAGACGAATCAAGGATAAAACCAAGATTATGGGCTCGTGAGACAGGGATGATGGTGGTGAGCGCTCAGTAAATACGATTGAATGAATGGTGCTGTCTACAGTGATGGGGAAGTCAGGGGGAGGACAGGGTTTGGGTGAGACGATGAGGAGTTCTGTTGTGTACATGTTAAGTTTTAGGTGTCAGTGGGATATCCAAGTAGAGATGTCCTGAAAGCAGGAGGAAATACAAGACTTTAGAGAAGGAGAGCTATCAGGGCTGGAGATGTAGATTTGGGAATCATCCACTTTAGAGATGGTAGTTGAAGTCATGGGAGTGATTGAGTTCTCCAAGGGAGTGGGTTTAAATGGAGAATAAGAGGGTACCCAGAAATGAGCCTTGAGGGACTCCCACAGTTCATTCATTCATTCATTCAATCGTATTTATAGAGCACTTACTATGTGCACAGCACTGTACTAACCGCTTGGAAAGTACAATTTGGCAACAAATAGAGACAGTCCCTACCCAACAATGGGCTCACAATCTAGAGGGGGGAGACGGACAACAAGCAAAACAAGTAGACAGGTGTCAATACCATCAAAGTAGATAAATAGAATTATAGATATATACACATCATTAATAAAATAGAGTAATAAATATGTACAAATATACAAACGTGCTGTGAGGAGGGGAAGGGGGAAGGGCAGAGGGAGGGGGTGGGGGGTGGGGAGGGGAGGAGGAGAAGAGAAAAAAAGGGGGCTCAGTCTGGGAAGGCATCCTGGAGGAGGTGAACTCTCAGTAGGGCTTTGAAAGGAGGAAGAGAGCTAGTTTGGCGGATGTGTGGAAGGAGGGCATTCCAGGCCAGGGGGATGACGTGGGCAAGGGGTCGACGGCAGGATAGGAGAGAACGAGGCACAGTGAGGAGGTTAGCGGCAGAGGAGTGGAGTGTGTGGGCTGGGCTGTGGAAGGAGAGAAGGGATGTGAGGGTAGAAAGGGGAGAGGGGATGGAGAGTTAGAAGGTGGGAGGCCGAGAAGAAGCCAGTGAAAGAGATTAAGAAAAAGCAGCCAAAGAGATGGGAGAAGAACCAGGAGAAGACAGTGTAATTGAAGCCAAGGTTAGATAATGTTTCCAGGAGAAGGGGTTGATTCATCGTGACAAAGGTGGCAGAAAGGTCGAGGAGGATTAGGATGGAGTGAGAAGGAGATCATTAGTGACTTTAGAGAGGGCAGTTTCTGTGGACTAAAGAGGGTGGAAACCAGATTGCAGAGGATCGAGGAGAGAACTGATGGAGAGGAAGTGGAAAAGAAGCAGCATTGCCTAGCAGAAAGAGCATGGGCCTGGGAGTCAGAGGCCCTGAGTTCTGATCCTGGCTCTGCCAATTGCTTGCTGTGTGACCTTGGACAAGTCACTTCACTTCCTCTGTGCCTCAGTTACCTCATCTGTAAAATGGGGATTAAATCCTCCTTCCTCCAATTAGGCTGTAAGCCCCATGTGGGACAGGGACTAGGTCCACTCTGATAAATTTGTATCTGCCCCAGCACTCAGAACAGTGCTTGACAAATACCATTAAAAAAAAGCATAGGCAGTGGGTTTAAACAACTCACTCTAGGAGTTTGGAAAGGAAAGTAGGAGGGAAATGGGGCAAAAACTGGAGGGAGCTGTGAGGTCAAGGGATTTTTTTTTAGGATCTGCGTTACATGAGCATGTTTGAAAGCAGTGGGGAAGGAGCCATTGGAAAGTGAATGGCTTAAGATGGCGGTCAAGGAGGGAAGAAGGGAGGGGACAAATGTTTCAATAAGGTGTACACGGATGGGGTCAGAGGTGCATGTGGAGGGGGTAGATTTTAAGAAGAGGTGGGAGATCTCTTTTAGATACTGCTGGGAAGGATGGGAAAATAGAAAGTGCAGGAGTCGATTGAACTGGAAAGGTGCAGGGGAATGTTTAGGGAGATCATGCCTGATGGATTCACTGTTATTGATTAAATTGGTGGCCAGGTCATTAGGGGCAAGAGATGGGGGGAGGTGGAGAACGGGGGTTTGAGGGAGTTACACGTCTGAAACAACTGGTGTGGGCAGTGGGTGTGGGAATCAATAAGGATGGAGAAATATTGTTGCCCAGCAGAGGATAGGGCAGAGTTATAATAATAATAATTATGGTATTTGTTAAGCGCTTATTACATGCCAGGCACTGTTCTAAGTGCTGGGGTAGATACAGGGTAATCAGGTTGTCCCACATGGGGCTCACAGTCTTAAACCCCATTTTACAATGAGGTAATTGAGGCACAGAGAAGTTAAGTGGCTTGTCTAAGGTCACACAACAGACAAATGGCAGAGCAGGGACTAGCTTTGGCTTCAAAGCTCTCCATCACCTTGCCCCCTCCTACCTCACCTCCCTTCTCTTCTTCTACAGCCCAGCCCACACACTCCGCTCCTCTGCCACTAACCTCCTCACTGTGCTGCGTTCTTGCCTGTCCCGCCGTCGATCCCTGGCCCATGTCCTGCCTCTGGCCTGGAATGCCCTCCCTCCACACATCTGCCAAACTAGCTCTCTTCCTCCCTTCAAAGCCCTACTGAGAGCTCACCTCCTCCAGGAGGCCTTCCCAGACCGAGCCCCCCCTTATCCTCTCCTCCTCCTCCCCTCCCCATCACCCCCACTCCCTCCCTCTGCCCTACCCCCTTCCCCTCCCCACAGCAGTTGTGTATATTTGTACATATTTATTACTATTTTATTAATGATCATCATCATCATCAATCATATTTATTGAGCACTTACTGTGTGCAGAGCACTGTACTAAGCACTTAATGATGTGCATATAGCTATAATTCTATTTATTTTGATGGTAGTGACACCTGCTTACTTGTTCAGTTTTGCTGTCTGACTCCCCCTTCTAGACTGTGAGCCCGATGCTGGGTAGGGACTGTCTCTATATGTTGCCAAATTGTACTTTCCAAGCACTTAGTACAGTGCTCTGCACACAGTAAGCACTCAATAAATACGATTGAATGAATTGAATGAATGAATGAATAAATTAGATTAGTTATAACAGGTGAGGATGTTGGAGATGGACGGGATCTCCTTGGTGTCTAATTTTCTGCCAGCACCACTCTGCAGCTCATGTGCAAGAGTGGAGGAAGCGGTCAGTGGAGGTGATTCGGGGCTGAGAGTTGGTGGTACGAGATAGACGGAAGGCCAGAGAGACTAAGGGACAGGAGCTGACTGAAGAGGGTGGAGTGGAGGGCGTTGGGTTTGTGCATCAGAAGTTTGGGGATGAAAACCGAATGGGGCGGGATGACTTCATAAAATTGGAGGCGGGCAAAAGATCAGCAGTCACTGTGGGAGAACAGAACAGTTTGGGGGAAGTGGGTGTGTCAGAGAGAAGACGGGTGAGGAGGTTTTGGTTGGGAAGTGGAATTTCAGAATTGGTGAGGGTAGAGATTATGCAGTGACTAGAGATGAGATTGGTTACCTTCCCTCCCACTCCTTCCCTCTCCACAGCTCCTTCTCCTATTCTATTCCTCACCATTCTTCTCTTCACTCACCTTCCCTCCTTCCCTCTCCCTCCCCTTCTACCCAGGCCTTTTTTATGGTATTTAAGCATTTACTCTGTGCCTGGCACTGTACTAAGCGCTGGGGTAGATAAAGTTAATCAGGTTAGACACAGTCCCTGTCCCACATAGGGCTCACAGTCTTAATCCCCATTTTACAGATGAAGGAACTGAGGCACAGAGAAGTAAAGTGACTTGCCCAAGGTCACATAGCAGACAAGTAGTGGAGCCAGGATTAGAACACCCCCTGTGATCTCCCCCTCCCTTTCCTCCCTTTCTCCTTATCTCCCCTCTCCTTCCCTCCTTCCCATTTTTCCCTCCCTTCCTCTCCGCCTCCCTTCTCTACTCTCACTTTTCCCCTGTTCCTTCTCTTCTCTCCTCCCCTCCCCCAGTAGCACTCCCTGTGGAATGGCACCTGATTCAATGAGGCTGGTTTTGTTGCACGTAGGCAACAGTTTCAACTTCCAGAGCACCACTTCGTGCCAAACGTCTTTGTGCACCAGCATCGACGACTCCCGTCAAAGGAGCGCGGGGATTTTGTTTGTCAATGGACTTCTGCTGAAGATCTGGCAGGCAGGGGGCAACACAGCATTTTCTAGGGTTCTTGGAAATTGTGACGCTGTTTCTTCGAGATCACCCTGCTGAGCTGGCCTATCCTTGGAAGAAAACCCAGCCCATTCCTCTTGCTCCTTCTTCCCCTGTCATCATCTCCCCCAGCCCCAGGCCCCTGCAGCCCGTGCCCTTCCTGCCTGTGCCTCCCCTGCCCCTCCTGCCTACCCAAAGTTGCCCTTCTTGCTTGCCCTTCACCCCAACTCCTGCTCCTATTCCCCAGCTGCAGCCAGGGAGACACTGAACCAATCTCTCCGGCTTCTCTCAAACATCCTCAAGTTCACCCAGTCCTTAGCCCATCCAAGCAGACAAGCAAACTCTTCCCACTTCTACATTCTTCACTGTGCTTGCAGGATTGCTATTACTCCCATAATAAGCTTAATGAGGACACTAGGGGAGAGTCTTGAGATAAATCACCCCAATCACAGAGCGCTCTGGTGAACCACAGACTGTGAGGCAACATTGCCCTCTATTGAAACTGAAGAAAGGAGAGAAATTTGCCAGCGTTTCCCCAGTTTACGCACCGAACAGGGTGGAGGACGAACCCGGCTTCGTTTCACGGCTCGTCCATCTTCAAAGACGCAACTCATTTTTCTTCTCCCGAGGTCACACCCACTCAACTCCCATTTCAACCTTTCTCCCAGAGCGCTCTTGTCCATATTAATTTACGTGCTCTACTCTTTGATCGGCGAATCGATGTCATTTTTTGAGTGCTGACTGCTTGCAAAGCACTGTTCTAAGCACTTCGGAGAGTACAGTAGAATTGGTAGACATGATCCTTGACCTCAAGGAGCTTCCAATCAATTACAGATAGAGGAAGAAGAAGAGCTGTGGAATTTGATGAGAATTCTTTATGTACCAAGTACTGTGCTAAGTGCTGGGGTGAGTGAAATATACATAATAATGACTGTGGTATTTGTAAAGCACTTACTATGTGCCGGGAACTGTGCTAAGCACTGGGGTGGATACAAGCAAATCAGTTTGGACACAGTCCCTGTCCCACATGGGGCTCAATCCCCATTTTCCAGTTGAGGGAACGGAGGCCTAGAGAAGTGAAGTGACTTACCCAAGGCGACACAGCAGACAAGAGACAGAGCCAGGATTAGAACCCATGACTTTCTGACTCCCAGGCCCGTGTTCTATCCACTACGCCATTTCGCTTCCCATACACAGACCAGACACAGTCCCTGTCCCACATTGGGGAGGAAGGGGGGCTTACAGTCTAAGTACTTATTTATTAACCTGAACCTTATGTTTTCTTTTTCTTTTTCTTCCTAAAGGGAATTCATTCTGCTTCGCTCCCTTCTGGACTGTAAATTCCTTGAGGGCAAAGGATCATGTGTTTTACTTCTATTACACTCCCTTGTGCTTAGTACAGGGCTTTGCACAGAGTAGGGGCTCAATGGATTCTATTGGTCAATTTATTGTTTTTGTTGCCACCTTTGAATTTTTTAATTTTGTTTGCCTTTCCTTATGGCTGTCACCAACCCCTTTTCCTCCGCATTTTGAGATTATGAGCCCCTGGGGCGGCGGTGGGGGGGCCAGTGTGGGGAAAGGCGGGTTGGGGGCAGGGGGGAGAGGGGGGGAGGATGGAAAAAACAATGTCTATAAGATCATCCAAGTATTTCTTTCAATCAATCAGCCAATGATATGACCTTCTGACTCCCAGGCCTGTGCTCTATCCACTATGCCATGTTCTGCTTCTCTGATCAATCAATCATATTTATTAAGTGCTTACAATATAACAGAGTTTGTAGACACATTCCCTGCCCACGACTGGAGTTGTGCCTTCAATAAGGCTTTGAAGGTGAGGAGAGTGGTTGTGTCGGATATGAAAGTGAGCCCACTGTTGGGTAGGGACTGTCTCTAAATGTTGCCAACTTGTACTTCCCAAGTGCTTAGTACAGTGCTCTGCACACAGTAAGTGCTCAATAAATACAATTGATTGAGTGATTGAAAGGGGAAGGCCTCCCAGGCCACAGGCAGGATGTGGGTGAAGGGTCGGCAGTGAGACAGTTAAGATCATTTTTTCCCAATGCTTCATGCAGTGCTTTGCACAGAACAAGCACCAAATAAGCACTATTACTACTACTACTACTACTACTACTACTACTACTACTACTACTACTACTACTATTACTACCTTAGTGGAAGGAGCCCAGGCTTGGGAGTCAGGGGACATGGGTTCGAATCCTGGCTCCACCATTTGGCTGCTTTGTGACCTTTGGCAAGCCACTTCACTTTTTGTGCCTCAGTTACCTCATCTGGAAAATGGGGATTAAGACAGTGAGCCCCACAAGGGACAACCTGATTACCTTTATCTACTCCAGCACTCAGAACAGTGCTTGGCACATAGCAAGCTCTTAACATCATCATAATAATTCATATTATTATTACTATTATTTAATAGTTTTTTCTCTTTCCTTGTGAGGGAACAAAAACCATCCTCCATCTTTGTATGACTGCAGGAGAGAGATTTCTCTCCGCAATGGCAGGACCCTCTGGGAGATGGTGTGAGTCACTAGGAGGCAAATGAGAGTTGGCTTACAGCCTGACTTGAAGAAAGGTAGAGGGTGGGCCAAAGAACCATTGGGTGGGGGCAGGCAGAATCCTGTGGTGATGGCAGGATTGAGGGAAGGAAAGAGGGAGGAATGGAGGGAGGAAACTGGCCTGTTTGACCTTTAAAAATTCTATCCTCCCCGCTCCACATAGAAATAGTATTTCCTGAGTACCTACCGTTTGCAGACCACTGAACTAGGAACTTGGGGAAGCAATATGACCTAGGGGAAAGAACCCTGCCTGGGAGTCAGAGGACCTGGGTTCTAATCCCAGCTCTGCCACTTGCTGTGTGGCCATAGGCAAGTCTTTTAATTTCTCTGTGCCTCAGTTTCCTCAACTGCAAAATGGGGATTCAATCTCTGTCCTCCATCCTACTTAGAGACTGTGAACCCCCTGTAGAGAAGGGACTGTGTCCGATCTGATTAATTTGTATCTACCCCAGCGCTTAAAACAATACTTGATGCATCATTCAATCGTAATTATTAAGCACTTACTGTGTGCAGAGTACTGTACTAAGTGCTTGGGAAGTACAAGTCAGCAACATATAGAGATGGTCCCTACCCAACAACTGGCTCACAGTCTAGAAGCATCGTAAGTGCTTAACAAATACCAATAAAAATACCACTGTTATTACTAGACTTTTAGACTGTGAGCCCATTGTTGGGTAGGGATTTTCTCTGTTGTCGAATTGTACTTTCCAAGTGCTTAGTACAGTGCTCTGCACACAGTAAACTCTCAATAACTACAAATGAATGAATGAATGTTATTATTATCATTATTATTAGCATTATTACAATGGAGTTAGAACACAAGATCCTTGCTTTTGAGGAGCTTATGGTCCACTGTATGCAGAGCACTTCACTGTACTAAGAGCTTGGGAGAGTAAACTAGAATTACGTCAGCATGATCCTTGGCCTCAAGAAGTTTATTTTTATTTTTAAAAAATAATAACCATTCAACTTTCTAAAATATAAACCAGCATTTATTTACTTAGTGGACAGGAGCAGTTTTTGTACTTCTGTCCAGTCCTGGCAACTGGAGCATAAGTTTTTTTGTTTTGAAACGGATAAGACAGCAAGGCAGAACGGAAATTATGATACATGGTATAAGTAAGGGGGTCACAAGGACAAGGACACATACACACTCACACAGAGTCACAATAGGGTTATCTGAGGGAATTTGTAGACCCTATTAGAGTTGCCGGGAGGTTATAAATAAAAACTTTGGACATAAAAGCACTGTAGTAAGCACTTGGGAAGAACAGAATAAAGAAATGACATGTTTCCTGCCCACAAGGAGTTTACACTCTAATGGGGAAGAAGAAAATACATATATTTACAGGAGTAGTCAGAATTAATCATCGATTGAATACACACACAGACAATTGAAGACACATATACATATATATGTGCATATAATAATAGTATTTGTTAAGTGCTTACTATATGCCAAGTACTGTATTAAACACTGGGGTGGATACAAGCAAATCAGGTTGGACACAGTCCTTGTCCCATGTGGGGCTCACAGTTTCAATTCCCATTTTACAGATGAGGTAACTGAGGCCCAGAGAAGTCAAATGACCTGCCCAAGACATGTGGCAGAGCTGGGATTAGAACCCATGACCTTCTGAATCCCAGGACTATGCTCTATCTACTGTATGTATATTTATGCATGCAGAATAATAATAATGGTAAATAACAATGGCATTTGTTACACGCTTACTCTCAGCCAAGCACTACACTAAGCACCGGGTCAGATAAAAGATGATCAGGTTAGACACAGTCCTAGCCCCAAAGGGGGCTCATCGTAGGAGGGAGAAGAGGCATTGAATCCCCAATTTACAGATGAAGAAACTGAGGCAAAGAGAAGTGAAGTGACTTGCCCAAGGTCACATATCAGGCAATTGGCAGAAGCAGAGTTAGAAGAGTGCTGAAGATGAATATAAATCAGTTTGTAAGTGCTAGAGTTGACTGAAGGGATGATGTGGTTCAGAGCACTGGGAAATCAAGCTGGGAAGGCTTGTTGGAGGACATGGGATTTTAGGAGGGTTTTGAATACGGGGAGAGCTGTGGTCTGTTGGGTTTGAGAAAGGAAGGTCTTCCAATCTGGCCATTCAGAGCAGGAAACAAGAATTCTCTCCAGTCAACTCAGGAAACAGCACTTGTCCATCAACATCAACAGATATTTATTGAGCACCTGCAATTCAGATGGGCGTCCAGGTGGGCAACCAACACACAAGATTCCTCCAATCAGCCTTTGCCACCACTGTTAGATGGAGTCTTAGATGGGCTCAAACTTGGGTCTGACCCAAGATGGCATTTCCTCTTTTCATCTGTTCTTCTGACCCTGTCCCTGCCCACAAGAAGCTTACAATCTAAGAGGAGAGATGAGACAGGCAAAAAGCCAATCCAATCAATCAATGGTATTTCTTGAGCACTTACTGTGTGCAGAGCACTGTACAAAGGACTTGGAAGAGTACAATAAAACAGAATTATTATTATTATTATCATGCTTGTTAAGCACTAAGCTCTGGGGTGGATACAAGCAAATCATGTTGGACACAGTCCCTGTCCCACGTGGGGCTCACAGTCTCAATTTCCATTTTACAGATGAGGTAACTGAGGCCCAGAGAAGTGAGGTGACCTGCCCACCATCAACCAGCAGACATGTGGCAGAGCCGGAATTAGAACTCATGACCTTCTGGATCCCAGGCCCGTGCTCTATCCACTACACCATGCTGCTTCTTGAAAGACATGTTCCCAGCCCATAATGAGTTTACAGTCCAGAAGGGGAGACAGACATTAAAATAAATTAATGAATCACGGATATGGACGTCAGTGCTGTGGGTCACTTGGAAGAGTAACAGGATCCGGGAAAGCCCAGATCCAAGGGAAAGACACAGAAACTGCACCTTCAGCTTCCTGTGGGAATTTCAGTTGTGCTCATAGTGGAGAATCACATCACCTGAAGGCCAAAATGGACAGGACACCCATCAGAAATAGGAATTGCAAGGCTTCTATCCAATCAGTCAATCAATCAATGCTATTTTTTGAGTACTTGCTTTGGGCAGAGCACCACTGTAAGCGCTTGGGAAAGTACAGCAGAGTCGGTAGACGTGATGTCTGTCTACAAGAAACTTGCATTCTACAGGGGGAGACAGACATTAAAATAGATTGGGGGAAGGGAATTTGTAGAGTACAAGATATTTATATAAGTACTGTGGGGCTGGAGTAAGTATTTAAAGTGCTTAAGCCAAGTACATTCATTCATTCATTCAATCGTATTTATTGAGCACTTACTGTGAGCAGAGCACTGCACTAAGCTCTTGGAAAGTACAATTCATAGTTGATGCGGAGGGCACGGTGAAGACGGGAAAAAAATAATGGTATTTGCTAAGCACTTACTATATGCCAAGCACTGTTCTAAGCGCTGGGATAGATAAAAGATCATCAGGTTGTCCCACTTGGGGCTCACAGTCTTGATTCCCATTTTCCAGATGAGGTAACTGAGGCACAGAGAAGTTAAGTGACTTGCCCAAAGTCACACAGCTGACAAGTGGAGGAGTTGGGATTAGAACCCATGACCTCTGACTCCCAGGCCTGGGCTCTTTCCACTAAGCCACGCTGCTCATGTCTTTCCATTCATTCATCAGTATGTATTGAACAACTACTGTGGGTAGAGCTCTGTACTGGACCCCCACAGTGTTCATGCTGCTGGAACAAGAGCCATACTGTGTGCAGAGCACTGTACTGGGAGCCTGTTTTCTGCAAAACATTATCTTCAGCATCTAGTGTGTGCAGAACACCTTACAGAGTGCCTACTATGTTCCAAGCACTGCTCTGAGTGTTAGGGAGCATGCAATAAGAGTAGGAGGTACAGTCCCACCCCTCACACAGCTTACTATCTAATCTTTTTACTGTAAAATGTTGTCTCATCTTATTCACTTCATCGTGCAAAGTGACTCTCCATTGCACATCTCTCTCCGCATCCTTTCCAAGACCTTGAGATAATGCCAATGATTCTTTTTGTCTCTTGCCTACATTAGAGAATATCCCAATTCTCCATTTGTTTCCAACCTGCTTTGGCTGCATTCATTTCCATGCCCCTTTCAAGGCTGAAGAGCTTTTTGGAAGCTTCTCAAAATCAATTCTGTATCTTAATGAAAAAACAAATTCATTGGCATAGAAGAGATTCCTTTCTTTTATGAACAAAACCTCCCGTTTTCTCACTCATCTATAATCCTTGAAACAAGCAGAATTGTTTGTCCCACACCATTTAAAAGAAATGTTCTTGGCTATCAAGTACATTGAGGTCCCAAAAGCTGACTTCTTTCTGTTCAGTCAGCGATGAAACCATAAATATTTATACCCAACAGTTTCCTTTTTAAGCAGTACCTGTGCACAACTGCTTTCCGCATCAAAATCTGCTTTGTTTTCTTTGGTTACTTTCTGATCTTAACGAGACTGTTGCAGAGAGGACGATTCATAATTAATATTTTATTCATGCTTAAGAAGAAAGACTCAACCCTCCCCAGGAGAAAAATAAACTCAAAGGGCAGTCCAAGTTGGTCCTCATTAAACTCTCATCTCGGATTTCCTCCAATATTCATGTAAATGTGGACAGCATACAGAAACGGGAACATGTCATGTGCCCAGTTTAAGCTCTTACCTGATTCCTTTGGGGAACCAGTTGATATTCAACTTTACTTACTCTCAAGAAACCTTGGGCAAGCCACTTCACTTCCCTGTGCCTCAGTAGCCCCATCAATAAATTGGAGATTTAATCCAACTCCCTCCTACTTAAGTCTGAACGCCCCACGTGGGACAGGGACTGGGTTCAACCTGATTGACTTGACTGTGCTTAGAACAGTGCTTGTCACATAGTAAGCACTTAATGACTACCATAAAAAATAAATTTAAAAAATTTTAAATACTTTAAAAAGGGACAAAGAAATAAATTAGTCAATGCTTTTTACTGAACGCCTGAAGTGTGCAAACCTCTTTATCAATCAACCCATGATTCATCGGTCACTAGTTTTTATTGATTGATTGATTGATAAAGAGCACTTCGTGGCCTAGTGGATAGAGCACGGGCCTGGGAGTTGGAGGGACTTGAGTTTCCCGGCTCAGCTACTTCTCTGCTGTGTGACCTTGGGCAAGTCACTTAACTTCTCTGTGCCTCGGTTACCTCATCTGTAAAATGGGGATGAAGACTGTGAGCCCCATATGGGGCAGGGACTGTGTCCAACATGACTTGTCTTGCATCTACCCAAGCACTTAGTACAGTGCCTGGCACGTAGTAATTGCTTAACAAATACCATAAAAAACAAATAAATAAAAATGTAAAAAGTGCCTTACTGTGTGCAGAACTCTGTACTAAGCGCCTGGGAAAGTGCAATACCATAGCATTGGTAGACACTGCTCTCACTCCCTGGAGGAGCATAGTATAGAAAACATCCCAACATCAGCTCCTTACAGTCCAAGTTCCTTTATTCCCACTCCCTCCGGAGAGATCCCCACTTAAGTCTGCGGGTCCAGGCGCTAAGCACTGTTGCCTGCAAATCTGGTCTTTTATCACCTTTGTCCATTTATCAAATCCCTCCCCCCAGGCAGTCACAAATCCTCCATGTCCTTCAGTTTGTTGCCGGGCTTTCAATCAGTGGTCATCACCGATAGCATCTGCTCCTGACTTTCCCACTACTGCATAGCTGGGGTCCGGGTTTGAGTGCTGGGTAGAGGTGAGGGGCCGGAGTCAGACTCCACCAGACCCCAGAGTGCAGAAGGTGGAGCCTGGGTCCCCCCAGCATGTGGCTGAGCTCTAGGGAGTGGGAGGGGAAGGTGGGACCCCGCTGGACACCAGACAGCAGGTGGTGGAGCCTAGGTAACGCAAGAAGCAGCGTGACTTAGTGGAAAGAGCCCAGGCTTGGGAGTCAGAGGTCATGGGTTCTAATCCCGGTTTCACCACTTGTCAGCTGTGACACTTTGGGCAGGTCACTTAATTCTCTGTGCCTCAGTTACCTCATCTGTAAAATGGGGATTAAGACTGGGAGCTCCACGTGGGACAACCTGATTACCTTGTATCTACCCCAGCACTTAGAACAGTACTTGGCACATAGTAGGCACTTAACAAATACTATTATTATTATTATTATTATTATTATTATTATTATTATTGTTAGTATTATTATTAGGTCCCCCCTGCCCCGGGGCTGAGCACTGGGGTGCCAGGGGAGAAGGGGGTGGAGGGGGACTGGAACCAGGGCTCTGGTCTTCAACGTGAAAGGGAAGGGGGCGCCAGCCCCTTCAGCAGCCCGGGCTCTACGTGTGGTGGGCGCATGTGCCCTCGCTCCTGCTCACCTCCCTGACCTGGCACTGCCCATCAACACCGCTGGCCCACATCCTAGGAAGGCCAAAAAACCTCATTCCTCCCCCTGACCCATCATATGGCTCAGGTGGGTGACTCTACTACCCTCAATATTGGGCAGGGTGTCGCCTAGCCATAAGCTATCTGCCTGGGTAACAGAAATGATCCCTGCCCACAATGAGCTTACAATCTACTGAGCAATTGGCAGAGTGCTATAGGGGTCAAAGATACAATCCCTGCTCTCAAGGAGCTTACAGTCCACTGAGCATTCTCCCTCTCAGCCGCATAGCACTTATGTCCATATCTGTAATTTATTTATATTATTCTCTGGCTCCCCCTCTAAACTGTAAACCCTCTGTGGGCAGGGAATGTGTTTGTTACAGTGTTATATCGTACTTTCCCAAGCCCTTAGTACAGTGCTGTGCACACAATAAGTGTTCAGTAAATTTGACTGACTGGCACTGTTCAATAGAGGTCAGAGCTACAGTCTCTGCTCTCAAGGAGTTTGCAGTCTAGCTGAAAATCTGTTTATGGCTATCAGTGTTTCCAAGGTGCTCATGATATGGGTTAACAAACCCACCAAACTGAAAATGACTTCAGTTGTGGGACAGAGACAAGACCAGCCAGAACTTTTCCTCACTGCCCAAAATTTTCCACTGCCATAATTCTAATTTTTTTTAATGGAAATTGTTCAGCACTTACTAAGTACCAGGCACTGTGATACGTGCTGGGATAGATAAATGCCATCCATTTCATTCATGCATTCATTCAATTGTATTTATTGAGTGCTTACTGTGTGCAGAGCACTGTACTAAGCTCTTGGAAAGTACAATACAGCAATAAAGATAGACAATCCCTGCCCACAACAGGCTTACAGGTTAGAGGGGAGGAGACAGACATCAAAACAAGTAAACAGGCATCAGTTTAAATAAATAGAATTATAAATATATATGTATATACATAAGTGCCGTGGGACGGGGAGGAGGGGAAGGGGAGCAAAGGAAGTGAGTCAGGTGATGCGGAAGGGAGGGGGAGCTGAGGAAAAAGGGGTTTAGTTTGGGGAGGCCTCTTGGAGAAAGTGTGCCTTCAGTAGGCCTTTGAAGCAGGAAAGAGTGATTGTCTGGCGGATTTGAGGAGGGAGGGCATTCCAAGCCAGGGGTAGGACTAGGGCCAGGGGTCGGCAGCGAGACTGGTGAGATCAAGGCACAGTGAGAGGGTTAGCACCAGAGGAGCAGAGTGCAGGCTGGGATGTAGCTCTCTGATTTGGCTCCCTGAGTTGCTGGCAAGTAACAATCAGTGACTGAGCATGCCTAGGATGAATGTATTTTGTGCAGAATTATCCTGAGAAAATATCAATTTCTGATCAGAAGCCTGACAGGCAATGCACACTTTTTTCCCAAGCAAATGTCTGCTGGAGGAGAAAAACACCAGAAAAATACCTTTCTCTCTAAGCTGTTACCACCAGGTAAGGAACATCAAATAACCTATCTACCAGTTCGAATGGAATTCTCCCAAGCACTTAGTACAGGCTCTGTACACAGTAAGCGCTAAGTAAATACCATTGAGTGATTGAATTTCTGATAAGGTACAATTAGCACATTAACAGGTCAGAAATAAGAGCAGATAAAGACCCAGAACTGGGAAATTGATCCATCAGCCTCCCAGGCCAATCAAGGATGCAAAATCTCACAGGCAGGAAACATAATAATAATAGTAGTATTTCTAAAGCACTTACAATGTGCCAAGCACAGTTCTAAGCATGTCTTCCAATTCTGCTATATTGTTATGGTATACTTTCCCCAGCGCTTAGTCCAGTACTCTGCACCCAATAAGCACTCAATAAATAAATTTGATTAATTGAGGAAAGTGCTGGTTTGCAGTACTTCAAACCAGAGTCCAACTGATCTGCGAAAATTATGGCTGAACCTCTTGGTTAACCAATCAACCAATGGTATTTATTGAGTGCTTACTGCGTGCAGAGCACTGGACTAAGCACTAGGGAGGGTACAATACATTGGTAGGCATAATCCCTGCCTTCAAGGAGTTTACCGTCTAGTGGGGGAAACGGACATTAAAATCAATTACAGAGCGGGGAAGCAGCAAAGTGTAAGGTTATCCTCTAATAACAATAATAATGGCATTTATTAAGCACTTACTACGTGCAAAGCACTGTTCTAAGCGCTGGGGAGGTTACAAGGTGATCAGGTTGTCCCGTGGGGGGCTCACAGTCTTCATCCCCATTTTACAGATGAGGGAACTGAGGCACAGAGAAGTGAAGTGACTAGCCCGAAGTCACACAGCAGACAAGTGGCGGATACGGGACTTGAACCCATGACCTCTGACTCCAAAGCCTGGGCTCTTTCCACTGAGCCATGCTGCTTCTGCTCTAGACTGCAAGCACGTTTCTGGCAGGGAATGTCATTCAGCCAGTCAGTTTATTTATTGAGCATTTACTGTGTGCAGAGCACTGTATTAAGCACTTGGGAGAGTACACTATTACAACATAAGTGAGTTGGTAAACACATTCTGTGTTTGTTTACTGTTATATTGTAATAATAATAATAATGGTATTTATTAAGCACTTACTATGTGCCAAGCTCTCCCAAGTACTTAGTACAGTGCTCTGCACACAGTAAGCACTCAATAAATATGATTGATTGCTATAGATATAAATGCTGTGGGGCTGGGGTTGGGGTGAGTCTCAAGGTGCTTGGGGGGTACAGACCCTAGAGGGGAGGGCAAATGGGCCTCTGACGAGGCAGTCAGCCCAGTGCCAAAGGCAGCTGAAAGGTCAAGGAAGATTAGGATGGAGTAGTGACCTATGGGTAAGGCTGTCTCCATTCTTCCACTCCAGGTGCTGAGGACAGGACTCAGTAGCCGCCAGGAGAAATACATCTTGAACCCGAGAGCGCGTTGTCAGTCGCTGACTAATGAATCAATCAGTGAGTGCTTACTGTGTGTGCAGAGCACTGTATTAAGCACTTGGGAGAGTACAATATAACAGAGTTGGTAGACACATTCCCTGCCCACAAGGAGTTTACAGTAACCGGCTCAGATTGACCAGGCTCCGTTCTGCCTTAAGGCTGGGGGATGGATTTGATGACCTCAAAAGGGCCTGTTCATACCCAGGATGCTTTGGCTCTCTCCACTCCATCCCTGACTCTCCCCATAGTGACTAAGATGAAACACCCAATCCCCCTGACCTCACCACTTCATCCCTGACTCTCCCCCCATGACCCAGCATGGACCATCCAACACCCAACTCTCCCCTCTTCATCCCTGATTCTTCCCCGCAGCAACCCAGCATGGATGGTCATTCACGGGATCTGTTGAAACCTTTCTGTACTCTGCTGGTATTTCTGGTTGCACAGCTTCCTTTGGAAACAGATTCCCCCTATTCATAGCCTGCTGAGGAAGATGTGTTTCCTGCTCTGCAGATTGACCTTGGGTCCTGTAGGGGCCCCTTACCCTAGTGTTGTGAGATTTGAGGAGTCCACTGTCTGCGTTGGCCCCACCTTAATTCTGTTAGCCTTTCCTGGAGGCAGCCAATTCACTCTAGGCACAGTCTTCTCCCTGAATCTTATCAGAGACTGGATGTGGTGTGCCTGGTAAAATGAATAGAAAGCAGAGGCTCCTACTGTTTGATCATTTATTCTCCCGCAGGCCCTGGTGTTTGCTCCAGCAGTCAAGTCTATTCTCACCATTGCAGCTCAAGAAGACAACCCAGTCAAAATGATCCTAGAGCCCTGTAGCCTGGTCTCCAAAGATGAACATGCCTGTTCTCCCTCCCTCTTAGACTTTGAGCCCCATGTGGGAGTGGGACAGGGACTATGTCCAGCATAATAATAACAGTAACAATTATGGTACTTGTTAAGTGCTTACTATGTGCCAAGCATTGTATTAAGCCCTGGGGTAGATACAAGTCAATCAGATTGGACACAACCCCTGTCCCCCATCAATTAATCAATCAATCAATCGTATTTATTGAGCATTTACTGTGTGCAGAGCATTGTACTAAGCGCTTGGGAAGTACAAGTTGGCAACATATAGAGACGGTCCCTCCCCAACAGTGGGCTCACAGTCTTAATCCCCAATTTACAGATGAGGTAACTGAGGTGCAGAGAAGTGAAGTGACTTGCCCAAGGTCATACAGGATACACATGGTGGAGCCGGGATTAGAACCCAGGTCCTTCTGACTCCCAGGTCCAAGCTGTATCCACTAAGCCATGCTGCTTCTTGCCTAATAAACTTGTATCTATTCCAGTGCTTAGTACGGTGCTTGGCACATAGTAAGTGCTTAACAAAGACCACAATCCTGATTAGCTGTGTCCAGGCTAATCAGGTTGGACACAGTCTATGCCCCACATAGGACTCACAGTGTAAATCCACATTTTACCAATGAGGCAACTGAAGCACAGAGAAGTGAAGTGACTTGCCCAAGGTCACACAGCAGACAAGTGGCAGAGCCAGGATTAGAAGCAGCATGGCTTAGTGGAAAGAGCACGGGCTTGGGAGTCAGAGGATGTGAATTCTAATTCTGGCTCCGCCACTTGTCTGCTGTGTGACCCTGGGCAAGCCACTTAACTGTGCCTCAGTTACCTCATCTGAAAAATGGGAATAAAGACTGTGAGCCCCAAGTGGGACAACTTGATTACCTTGTATCTACCCCAGTGCTTAGAACAGTGCTTGGCACATAGTAAGTGCTTAACAAATGCCATAAAAACCCCTGTGATCTCCCCCTCCCCTTCCTCCCTTTCTCCTTCCCCCTTCTCCCCTTATCTCTCCTCTCCTTCCTTCCTCCCCATTCTTCCCTCTCCTCCTCTCCCCCCTCTTCTCTATTCCACCCTTCTCCCCCTGTTCCTTCTCCCCTTCCCCAGCAGAACTCCCGATAGAATGGTGTCTGATTTAATGACTGGTTTTGTTGCTCGAAGGCAACAGTTTCAACTTTTAGAGCACATTTTTGTGCCACACATCTCTGTGCACCAGCATCAAAGACTCATGTCAAAGAAGCGTGAGGAGAGAAGCCCCACATGGAGCTCACAGACTTAATCCCTATTCTACAGGTGAGGTAACTGAGGCACATAGAGGGAATCAATCAATCAATCAATCGTATTTATTGAGCGCTTACTGTGTGCAGAGCACTGTACTAAGCGCTTGGGAAGTACAAGTTGGCAACATATAGAGACAGTCCCTACCCAACAGTGGGCTCACAGTCTAAAAGGGGGAGACAGAGAACAAAACCAAACATACTAACAAAATAAAATAAATAGAATAGATATGTACAAGTAAAATAAATAAATAAATAGAGTAATAAATATGTACAAACATATATACAGATAAGTGACTTGCCCAAGTTCACACAGCTGGTAAGTGGCAGAGCCAGAAGGTCATGGGTTCTAATTTCGGCTCTGCCACTAGTCTGCTGTGTGATCTTGGGCAAGTCACTTCACTTCTCTGTTTTAGTTACCTCATCTGTGAAATGGAGATTGAGACTTGGAACCTCACATAGGATTGGGACTGTGTCTAACTTGATTTTCGGTATCCACCCCAGCACTTAGTACAGTGCCTGGCACATGGTAAGCACTAAACAAATACCATTATTATTATTATCATTACAGCCAGCATTAGAACCCAGGTCCTTCTGACTCCCAAATCCAGGCTGTATCCACTAAGCCACACTGATTCTCATTGTTGTTGTTATTGTTACTATTATTATTTGTTATCATCATCATTATTATTACCCTTCAGCCTGGCTGGGTAGAATAAAGGAACAAGTCCGGGTCCACTCCCTATTCCTGCTTTCCTCCATTGGCAACAGGGAATGTCCCAGACAAAGAACCCTTAGCTCTGATCCAGTCAGCCAGGCCGTCTTGCAATCATCTCGGAACCTCGGTGAACTGTTCAGGGGAAAGAAGTTCAAAGAAAACAGTGTAGAGGACTTAGGCAATTCCCTGCTCTTCTCACATATCTGACAGGTTGCAAAGATCATGTCTGCTGTGCCACATTAGGCTCTGAAGTCACATGGTGATCTTGGCAGCATTTGATCATCGATACTCTTCACTAGATTTTGCCAGCCACAAGAAACTGTGGAGAGGAGAGGAGAGAGAGAGAGAAGAGGGGACCGGAGGAGAGGATGGGAGGGGAGGGAAGGGGAGAGAAGCAGCATGACCTAGTGGAAAGAGCACAGGCCTGGGAGTCAGAGGAACTGGGTTCTAATCCTAGCTCTGCCGCATTTCTGCTGTGTGACCTTGGGCAAGCCAACTTAACATGCCTCAGTTACCTCATCTGTAAAATGGGGATTAAGGCTGTGAGCCCCATGTGGGATAGGGACTGTGACCAACCCAATTACCTTGTTGCTACCTTAGCTCTTAATGTAGTGCCTGGCACACAATAAGTGCTTAACAAATACCATAGAACAAACAAACAAGAAGGGAGAGGAGGAGAGAAGATGGGAGGGGAGAGGAGAGGGGAAAGGAGAGGAGGGGAGGAGAGAAGAAAGGAGGTGAGAAGAAGGGAGGAGAGAGAAGGGAGAGGAGGGAAGAGAATGGGCTAAGCCAGGGGAAGGGATATCCCAGACTCCAACTTTGCAATCCTCCATTATTATGAGTTCCAAAGACTTTGGGGCAAAATTACCCACACCAGAGAGCACTTTTCTTCTCACAAACCCCCAACACTAGATCGCATCCCACCACAGCCCAGAGGCCACCATATCAGTGATGAGATTAAAGTTTATTATGCTCGTTTGATAGAGCATGGGCCTGGGAGTCCAAAGGTCATGGGTTCTAATCCCAGCTCTGCCACTTGTCTGCCGTATAATAATAATAATAATTATGGCATTTGTTAAGTGCTTACTATGTGCAAAGCACTGTACTAAGCGCTAGGGAGGATATAAGGTGATCAGGTTGTCCCATGTGGGGCTCACAATCTTAATCCCCATTTTACAGGTGAGGTAACTGAGGCTCAGAGAAGTTAAGTAACTTGCCCAAGGTTACACAGCAGACATGTGGCGGAGTCGGGATTCGAACCCATGACCTCTGACTCCAAAGCCCAGGCTCTTTCCACTGAGCCACGCTGCTTCTCTTGACCGTATGACCTTGGACAAGTCACTTCACTTCTTGGGGGCCTCAGTTACCTCATCTGAAAATGGGGATTGAGACTGTGAGGCCCATGTAGGACAGGGACTGTGTCCAACCCAATTTGCATGTATTCACCCCAGAGCTTAGCATAGTGCCTCACACATAGTAAATGCTTAACACATACCATGATTATCACTGTTATTTGTATATATGGGTGTATGAACAGATTTTTTTCTACTCCTGTCAATATTTTGTTGTCTGCCTCTCCAGTGAGAGTGGACACTCCTTGTAGGCAGGGACCTGTCACTTGGTTTGTTCCGTACTTCCCCAGCGCCTTGTACAGTGTACCCCACCAAGTGGATGCTCCGTGATACTTCTATGACATACTATTACCTAATAGCAGCAACAGAGCTTCCGCTCTGATGGGGGAGATAGACATGAAGTAATTTTTAACTCAAGTGGTTAAATTAAAGAACTAAATCCATATAAATAAAGAGTGCTAAGGAGGTGGATGTCAATAAATTCACGAGGGCAAGGATCTCCCAAACTTGGCTTTGCAGTACCACAGGCCCCTAAGAGCATAAGAAATACCATCCCTGGGTCTTTGTGGAGAACTGAAGTAAGACTTTTTGCTCTCTGACTCCCTGGGCTTTTGTTCCTCCAAAGGAAAAGAATGAGTAAAAAGAAAGGAAACTTTACATTGAGGAATTACAGGCTTAACACATCTTAATCTTAGAGCAGTCTACAGCCTGTTGCACCAAGATGCTAGGTACAATGTGTTTCCTGTCATTTATCCCCAAATCCTGAGCTTTGTAACACAAAGGAAATCCTCTGGAGAGAAATACAAATGGGTCAACATAAGCTAATGCCATTGCTCAGCAAAAGAAACAAGAAGTGCCTTTTGTCATGAAAAGGAGGGAGGCTCAAACATTCCAACGATATCAGCTTCCCTGGCTGCAGCACCTTACTGCAAAATGGGGGTGGCCATTCTTTACGTGGGGGTGCAGAGGAAGAGGAAATGGACACATGAAAATAGGAATCAGATGGCTGTGAAAAGGTGGGAAAATGCACCCAAGAACAACAAACATAGGAAAAAATAGACAGGGAAAATGGAAGGAAACCCCCGACCAGTATTCATATTAATGTAAGCGGGAGGGCTGGAGAGAGAAATTTTGAATGTCCTCCACTCCCATATTGTTTATCCATCTAGCATAGGAGTCGGCAGAACATTTTTGTGTGGAAAATCCTAACAAAATGAGGACTCTGAGCAGCTGGTGGACCGAGTCAATCGTAAAATTGGAACCCATGTTTGCATACCCTACAACACCATAGGGTAGGGAGGTGACAAGTTAGTTAGGGTTAGTTAGGCTCGCATCTCCTCCTGCCTTCAGGACATCTCCATCTGGATGTCTGCCCGCCACCTAAAACTCAACATGTCCAAGACTGAACTCCTTGTCTTCCCTCCCAAACCCTGCCCTCTCCCTGACTTTCCCATCACTCTTGACGGCACTACCATCCTTCCCGTCTCACAGGCCCGCAAACTTGGTGTCATCCTCGACTCCGCTCTCTCGTTCACCCCTCACATCCAAGCCATCACCAAAACCTGCCGGTCTCAGCTCCGCAACATTGCCAAGATCCGCCCTTTCCTCTCTATGAAAACCGCTACCCTGCTCGTTCAAGCTCTTATCCTATCCCATCTGGACTACTGTATCAGCCTCCTCTCCGATCTCCCATCCTCTTGTCTCTCCCCACTTCAATCCATACTTCATGCCACTGCCTGGATTGTCTTTGTCCAGAAATGCTCTGGGCATGTTACTCTCCTCCTCAAAAATCTCCAGTGGCTACCAATCAACCTATGCATCAGGCAGAAACTCCTCACCCTCGGCTTCAAGGCTGTTCATCACCTCGTCCCCTCCTACCTCACCTCCCTTCCCTCCTTCTACAGCCCAGCCCGCACCCTCCGATCCTCTGCCGCTAATCTCCTCACCGTGCCTCGTTCTCGCCTGTCCCGCCATCGACCCCCGGCCCACATCATCCCCCTGGCCTGGAATGCCCTCCCTCCGCACATCAGCCAAGCTAGCTCTCTTCGTCCCTTCAAGGCCCTACTGAGAGCTCACCTCCTCCAGGAGGCCCTCCCAGACTGAGCCCCCTCCTTCCTCTCCCCCTCCTCCCCCCTCCATCCCCCTCGCCTTACCTCCTTCCCTTCCCCACAGCACCTGTATATATGTATATATGTTTGTACATATTTATTACTCTATTTATGTTACTTGTACATATCTATTCTATTTATTTTATTTTGTTAATATGTTTTGTTCTCTGTCTCCCCCTTCTAGACTGTGAGCCCGCTGTTGGGTATGGACTGTCTCTATATGTTGCCAACTTGTACTTCCCAAGCACTTAGTACAGTGCTCTGCACACAGTAAGCGCTCAATAAACACGATTGATTAGGCAAGGCTTCCTGGAGAGATGTGATTTTAGTAGGTCTTCGAAGATGGCGAGGGTGGTGGCCTGTCGGATAGGAAAGGGGAGGTAGTTTCAGGCACACAGGAGGACATGGACAAGAGGTTGAGGGAGAGAGCAGTTGAGGCACAGTGAGTAGGTTGGTGTTGGAGGAGCAAAGTGTGCAGGCTGGGTTGGAGTGGGAGAGGTGGAGATTAGGTAAGAGACAGAGAGCTGATTAAATCCTTAAAGCCTCCCCTCCCCATCTCCCCAACTCGCTCCCTTTGCTCTACCCCCTCCCCACCCCACAATCAATCAATCAATCAATCGTATTTATTGAGTGATTACTGTGTGCAGAGCACTGTACTAAGCGCTTGGGAAGTACAAGTTGGCAACATATAGAGACAGTCCCCACCCAACAGTGGGCTCACAGTCTAAAAGGGGGAGACAGAGAACAAAACCAAACATACTAACAAAATAAAATAAATAGAATAGATATGTACAGGTAAAATAAATAAATAAATAAATAAATAGAGTAATAAATATGTACAAACATATATACATATATACAGGTGCTGTGGGGAACGGAAGGAGGTAAGATGGGATGGAGAGGGGGATGAGGGGGAGAGGAAGGAAGGGGCTCAGTCTGGGAAGGCCTCCTGGAGGAGGTGAGCTCTCAGTAGGGCCTTGAAAGGAGGAAGAGAGCTAGCTTGGCAGATGGGCAGAGGGAGGGCATTCCAGGCCCGGGGGATGACGTGAGCCGGGGGTCGATGGCGGAACAGGCGAGAACGAGGCACAGTGAGGAGATTAGCGGCAGAGGAGCGGAGGGTGCGGGGTGGGCTGTAGAAGGAGAGATGGGAGGTGAGGTAGGAGGGGGCGAGGTGATGGAGAGCCTTGAAACCTAGGGTGAGGAGTTTCTGCCTGATGCGCAGATTGATTGGTAGCCACTGGAGATTTTTGAGGAGGGGAGTAACATGCCCAGAGCGCTTCTGGACAAAGACAATCCGGGCAGCAGCATGAAGTATGGATTGAAGTGGGGAGAGATAGGAGGATGGGTGATCAGGGAGAAGGCTGATGCAGTAGTCCAGACGGGATAGGATGAGAGCTTGAACGAGCAGGGTAGCGGTTTGGATGGAGAGGAAAGGGCGGATCTTGGCAATATACACAACACTTGTGTATATATGTACATATCTATAATTGTATTTATTTATATTAATACCTGTTTACTTGTTTTGATGTGTATATATATATCATTCTATTTATTTATATTGATGCCTGTTTACTTGGTTTGATGTCTGTCTACCCCCTTCTAGACTGTGAGCCCGTTGTTGGGTAGGGATTGTGTCTATATGTTGCCAAATTGTACTTTCCAAGCGCTTAGTACAGTGCTCTGCACAAAGTAAGCACTCAATAAATACCACTGATGTACTGACCCACCTCCACATCAACCAAAAACTCCTTACCAGCAGTTTTAAGGTACTCAATCAGCTGTCTCCCTCCTACCCCACCTCATTTATCCCCTACTAAAATCAATTCTTACACACAACTCTTCTAACATCAATCTACTTACTGTACCTCGATGTTGTTTGTCTTGCCACTGATCCCTTGCCCACATTCATTCATTCATTCATTCAATAGTATTTATTGAGTGTTTACTGTGTGCAGAGCATTGTACTAAGCACTTTGAGACTATTGTACTATTGAGCACATTGTACTAAGCACTTATCTTTGTCCAGAAACGCTCTGGGCATATTACTCCCCTCCTCAAAAATCTCCAGTGGCTACCAATCAATCTGCGCATCAGGCAGAAACTCCTCACCCTGGGCTTCAAGGCTCTCCATCACCTCGCCCCCTCCTACCTCACCTCCCTTCTCTCCTTCTACTGCCCAGCCCGCAACCTCCACTCCTCCACAGCTAATCTCCTCACTGTACCTCGTTCTCGCCTGTCCCGCCATTGACCCCCGGCCCACATCATCCCCCGGGCCTGGAATGCCCTCCCTCTGCCCCTCCGCCAAGCTAGCTCTCTTCCTCCCTTCAAGGCCCTGCTGAGAGCTCACCTCCTCCAGGAGGCCTTCCCAGACTGAGCCCCTTCCTTCCTCTCCCCCTCGTCCCCCTCTCCATCCCCCCATCTTACCTCCTTCCCTTCCCCACAGCACCTGTATATATGTATATATGGTTGTACATATTTATTACTCTATTTATTTATTTATTTATTTATTTATTTTACTTGTACATTTCTATCCTATTTATTTTATTTTGTTGGTATGTTTGGTTCTGTTCTCTGTCTCCCCCTTTTAGACTGTGAGCCCACTGTTGGGTAGGGACTGTCTCTATGTGTTGCCAATTTGTACTTCCCAAGCGCTTAGTACAGTGCTCTGCACATAGTAAGCGCTCAATAAATACGATTGATTGATTGATTGATTGATTTGAGAGTACAGTATTGCAATAAACAGACATTCCCTGCTTATAACGAGTTTACAGCCTACAGGGTGCATGCCCTTCTTATCTGAAAGACCACCACTCTCCCCATCTCCAATGCCCTACTAAAATCATATCTCCTTCAAGAGGCTGTCTGTGACTAACCTCTTGTTTCCCTACTCTATTCACCTTCCCTTCTGCATCGCCTATGCCTTTGGATATGTACCCCTAAGCATTTTGATACCCCAACCCTGAAATACTAACATCCAGATTCTTATACTCTGCCATTTCCCTTATCTGTAATTCATTTAAATGTTTGTCAATCAATCAATCAATCAATCGTATTTATTGTCTTCCCCTGTAGACTGTAATCTCCTCATAGGCAGGGATCATCTCTACCAACCCTTTTGTACCGTACTTTCACAGTGCTCTGCACACAGTAAGTGCTCAGTGAATACCACTGATTATTTGATTGATTGATTGGGGGAGGACAAGGTTTGGGTGGGCGGATGAGGAATTCTGTTTTGAACATGTTAAGTTTGAGGTGTCGACGGGGACATCCAAGTAGAGATGTCATGAAGGGAGGAGGAAATGTGAGACTTCAGGGAAGGAGAGAGTTCAGGGCTGAAGGGGTAGATATGAGAGTCATCCACATAGAGATGGTAGTTGAAGCCACAGGAGCAAATTCTAGACTGTGAGCCCACTGTTGGGTAGGGACCGTCTCTATATGTTGCCAACTTGTACTTCCCAAGCGCTTAGTACAGTGCTCTGCTTACAGTAAGCACTCAATAAATACAATTGAATGAATGAATGAATAGAAGGGGACCCAGAACTGAGACTTAAGGGACTCCCACAGTTAGAGGGTGGGAGGCTGAGGAGGAGCCAGTCAAAGAAACTAAGAAGCAGCCAAAGAGATAGGAAAAGAACCAGGAGAAAGTGTAAGTGAAGCCAAGGTTAGATAATGTTTCCAGGAGAAAGGGGTGGTCTACAATATCAAAGGCAGCTGAGAGATTGAGGAGGATTAGGGTGGAGTAGAGGCCATTGGATTTAGCACAAAGGTCATAGGTGACTTTAGAGAGGGTGGTTTCAGTGGAGTGGAGGGGGAGGAAGTCAGACAGCAGGGGATCAAGGAGAGAGTTGGAGGAAAGGAAGCAAGGCAGCAGCTGTAAACAACTCATTCAAGGAGCTTGGAGATGAATGGTCAGCGGGATGTTGGGCTGGAGGGTGCAGTAGGGTCAAGGGAGGGTTTTTTAGTTTAGGGCAGACCCAGGCATCTCTTGAAGCAGTGAGGAAGAAGCCATTGAAGATGGCAGTCAGGAAGGGAAGAAAGGAGGGAGCAAGTGTTTAAAAGATGTGAAGGAATGGGGTCAGAAGCACAGGTATAAGGGGTAGATTTTGAGAGGAGGCAGGAGATCTTCTGTTGATAAATGGCTGAGAAGGATGAGAGTGTCAATTAGGGGGCTGGATGAAGGTCGGACTGGAGACATGCAGGGGAAGTTTTAGGGAGTTCATGACTGATGGTTTCACAATGCTCAAAATGAGTTAAACATAGCCATCACCCATTTCCCACAACAGCTGTTTTTGACATTGAACTCTCTCCTCAATCCCCCTGTCCCACCTCACCCCAATTTCGTGCCCTAGCCTAAAAAAAACCCCACTCCCTGACCCCAAGACTCCCTCCAGTTTCCACCCCATATCCCTCCTACTTTTCCTCTCCAAACTCCTTTATTATTACTATTACAAGCATCATGGTATAGTGGATAGAGCACAGGCCTGGGAGTCAGAAGGTCATGGGTTCTAATCCCGGGTCTGCCACTTGTCTGCTGTGTGACCTTGGGCAAGTCACTTCACTTCTCTGGGCCTCAGTTACCTCATCTGTAAAATGGGTATTGAAACTGTGAGCCCCACATGGGACAGAGACTGTAGCCATCCCAATTTGCTTGTCTCTGCCCTAATGCTTAGTACAGTGTCTGGCACATAGTAGGTGCTTAACAAATACCATAATTATTATTATTATCATTAGTAGTAGTATTAGTGTAACCCTCTCAGGGTTGCACCTGGATAGTATCCAGTACTCTACCCATCTCGACTATGGGAGGGAGAGTCAAGCAGAGGCCTACCCATTCCATTCCTAGCTTGGGCAGTGGCTAGTGAGTGGAGGGCAATCTGCTACAAGTCAAGACGCCCCTGTGCTGGGCAGCAACGGCATGAGAGAGAGTCAAGGGTGGAGACTCAAGATTACTGTGTGGAAAGAGGCAATGGTAAATCACTTCCGGTGGTTTTACCAAGAAAATTCTATGGCTACACTAATAATAATAATAATAGCATTCATTTAGCACTTATTATGTGCAAAGCACTGTTCTAAGTGCTGGAGAGGTTACAAGGTGATCAGGTTGTCCCACGGGGAGCTCACAGTCTTAATCCCCATTTTGCAGATGAGGTAACTGAGGCACAGAGAAGTTAAGTGACTTGCCCAAAGTCACACAGCTGATAAGCAGCAGAGCAGGGATTAGAACCCATGACCTCTGACTCCCAAGCCCATGCCTTTTCCACTAAGACAAGCTGCTTCTCACTACCAGAATGATTGCAGATGGAGGTGGGGCGTTCTGGGAGAGACGTGTCCATGGTGTCGCAGATGACTTGACAGGGTAAGACAAGACAAATAGTAGTATATGTGTTACATGCTTACTATGTACCAAGAACCGTTCTAAGTGCTGAGGTAGATACCAGTTTAATCAGATTGGACACAGTCCCAATCCCACATGGGGCTTTCAGTCTAAGTAGGAGGGAGAACAGGTATTGAATCCCCAAGAGCATGGGCTTGGGAGTCAGAGGTCATGGGTTCTAATCCGGGCTCTGCCACTTATCAGCTGTGTAACTTTGGGCCAGTCTCTTGACTTCTCTGTGCCTCAGTTACCTCATCTGCAAAATGGGAATTAAGACTGTGAGCCCCACGTGGGACAGCCTGATTACCCCAGCACTTAGAACAGTGCTTGGCACATTGTAAGCACTTAACAAATACCATCATTACTATTATTACTATTATTTTCATCTCCATCTACACCCACTCCCATGGAGCACTCATTCATACCAATGGTCTCCAATGTGCTCAACCCCAAGCTAATAATAATAATAATAATAATGGTATTTGTTAAGCACTTACTATGTGCAAAGCACTATTCTAAGCACTGGGGGGATACAAGGTGATCAGGTTGTCCCATGTGGGGCTCACAGTCTTACTCGCCATTTTACAGATGAGGTAACTGAGGCACAGAGAGTCAGCATTCAATAAGTGCCATCGATTGATTGATTCGGCCACCCTCACAAGGGAAGGTGAGGTCAGTGCTCTGCCACCCCGCATACTCAACTGACCATCACAGCTCCCCAGGCACATGTGCAGCCACTGCCCTCCCCAGCTGGGACATCCTCTTCATCACCCTCTCCCCTCATGTCTCTGGCTCCTTTCCCACCTCTCCCTAGCCCAACCGCAAGGAGCTGCTTCCTGGAATGCCCCTCTGGAAAGGTACACACCCCTGTACCAGAGGACAATTCCGAGGGGAGATGGGTCTCTCACCAAACTGGTCAGCTGCTAGGTAACGTCTCCTGGAGCTGGGAGATCTGCCCAATGAGGCGTTGTGGGCAGGAAATGTGTCTGCTTCTTCTTATAGTGTACTCTCCCAAGTGCTTAGAACAGCGGTCTGCACACAGTAAGAGTTCAAGAAATACTATTGAATGAATAAATGAATGAATAAGGACGGGAACGACAATGGGCTTCAACCCTAAACCCGGGCAGGAAGATCCCTGGGGAATCCCTGCCCCCGGTGACTGGGCATCTACCCAGTGGAAAGAGCCCAGGCCTGGGAGTCAGAGGAGCTGGGTTCTAATCCCGGCTCTGCCACTTGTTGGCTGTGTGACCTTGGGCAAATCACTCTACTTCTCTAGGCCTCAGTTACCTCATCTGTAAAATGGGGATTAAGACCAAGAGCCCCACATGGGACAGAGGCTGTGTCAAACCTGATTACCTTGTATCTACCTTGGCACTTAGTATAGTGCCTGGCACATAGTACCACAATTACCATCATTATTATTATTATTATTGCTGATGGAGGGGTAGGTGGCCTGTGGGTCTTCTGCTTCAATTCAGGCTAGGTCCCCAAGAGCTCCCAAGGAACAGGCCTTGCCCTACAGGCAGCTTCCCCAACCCTCATATCCATGAAAGAGAATCAGGACAAAAGGGTGGGATGGGAGGAGGAGATGGAAGACAAAATGCTTGTCACCTGGTCTCTGTGCCCCTTTAAGTTGCAAAAGAGCAGTACTCCAGCATTCCAATGCTCCAGTGTATCAAAGCTCCAGGGAGTCAGTGTTTAGGTAATGCAGTTAAGACAACATCCTGAACAGCAGAATGGCCTTTTGCATTGTCCAGAAGCTTCCTTTCTCTGGCTTTCAGGAACCGAGCCAGGGATAGCATTCAGCAGGTTTCCTCTACTCGCCCTTCACCCCATCCGAAGCCAAGGACAGCTTGTCTTAACCAAAAATAAGAACGGGAGCGCATGAGCCATGCCATCCTAGGGCAGTCCCACAGTCCTTTAGCCCGACGCTCTGTCTCAGACAGGGCCACCAGGATGTTAGACCCCCGACTTCATCCCCTGTCTCCTCACTCTACATGCCTTAATGTCTTTCAGTTAGGCAATTATGTAGCTCTCATCCACGAGTTCACCCAAACCCTTTGTCAATTTAGCTGTATTTTCATTGGAACCAACTTTCTGTGGGAATGAATTCCACTTGCTTACTCCCTGTTGTGTGAAGTGTTTCTTGTTTGTTTTACACACACACACACACACACACTCACTGTGTCTTGTTCTCCTCCCTCTTGGTGCTGACTTCTTGCTCATAACCTTCCCCCTGCCTGGACCTCCCTCCCCATAAACCCACCAGACCCCAGTTCCCCTTATCTTTAAACTCACCTCCTCCAGAAAGCTTTAACAACCCCTTAACACCAGAAGGACATCACTCTAGCACTTTAATGATCAATGAATCAATCAATCAATCGTATTTATTGAGTGCTTACTGTGTGCAGAGCACTGTACTAAGCGCTTGGGAAGTACAAGTTGGCAACATATAGAGACAGTCCATACCCAACAGTGGGCTCACAGTCTAGAAGGGGGAGACAGAGAACAAAACAAAACATATTAACAAAATAAAATAAATAGAATAGATATTTACAAGTAAAATAAATAGAGTAATAAATATGTACAAACATATATACATATATACAGGTGCTGTGGGGAAGGGAAGGAGGTAAGATGGGGAGATGGAGAGGGGGACGAGGGGGAGAAGAAGGAGGGGGCTCAGTTTGGGAAGGCCTCCTGGAGGAGGTGAGCTCTCAGTAGGGCCTTGAAGGGAGGAAGGGAGCTAGCTTGGAGGATGTTGGGAGGGAGGGCATTCCAGGCCAGGGGGATGACGTGGGCCGGGGGTCGACGGCGGGACAGGCGAGAACAAGGCACGGTGAGGAGATTAGCAGCAGAGGAGCGGAGGGTGCGGGCTGGGCTGTAGAAGGAGAGAAGGGAGGTGAGGTAGGAGGGGGCGAGGTGATGGACAGCCTTGAAGCCGAGGGTGAGGAGTTTCTGCCTGATGCACAGGTTGATTGGTAGCCACTGGAGATTTTTGAGGAGGGGAGTAACATGCCCAGAGCATTTCTGGACAAAGGCAATCTGGGCAGCGGCGTGAAGTATGGATTGCAGTGGGGAGAGACAAGAGGATGGGAGATTGGAGAGGAGGCTGATACAGTAGTCCAGATGGGATAGGATGAGAGCTTGAACAAGCAGGGTAGCGGTTTGGATGGAGAGGAAAGGGCGGATCTTGGCAATGTTGCGGAGCTGAGACCGGCAGCTTTTGGTGACGGCTTGGATGTGAGGGGTGAACGAGAGAGTGGTGTCGAGGATGACACCAAGGTTGCGGGCCTGTGAGACGGGACGGATGGTAATGCCGTCAACAGTAATGGGAAAGTCAGGGAGAGGGCAGGGTTTGGGAAGGAAGACAAGGAGTTCATGATGATGATGATGATGATGATGGCATTTATTAAGCACTTACTATGTGCAAAGCACTGTTCTAAGCACTGAGGAGGTTACAAGGTGATCAGGTTGTCCCATGGGGGGCCCACAGTCTTAATCCCCATTTTACAGATGAGATAACCGAGGCACAGAGTAGTTAAGTGACTTGCCCAAAGTCACACAGCTGACAATTGGTGGAGCCAGGATTTGAACCCCTAACCTCTGACTCCAAAGCCCATGCTCTTTCCACTGAGCCATGCAAACCTCCGCACTTGTGTATGTGTTTATTTGTATATAATCATATAATATTTATATATTAATCTGTGCATTCAATTATTGGTTCAGCAGTTTCATTCTGATGTTTCTGTACTATTCTTAGCTTTATACTTGCTGTTCCTCCAGCTTTCTCTAACTGTAAATCATTTTTGTTTGCCTGTCTCCCCCATTAGGTTGTAAGATCCTTGGGGGCAGGAAACAAGGGTTCTGCTGCTGTTGTCATCTCCCAAGCACTTAGTACAGTGCCTAGCCCTCAGTAGGAACTCACTGATTAATTGATAAACAATATAGAAGTTCTCTGGGAAAATAAATAGTGCTTTACAAATCAATCCCTGATGTTATTACTCCCCCAGGCCTACCAGCCTTCCCTAGCTCCCAGCCCTACCTCCCATTAATCCCAGAAAGGTGTTGGGAGAGTAGATGGGACAGTGAGGTATCATTTCATGATTCTGAAAGCCAGGTTGCCAACATTTGTGCCCCTAAGGAATGGGGGCATCTGGTACTTTTCAAACTTCCATGCAGCTCACTGGCTGTCAAAGCCTTTTGGTTTGTTTTTCTTATGGTATGTGTCAAGCACTCACTATGTGCCAGGCACTGTACTCAGTGCTGGGATAGATACAAGCTAATCAGGTTAGACACAGTCCTTGTCCCACATGGGGCTCATAACCTTAACACCCATTTTACAGATGAGGTAACTGAGACACAGAGGAGCGAAGTGACTTGCCCAAGGTCACACGGCAGACAAGTGGCGGAGCCAGGATTGGAACCCAAGTCCGCATGATTCCCAGGCCTGGGGACTATCCATTAGGTCATGCTGCTTCTCAGTATGACCTGGGCCCCAAAAAGCCTCCATTTGAGCCTCCTGTTATGATTTCCTTTCTTCATTGCTCTCCCCCATGCTTTCTTCCCCTTAGCTATTTTCATCTTTTGCGTTGTTTTATTTTCCCCAGAGACCCAATTCTGACCTCATTTAAGGGGTAAGGGGTCTGTGGTCTCTCCCTTTAAAAAAAAAAAAAAAGCAGAGCTGCAAGTATGTGGGCAGGGAACATGTCTACCAACCATCCAAACTTACAATGTTAATCCAACCATTTATCATCATCACCATCAATCGTATTTATTGAGCGCTTACTGTGTGCAGAGCACTGTACTAAGCGCTTGGGAAGAACAAGTTGGCAACATATAGAGACAGTCCCTACCCAACAGTGGGCTCACAGTCTAAAAGGGGGAGACAGAGAACAAAACCAAACATACTAACAAAATAAAATAAATAGAATAGATATGTACAAGTAAAATAAATAAATAAATAAATAGAGTAACAAATATGTACAAACATATATACATATATACAGGTGCTGTGGGGAAGGGAAGGGGGTAAGATGAGGGGGATGGAGAGGGGGACGAGGGGGAGAGGAAGGAAGGGGCTCAGTCTGGGAAGGCCTCCTGGAGTAGGTGAGCTCTCAGTAGGGCCTTGAAGGGAGGAAGAGAGCTAGCTTGGCGGATGGGCAGAGGGAGGGCATTCCAGGCCCGGGGGATGACGTGGGCCAGGGTTCGATGGCGGGACAGGCGAGAACGAGGTACGGTGAGGAGATTAGCGGCAGAGGAGCGGAGGGTGCGGGGTGGGCTGTAGAAGGAGAGAAGGGTTGAATACTGTATCAGCCTCTTTGCTGACCTCCCTGCCTTCTGTCTCTCCCCACTGCAGTCGATACTTCACTCTGCTGCCCCTATCATTTTTCTATAAAAACATTCAGTCGGTGTTTCCTTACTCCTCAGGAACCTCCAGTGGTTGCCCACCCACCTCCGCGTCAAATAGAAATTCCTTACATCAGCTTTAAAGCACTCAATCACCTTGCCCCTTCCTACCTTACCATTACAACCCAGACCACACACTTCGCTCGTCTAACTCCAACCTACTCTCTGTATCTTGATCTTGTCTAACTCTCCGCCAACCTCTCTCCCACATCCTGCCTCCAGTCTGGAACACCCTCCCTCTTCATTATCCGACAGATGATCACTCTCCCCACCTTCAAAGCCTCATTGAAGGCACATCTCCTCCAAAAGGCCTTCCCAGAATAAGCCCTCATTTCTTCTTTTCCCACTCCCTTCTGGGTCACCCTGATTTACTCCCATTATTCGCTCCTCCCTCAGCCCCACAGCACTTATAATAATTAGTAATTATGGTATTGGTTAAGTGCTTGCTATGTGCCAAGCACTGTCCTAAATCCTGGGGTAGATACAAGGTAATCAGGTTGTCCCACATGGGGCTCACAGTCTTAAACCCCATTTTACAGATGAAGAAACTGAGGCACAGAGAAGTTAAGTGACTTGCCCAAAGTCCCACAGCTGACAAGTGGCAGAGGTGGGATTAGAACACACGACCCCTGACTCCCAAGCCCGTGCTCTTTCCACTAAGCCATTCCGCTTCTCTACTTATGTACCTAGCCGTAATTTATTGATTTATATTAATGTCTGTCTCCCCCTCTAGACTATGAGCTCACTGTGGGCAGGCAATGTGTCTACCAACTCTGTTATATTGTACTCTCCCAAGAACTTAGCACAGCTCTCTGCAAACAGTAAGCCCTCAATAAATATGATTGATTGATTGATTGATCTTCTTGAGTCAATAAGGTGCTTGCATTAGGGACAGAAGAGGGGAGGGGAAAGGGGAGGCAAGGGAAATGAGGAGGGGAGGGAAGGGGAAAGGGGAGAGGAAGAAAGAAGACAAACCTCCCTTCTTCTTCTGGTCCTGTGTGTCTGCAGGGTCCAGTATTCCAACCAGTCCCCAACTCTCCCAGCTCAAGGCCCAAGCAACTAGGAATCGACTTTCAGCAGGGAATAGAAATGAGAGCCTGGCGCCCTCCCTCTGGAGAGCCGAGCAGGGATCAGGCTGAGGGGTGCTAAGAGGAGGGTGGGACAGGCTGGGGGAATGATGAATTTATACGGGCGTTTTAGAGCCTGAGTACTAATTTTGAATCCCTGGTTCACTGGCTAAAACTCCTCCCTGTTGTGAGTTGCCCATTTCACCAATCTGGCAGCAGGAAGCTCAGGTCAGGGCCAAGTCTAGCAGGGTAACTAAAATTTGCAGCCAAGTAGGAGAGACAGAGAACAGGAAACAGGGGATGGAGCTGCCTGGTCCTGATTAACATCCCAAAAAGGAAACTCATATGAAAGGGAGAGAGAAAAGCTTTTAACTAAGATAGAAGCAGACACATGCTCAGGTAATTGTTGCTTTCCATGGAAAGCTAAGGGGCTTTCAGAGAGAAGTGACTAAGCCAGCCAGCCAGCCGCAGGCCAGAGCTCAGAAAATGGGCAGGGTCGAATTTATTTTGATAACCTTGGCCTGCCCTGGTGGGCAACGCTGCAGCTCTGATTCAAAATCTGCTCCTGAAACATACCCCACCACCCGGTCTTGGGGTGCTCAGGGTCTGGGTTGAGAGAGCATTCCGCCCCTGCTCCAGGGATGGTGGAGCAATATGGGAAACAGACCACTCTGGATTGATTCTTAAATCATGCCACATCCAGGCAGGAAATCTGAGAGGGAAGCC
Source organism: Tachyglossus aculeatus (assembly GCF_015852505.1). Classification (NCBI taxonomy): domain Eukaryota; kingdom Metazoa; phylum Chordata; class Mammalia; order Monotremata; family Tachyglossidae; genus Tachyglossus; species Tachyglossus aculeatus. The sequence goes on from NC_052101.1 coordinate 133,138,385, forward strand.
AAATCACACCCTCTGAAAATTGAACCAACTTCAAATCTCGTGCCTTCAACAACCTAAAACTGGGAACTACTGCTCATATTGTTATAACGTGAAAGATACCACATGTTTTGCTTTGATTCTGTGTACTGCAAATTGGTCCTTAACCCTTAAGATGCTTTTATGTTTTAGTGTTTCATTGTTCCTGAAGTTCATTCATTCAGTCATATTTATTGAGTGCTTACTGTGTGCAGAGCACTGTACTAATGTCTGTCTCCAGTTCTCCTTCTCACTCACCACCTCCTTTCCTAGACTATCAGCCCTTTGAGGGACAAGGACCACCTCTAATTCCCACGTGTGTACTCTTTTTTTCTTATGGTATTTGTTAAACACTTCTATGTGTCAGGCACTGTATTAAGCACTGGGGTAGATGCAAAACGAGTCACGCTGGACACAGTCTCTGCCCCACATGGGGCTCAAAGTCTTAATCCCCATTTTAAAGATCAGGTAAATGAGGCACAGAGAAGTTAAGTGACTTGCACTAGGTCACACAGCAGACAAGTGGAGGAGCCAGTATTAGAACCTAGGTCCTTCTGACTCCCAGGCCCATACTTTATCCATTATGCCACAGTGTTACCCTTTCCCAGTGCTTAGTACAGTGTGATGCACACAGTAAGTGCTTAATAAATTCTAATACTAATCTGATTAAAAGGATTAGTATTCTTAAATTAATTGCACTCGGACATTTAATCCTCACGATTGGCTTCAAAACTCTTCATTACCTTGCTCCCCCTACCTCACCTCCCTTCTCTCCTTCTACAGCCCGGCCCATGCACTCCGCTCCTCTGCCGCTAACCTCCTCACTGTGCCTCGTTCTCATCTGTCCCACCGTCAACCCCAGGCCCACGTCTTACCTCTGGCCTGGAATGCCCTCCCTCCTCACATCTGCCAAACTAGCACACTTTCCCCCTTCAAGGCCCTACTGAAAGCTCACCTCTTCAAGGAGGCCTTCCCAGACTAAGCCCCCTTTTCCTCTGCTCCCCCTCCCCTCTCCATCGCCCAAACTCCCTCCCTCTGCTCTACCCCACTCCCTGCCCCACAGCACTTGTTTATATATGTACATATTTACTATTTATATATGTACATATTTATTATTCTATTCATTTTATTAATGATGTGTATATATCTATAATTCTATTCAATTATATTGATGTTATTGATGCCTGTTTACTTACTTTGTTTTGTTTTGTCTGTCTCCCCCCTTCTAGACTGTGAGCCCGTTGTTGGGTAGGGATTGTCTCTGTTGCTGAATTGTACTTTCCAAGTGCTTAGTTCAGTGATCTGAACACAGTAAGCGCTCAATAAATATGAATAAATGAATGAATGAATTTAATATTCACCCCACCCCCAACCCCACAGCACTTATGAACCTATCTTTAAATTATTTGTTGTAAATTACTAATTTATACATACTCACCTCTATCTCCCCCTCTAGACAGTAAGCTCCTTTTGGGCAGGTAACTTGTCTGCTATTTCTGTTGTACTGTACTCTCCCAAGTGCTTAAAACAGTGCTTTCTGTATATAGTAAGTGCTCAATAAATACTACTGATTGATTGATTAAGTTCTTACAGTGTGAAATGCACTGTTGTAAAGCCCTGAGATAATAATAATAATAATAGTATTTGTTAAGCGCTTACTATGTGCCAAGCACTGTTCTAAGTTCTGGGGTAGATACAAGGTAATCAGGTTGTCCCACGTGGGGTTCACAGTCTTAATCCCCATTTTACAGATGAGGTAACTGAGGCACAGAGAAGTTAAGTGACTTGCCCGGAGTCACACAGCTGATAAGTGGCGGAACAGGGATTAGAACTCACAACCTTTGACTCCCAAGCCCGTGCTCTTTCCATGCTCTTTCCGTGCTCTTTATCTCTTTCGTTGAGATGAACACAACAAAATCAATTCAGACTGTATCTGTCCCGTGGGGCTCCCAATACACATAGAACCATGTGAAACTTTGACAACTAGAACAGGGCAAAAATGGAACCTTCGAAAATTGCAACAAGTAAAATATGTCAGCTAAACAATCCTTGGGGAGGTGGGGATAGCAGGGAGAAGGGACCCTCGGGTTCCTCACCACTCCAAACAGTCTTGTTTAACGGGCGGCAATCCAGCGGAGGTAACTGGCCAGCTTCACTCCGCAGAGGCTGAACAGAGCTGATTTTGAAGACAGCTCTGTCAAAACCACTTACTTGCCATACTTAACAATGAGCCCACATGCAGGTCACGTTGTACCTTTTAATGGAAGTGTTGTGGGCAGGGAACCTATCTACCAACTGTTACATTGATTTTCCCAAGTGCTTAGTACACTGCTCTGCACACAGTAAGCACTCAATAAATACCACTGATTGATTGATTGATGGATGGATTGATAGAGCACGGGCCTGGGAGTCAGAAGGACTCATCTGTAAAATGGGGATGAAGACTGTGAGTCCCACGTGGGACAACCTGATAACCTTGTATCTTTCCCAGGGCTTAGAACAGTGCTTAGCACATAGTAAGTGCTTAACAAAATACCATCATTATTATTATTATTTTAGTAGTGCAGATCGTTTATGGGATAGTGCTGGACTTGAGTGGGGTTTCCAACCTTGCTCCTACATTGCCAGGGAACAGAATCATACTCTGTAAGCTCCCTGTGGGCAGAGGACGTGTCTACCAACTCTGTTACACTGTACTAGCCCAAGTGCTTAGTCCAGTGCTCTGTACATATTAAGTGCTCAATAAATACCATTGATTGATTGATAGATTGATTCACTCAAGTGACGCAAAGTCTTATAGTTAGGATTTCTTCTACAGTGGACACAATAGGGTAAGAAAGAGATATATGCCTTCAAGTGGTGCTGTTTGACCCCATCCCTAAGGACAAAAAAGATTATTACCTGGCAGATTGAGGAAACATCATAGGGAAATCTACTCTTCTCTCTCCCTATCACAATCTCTCCTCCTGTCTGGCTGTTTCTGCATCACTTGCTCAAGTGACTGCAGCTAAGTCCTCAGAAAGGAGGAAAGAATAATAATAATTGTAATAATCATGGTATTTGTTAAGCATTTACTATGGGCTAGGAACTGTACTAAGTGCTGAGGTAGGCACAAGGTAATTGGGTTGGACACAGTCCCCATCCCAATAATCTAGTCTTGCCTTATGCTGTCGAGTTGTCTCCGACCCATAGTGACGCCATGGATACATCTCTCCCAGAACCTCCCACCTCCATCTGCAATCATTCTGGTAGTATATCCATAGAGTTTACTTGGTAAAAATATAGAAGCGGTTTACCATTGCCTCCTTCCATGCAGTAAACCCGAGTCTCCGCCGTCGACTCTCTCTCATGTTGCTGCTGTCCAGCACAGGTGAGTTTTGACTTGTAGCAGATTGCCTTCCACTAGCTAGCCACTGCCCAAGCTAGGAATTGAATGGATATGCCTCTTCTTGACTCTCCCTCCCATAGTCGAGACTGGTAGAGCACTGGAAACTCTCCAGATGCAACCCTGAGAGGGGGTCCCAATAGTAGCAGAATAGAATAGTAGCAGTAGCAGCAGCAGCAGTCCTACTAGTAATATTAGTAATTGCTGACAGTGTGAAAAGCATTTTACCAATTGCTGGGAAAGAATACACGGGTGTGAATTAGACAGGATCCCTGAACCTCAAGGGAATTACAATTGAATATTAAAGGAAGAAAGGGAAGTGGTGATAGAACAATAAGGAAAAAATAAGAAGACAAAAAACCAAAATGATAAATCAATCAATGCTATTTATTGAGCACTTTGTGCAGAGCAATGACAGGGATAAATACAAAAACAAAAGCTGTAGGACATGAAATGAATTGAGTGACCGAGGAGCATCCTGCTGCTGCTTCTCTCCTTCCCACCGGGGCTGAAAATGGCATCAACAAAATATGACTACCTAGCAGATCTTGGAAACTGCCAAGAGAGATCCACTTTCTTCCCTCCTAGCAGATCTTGGAAACTGCCAAGAGAGATCCACTTTCTTCCCTCCCAGTCTCCTGTTTCTCCCTCAGTCTACCTGGCTGATTTTGTGTCACCTCACTCAAAGGGATAGCAGCTCGTCAGCTCCCATAGATAGGATTTTTCCCAAAGTGTACAGAATGGAGAGACAAAGATCAGTACTTCTGTCTATAAGTGTAATTAGGAGATCGGACTTGACACCAGGAACCAACAGGTCTCGTAAGGTGTGCCGAGGATGTCACAGCTGTCCCACCATTTCCCACTGGCTAAGCCACCGAAGAACACCAGACATTCTCTGGCATCACTAGTGGGCTGGAGATCACACCCCTGGACTATGTCCTTGAACAGGCTGGGGGGCTCTGGTTGTTTTTGCATCACTCACTCAACTGATAGCAGCTCCTCACCTCCCATAAATAGGATAGCTCCCAAAGTAGACAGAAAAATGGAGAGCATTAAACCCCATTGGTAAGGGGAGTTAGAAGATGGGATTGGACACTGGGCAGTCCGGCTCCTCAGGACACTGAACCGGGGGATGGGGATGATACTTGGCACACCATCACTGGGGGATTTCTGTTTTTTAAAATATTTAAATAAAAAGAATGATGCTTGCCCCTACCTCTGGCTGGACACTCATAACCACATATGGGGAACTCCAGCGTTGGGGGATTTATTTTTTATTTAGGACAGCAGTAATGGCAGCTCTCCAGCTCCCTCCCTGCCCATCCCGCAGCCTCAAGAGCAGCCGGAAGGCAGTGGGGACAGGAGCAGCAGCTCTCGCAACCAACCAGGAGCCCCCAAGATGCAGTGGCCCAGACAGGGGTCCCTTCAGCTCTGAGGGTCAGGTCAAGATTCACTCACACCCTCCCATGATCAGGGTGGGTTCCTTCCTCTCTAGTTTCATGGAAAGCCCTGTCTCTCTCTTCCCCAGTTCCTCCTCCTTGCTTGCCAGATCTAGGGGCCTAGTAATTCAATATGGAAGACCGATTGTCCTGAAGACATGGAAGACCTCTCTGATATCAACTTGAAGGATTTCACCTCAATAATCCCAGAGCAAAAAATGTGCCCATCTGTTGTGGAACCACAGCGGCTCCTCAGCTCCCATAGGTAGGATTTCTCCCAAAGTGAACCAAAGGGAGAAACAAAGAGATACCGCTGTCCCTGTATCTTCTTCTATAAGAAAGCCAGGAGATCGGACCGGACACCACCCAGTATTTCCATAATAATAATAATAATAATGGTGGTATTTGTTAAGTGCTTACTATATGTAAACCACTGTTCTAAGCACTGGGGGGAATACAAGGTGATCAGGTTGTCCCACTTGGGGCTCACAGTCTTAATCCCCATTTTACAGATGAGGTAACTGGGGCACAGAGAAGTGGCTTGCCTGAGGCATCTACAAGGGTACATAGGAGGTGGGACCAGAAACTGGTCAGTAACAGGTCTCCTAAGGCAGATCTAGGGAAAGTGTCTCTCAGTTACTGAGGATGTTGGAGTTGACCCATCATTTCCCACAGGCTCATGACCACAAGTAGTGGGCAGGAGGTCAGACCCATGGACCAGGTCCTTGAACAAGCTGGGAGCCTCTGACTCTTTCTGCATCAAGTGATAGCAGCTCCTCCACTCCCATAGGTAGGATTTCTCCCAAAATGGACAGGAGGAACAGAAAAGAGATACCAGGGTCTTCTTCGGTAAGACAGTCGGGAGATCAGACTGGACACTTGTTAATAGCAGATCTCGTAAGACGTGCCGAGGGGAGAAGTCCCTCAATAACTGAGGATGTCACAGTCACCCCACCATTTCCCTTTGGCTTAGGGCCATCAAAGAAGAACAGATATTCTCTGGCTCAAGTAGTGGACAAGAGGTCACACCCATGGATTATGTCCTTGAACAGACTGGAGGGCTCTGGTTGTTCTGCATCACACCTCCAAGTGACAGAAGCTCCTCACCTCCCATAAATAGGATTTCTCCCAAATTGAAAAGAAGGAAGAGACAAAGAAATGCTGCTGTCCTTACATCTCCTTCGGTAAGATAGCCAAGAGATCGGTCTGGACACTGGGCACCAACAGGTCTCCTAAGACTGGCCTAGGGAAGCAAGTCTCTTGGCTTCTGAGGATGTCAGAGCTGACTCACTATTTCTCACAGGCTCGTGACCACAAGGAACTCAGGGCAGGCTCTCGCATTATTAGTGTGCAGGAGGTCACGTCCCTGGACCATGATCTTGAACAGGCTGGGGGACTTTGGTTGTTTCTGCATCACTCACTCAACTGAGATAGTAGCAGGTACACGACAGGGGTCCCGACTGCCAAAACTACCTTCCAATTGGATTACGGCTGTCTCTGGTGCCCCATCTTATCTTCCTTCACTCAGATGAATGGTTTTATTTACGACTAAGTTATGAGACACCTTTTCTGACTGGGCCCCCCCCGACATGAGCCATGTTCTTTGTTCAGTTTTTGTTGGCAGGAACCGAAACTCTATTAAAACTTCATTAGAGATGGAGAGAATGTGTATCCTTCCCCATCCCCAGCTCCATTGTTCCTTCTACCGGAGGGGTTTGGAGCTGGTCCACGATGTCTCAGAGAAAACTTTATTAAAATCTCCTCTTTCCCAGGTAATAATGGAATCATAGTGGGGCATGGAGTCCCAGGGAAACAGAGAAAGTTTCTGAAAAATCAAAATCATTATCCTTCACCGCACCCAACCCCACTGCCCCTGCTGAGGGAGGGTTTGGAGGCGATGGTAGAAGCTTTATGAAAATCCCCTTGTTCCCAGCTAATAATGGGATCGTAGTAGAACACAGAGACCCAGGGAAACAGAGAATGTTTCTGAAAAATCCAAGTCAGTATCCATCCCGGTCCCCAGCCCCACTGCTCCTTCTATGGGAGTGGTTTGGAGCCGGGGCTATGACTTCTCTGCCCCCGTAACCATCCCAGCTCCTTGGGGTGCAAGGTGGCAGAGAGGGACTGCAGGAGGTGGACAGAGGTCAAGAGGGGTAGAAACGGAGATCATCAAATGTCCCACAGGGACTGGAGCCTCCCACCGTGATCCTAGAACAGAGACTTGGAACTTTCAAATCACCGAGACCCTCATAGCATGCGGACCTGGACTGATGGATTCTGGGAGTACACTGTGTCTCTAAGAAGGTCCCACTCTGACAGCTTTGAACCCAGCAAGACAGGGGGCCACTGATTTTTGGCCAACAGGTTCCAAGGACACCATAAGTGCATTTTACTCCATGGCACAGGGCAAGGAACAGGCTGGGCTGGGAGTTCAACTGCAAGCGCTGGAAAGGTGGTGGGGTGGGGAGCAGAGAGATGACTCCAGGAATGTCTACTGCAGGAGTTGGGCCTCCAGAGGAGCTTGAAAGATGAGGAGGAGGGAGTGATCTGTCAGTCGTGAAATGGGAGGGAGTTCTGGGAGTTCTTGGCCTGAAGGCCTGCCATCACCTTCCGAACTCCAGCCTCAGGGTCTCCCAGGGGAGGCTGAAGACTCTGCCCATCCCTTCAGACCGTGGCTTAGTGGAAAGAGCATGGGCTTGGGAGTCAGGGGTCATGGGTTCTGATCCCAGCTCCGCCACTTGTCAGGTGTGTGATTTTGGGCAAGTCACTTAACTTCTCTGTGTCTGTTACCTCATCTGTAAAATGGGGATTAAAACTGAGCCCCACGTGGGACAGTCAGAACAGTGCTTGGCACATAGTAAGTGCTTAATGAATACCATCATTATTTTATTATTGTTGTTATTCAGACAGAAACCCTTTGAAAGCATTTGTCTTGAGTCTGACATCTTGCTCCCACAGGCATAGGCCCCCATTCCTCCTCATCCTCCCCTGCCATGGTCCTATTACCCATCACACAGGAACAGGTTTGAGGACCGGTGTGGTGAGAGTGAGAGACCAGAGTCAGAAAGGCTGAGCCATGCAATTTTTTTTCCACGTGGAGAATTGAACTTCCCTTTCAGCAGGAAGACACTTATTTTTAGTTATTCACACATGGCAAATTGAACTTCCCTCTCAGGAGGAACACACTTTTTAGTTTGGCGCCCTGCACCCTACTAATGCTTCTCTCTCGGGAAGAATGCACTTATGCGTTACTTGCACATGGCAAAGCACCTGGCTCCCTCCCACAAACGTTTCCCACTAGGGAGAAATACACTTATGCGTTACGCGCATGTAGCAAAGCACCTCACTTGCAGCCCCATGAACGCTCAGTGGGACACTCACCTGTCCCATGGTCCCTAACTTGCTGCAGAGTGGGCAACCCATGATCTGAACAGAGGCGACAAGCAGCCGGCTGCTGTGAGTCTCGATCCTCTGCGTGGAACATCCAAGGCAGCAGGTATTTATTACCTGTCCTTCTGGTTCATTCAGGCTTCTAGATTCCACTTGTCCAATCTACATTTCCCTCCTCCTCCGCCCACATTCTTCCCTACCTTATTTGGTTTGCAATGGGGCGAGGGACACCTTCTTCCGCATCCCTGGCCTCGGGTGCCTGGCGGCTTTGGTCGCAGTGACCGTGCTCCACCCTTTCTTCCAAGTTCCACTTTGCTAGCTCAGGCAGTCACGAGATAACGTTTTGACCTTGAGATGGTGGGTGAGCCAGTTCACCTTGGAACAGGCCCAGGTGCTCCCACAGTGGCCAAAGAGGAAGGAAGGAAAGAGAACATATGCCTTCCAGAAGGTCCAGGAGCAGGATGTTAGGGAATCTTGGCTCAGAGATTGAGTGCGGACTCCAGAAAGGCTCCAGCATTGCCAGTATGCAGAAGGTGGCTGTTGGCCTCAGACATGACCACCCTTGACCTAATCCTTGGAAAGTTGGGGTGGGCCAGTTGCCTGGTCCTCACTCATTTGAGTGACATAGTTTCCCTCCCTGCTGACCAGAGACATCCCTTCTACCCTCTTGTCCCTTATGGGAGGAGGAAACCCAAGCATATGGGTTGGACTGGGTTCCTGCTACTCCCTGGATAGAACATCACTCCATGCCATCTTTATGACACACCACAAGGAGAGCCATCCCCTCTCTTCTCCCCTCATTGGCCACTCCACCAGAACACCTGTGTAATGTTCTAGGCATTACTGGACCAGTGGATCACGGGGGCAAGTGAGTCAGGTTCCCCTACCTCCTCACCGAACATGAGCCAGGGTAGCATTTGAAGGCAGCTAAGAATCTCCCAAGGTTTTTTCAGACTTTCTCCCGCTGATAGACAGCTTGTATGGGGTCACAGGGCTAGAGAAGGGGCAGAGGGCAGAAGGAGAGGAGTTTAGAACTGGCGACTTCCTGCCAACAGGATCTAAAATTTTATTAAAACTTTATTAGAGAAGGAGAGAATGAGTGTCCTTCCCCATCCCCTGCTCCACTGGCCCTGCTGTGGGAGGGGTTTGGAGCCTGCCCACCACATATCAGCAGAAGCTTGATTAAAATCCTCCTGTTCCCTGGTAATAGTAGGATCAGAGTGGGAGACCCAGGGAAACAGAGAATGTTTCTGAAAAATCACAATCATTATCTTTCCCGATTCCCAGCCTCAGTACCCCTGCTTTGGGAGGAGTTAGGAGGTGGGGCTGATGCTTCTTCACCCTTAACAACCAACCCAGCTCATGAGGGTGCAGAGCCATGGAGGGGACAGAGAGGAGGCAGAAGGGGGCCGGGAAGGGTAGAAATCAGACACACACCATTCTGTTTCTGAGGAACACATGCATCCTCCCATGATCAGCGTGGGTACTTTCCTCTCTAGCTTCACAGAAAGTACCACCTCTCTCTTCCCCAGCTCCTGACCCTTGCTCACCAGATCTGGGGACCTAGCAATTCAATATTAAAGACAGTTGTCCCAAAGACCTATGAGATTACTGCCTGATGTATCATCTTAAAGGATTTCATCTGAGTAATGTACCATAGGGAAAAATGTACTGCCCTCTTGGGGAACCATAGTAGCTCCTCAGCTCCCATTAGTAAGATTTCTCTCAAAGTAGACAGAAGAAAGAGATGGAGACCGTCCCCACAGATCCTTCAGTATGAGAACCAAGAGATCACACTGCACACTGGGCACCAACAGGTCTTGTAAGACATGCTTTGAGGAGGGTTATTTCGATTTCTGATACTGTTAGAGTCGCCCCACTATTATCCACTGGCTCAGGGCCACCAGAAAACTCCAGACATCCTCTGACATTGCTAGTGAGCAGGAGCTCATGCCCCTAGACCATGTCCTTGGACAGCGTGGGAGGCTCTGAGTGTTTCTGTATCATTCACCCCCCCCCCCCCCACACACACACACACAGGGCAGGATATCTCCCAAGATGAACAGAAGGGAGAGACAAAGAGATACCAACTGTCCCCATGTCTACTTTGGTAAGGGAGCCAGGAGATTGGACTGGACACCTGGCACCAACAACACTCATAAGGCAGGCCAAGGGGAGGGTAACTTCATTTGTGGAGGCTGAGAGAGCCACCCCAAGACTAGGGGAGGGTTAATTCATTTTCAATCAATCAATCAATAGTATTTATTGAGCGCTTACTGTGTGCAGAGCACTGTACTAATAGCTTGGGAAGTACAAGTTGGCAACATATAGAGACAGTCCCTACCCAACAGTGGGCTCACAGTCTAGAAGGGGGAGACAGAGAACAAAACCAAACATATTAACAAAATAAAATAAATAGAATCGATATGTACAAGCAAAATAAATAAAAAATAAATAGAGTAATAAATATGTACAAACATATATACATATATACAGGTGCTGTGGGGAAAGGAAGGAGGTAAGAAGGGATGGATGGAGGGGGGGGTGAGGGGGAGAGGAAGGAGGGGGCTCAGTCTGGAAAGGCCTCCTGGAGGAGGTGAGCTCTTAGTAGGGCCATGAAGGGAGGAATAGAGCTAGCTTGGCGGATGGGCAGAGGGAGGGCATTCCAGGCCAGGGGGATGACGTGGGCCGGGGGTTGACGGCGGGACAGGCAAGAACGAGGCACGGCGAGGAGATTAGCGGCAGAGGAGTGGAGGGTGTGGGCTGGGCTGTAGAAGGAGAGAAGGGAGGTGAGGTAGGAGGGGGCGAGGTGATGGAGAGCCTTGAAGCCCAGAGTGAGGAGTTTCTGCCTGATGCGCAGATTGATTGGTAGCCACTGGAGATTTTTGAAGAGGGGAGTAACATGCCCAGAGCATTTCTGGACAAAGACAATTGGGGCAACAGCATGAAATATGGACTGAAGTGGGGAGAGACACGAGGATGGGAGATCAGAGAGGAGAGAAGGCTGATGCAGTAGTCCAGACGGGATAGGATGAGCGCTTAAACGAGCAGGGTAGCGGTTTGGATGGAGAGGAAAGGGAGGATCTTGGCAATGTTGCGGAGCTGAGACCGGCAGGTTTTGGTGACGGCTTGGATGTGAGGGGTGAATGAGAGAGCGGAGTCGAGGATGACACCAAGGTTGCGGGCTTGTGAGATGGGAAGAATGGTAGTGCCGTCAACAGTGATGGGAAAGTCAGGGAGAGGGCAGGGTTTGGGAGGGAAGACAAGGAGTTCAGTCTTGGACATGTTGAGTTTTAGGTGGCGGGCAGACATCCAGATTGAGATGTCCTGAAGGCAGGAGGAGATGCGAGCCTGGAGGGAGGGGGAGAGAGCAGGGGCAGAGATGTAGATTTGGGTGTCATCAGTGTAGAGATGATAGTTGAAGCCGTGGGAGCGAATGAGGTCACCAAGGGAGTGAGTGTAGATCGAGAACAGAAGGGGACTAAGAACTGAACCTTGGGGAACCCCCACAGTAAGGGGATGGGAGGGGGAGGAGGAGCCTGCCAAAGAGACTGAGAATGAACGACCGGAGAGATAAGAGGAGAACCAGGAGAGGACGGAGTCTGTGAAGCCAAGGTCGCATAGCGCGTTGAGGAGAAGGGGGTGGTCCACAGTGTCGAAGGCATCTGAGAGGTCGAGGAGGATTAGGATAGAGTATGAGCCATTGGATTTGGCAAGCAGGAGGTCATTGGTGACCTTTGAGAGGGCAGTTTCCGTGGAATGTAGGGGACAGAAGCCAGACTAGAGGGGGTCGAGGAGAGAGTTGGTGTTGAGGAATTCGAGGCAGTGCATGTAGACAACTCACTCATTCAAGGAGTTTGGAAAGGAATGGTAGGAGGGTTATGGGGCGATAACTAGAAGGTGAGGTGGGGTCAAGAGAGGGTTTTCAGAGTCTGTCAGAGTCAACCCACTATTTCTCTTTGGCTAAGGGCTACCAAAGAACAATAGATAAGTACTAGTACCAGCTCTAGCGGGCAGGAGGGCATGCCCATGAACCATGTCCTTGAACAGGCTGAGGGACTCTGGTTCTTTTTCTTTCTGCATCACTCACTCAAGCAATAGCAGCTACTAACCTCCTAAAGGTAGGGTTTCTCCCAAAATGGGCAGAAGGAAATGACAAAGAGATATAGCTGTCCCCCCTCTCCTTCAGTAAGGGAGCTAGAGAACAAACCAGACACCGAGCACCAACAGGTCTCATAAGGTGTGCCTTACTTCAGTTTCTGACTCCATCAGAGCCACCCCACCATTATCCATTGGCAAAGGACCACGAAAGAAGTAGAGATATTCTCTGGCACTGCTAGTGGGCAAGAGGTCATGCCCCTAGACCATGTCCTTGAACAGGGTGGGGGACTTTGGGTGTTTCTGCATCACTCACCACACCCATAGGTAGGCTTTCTCCCAAAGTGGAAGAAGGAAGAGACTAAGACATACCACTATCAGCATATCTCCTTCAGTAAGGGAGCCAGGAGATCTGACTGGACAGCGGGCAGCAACAACACTCGTAAGGTAGGCCTAAAGGAGAGTTACTTTGTTTTCAGAGTCTGTGAGCATCACCCCACTATTTCTCATTGGCTAAGGGCTTCCAAAGAACAACAGATAAGTTCAGGCAGCACCGCTAGTGAGTAGGAAGTCAAGCCTTTGGACAATGTCCTTGAACAGGGTGGGGGGCTCTGAGTGTCTCTGCATCCCTCACCCCTCCTTAGATAGCATTTCTCCCAAACTGGACAGAAGGCAGACACTAAGAGATACCACTGTCAGTGTATGTCCTTCGGTAAGGGAGCCAAGAGGCCTGAGTGGACACCGGACAGCAACAACACTCATAAAGTGGGCCTAGGGGAAGGTTACTTCATTTTCAGAGTCTGTCAGAGTCACCCCACTACTTCCCATTGGATAAGAGCTACCAAAAAAAAAACATATAAGTTCTGGAAACACCACTAATGGGCAGGTGGTCATGCCCCTGGACTATGTCCTTAAACAGGGTGGGGGCCTCTGAGTGTTTCTACATCACTCACCCCCACCACAGGTAAGATTTTCCCCAAAGTGGACAGAAGGGAGAGACTAAGAGATACCACTGTGAGTGTATGTCCTTCGGTAAGGGAGCCAAGAGGCCTGAGTGGACACCGGACAGCAACAACACTCGTAAAGTGGGCCTAGGGGAAGGTTACTTCATTTTCATAGTCTGTGAGAGTCACCTGCCTATTTCCCATTTGTTAAGGGCTTCCAAAGAACAACAGATTAGTTCCAGCAGCACCGCTAATCGGCAGGAGGTCATCCCCCAGACTATGTCCTTGAACAGGGTGGGGGGCTCTGATTTCTTCTGCATCACTCACCCGCTGCCCCCATAGGTAGGATTTCCCCCAAAGTGGACAGGAGGGCAAGACAAAGAGATGCAACTGTCAGCTTATCTCTTTCGATAAGGAAGAGAGGAGATAGGACTGGACACTGGGCAGCAACAACACTCATAAGGTGAGCCTAGGGGAGGGTTACTTCATTTTCAGAGTCTGTCAGAGTCAACCCACTATTTTTCTTTGGCTAACGGCTTCCAAAGAACAATAGATGAGTTCTGGTACCAGCTCTAGAGGGCAAGGGGGCATGCCCATGGACCATGTCCTTGAACAGACTGAGGAACTCTGGTTCTTTTCTTTTGCATCACTGACTCAAGCGATAGCAGCTCCTAACCTCCCATAAGTAGGGTTTCTCCCAAAATGGGCAGAAGGAAACAACAAAGTGGTACTGCTGTTCCCCATCTCCTTCAGTAAGAGAGCTAGGAGAACAAACTGGAAACCTAGCACCAACAAGTCTTGTAAGGTCTGTCTTACATCAGTTTCTGACACCATCAGAGTCACCCCACCATTATCCATTGGCTAAGGACCACCAAAGAACTAAAGATATTCTCTGGCACTGCTAGTGGGTAGGAGGTCATGCCCCTAGACCATGTCCTTGAACAGGATAGGAGGCTCTGAGTGTTTCTGCATCACTCACCACACCCATAGGTAGGCTTTCTCCCAAAGTGGAAGGAGGAAGAGACTAAGAGATACCGCTGTCAGCATATCTGCTTCAGTAAGGGAGCCAGGAGATCTGACTGGACAGCGGGCAGCAACAACACTCGTAAGGTAGGCCTAAGGGAGAGTTACTTCGTTTTCAGTGTCTGTCAGCATCACCCCACTATTTCTCATTGGCTAAGGGCTTCCAAAGAACAACAGATAAGTTCCAGCAGCACTGCTAGTGAGCAGGAAGTCATGACCTTGGACAATGTCCTTGAACAGGGTGGGGGGCTCTGAGTGTCTCTGCATCACTCACCCCTCCATAGGTAGCATTTCTCCCAAATTGGACAGAAGGCAGACACTAAGAGATACCACTGTCAGTGTATGTCCTTCGGTAAGGGAGCCAAGAGATCTGAGTGGACACCGGACAGCAACAACACTCGTAAAGTGGGCCTAGGGGAAGGTTACTTCATTTTCAGAGTCTGTGAGAGTCACCTGCCTATTTCCCATTTGTTAAGGGCTTCCAAAGAACAACAGATTAGTTCCAGCAGCACCGCTAATGGGCAGAAGGTCATCCCCCAGACTATGTCCTTGAACAGGGTGGGGGGCTCTGATTGTTTCTGCATCACTCACCCCCCGCCCCCATAGGTAGGATTTCCCCCAAAGTGGACAGGAGGGCAAGACAAAGAGATGCAACTGTCAGCTTATCTCTTTCGATAAGGAAGAGAGGAGATAGGACTGGACACTGGGCAGCAACAATACTCGTAAGTTGAGCCTAGGGGAGGGTTACTTCATTTTCAGAGTCTGTCAGAGTCAGCCCAATATTTTTCTTTGGCTAATGGCTACCAAAGAACAATAGATGAGTTCTGGTACCAGCTCTAGAGGGCAAGGGGGCATGCCCAGACCATGTCCTTGAACAGACTGAGGGACTCTTGTTCTTTTTCTTTTTGCATCACTCACTCAAGCGATAGCAGCTCCTAACCTCCCATAAGTAGGGTTTCTCCCAAAATGGGCAGAAGGAAACAACAAAGTGGTACTGCTGTTCCCCATCTCCTTCAGTAAGAGAGCTAGGAGAACAAACCGGAAACCTAGCACCAACAAGTCTTGTAAGGTCTGTCTTACATCAGTTTCTGACACCATCAGAGTCACCCCACCATTATCCATTGGCTAAGGACCACCAAAGAACTAAAGATATTCTCTGGCACTGCTAGTGGGTAGGAGGTCATGCCCCTAGACCATGTCCTTGAACAGGATAGGAGGCTCTGAGTGTTTCTGCATCACTCACCACACCCATAGGTAGGCTTTCTCCCAAAGTGGAAGGAGGAAGAGACTAAGAGATACCGCTGTCAGCATATCTGCTTCAGTAAGGGAGCCAGGAGATCTGACTGGACAGCGGGCAGCAACAACACTCGTAAGGTAGGCCTAAGGGAGAGTTACTTCGTTTTCAGTGTCTGTCAGCATCACCCCACTATTTCTCATTGGCTAAGGGCTTCCAAAGAACAACAGATAAGTTCCAGCAGCACTGCTAGTGAGCAGGAAGTCATGACCTTGGACAATGTCCTTGAACAGGGTGGGGGGCTCTGAGTGTCTCTGCATCACTCACCCCTCCATAGGTAGCATTTCTCCCAAATTGGACAGAAGGCAGACACTAAGAGATACCACTGTCAGTGTATGTCCTTCGGTAAGGGAGCCAAGAGATCTGAGTGGACACCGGACAGCAACAACACTCGTAAAGTGGGCCTAGGGGAAGGTTACTTCATTTTCAGAGTCTGTGAGAGTCACCTGCCTATTTCCCATTTGTTAAGGGCTTCCAAAGAACAACAGATTAGTTCCAGCAGCACCGCTAATGGGCAGAAGGTCATCCCCCAGACTATGTCCTTGAACAGGGTGGGGGGCTCTGATTGTTTCTGCATCACTCACCCCCCACCCCCATAGGTAGGATTTCCCCCAAAGTGGACAGGAGGGCAAGACAAAGAGATGCAACTGTCAGCTTATCTCTTTCGATAAGGAAGAGAGGAGATAGGACTGGACACTGGGCAGCAACAATACTCGTAAGTTGAGCCTAGGGGAGGGTTACTTCATTTTCAGAGTCTGTCAGAGTCAGCCCACTATTTTTCTTTGGCTAATGGCTACCAAAGAACAATAGATGAGTTCTGGTACCAGCTCTAGAGGGCAAGGGGGCATGCCCAGACCATGTCCTTGAACAGACTGAGGGACTCTTGTTCTTTTTCTTTTTGCATCACTGACTCAAGCGATAGCAGCTCCTAACCTCCCATAAGTAGGGTTTCTCCCAAAATGGGCAGAAGGAAACAACAAAGTGGTACTGCTGTTCCCCATCTCCTTCAGTAAGAGAGCTAGGAGATTAAACTGGAAACCTAGCACCAACAAGTCTTGTAAGGTCTGTCTTACATCAGTTTCTGACACCATCAGAGTCACCCCACCATTATCCATTGGCTAAGGACCACCAAAGAACTAAAGATATTCTCTGGCACTGCTAGTGGGTAGGAGGTCATGCCCCTAGACCATGTCCTTGAACAGGATAGGAGGCTCTGAGTGTTTCTGCATCACTCACCACACCCATAGGTAGGCTTTCTCCCAAAGTGGAAGGAGGAAGAGACTAAGAGATACCGCTGTCAGCATATCTGCTTCAGTAAGGGAGCCAGGAGATCTGACTGGACAGCGGGCAGCAACAACACTCGTAAGGTAGGCCTAAGGGAGAGTTACTTCGTTTTCAGTGTCTGTCAGCATCACCCCACTATTTCTCATTGGCTAAGGGCTTCCAAAGAACAACAGATAAGTTCCAGCAGCACTGCTAGTGAGCAGGAAGTCATGACCTTGGACAATGTCCTTGAACAGGGTGGGGGGCTCTGAGTGTCTCTGCATCACTCACCCCTCCATAGGTAGCATTTCTCCCAAATTGGACAGAAGGCAGACACTAAGAGATACCACTGTCAGTGTATGTCCTTCGGTAAGGGAGCCAAGAGATCTGAGTGGACACCGGACAGCAACAACACTCGTAAAGTGGGCCTAGGGGAAGGTTACTTCATTTTCAGAGTCTGTGAGAGTCACCTGCCTATTTCCCATTTGTTAAGGGCTTCCAAAGAACAACAGATTAGTTCCAGCAGCACCGCTAATGGGCAGAAGGTCATCCCCCAGACTATGTCCTTGAACAGGGTGGGGGGCTCTGATTGTTTCTGCATCACTCACCCCCCCGCCCCCATAGGTAGGATTTCCCCCAAAGTGGACAGGAGGGCAAGACAAAGAGATGCAACTGTCAGCTTATCTCTTTCGATAAGGAAGAGAGGAGATAGGACTGGACACTGGGCAGCAACAATACTCGTAAGTTGAGCCTAGGGGAGGGTTACTTCATTTTCAGAGTCTGTCAGAGTCAGCCCACTATTTTTCTTTGGCTAATGGCTACCAAAGAACAATAGATGAGTTCTGGTACCAGCTCTAGAGGGCAAGGGGGCATGCCCAGACCATGTCCTTGAACAGACTGAGGGACTCTTGTTCTTTTTCTTTTTGCATCACTCACTCAAGCGATAGCAGCTCCTAACCTCCCATAAGTAGGGTTTCTCCCAGAATGGGCAGAAGGAAACAACAAAGTGGTACTGCTGTTCCCCATCTCCTTCAGTAAGAGAGCTAGGAGAACAAACCGGAAACCTAGCACCAACAAGTCTTGTAAGGTCTGTCTTACATCAGTTTCTGACACCATCAGAGTCACCCCACCATTATCCATTGGCTAAGGACCACCAAAGAACTAAAGATATTCTCTGGCACTGCTAGTGGGTAGGAGGTCATGCCCCTAGACCATGTCCTTGAACAGGATAGGAGGCTCTGAGTGTTTCTGCATCACTCACCACACCCATAGGTAGGCTTTCTCCCAAAGTGGAAGAAGGAAGAGACTAAGAGATACCGCTGTCAGCATATCTGCTTCAGTAAGGGAGCCAGGAGATCTGACTGGACAGCGGGCAGCAACAACACTCGTAAGGTAGGCCTAAGGGAGAGTTACTTCGTTTTCAGTGTCTGTCAGCATCACCCCACTATTTCTCATTGGCTAAGGGCTTCCAAAGAACAACAGATAAGTTCCAGCAGCACTGCTAGTGAGCAGGAGGTCATGACCTTGGACAATGTCCTTGAACAGGGTGGGGGGCTCTGAGTGTCTCTGCATCACTCACCCCTCCATAGGTAGCATTTCTCCCAAATTGGACAGAAGGCAGACACTAAGAGATACCACTGTCAGTGTATGTCCTTCGGTAAGGGAGCCAAGAGATCTGAGTGGACACCGGACAGCAACAACACTCGTAAAGTGGGCCTAGGGGAAGGTTACTTCATTTTCAGAGTCTGTGAGAGTCACCTGCCTATTTCCCATTTGTTAAGGGCTTCCAAAGAACAACAGATTAGTTCCAGCAGCACCGCTAATGGGCAGAAGGTCATCCCCCAGACTATGTCCTTGAACAGGGTGGGGGGCTCTGATTGTTTCTGCATCACTCACCCCCCGCCCCCATAGGTAGGATTTCCCCCAAAGTGGACAGGAGGGCAAGACAAAGAGATGCAACTGTCAGCTTATCTCTTTCGATAAGGAAGAGAGGAAATAGGACTGGACACCGGGCAGCAACAATACTCGTAAGTTGAGCCTAGGGGAGGGTTACTTCATTTTCAGAGTCTGTCAGAGTCAACCCACTATTTTTCTTTGGCTAACGGCTTCCAAAGAACAATAGATGAGTTCTGGTACCAGCTCTAGAGGGCAAGGGGGCATGCCCATGGACCATGTCCTTGAACAGACTGAGGAACTCTGGTTCTTTTTCTTTTTGCATCACTGACTCAAGCGATAGCAGCTCCTAACCTCCCATAAGTAGGGTTTCTCCCAAAATGGGCAGAAGGAAACAACAAAGTGGTACTGCTGTTCCCCATCTCCTTCAGTAAGAGAGCTAGGAGAACAAACTGGAAACCTAGCACCAACAAGTCTTGTAAGGTCTGTCTTACATCAGTTTCTGACACCATCAGAGTCACCCCACCATTATCCATTGGCTAAGGACCACCAGAGAACTAAAGATATTCTCTGGCACTGCTAGTGGGTAGGAGGTCATGCCCCTAGACCATGTCCTTGAACAGAATAGGAGGCTCTGAGTGTTTCTGCATCACTCACCACACCCATAGGTAGGCTTTCTCCCAAAGTGGAAGGAGGAAGAGACTAAGAGATACCGCTGTCAGCATATCTGCTTCAGTAAGGGAGCCAGGAGATCTGACTGGACAGCGGGCAGCAACAACACTCGTAAGGTAGGCCTAAGGGAGAGTTACTTCGTTTTCAGTGTCTGTCAGCATCACCCCACTATTTCTCATTGGCTAAGGGCTTCCAAAGAACAACAGATAAGTTCCAGCAGCACTGCTAGTGAGCAGGAAGTCATGACCTTGGACAATGTCCTTGAACAGGGTGGGGGGCTCTGAGTGTCTCTGCATCACTCACCCCTCCATAGGTAGCATTTCTCCCAAATTGGACAGAAGGCAGACACTAAGAGATACCACTGTCAGTGTATGTCCTTCGGTAAGGGAGCCAAGAGATCTGAGTGGACACCGGACAGCAACAACACTCGTAAAGTGGGCCTAGGGGAAGGTTACTTCATTTTCAGAGTCTGTGAGAGTCACCTGCCTATTTCCCATTTGTTAAGGGCTTCCAAAGAACAACAGATTAGTTCCAGCAGCACCGCTAATGGGCAGAAGGTCATCCCCCAGACTATGTCCTTGAACAGGGTGGGGGGCTCTGATTGTTTCTGCATCACTCACCCCCCCGCCCCCATAGGTAGGATTTCCCCCAAAGTGGACAGGAGGGCAAGACAAAGAGATGCAACTGTCAGCTTATCTCTTTCGATAAGGAAGAGAGGAGATAGGACTGGACACTGGGCAGCAACAATACTCGTAAGTTGAGCCTAGGGGAGGGTTACTTCATTTTCAGAGTCTGTCAGAGTCAGCCCAATATTTTTCTTTGGCTAATGGCTACCAAAGAACAATAGATGAGTTCTGGTACCAGCTCTAGAGGGCAAGGGGGCATGCCCAGACCATGTCCTTGAACAGACTGAGGGACTCTTGTTCTTTTTCTTTTTGCATCACTCACTCAAGCGATAGCAGCTCCTAACCTCCCATAAGTAGGGTTTCTCCCAAAATGGGCAGAAGGAAACAACAAAGTGGTACTGCTGTTCCCCATCTCCTTCAGTAAGAGAGCTAGGAGAACAAACTGGAAACCTAGCACCAACAAGTCTTGTAAGGTCTGTCTTACATCAGTTTCTGACACCATCAGAGTCACCCCACCATTATCCATTGGCTAAGGACCACCAAAGAACTAAAGATATTCTCTGGCACTGCTAGTGGGTAGGAGGTCATGCCCCTAGACCATGTCCTTGAACAGGATAGGAGGCTCTGAGTGTTTCTGCATCACTCACCACACCCATAGGTAGGCTTTCTCCCAAAGTGGAAGGAGGAAGAGACTAAGAGATACCGCTGTCAGCATATCTGCTTCAGTAAGGGAGCCAGGAGATCTGACTGGACAGCGGGCAGCAACAACACTCGTAAGGTAGGCCTAAGGGAGAGTTACTTCGTTTTCAGTGTCTGTCAGCATCACCCCACTATTTCTCATTGGCTAAGGGCTTCCAAAGAACAACAGATAAGTTCCAGCAGCACTGCTAGTGAGCAGGAAGTCATGACCTTGGACAATGTCCTTGAACAGGGTGGGGGGCTCTGAGTGTCTCTGCATCACTCACCCCTCCATAGGTAGCATTTCTCCCAAATTGGACAGAAGGCAAACACTAAGAGATACCACTGTCAGTGTATGTCCTTCGGTAAGGGAGCCAAGAGATCTGAGTGGACACCGGACAGCAACAACACTCGTAAAGTGGGCCTAGGGGAAGGTTACTTCATTTTCAGAGTCTGTGAGAGTCACCTGCCTATTTCCCATTTGTTAAGGGCTTCCAAAGAACAACAGATTAGTTCCAGCAGCACCGCTAATGGGCAGAAGGTCATCCCCCAGACTATGTCCTTGAACAGGGTGGGGGGCTCTGATTGTTTCTCTATCACTCACCCCCCGCCCCCATAGGTAGGATTTCCCCCAAAGTGGACAGGAGGGCAAGACAAAGAGATGCAACTGTCAGCTTATCTCTTTCGATAAGGAAGAGAGGAGATAGGACTGGACACTGGGCAGCAACAATACTCGTAAGTTGAGCCTAGGGGAGGGTTACTTCATTTTCAGAGTCTGTCAGAGTCAGCCCACTATTTTTCTTTGGCTAATGGCTACCAAAGAACAATAGATGAGTTCTGGTACCAGCTCTAGAGGGCAAGGGGGCATGCCCAGACCATGTCCTTGAACAGACTGAGGGACTCTTGTTCTTTTTCTTTTTGCATCACTGACTCAAGCGATAGCAGCTCCTAACCTCCCATAAGTAGGGTTTCTCCCAAAATGGGCAGAAGGAAACAACAAAGTGGTACTGCTGTTCCCCATCTCCTTCAGTAAGAGAGCTAGGAGATTAAACTGGAAACCTCGCACCAACAAGTCTTGTAAGGTCTGTCTTACATCAGTTTCTGACACCATCAGAGTCACCCCACCATTATCCATTGGCTAAGGACCACCAAAGAACTAAAGATATTCTCTGGCACTGCTAGTGGGTAGGAGGTCATGCCCCTAGACCATGTCCTTGAACAGGATAGGAGGCTCTGAGTGTTTCTGCATCACTCACCACACCCATAGGTAGGCTTTCTCCCAAAGTGGAAGGAGGAAGAGACTAAGAGATACCGCTGTCAGCATATCTGCTTCAGTAAGGGAGCCAGGAGATCTGACTGGACAGCGGGCAGCAACAACACTCGTAAGGTAGGCCTAAGGGAGAGTTACTTCGTTTTCAGTGTCTGTCAGCATCACCCCACTATTTCTCATTGGCTAAGGGCTTCCAAAGAACAACAGATAAGTTCCAGCAGCACTGCTAGTGAGCAGGAGGTCATGACCTTGGACAATGTCCTTGAACAGGGTGGGGGGCTCTGAGTGTCTCTGCATCACTCACCCCTCCATAGGTAGCATTTCTCCCAAATTGGACAGAAGGCAGACACTAAGAGATACCACTGTCAGTGTATGTCCTTCGGTAAGGGAGCCAAGAGATCTGAGTGGACACCGGACAGCAACAACACTCGTAAAGTGGGCCTAGGGGAAGGTTACTTCATTTTCAGAGTCTGTGAGAGTCACCTGCCTATTGCCCATTTGTTAAGGGCTTCCAAAGAACAACAGATTAGTTCCAGCAGCACCGCTAATGGGCAGAAGGTCATCCCCCAGACTATGTCCTTGAACAGGGTGGGGGGCTCTGATTGTTTCTGCATCACTCACCCCCCGCCCCCATAGGTAGGATTTCCCCCAAAGTGGACAGGAGGGCAAGACAAAGAGATGCAACTGTCAGCTTATCTCTTTCGATAAGGAAGAGAGGAGATAGGACTGGACACTGGGCAGCAACAATACTCGTAAGTTGAGCCTAGGGGAGGGTTACTTCATTTTCAGAGTCTGTCAGAGTCAGCCCACTATTTTTCTTTGGCTAATGGCTACCAAAGAACAATAGATGAGTTCTGGTACCAGCTCTAGAGGGCAAGGGGGCATGCCCAGACCATGTCCTTGAACAGACTGAGGGACTCTTGTTCTTTTTCTTTTTGCATCACTCACTCAAGCGATAGCAGCTCCTATCCTCCCATAAGTAGGGTTTCTCCCAGAATGGGCAGAAGGAAACAACAAAGTGGTACTGCTGTTCCCCATCTCCTTCAGTAAGAGAGCTAGGAGAACAAACTGGAAACCTAGCACCAACAAGTCTTGTAAGGTCTGTCTTACATCAGTTTCTGACACCATCAGAGTCACCCCACCATTATCCATTGGCTAAGGACCACCAGAGAACTAAAGATATTCTCTGGCACTGCTAGTGGGTAGGAGGTCATGCCCCTAGACCATGTCCTTGAACAGAATAGGAGGCTCTGAGTGTTTCTGCATCACTCACCACACCCATAGGTAGGCTTTCTCCCAAAGTGGAAGGAGGAAGAGACTAAGAGATACCGCTGTCAGCATATCTGCTTCAGTAAGGGAGCCAGGAGATCTGACTGGACAGCGGGCAGCAACAACACTCGTAAGGTAGGCCTAAGGGAGAGTTACTTCGTTTTCAGTGTCTGTCAGCATCACCCCACTATTTCTCATTGGCTAAGGGCTTCCAAAGAACAACAGATAAGTTCCAGCAGCACTGCTAGTGAGCAGGAAGTCATGACCTTGGACAATGTCCTTGAACAGGGTGGGGGGCTCTGAGTGTCTCTGCATCACTCACCCCTCCATAGGTAGCATTTCTCCCAAATTGGACAGAAGGCAGACACTAAGAGATACCACTGTCAGTGTATGTCCTTCGGTAAGGGAGCCAAGAGATCTGAGTGGACACCGGACAGCAACAACACTCGTAAAGTGGGCCTAGGGGAAGGTTACTTCATTTTCAGAGTCTGTGAGAGTCACCTGCCTATTTCCCATTTGTTAAGGGCTTCCAAAGAACAACAGATTAGTTCCAGCAGCACCGCTAATGGGCAGAAGGTCATCCCCCAGACTATGTCCTTGAACAGGGTGGGGGGCTCTGATTGTTTCTGCATCACTCACCCCCCGCCCCCATAGGTAGGATTTCCCCCAAAGTGGACAGGAGGGCAAGACAAAGAGATGCAACTGTCAGCTTATCTCTTTCGATAAGGAAGAGAGGAGATAGGACTGGACACTGGGCAGCAACAATACTCGTAAGTTGAGCCTAGGGGAGGGTTACTTCATTTTCAGAGTCTGTCAGAGTCAGCCCAATATTTTTCTTTGGCTAATGGCTACCAAAGAACAATAGATGAGTTCTGGTACCAGCTCTAGAGGGCAAGGGGGCATGCCCAGACCATGTCCTTGAACAGACTGAGGGACTCTTGTTCTTTTTCTTTTTGCATCACTCACTCAAGCGATAGCAGCTCCTAACCTCCCATAAGTAGGGTTTCTCCCAAAATGGGCAGAAGGAAACAACAAAGTGGTACTGCTGTTCCCCATCTCCTTCAGTAAGAGAGCTAGGAGAACAAACCGGAAACCTAGCACCAACAAGTCTTGTAAGGTCTGTCTTACATCAGTTTCTGACACCATCAGAGTCACCCCACCATTATCCATTGGCTAAGGACCACCAAAGAACTAAAGATATTCTCTGGCACTGCTAGTGGGTAGGAGGTCATGCCCCTAGACCATGTCCTTGAACAGGATAGGAGGCTCTGAGTGTTTCTGCATCACTCACCACACCCATAGGTAGGCTTTCTCCCAAAGTGGAAGGAGGAAGAGACTAAGAGATACCGCTGTCAGCATATCTGCTTCAGTAAGGGAGCCAGGAGATCTGACTGGACAGCGGGCAGCAACAACACTCGTAAGGTAGGCCTAAGGGAGAGTTACTTCGTTTTCAGTGTCTGTCAGCATCACCCCACTATTTCTCATTGGCTAAGGGCTTCCAAAGAACAACAGATAAGTTCCAGCAGCACTGCTAGTGAGCAGGAAGTCATGACCTTGGACAATGTCCTTGAACAGGGTGGGGGGCTCTGAGTGTCTCTGCATCACTCACCCCTCCATAGGTAGCATTTCTCCCAAATTGGACAGAAGGCAGACACTAAGAGATACCACTGTCAGTGTATGTCCTTCGGTAAGGGAGCCAAGAGATCTGAGTGGACACCGGACAGCAACAACACTCGTAAAGTGGGCCTAGGGGAAGGTTACTTCATTTTCAGAGTCTGTGAGAGTCACCTGCCTATTTCCCATTTGTTAAGGGCTTCCAAAGAACAACAGATTAGTTCCAGCAGCACCGCTAATGGGCAGAAGGTCATCCCCCAGACTATGTCCTTGAACAGGGTGGGGGGCTCTGATTGTTTCTGCATCACTCACCCCCCGCCCCCATAGGTAGGATTTCCCCCAAAGTGGACAGGAGGGCAAGACAAAGAGATGCAACTGTCAGCTTATCTCTTTCGATAAGGAAGAGAGGAGATAGGACTGGACACTGGGCAGCAACAACACTCATAAGGTGAGCCTAGGGGAGGGTTACTTCATTTTCAGAGTCTGTCAGAGTCAGCCCACTATTTTTCTTTGGCTAATGGCTACCAAAGAACAATAGATGAGTTCTGGTACCAGCTCTAGAGGGCAAGGGGGCATGCCCAGACCATGTCCTTGAACAGACTGAGGGACTCTTGTTCTTTTTCTTTTTGCATCACTCACTCAAGCGATAGCAGCTCCTAACCTCCCATAAGTAGGGTTTCTCCCAAAATGGGCAGAAGGAAACAACAAAGTGGTACTGCTGTTCCCCATCTCCTTCAGTAAGAGAGCTAGGAGAACAAACCGGAAACCTAGCACCAACAAGTCTTGTAAGGTCTGTCTTACATCAGTTTCTGACACCATCAGAGTCACCCCACCATTATCCATTGGCTAAGGACCACCAAAGAACTAAAGATATTCTCTGGCACTGCTAGTGGGTAGGAGGTCATGCCCCTAGACCATGTCCTTGAACAGGATAGGAGGCTCTGAGTGTTTCTGCATCACTCACCACACCCATAGGTAGGCTTTCTCCCAAAGTGGAAGGAGGAAGAGACTAAGAGATACCGCTGTCAGCATATCTGCTTCAGTAAGGGAGCCAGGAGATCTGACTGGACAGCGGGCAGCAACAACACTCGTAAGGTAGGCCTAAGGGAGAGTTACTTCGTTTTCAGTGTCTGTCAGCATCACCCCACTATTTCTCATTGGCTAAGGGCTTCCAAAGAACAACAGATAAGTTCCAGCAGCACTGCTAGTGAGCAGGAGGTCATGACCTTGGACAATGTCCTTGAACAGGGTGGGGGGCTCTGAGTGTCTCTGCATCACTCACCCCTCCATACGTAGCATTTCTCCCAAATTGGACAGAAGGCAGACACTAAGAGATACCACTGTCAGTGTATGTCCTTCGGTAAGGGAGCCAAGAGATCTGAGTGGACACCGGACAGCAACAACACTCGTAAAGTGGGCCTAGGGGAAGGTTACTTCATTTTCAGAGTCTGTGAGAGTCACCTGCCTATTACCCATTTGTTAAGGGCTTCCAAAGAACAACAGATTAGTTCCAGCAGCACCGCTAATGGGCAGAAGGTCATCCCCCAGACTATGTCCTTGAACAGGGTGGGGGGCTCTGATTGCTTCTGCATCACTCACCCCCTGCCCCCATAGGTAGGATTTCCCCCAAAGTGGACAGGAGGGCAAGACAAAGAGATGCAACTGTCAGCTTATCTCTTTCGATAAGGAAGAGAGGAGATAGGACTGGACACTGGGCAGCAACAACACTCATAAGGTGAGCCTAGGGGAGGGTTACTTCATTTTCAGAGTCTGTCAGAGTCAACCCACTATTTTTCTTTGGCTAACGGCTTCCAAAGAACAATAGATGAGTTCTGGTACCAGCTCTAGAGGGCAAGGGGGCATGCCCATGGACCATGTCCTTGAACAGACTGAGGAACTCTGGTTCTTTTTCTTTTTGCATCACTGACTCAAGCAATAGCAGCTCCTAACCTCCCAAAAGTAGGGTTTCTCCCAAAATGGGCAGAAGGAAACAACAAAGTGGTACTGCTGTTCCCCATCTCCTTCAGTAAGAGAGCTAGGAGAACAAACTGGAAACCTAGCACCAACAAGTCTTGTAAGGTCTGTCTTACATCAGTTTCTGACACCATCAGAGTCACCCCACCATTATCCATTGGCTAAGGACCACCAAAGAACTAAAGATATTCTCTGGCACTGCTAGTGGGTAGGAGGTCATGCCCCTAGACCATGTCCTTGAACAGGATAGGAGGCTCTGAGTGTTTCTGCATCACTCACCACACCCATAGGTAGGCTTTCTCCCAAAGTGGAAGGAGGAAGAGACTAAGAGATACCGCTGTCAGCATATCTGCTTCAGTAAGGGAGCCAGGAGATCTGACTGGACAGCGGGCAGCAACAACACTCGTAAGGTAGGCCTAAGGGAGAGTTACTTCGTTTTCAGTGTCTGTCAGCATCACCCCACTATTTCTCATTGGCTAAGGGCTTCCAAAGAACAACAGATAAGTTCCAGCAGCACTGCTAGTGAGCAGGAAGTCATGACCTTGGACAATGTCCTTGAACAGGGTGGGGGGCTCTGAGTGTCTCTGCATCACTCACCCCTCCATAGGTAGCATTTCTCCCAAATTGGACAGAAGGCAGACACTAAGAGATACCACTGTCAGTGTATGTCCTTCGGTAAGGGAGCCAAGAGATCTGAGTGGACACCGGACAGCAACAACACTCGTAAAGTGGGCCTAGGGGAAGGTTACTTCATTTTCAGAGTCTGTGAGAGTCACCTGCCTATTTCCCATTTGTTAAGGGCTTCCAAAGAACAACAGATTAGTTCCAGCAGCACCGCTAATGGGCAGAAGGTCATCCCCCAGACTATGTCCTTGAACAGGGTGGGGGGCTCTGATTGTTTCTGCATCACTCACCCCCCACCCCCATAGGTAGGATTTCCCCCAAAGTGGACAGGAGGGCAAGACAAAGAGATGCAACTGTCAGCTTATCTCTTTCGATAAGGAAGAGAGGAGATAGGACTGGACACTGGGCAGCAACAATACTCGTAAGTTGAGCCTAGGGGAGGGTTACTTCATTTTCAGAGTCTGTCAGAGTCAGCCCACTATTTTTCTTTGGCTAATGGCTACCAAAGAACAATAGATGAGTTCTGGTACCAGCTCTAGAGGGCAAGGGGGCATGCCCAGACCATGTCCTTGAACAGACTGAGGGACTCTTGTTCTTTTTCTTTTTGCATCACTCACTCAAGCGATAGCAGCTCCTAACCTCCCATAAGTAGGGTTTCTCCCAAAATGGGCAGAAGGAAACAACAAAGTGGTACTGCTGTTCCCCATCTCCTTCAGTAAGAGAGCTAGGAGAACAAACCGGAAACCTAGCACCAACAAGTCTTGTAAGGTCTGTCTTACATCAGTTTCTGACACCATCAGAGTCACCCCACCATTATCCATTGGCTAAGGACCACCAAAGAACTAAAGATATTCTCTGGCACTGCTAGTGGGTAGGAGGTCATGCCCCTAGACCATGTCCTTGAACAGGATAGGAGGCTCTGAGTGTTTCTGCATCACTCACCCACACCCATAGGTAGGCTTTCTCCCAAAGTGGAAGGAGGAAGAGACTAAGAGATACCGCTGTCAGCATATCTGCTTCAGTAAGGGAGCCAGGAGATCTGACTGGACAGCGGGCAGCAACAACACTCGTAAGGTAGGCCTAAGGGAGAGTTACTTCGTTTTCAGTGTCTGTCAGCATCACCCCACTATTTCTCATTGGCTAAGGGCTTCCAAAGAACAACAGATAAGTTCCAGCAGCACTGCTAGTGAGCAGGAGGTCATGACCTTGGACAATGTCCTTGAACAGGGTGGGGGGCTCTGAGTGTCTCTGCATCACTCACCCCTCCATAGGTAGCATTTCTCCCAAATTGGACAGAAGGCAGACACTAAGAGATACCACTGTCAGTGTATGTCCTTCGGTAAGGGAGCCAAGAGATCTGAGTGGACACCAGACAGCAACAACACTCGTAAAGTGGGCCTAGGGGAAGGTTACTTCATTTTCAGAGTCTGTGAGAGTCACCTGCCTATTTCCCATTTGTTAAGGGCTTCCAAAGAACAACAGATTAGTTCCAGCAGCACCGCTAATGGGCAGAAGGTCATCCCCCAGACTATGTCCTTGAACAGGGTGGGGGGCTCTGATTGTTTCTCCATCACTCACCCCCCGCCCCCATAGGTAGGATTTCCCCCAAAGTGGACAGGAGGGCAAGACAAAGAGATGCAACTGTCAGCTTATCTCTTTCGATAAGGAAGAGAGGAAATAGGACTGGACACCGGGCAGCAACAATACTCATAAGTTGAGCCTAGGGGAGGGTTACTTCATTTTCAGAGTCTGTCAGAGTCAGCCCACTATTTTTCTTTGGCTAACGACTACCAAAGAACAATAGATGAGTTCTGGTACCAGCTCTAGAGGGCAAGGGGGCATGCCCAGACCATGTCCTTGAACAGACTGAGGGACTCTTGCTCTTTTTCTTTTTGCATCACTCACTCAAGCGATAGCAGCTCCTAACCTCCCATAAGTAGGGTTTCTCCCAAAATGGGCAGAAGGAAACAACAAAGTGGTACTGCTGTTCCCCATCTCCTTCAGTAAGAGAGCTAGGAGAACAAACCGGAAAACTAGCACCAACAAGTCTTGTAAGGTCTGTCTTATATCAGTTTCTGACACCATCAGAGTCACCCCACCATTATACATTGGCTAAGGACCACCAAAGAACTAAAGATATTCTCTGACACTGCTAGTGGGTAGGAGGTCATGCCCCTAGACCATGTCCTTGAACAGGATAGGGGGCTCTGAGTGTTTCTGCATCACTCACCACACCCATAGGTAGGCTTTCTCCCAAAGTGGAAGGAGGAAGAGACTAAGAGATACCGCTGTCAGCATATCTGCTTCAGTAAGGGAGCCAGGAGATCTGACTGGACAGCGGGCAGCAACAACACTTGTAAGGTAGGCCTAAGGGAGAGTTACTTCGTTTTCAGTGTCTGTCAGCATCACCCCACTATTTCTCATTGGCTAAGGGCTTCCAAAGAACAACAGATAAGTTCCAGCAGCACTGCTAGTGAGCAGGAAGTCATGACCTTGGACAATGTCCTTGAATAGGGTGGGGGGCTCTGAGTGTCTCTGCATCACTCACCCCTCCATAGGTAGCATTTCTCCCAAATTGGACAGAAGGCAGACACTAAGAGATACCACTGTCAGTGTATGTCCTTCGGTAAGGGAGCCAAGAGATCTGAGTGGACACCGGACAGCAACAACACTCGTAAAGTGGGCCTAGGGGAAGGTTACTTCATTTTCAGAGTCTGTGAGAGTCACCTGCCTATTTCCCATTTGTTAAGGGCTTCCAAAGAACAACAGATTAGTTCCAGCAGCACCACTAATGGGCAGAAGGTCATCCCCCAGACTATGTCCTTGAACAGGGTGGGGGGCTCTGAGTGTTTCTGCATCACTCACCCCTGCCCCCATAGGTAGGCTTTCTCCCAAAGTGGAAGGAGGAAGAGATTAAGACATACTGCTATCAGCATATCTCCTTCAGTAAGGGAGCCAGGAGATCTGACTGCACAGTGGGCAGCAACAACACTCGTAAGGTAGGCCTAAGGGAGAGCTACTTTGTTTTCAGAGTCTGTGAGCATCACCCCACTATTTCTCATTGGCTAAGGGCTTCCAAGGAACAACAGATAAGTTCAGGCAGCACCGCTAGTGAATAGGAAGTCATGCCTTTGGACAATGTCCTTGAACAGGGTGGGGGGCTCTGAGTGTCTCTGCATCACTCACCCCTCCATAGGTAGCATTTCTCCCAAATTGGACAGAAGGCAGACACTAAGAGATACCACTGTCAGTGTATGTCCTTCAGTAAGGGAGCCAAGAGGCCTGAGTGGACACCGGACAGCAACAACACTCATAAAGTGGGCCTAGGGGAAGGTTACTTCATTTTCAGAGTCTGTCAGAGTCACCACACTACTTCCCATTGGATAAGAGCTACCAAAAAAAAACATATAAGTTCTGGAAACACCACTAATGGGCAGGTGGTCATGCCCCTGGACTATGTCCTTAAACAGGGTGGGGGCCTCTGAGTGTTTCTACATCACTCACCCCCACCACAGGTAAGATTTTCCCCAAAGTGGACAGAAGGGAGAGACTAAGAGATACCACTGTGAGTGTATGTCCTTCGGTAAGGGAGCCAAGAGGCCTGAGTGGACACCGGACAGCAACAACACTCGTAAAGTGGGCCTAGGGGAAGGTTACTTCATTTTCATAGTCTGTGAGAGTCACCTGCCTATTTCCCATTTGTTAAGGGCTTCCAAAGAACAACAGATTAGTTCCAGCAGCACCGCTAATCGGCAGGAGGTCATCCCCCAGACTATGTCCTTGAACAGGGTGGGGGGCTCTGATTGCTTCTGCATCACACCCCCTGCCCCCATAGGTAGGATTTCCCCCAAAGTGGACAGGAGGGCAAGACAAAGAGATGCAACTGTCAGCTTATCTCTTTCGATAAGGAAGAGAGGAGATAGGACTGGACACTGGGCAGCAACAACACTCATAAGGTGAGCCTAGGGGAGGGTTACTTCATTTTCAGAGTCTGTCAGAGTCAACCCACTATTTTTCTTTGGCTAACGGCTTCCAAAGAACAATAGATGAGTTCTGGTACCAGCTCTAGAGGGCAAGGGGGCATGCCCATGGACCATGTCCTTGAACAGACTGAGGAACTCTGGTTCTTTTTCTTTTTGCATCACTCACTCAAGCGATAGCAGCTCCTAACCTCCCATAAGTAGGGTTTCTCCCAAAATGGGCAGAAGGAAACAACAAAGTGGTACTGCTGTTCCCCATCTCCTTCAGTAAGAGAGCTAGGAGAACAAACTGGAAACCTAGCACCAACAAGTCTTGTAAGGTCTGTCTTACATCAGTTTCTGACACCATCAGAGTCACCCCACCATTATCCATTGGCTAAGGACCACCAAAGAACTAAAGATATTCTCTGGCACTGCTAGTGGGTAGGAGGTCATGCCCCTAGACCATGTCCTTGAACGGGATAGGAGGCTCTGAGTGTTTCTGCATCACTCACCACACCCATAGGTAGGCTTTCTCCCAAAGTGGAAGGAGGAAGAGA
Organism: Tachyglossus aculeatus; assembly: GCF_015852505.1. Lineage (NCBI taxonomy): Eukaryota > Metazoa > Chordata > Mammalia > Monotremata > Tachyglossidae > Tachyglossus > Tachyglossus aculeatus. The sequence continues at coordinate 133,170,375 of NC_052101.1, forward strand.
CTAAGAGATACCGCTGTCAGCATATCTGCTTCAGTAAGGGAGCCAGGAGATCTGACTGGACAGCGGGCAGCAACAACACTCGTAAGGTAGGCCTAAGGGAGAGTTACTTCGTTTTCAGTGTCTGTCAGCATCACCCCACTATTTCTCATTGGCTAAGGGCTTCCAAAGAACAACAGATAAGTTCCAGCAGCACTGCTAGTGAGCAGGAGGTCATGACCTTGGACAATGTCCTTGAACAGGGTGGGGGGCTCTGAGTGTCTCTGCATCACTCACCCCTCCATAGGTAGCATTTCTCCCAAATTGGACAGAAGGCAGACACTAAGAGATACCACTGTCAGTGTATGTCCTTCGGTAAGGGAGCCAAGAGATCTGAGTGGACACCGGACAGCAACAACACTCGTAAAGTGGGCCTAGGGGAAGGTTACTTCATTTTCAGAGTCTGTGAGAGTCACCTGCCTATTTCCCATTTGTTAAGGGCTTCCAAAGAACAACAGATTAGTTCCAGCAGCACCGCTAATGGGCAGAAGGTCATCCCCCAGACTATGTCCTTGAACAGGGTGGGGGGCTCTGATTGTTTCTGCATCACTCACCCCCCGCCCCCATAGGTAGGATTTCCCCCAAAGTGGACAGGAGGGCAAGACAAAGAGATGCAACTGTCAGCTTATCTCTTTCGATAAGGAAGAGAGGAGATAGGACTGGACACTGGGCAGCAACAACACTCATAAGGTGAGCCTAGGGGAGGGTTACTTCATTTTCAGAGTCTGTCAGAGTCAGCCCACTATTTTTCTTTGGCTAATGGCTACCAAAGAACAATAGATGAGTTCTGGTACCAGCTCTAGAGGGCAAGGGGGCATGCCCAGACCATGTCCTTGAACAGACTGAGGGACTCTTGTTCTTTTTCTTTTTGCATCACTCACTCAAGCGATAGCAGCTCCTAACCTCCCATAAGTAGGGTTTCTCCCAAAATGGGCAGAAGGAAACAACAAAGTGGTACTGCTGTTCCCCATCTCCTTCAGTAAGAGAGCTAGGAGAACAAACCGGAAACCTAGCACCAACATGTCTTGTAAGGTCTGTCTTACATCAGTTTCTGACACCATCAGAGTCACCCCACCATTATCCATTGGCTAAGGACCACCAAAGAACTAAAGATATTCTCTGGCATTGCTAGTGGGTAGGAGGTCATGCCCCTAGACCATGTCCTTGAACAGGATAGGAGGCTCTGAGTGTTTCTGCATCACTCACCACACCCATAGGTAGGCTTTCTCCCAAAGTGGAAGGAGGAAGAGACTAAGAGATACCGCTGTCAGCATATCTGCTTCAGTAAGGGAGCCAGGAGATCTGACTGGACAGCGGGCAGCAACAACACTCGTAAGGTAGGCCTAAGGGAGAGTTACTTCGTTTTCAGTGTCTGTCAGCATCACCCCACTATTTCTCATTGGCTAAGGGCTTCCAAAGAACAACAGATAAGTTCCAGCAGCACTGCTAGTGAGCAGGAGGTCATGACCTTGGACAATGTCCTTGAACAGGGTGGGGGGCTCTGAGTGTCTCTGCATCACTCACCCCTCCATAGGTAGCATTTCTCCCAAATTGGACAGAAGGCAGACACTAAGAGATACCACTGTCAGTGTATGTCCTTCGGTAAGGGAGCCAAGAGATCTGAGTGGACACCGGACAGCAACAACACTCGTAAAGTGGGCTTAGGGGAAGGTTACTTCATTTTCAGAGTCTGTGAGAGTCACCTGCCTATTTCCCATTTGTTAAGGGCTTCCAAAGAACAACAGATTAGTTCCAGCAGCACCGCTAATGGGCAGAAGGTCATCCCCCAGACTATGTCCTTGAACAGGGTGGGGGGCTCTGATTGTTTCTGCATCACTCACCCCCCGCCCCCATAGGTAGGATTTCCCCCAAAGTGGACAGGAGGGCAAGACAAAGAGATGCAACTGTCAGCTTATCTCTTTCGATAAGGAAGAGAGGAGATAGGACTGGACACTGGGCAGCAACAACACTCATAAGGTGAGCCTAGGGGAGGGTTACTTCATTTTCAGAGTCTGTCAGAGTCAGCCCACTATTTTTCTTTGGCTAATGGCTACCAAAGAACAATAGATGAGTTCTGGTACCAGCTCTAGAGGGCAAGGGGGCATGCCCAGACCATGTCCTTGAACAGACTGAGGGACTCTTGTTCTTTTTCTTTTTGCATCACTCACTCAAGCGATAGCAGCTCCTAACCTCCCATAAGTAGGGTTTCTCCCAAAATGGGCAGAAGGAAACAACAAAGTGGTACTGCTGTTCCCCATCTCCTTCAGTAAGAGAGCTAGGAGAACAAACCGGAAACCTAGCACCAACAAGTCTTGTAAGGTCTGTCTTACATCAGTTTCTGACACCATCAGAGTCACCCCACCATTATCCATTGGCTAAGGACCACCAAAGAACTAAAGATATTCTCTGGCACTGCTAGTGGGTAGGAGGTCATGCCCCTAGACCATGTCCTTGAACAGGATAGGAGGCTCTGAGTGTTTCTGCATCACTCACCACACCCATAGGTAGGCTTTCTCCCAAAGTGGAAGGAGGAAGAGACTAAGAGATACCGCTGTCAGCATATCTGCTTCAGTAAGGGAGCCAGGAGATCTGACTGGACAGCGGGCAGCAACAACACTCGTAAGGTAGGCCTAAGGGAGAGTTACTTCGTTTTCAGTGTCTGTCAGCATCACCCCACTATTTCTCATTGGCTAAGGGCTTCCAAAGAACAACAGATAAGTTCCAGCAGCACTGCTAGTGAGCAGGAGGTCATGACCTTGGACAATGTCCTTGAACAGGGTGGGGGGCTCTGAGTGTCTCTGCATCACTCACCCCTCCATAGGTAGCATTTCTCCCAAATTGGACAGAAGGCAGACACTAAGAGATACCACTGTCAGTGTATGTCCTTCGGTAAGGGAGCCAAGAGATCTGAGTGGACACCGGACAGCAACAACACTCGTAAAGTGGGCCTAGGGGAAGGTTACTTCATTTTCAGAGTCTGTGAGAGTCACCTGCCTATTTCCCATTTGTTAAGGGCTTCCAAAGAACAACAGATTAGTTCCAGCAGCACCGCTAATGGGCAGAAGGTCATCCCCCAGACTATGTCCTTGAACAGGGTGGGGGGCTCTGATTGTTTCTGCATCACTCACCCCCCGCCCCCATAGGTAGGATTTCCCCCAAAGTGGACAGGAGGGCAAGACAAAGAGATGCAACTGTCAGCTTATCTCTTTCGATAAGGAAGAGAGGAAATAGGACTGGACACCGGGCAGCAACAATACTCGTAAGTTGAGCCTAGGGGAGGGTTACTTCATTTTCAGAGTCTGTCAGAGTCAGCCCACTATTTTTCTTTGGCTAACGACTATCAAAGAACAATAGATGAGTTCTGGTACCAGCTCTAGAGGGCAAGGGGGCATGCCCAGACCATGTCCTTGAACAGACTGAGGAACTCTGGTTCTTTTTCTTTTTGCATCACTCACTCAAGCGATAGCAGCTCCTAACCTCCCATAAGTAGGGTTTCTCCCAAAATGGGCAGAAGGAAACAACAAAGTGGTACTGCTGTTCCCCATCTCCTTCACTAAGAGAGCTAGGAGAATAAACCGGAAAACTAGCACCAACAAGTCTTGTAAGGTCTGTCTTACATCAGTTTCTGACACCATCAGAGTCACCCCACCATTATCCATTGGCTAAGGACCACCAAAGAACTAAAGATATTCTCTGGCACTGCTAGTGGGTAGGAGGTCATGCCCCTAGACCATGTCCTTGAACAGGATAGGGGGCTCTGAGTGTTTCTGCATCACTCACCACACCCATAGGTAGGCTTTCTCCCAAAGTGGAAGGAGGAAGAGACTAAGAGATACTGCTGTCAGCATATCTGCTTCAGTAAGGGAGCCAGGAGATCTGACTGGACAGCGGGCAGCAACAACACTCGTAAGGTAGGCCTAAGGGAGAGTTACTTTGTTTTCAGCGTCTGTCAGCATCACCCCACTATTTCTCATTGGCTAAGGGCTTCCAAAGAACAACAGATAAGTTCCAGCAGCACCGCTAGTGAGCAGGAAGTCATGGCCTTGGACAATGTCCTTGAACAGGGTGGGGGGCTCTGAGTGTCTCTGCATCACTCACCCCTCCATAGGCAGGATTTGTCCCAAATTGGACAGAAGGCAGACACTAAGAGATACCACTGTCAGTGTATGTCCTTCGGTAAGGGAGCCAAGAGATCTGAGTGGACACCGAACAGCATCAATACTCGTAAGGTGAGCCTAATGGAGGGTTACTTCATTTTTAGAGTCTGTTGGAGTCACCCCACTATTTCCCATTGGCTAAGGGCTACCAAAGAACAATAAATAAGTTCTGGCAGCACTGCTAATAGGCAGGAAGTCACACCCCTGGACTATGTCCTTGAACAAGGTTGGGGCCTCTGAGTGTTTCTGCATCACTCATCCCCTCTTAGATAGGATTTCTCCCAAAGTGGACAGAAGGGAGAGACAAAGAGATACCACAGCCAGGGATTCACCTTCAGTAAGGAATCCAGTAGATCTGAGTTGACACCGGGCAGCAACAACACTCGTAAGGTGAGCCTAATGGAGGGTTACTTCATTTTCAGAATCTGTCAGAATCACCCCTCTATTTCCCATTGGTTAAGGGCTACCAAAAAACAACAAATAAGTTCTAGCAGTATTGCTAATGTGCAGGTCACATCCCTGGACCATGTCTTTGAACAGAGTTGGGAGCTCCGAGTGTTTCTGCATCACTCACCCCCTCATAGGTAGGATTTCTCCCAAAGTGGATGGAAGGGAGAAAGTAAGACGTACCACTGTCCTAAAATCTCATTTGGAAATGAAGTCAAGAGATCTGACTGGACACCGGGTAGCATCAACACTTGTAAAGTGGACCTAGGGGAAGGTTACTTCATTTTCAGACTCTGTCAGGGTCACCCCACTATTTCCCATAGGCTAAGGGCTACCAAAGAACAACATATAAGTTCCAGCAGCACCGCTAGTGAGCAGGAAGTCATGGCCTTGGACAATGTCCTTGAACAGGGTGGGCGGCTCTGAGTGTCTCTGCATCACTCACCCCTCCATAGGTAGGATTTCTCCCAAATTGGACAGAAGGCAGACACTAAGAGATACCACTGTCAGTGTATGTCCTTCGGTAAGGGAGCCAAGAGATCTGAGTGGACACAGAACAGCATCAGTACTCGTAAGGTGAGCCTAATGGAGGGTTACTTCATTTTCAGAGTCTGTCAGAATCACCCCTCTATTTCCCATTGGTTAAGGGCTACCAAAAAACAACAAATAAGTTCTAGCAGTATTGCTAATGTGCAGGTCACATCCCTGGACCATGTCTTTGAACAGAGTTGGGAGCTCCGAGTGTTTCTGCATCACTCACCCCCTCATAGGTAGGATTTCTCCCAAAGTGGATGGAAGGGAGAAAGTAAGACGTACCACTGTCCTAAAATCTCATTTGGAAATGAAGCCAAGAGATCTGACTAGACACCAGGTAGCATCAACACTCGTAAAGTGGACCTAGGGGAAGGTTACTTCATTTTCAGACTCTGTCAGGGTCACCCCACTATTTCCCATAGGCTACCAAAGAACAACAGATAAGTTCCAGCAGCACTGCTAATGGGCAGGAGGTCATGCCCCTAGATTGTGTTCTTATACAGGGTTGGGGGCTCTGAGTGTTTCTGCATCACTCACCACCCATAGGTAGGATATCTCCCAAAGTAGACAGAAGGGAGAGACTAAGAAATACACTGTCAGCATATTTCCTTCAGTAAGGGAGCCAGGAGATCTGACTGGACATCGGGTAGCAACAACACTCGTAAAATGGGCCTAAGGGAAGGTTACTTTGTTTTCATAGTCTGTCAGAATCACCCCACTATTTCTCATTGTCTGAGGGCTACACCCATGCTGGCAGCAGCAGCATGGGAGAGAGTCGAGGGCAGAAACTCAAGTTTACTGTGCGGAAGGCAGCAATGGTAAACCAATTCCACATGTTTACCAAGAAAACTCTATAGGCACACTACCAGAACTAATGCAGATGGAGAGCAGGGCATTTGAGAAGAGATGCGTCCGTGGTGTCGCTATGGGTTGGAAATGACTCGATAGCATAAGACAAGACAAGGGCTACCAAAGAACAACAGATAAGTTCTGGCAGCACCTCTAGTGTGCAGAAGGCCATAGCCCCTGGACCATGTCCTCAAACAGCCTGGAAGGCTCTCATTCATTTACTTTCTACATCACTCTCTCAAGTGACTGCAGCTCCTCACTTCCCATAGATAAACTTTCTCCCAAAATGGACATAAGGGAAAGTCAGAGAGACGCTGCTATCCCCACATCTCCTACAGTAAGGCAGCTAGGAGATCGGACTGGACACTGGGGCTAACAGGTCTCATAAGGCAGGTCTAGGGGAAGGGGCTCTCAGTTTCTAAGGATTTCAGAACTGACACATCATTTCCCAAAGGATCATGACCACAAGGAACTCTGGACAGGCTCCTGCATTGCTAGTGCATCTCTAGACTGTAAGATCACAGAGAATATGTCTGCTAATTATTTTGTGTTGTACTCTCCCAAGCACTTAGCACAGTGTTCTGCCCAAAGTAAGCACTCCATAAATACAATTGATTGATTGATTGATTGATAGTGGGCAGGAGATCATTCTCCTGGATCATGTCCTTGAACAGGCTGGGAGGGTCTCTGGTTGTTTCTGCATCACTCACTCAAGTGATAGCAGCTCCTCACTTCTCATAGTGATCTCCCCCACAGTGGACAGAATGGACACAGAGATACTGCTGCCCCCATATCTCCATCAATAAGGGTACCAGGAAGTAAGACTGCACAACAGGCACTAAAAAAGTTTCCAAAGGCTTACTTAGTGGGTGGATCCCTCAGATCCTGAGGCTGCCAGATCCTCCCTGCCCTTTCATATAGGCTCAGGACCACCATGGAAACCAAGGGGACGGCTGTCTTTTCTGTTTGCCACTGCAGCCAGAAGACCACTTTGTCCACACAGTTTTTTCCCTGAAATGAGATCTCAGGGCCTCAGAGCGAAGGTGAACCCCATCTTTCTGGAAGATTTAATGGATTCTGCCTCCTCATATACCCAGGATGACCCCCCCACAATGGGGTGCAGAAGACCGGAGAAGGGGTAATTCACAACAACAATACTTGTCCCCGACAGTTACCCATGATGAGATGAACACTATTCTTGCCTTTAAGAAGTATCAGTGGGCAGGGCCGGCTGACCCCTGGATCCAAGCTTACTGCCTGGCAGGGCCAAGAAGCACAAATAGCAATATGTTTCCACCTCTCTTCCCTACCGACCCCCTCCACCTCCCCCAACATGGAACTGAAAACGGTGAGCCCTGAACAACATCAGCTCAAATGGACTCACTTTCAGAGGCCCTATTATAAACTCTCCACAGTGCTTACCCAGCAAACCATAAAGACCCAATCTAGGAAAAACCCTACAGATATAATTGATGTGGAGGTTAACCACAAAAACCCCAAAGGGAGCTTGACCGCCCAAGCTACAGAGCCCAAACTGAGAGAAATCTACAAATGTAAAAAATGTGGGGATGAGCTGCAGAGCCTTAATCAGAGGATCACTTCTATGACCCCGTCGGTAAGGAGAGTCAGGACATGGGTCAGCAACAGCAACAGAGCTAACCTCCTCCAGGAGGCCTTCCCAGACTTAGCCCCCTCCTTCCTCTCCCCCTCCTTCCCCTCCCCATCCCCCGCCTTACCTCCTTCCCCTCTCCACAGCACCTTTATATATGTATATGTTTGTACGTATTTATTACTCTATTTATTTATTTTACTTGTACATTTTATTCTATTTATTTTATTTTGTTAATATGTTTTGTTTTGTTGTCTGTCTCCCCCTTCTAGACTGTGAGCCCACTGTTGGGTAGGGGCCATCTCTATATGTTGCCAACTTGTACTTCCCAAGCGTTTAGTACAGTGCTCTGCACACAGTAAGTGCTCAATAAATACAATTGAATGAATGAATGAATGAAGGACTAGTAAGAGGAACTTAAAAGAGGAGGGACCTTAGCTACTGAGGCTGCCAGAGCCACCCCTCCATTCCCCCAAGACTCAGGACTGCCACAGAATCCAGAGGTGCTTTCTGTCCCGACTCCAGAGTCTGCTGGAAGACCTTCATGCCCACCAATCTTCTGTTTTGTTTAATTTTTAACTGGCACATGGTAAGTGCTTGTGCCAAGCACTGTACTAAGCTCTGGGGTAGATACGAGATAATCAGGTTGAACACAGTCCCTGTCCCACATGGGGCTCACATTTTAAGCAGGAGGGAGACCAGGCACTGTATGCCTATTTTCCAGATGAGGAAACTGAGGCATAGAGAAGTTAAGTGACTTGCTCAAGGTCACCTAGCAGACAAATAGCAGAGTTGGAATTAAACCTAGGTCCTCTGACTCCCAGGACTAGACTCTTTCCACTAGGTCAAACTGGTTCCCTTTCAGGCAACTAAGGCCTCATCTTCTACCCAAAGCTGGGAGGTGTGATGAAATGGCTAGGGTCCAAGTGTCTGCATATGTGGGTCCCTACCAGGCCTTAGATCCACCAGAATGAAGTCTCCCTCTATCTCAAGACCCTCCTGAAGCCCCACCTCCTACAGCAAAATTTTCATGTTTGATTTGAAACACCATAAATCGAATGAATCCAATAGCCCCATTTCGCACTTTGGTTTTATATCCATCCTCAGCACTTATGAATTCACATCCTTTCTCATTGACATACATTGAAGAGCTAGATTCTTGTTAATTACTTCAAAAGACAATCATCCCTCATAAACATACTGGATTTTGAGTCACTCTCAAAAGAAAACATGTAATTCAGGATTACCGTCTGTAGTGAGTACCAGCCTACCACTAAAACTATGTCTTCAGGAGATAACGTCATTGGAATCTCCAGCCTACATCCTGTGTGGCGTAAATAGGAACTGCTCTGTCCTAGAAGGCAATTTAATTGTAATCAGTCTCCCTTAAGACATTGAGAAATGTTTCTCATTAGTTGGTCATCCTTCCTGAGTAATTAATGTATAATTTTTTTAAAGTGCTACTTAGTATGTCATACGAATGTGAAATAATTTCATCATAGTTCAGTCTTCTTCTGAAGGGAAAGGTAAGGACTTGATCATGTAATTATTAGCCTCAGGGAGACATGCTAAGCATTTGGTTATAGTTGTAACCACATAGCACCCCCAAGGAACCCAGAAGCTGTTAGTTGGGGCCTTGAACCACAAGGAGGTAGTGGGGAGAGTGAAAGAGACTGCAATATCACAGTCCAATGCTATGGAAGATGAGATTTTTATCTGTACGAGTGGATGCGGCTGACCATCCTTGTTGCATCCTGTGGGTGTCAAAACTGGCACAGTGCAGATACAGTTGGAAAAAGAGCAAAGCTATGCTTCAACCACAGCCCAGTAACACCGGTCATGCTCCAGTGGTTTCCATCAATGTTTTAAAGCTTAAGGCTGCAATTTTTGGGTTAGCCCAATGGCTCAGCCCGCCCAAGATTCTATTTCAGATAGGGGCAACAATAGGTTTTAAGGAAACCTGGAGAAAAAGGGTACATAGTAGTAGGAATAGTATTAATAGTAGTAAGCTCTTACTGTATACTATGCAACTATACTAAGCACTGGGAGAGAATACACAGTTGGGAATTAATTAATTACAGTATTTGTTAAGTGCTTGCTACATGGCTAACACCATTCTAAGCCCTGGGATAAATTCAAGTTCATCAGGTAGGACACAGTCCCCTGTCCCATGTGGGGCTCACAATCTAAGTTAGGGGGAGAACAGACATTGAATCTCCACTTCACAGATGAGGAAAATGAAGCCCAGAGAAGTGAAGTGCTTGCCCAAGGTCACACAGCAAACAATTGGTAGAGCCAAAATGAGACACTACCCCACAAGGTCCTTTGCCTCCCAGGCCTGTCCTCTTTCCATTAGGCCATGCTGCTAGGAGGGAGGGTGGCTCACAATCAAAGAAATGGCCCTCTACCCAGCCCAAACAGATCATTCAGGCCTAGAGAACCCTCTTTGAGGACTGAACCATGCAGTTTGGTTATACACCCTGATTAAATTAAACATAGCCACCAACTCTCTCTTTCACTTTGTTCATTCATTCATTCATTCAATCGTGTGTATCACTTACTGTGTGCAGAGCACTGTACTAAGCACTTGGGAAGTACAAATCGGCAACATATAGAGACAGTCCCTACCCAACAACAGGCTCAACCCAGTTGGGTATAGCCCTAGATAAATCACCTTGCTTCTAAACTTCAAACTATTCTCTTCGGGTGGGGCGGGGGGCTCTTGATGAATACACTAATTTGCATTGACTTTCTCATTTGAAACCACGGCTCTGTCTGGTAATCAGTTGGCCTAAGGATGACTAGAAATTTCAAACCACAATGGGAACCCCTGTTTCATTCTGGAGATGGGGACCCTGATTTGAGGTTCAGACATGCCTTTTTAGAAGGAACCAAAATCTGTTTATTGAGGCAAGTCCAACAGGATGTGAAAATATCAACCTATCCTTCTCTTATTTACAGTATCTCAGAGGGCAAGCCTCACTCCCCAGCCTCAGACCTGGCTGTCCCTATGTAAAAAGCAGATCAGCACTCCACAATAGCTTCCTAATTTATCTGGAATTTTTTTTTCCTCTTTCCCGAGGCCCTCACTGGCTTCAACAAAAGGAACAATAACAGGAAACTTGTAGGGTGGGTCAGGGCTGAGCCCCAACTGGAAAACCTGTGGGAGCTGCACACTCCCAAGAACTTCATTCAATGCCCTAAAAAACAAAGTGCTTTGGGGTTCTCTGTTGTCTAACGTTATGATTCCTGCCCACATTTAACAACTTCTGGGGACGTTGGGAGGCCTGGAGGCAGTCTGTTCTGGGAAACCAGGTAAGTGACTATGCGCCAATTTGGGTGAAATAAAACTTGTTTTTTCTGTTACCACTTCAGATATTTGGGTAGGAAAACAAGTTTGCTGTACCGCAGAGTGTATGTGAGGTACTAAAATGCTCTCCTGAAAGACGTGATAAATACTGCTGATAGATTTGATTGAATACTGAAAATGGAGACTTTTGATGATTTTGATATTTGTTAAGTGCTTACTCTGTGCCAAGCACCGTACTAAGCATTGGGGTAGGTACAAGATAACCAGGTCAGACACAGTCCCTGTCTCACATGGGGTTCCCACAGTCTAAGTCGGAGAAGAATTGGGGAACAGTTTTGGCTACGTGTGTGCCCCTATTGGAATTTTCAAATGAAACCCCACATGACAATTCAGAACTACTTGGAGATCTGGCGAGAATGAGAGGGTAGAATTCATATCCATGAGAGAAAGAACTTTTAAAAAAAGGCATAATAATGTGCTTCTGAAATGCTGGTAAGAGTCGGGGGGTTGGGGTGGAAGAAAGCAGAGAAACACCCTGTGCCCTCTCAAACACTTTTTACCCCCAACTCATAATAGCCCTCCCTCTCCCTCTCACACAGAGTTGGGATTAGCAATCCACAGCCCAGATCTGTTGAATTCTTCTCTTGAAATTCTGTCTCCCTGCTTGGTGTGATCCAATGGTCAAGTACGGGCTAGCTTAATTTGCTCCCAAAAAACCAAGCTGTCCAGAAAAGAGCATGACAGCTTCTGAAGGGAAAACTGACCCTTTGGCAATTCATGGCTAACTCCAAGGAAATGCTAGGTGGTGGCATGGCAGTGATTTTGTTTTGTGGTGAGCAAACAAAGGGTTTGAGAGTTTAAAGTGGAGTTTAAAGTGGAAGAAGGCTACCACTGGCAGGTCTCCTCCTGCCTTTTCTGCAAACTCCCTCTTTAAGCAGCTTTTTTCTAAAGCACAGTAGTAATTGTGGTATTTGTCAAATGCTTACTATGTGCCAAGCACTCTACTGAATGCTGGGGTACGTGAAAGGTAATCAGGCTTCCAGTATGCTGACATGCTCCTATGGAGGAAGAGGCTCAGCTTTACTCAACATTAGAAAAATCTTAACAATTTGAACCCTTGAAGGGATTGAGTGCCGTGAACTTATTCTCAAACCCAGTGAATGAGAAACAACCTCAGAGGAGATTGGTTCTGAATGGAATTGGCAATCCATCAGTTGTGTTTATTGAATATCTACTGTGTGCAGCACACTGTACTGAAGGCTTGGGAGAGTACAACTGGCTTCCATAAACTAAAGCAGATACACACCGTAGCACAACACGATCTTCTGTTGCCCCATTCTGTTTTAGAGCAATTTCCACTCAAAGAGTTAAGCCAAAAGGCTTAGCCAACCTGAGCTATTGTTCGGCTAAAACAAAAGCAGGATGTGAACAACAGGAAATTTGCGAGCTGGGTTGTTTGGATTTAAACTTAGAAGTCCAACTGATTGCTGGTACTTTGCTGATCTAGACAAGAGGCCAGATGATTATTTGATCAAAAGGCCTGCTTCATCAGTGAAAAGAAAAAGAAATATTAAGGAGTCTTTCGGCCTCTCAGGAAGTTCAGTACCGAAAGTCGTGTGTTTCCTCCCCCAGGAAAAAAGCACAGGTGGTGGTTGGCCTCTGGTTGGGGCATCTATAAAGAAAGGGAGCCAGCATTTATCCCTATTTTACAGATGGAAGACTGAGGAAACCGAGCCATGGAGAGGTGGTGACTTGCCCAAGGTCACTCAGCAAGCCAGTGGCCTAGCTGGGACTAGAACCTGGGTCTTCTCATTCCCAATCACATGCTCTTTCCACAGTTCCACCTCAGGAAGGAACCCAGGAAAATGATTAATCAGGAAGTGAACTAGGTGATATCAACCCTGGTCAGGGACTGCTACGTAACTTCTTCCTGAAAACCAACCTGTTTGCTGTTTGCCCCATTCACTAGAGGAGGAGCCCAGGGATGACTCAGAGATGGCTAATCAGGGAGAGCAGTCCTTTTCAGGACTTGGAGGAATCTGTTTCAGAATTCATGGAAATTGGTCTGGCAGAGCTGTGAGACTTCAGAGCCAGTCCTGTGAAAAGTGTAGAGTCCTCTTCAAGACTCTTGAGGTAAAATTGAGCCCTTAGGTTGGGAAGAGCTAGGAGCAACCCTTCCTGGAATCCCTGGCTAGATGACTTTTAGAAGTCCTTTTGGGGTAAAAAAAAATCCCAGTACGGCCATTTTGTGAACTGGTGGTGCATCAGTCTGAGGTATTTATTGAGCTGCCAGTCATAGGACACACACTCCACTGGAGCAATTAGAGGCAATTGACCCCATCTCCTTTTGAGCTGAACTTGTTCAGCCCAGGTATTTGTCAAGGCTTGAGGGTTTCCCCTTTGTCAACTATTACTCCTTTGATAATGACAAGATTTATTAAGCATTACTATATGCTAAACATTGTGCCAGTAGATCAAACTAATCAGAGCATAGATAGACTTCCTGTGTCACGTGGAGCTCACGATCTAACAGGTAGGGAAATCAAGATCACTAGGACACATTGGTCTGAGGTCAAATTCATTGCTTGTATAAAACATGTCTCAAACAGGGAATATTGTATATTTCAAATGCAGCAGTGTGGAGTGAATAGTGATTTTTCTCTTAGTGGCATGCTTTGCATTTTCTCAGGTTAAATATGGTAGAAATCATTTTCCCTCAAATTCTCTTGCTGGCTGAGAGCCTGTGAGGAAATTCTTGGGGATTGAAGAGCTGGTTTCTCAATGCTAAAGTTGTGAATGATCAGAGAGAAAGAGAGATCAGGAAAAGCCCTTGGCGAGACCTAGGAGATTTTGCAGTTTGAAGCGCTACCTCTCTTGCCTTTCAGTACATATCTGTAGTTAGGGCAGAGGGTAAATGGAGGTGAAATTGGGTCCTCCCATGGTCAGACTGAGTTTACACGTCATCCCCAAAGCGCAGTGGTTCTTGCAGCACCCTAATGGGAGTTGTTTACGGTTTGCTCTCTTAAATCCGGATTTAGCATCGAAGGAAGAAGTAATAACTCAGCCTACCTCTTTCAAAAGGGACTATTATTCTTACCTAACCTCTCCACCCCCACACACTCTCTCATCCAGACTTAAACCTGAAGAGACCTCGGTATTTCAACCTTTTTAAGCTAATCCCTTGTAAACAGTTGCATTAGTGTGTCATGAGATTACAATTGTGTAGATTACATGGGATTCATTTGCTCTCATAAAGCATCCAATTTAAATCTCCCCCAAAGAAAAACGTTGACAGTTCTTCAGTCCATTCTGTATAAATTTCCGTTTGAAATTTCTATTAAGCCTAGCCCCATCTAGGCTCCCTGGAGCCCACCTATAAACTGTGGCAGGATCGCCTGCTGGTTCTGTGTTCTCCGACTGCCCTTTCACAAGGCTTTTCAGTTTGGCTCCTTTTAACTCACTCGCCCGTCTTTCCCAACTCTAATTTAATATAGCACACAGATGATTCGGTTCGCGTCAATAACTCTACAGGAACACTACATGATTTCAATAAAAGTGATTTTCAGGGCAGTTCAAAACCAACGAGGATTTTTTTGTTTGTTTTTATTGTTTTAAGTCAAATTTGTGGGCGTTTTCATTTTATTGGATCGAATTAACCGCCCGTGAAAGATGTTGTAGTGATCACCCAGAGACCTTTTCCACCAAACTGATTTCTCGCAAAAAGAGGAAATTCACACTCTCTCCAGGGGCTGGGAGAATTTATCTCCAGTGGAGTTTGGCCGGCGACCCGCTGGGTTCTGGCGCAGCTCCCGGAAGATCCCAGTAATGTCCTGGGCTTTGCTGATGCAGATAGCGGTTTGTAAAGAATGGGCAGTGAAAAGTCAAAAGATCTCAAATCGGGTTTGCAAAGCTTAGGGCAGCCTCGCAAATGAATGGAAACTGGGGGACGTCCCCACCTCAATTCACCACGCTACCCGCTCGGTATTACGCGACATCGTGGAAAACTCGCTCCCAAAAACCAGTTTTAGTTCAGGCGAGGCCAGAGTCCTCCACAGGTAATTACTGAGAAATACCTGTGGGAGGGGGCTAGGAAAAGAATTGGGCAGTGGTCCACGCGTAAAACCAAGCCCATAACGGTTGGGGGCAAGTCGAAATCTTTACTAGGTGGCCCCCACCGCCTCAGTCCACCCTCCCCGACACTTCCTTCAAAATCTTCCTTCCCAACCTCCGGTTCCCTTCCTCCCGCCCTCGTCGTCGATTGATTTTGCCTACTATTTCTCTCCTTCGTCTTCCTATTTTATTTCCCTTAACGTCCTTGAATTCTCTCCTAACTACCCATCCTGTTCCTCCTCTTGCTTGTCCTTTCTCTTCTTCTTCCCCCTCCATTTTTCTTCAATCTAAGCGCTCAAAAACAATATCGGTTGAAAGACAGCCTCATTTATTTCTCCGTTCCCTCAGGCCTTCCCCCCCTCCGCCGTGCAGAAGCCTTCGGCGCCACACGCCTCCGGGCTTCTGAGGCCCGAGAGCGAGCAACCGGCACCTCAGGAGCCGTTGCCCGGTCACGTGGGCACGTGCGCGTGGCCGCTCCAGACGGCCCCGCCCCCTCATCCACAACGCCCCACCTCACCATAGCCACGCCCCTTTCTGGTCCCGCCCCCGTCCCGCCCTAGCCACGCCCCCGTTCCCCGCCCCTCCCCCCATAGCTAGGCCAATGACGATGATGATGATGGCATTTGTTAAGCGCTTACTATCTGCCACGCACTGTTCTAGGCGCTGGGGGGGGGGGGGAGGTTACAAGGTAGACAGGTTGTCCCAGGTGGGGTTCACACTTTTAATCCCCATTTTACAGATGAGGGAATTGAGGCACAGAGCAGTTAAGTGACTTGCCCAAAGTCACATAGTTGATGTGGCAGAGCCCCTAGCCGGGTTTTAATAAATAATAATGGCATTTATTAAGCACTTACTATGTGCAAAGCACTGTTCTAAGTGCTGGAAAGGTTACAAAGTGATCAAGTTGTCCCATGGGGGGCTCACAGTCTTAATCCCCATTTTACAGATGAGGGAACTGAGGCACAGAGAAGTTAAGTGACTTGCCCAAAGTTACACAGCTGACAATTGGCGGAGCCGGGATTTGAACCCATGACCCCTGACTCCAAAGCCCGTGCTCCTTCCACTGAGCCACGCTACTTTTCCTTGCAGTCAGGGTGGAAAATCAATCAATCATATTTATTGAACACCTACTGTGTCCAGACCTTCTCAGAGTCGCACCTGGAGAGTTTCCAGTACTCTACGGGTCTCGACTACGGGAGGGAGAGTCAAGCAGAGGCCTCCCCATTCAATTCAATTCAATCGCATTTATTGTGCGCTTACTGTGTGCAGAGCACTGTACTAAGCGCTTGGGAAGTACAAGTTGGCAACATATAAAGACAGTCCCTACGCAACAGCGGGCTCACAGTCTAGAAGGGGGAGACAGACAATAAAACAAAGCATATTAAATAAATAGAATATGCAAATATGTACAAGTAAAATAAATGGAGTAAAAAATCTGTACAAACATATATACAGGTGCTGTGGGGAGGGGAAGGAGGTAGGGCGGGGGGATGGGGAGGGGGAGAGGAAGGAGGGGGCTCAGTCTAGGAAGGCCTCCTGGAGGAGGTGAGCTCTCAGTAGGGCTTTGAAGGGAGTAAGGGAGCTAGCTTGGTGAATGTGCGGAGGGAGGGCATTCCAGGCCAGGGGGAGGACGTTCCATTTCTAGCTTGGCCTGTGGCTAGCCAGTAGAAGGCAACCTGCTACAAAATAACAATAATAATAATGGCATTTGTTAGGCATTTATTATGTGCAAAGAACTGTTGTAAGCGCTAGGGAGGTTACAAGTTGATCAGGTTGTCCCACGGGGGGCTCACAATCTTAATCCCCATTTTACAGAGGAGGTGACTGAAGCAGAGAGAAAATAAGTGACTCGGCCAAAGTCACACAGCTGACAATTGGCAGAGCTGGGATTCAAACACATGAACTCTGACTCCAAAGCCCGTGCTCTTTCCACTGAGCCACACTGCTTCCCCCATATAGTAAGGGCTTAATGAATACTGTAAATAAAAAAATCCAAGTGCAAGTGCAAGAGTGACATACATGGGAGTAGGGGAAATGAGAGCTTAGTTAGGGAAGTCCCCTTGGAAAAGATGTGGTTTTAATTAGTGCTTAGTACAGTGCTCTGCACACAGTAAGTGCTCATTTAATTCATCCATTCATTCATTCAGTCGTATTTATTGAGCGCTTACTAACTTGGTGGATGTGTGGAGCACTTACTGTGAGCACTTACTGCTCATCCCAAGCACTTAGTACAGTGCTCTGCACACAGTAAGTGCTCATTAAATTCATCCATTCATTCATTCAATCGTATTTATTGAGTGCTTACTGTGTGCAGAGCACTGTACTAAGTGCTTGGGTTGAGCAGTAAGTGCTCACAGTAAGTGCTCAACACATCCACCAAGCTAGCTCTCTTCCTCCCTTCAAATCCCTGAGAGCTCACCTCCTCAAGGAAGCCTTCCCAGACTGAGCCCCATTTTCCCTCTCCTCCCCATCCCCCCTGCCCTACCTCCTTCCCCTCCCCACAGCACTTGCATATATATATTTGTACAGATTTATTACTCTATTTATTTTACTTGTACATATTTACTATTCTATTTATTTTGTTAATGATGTGCATATAACTTTAATTCTATTTGTTCTGACAATTTTGATACCTGTCTACATGTTTTGTTTTGTTGTCTGTCCCCCCTTCTAGACTGTGAGCCCGTTGTTGGGTAGGGACCGTCTCTATATGTTGTCGACTTGTACTTCCCAAGCGCTTAGTACAGTGCTCTGCACACAGTAAGTGCTCAATAAATACTATTCAATGAATTAATTAATTAAATACAATTGAATGTATAAGGTTTATGGAAGGTGGCAGGGGGTTGGGGGTGTCACATAAAGCAGCAAAACTAGCTATTGCACCCCACAGTGTGGGACAGGGAGGGTTCAGTGTGCCTCACTCCTTCAGCTCCCTGTGGAAGGGGTAGGCAGTCAGCCAAGGCCCAACTGTCCCCTAGGGTAAATTCCATAGCCCTGGAATTTTCCTCAGGGCATTTTCTGCATGTGCAAATCTCCCAAGTTTCAGAAAATATTTGCATATTAGAAAATGCGGCAGTGGTTGTGGTGTTAAGTAGGCTTTGTTCGTGGAGAAGTCATTCCAGGAGAGTTCCAGCTTTACTGCCTGGGCCACTTTCCTGGTTCTGGACCGGTCCAAAGTCCTTATACTTAATAATTGTGGTATTTGTTAAGTGCTTACTGTGTGCCAGGCACTATACTAAGCTCTGGAGTGGATACAAGCAAATTGGGTTGGACACCGTCCAACCAACAGTCCAAAGAGGGCTATCCCAGGTGTTTTTCTGGATGCATGTATCCAGTTTTGGGGGTGGGTGGGTGTCTTCAAAGGGCCCTCAATAATTCATCTCCTCTTCTTGTATGACAAGGGGCAAGCTGTTCCCCCTCCCCCCCGCCCCATACACAATGGTATGTATTGAGCACTTACTGTAAGCAGAGCACTGGACTGTTTGGGAGAGTACAATTCAACAGAGTTGATAGACACGTTCCCTGCCCACCACAAACTTACAGTCTAGAGGTCATACACACACACACAATCACCTCCCCCACCCCACCCCCAGTAGGGCAGCCTAGTTAATTTTATGTTCTTTTACCTGCTGTATATTTTCAAATGTGTATGCCCTTGTCCTCAAAGGCAAGGCCTGCATTTTTCACTTCTGATGTATGTTCCCCAAAACACCTAATACAGTTCTCTGATAAATACCATTGATTAATTGATTAATTGAAAGAGCTTAGTACAGTGTTCAGAATAGCAGTAGGTACTGGTACTTACTGAGTGAGTGCAGTGCACTTGTACTACTAATAATAACAATGGCAGTTGTTAAGCGCTTACTATGTGCCAAGCACTGTTCTAAGCACTGGGGGGATACAAAGTAATCAGGTTGTCCCACGTGGGGCTCACAGTCTTCATCCCCATTTTCCAGATGAGGGAACTGAGGCACAGAGAAGTTAAGTGACTTGCCCAAGGTCACACAGCTGACAAGTGGTGGAGCCAGAATTAGAACCCATGACCTCTCCCTCCCAAGCCTATGCTCTTTCCTCTGAGCCACACTGCTTCTTCTACTAAGAAGCTTGGGAAAGTCCAACAGAAGCACAAGATACACCCCCTGCCCACAGGGTGCTTACAATCTAATGGGGGAGGCAGAACTATTCACAAGTAGTGAAATCAGAATAAATACCTCTTTTTTTCCTCCTACTTAGACTGTGAGCCCCAAATATATCTTGTATCTACCCCAGTGTTTAAGATAAACCACAATTATTATTATTATATTCATTCAATCGTATTTATTGAGTGCTTACTGTGTGCAGAGCACTGTAATAGACGGCAAGCTTGGAAGTGGGAGGGACCTGGGTTCTCATTCCGGCTCTGTCACTTGCCTGCTGTGTGACCTTAGGCAAGTCACTTCACTTCTCTGGGCCTCAGATACCTCATCTATAAAATGTAATCTGTGAGCCCCATGTGGGACAGGGACTGTATCCAACCCCATTTGCTTGTATCCAACCCAGTGCTTAGTACAGTGCCTGGAACATAGTAAGTGCTTAACAAATGCCACAGTTATTATTATTATTATTATTGCCATTATTATTATAAGTGAAACGGACTATTCTGTGAATAAATATATGCACAGGTTCTGAGGATGGGCATAAATAAATATACAAGTGCAAGAGGCAGCTGAGGCAATAAGATTTGGAATGCTGATGATTAGAAGAAGGCTTGTTGGAAGAAATGGGATTTTAGGAAGGCTTTGAAGGTGAGGAAGACACCCAGGACAGTTCTTTGCACACAGCTGGGGCTTAATAGTATTTTGCTTGCAGTGGGCAGACAGCACAGTGTTTTGTACAGGTGAATAAATAGCCACTTAAATAGTAGAGTAGGGAACTTGATGTATATGAAGTGTTAGTTGGACTCTCTCCAATAGAAAACCCGTCTGTCCCCTACTCACTGTCAATCAATCAATCACTCATATTTATGGGAAGCAGCATGACTCAGTGGAAAAAGCCCAGGCTTTGGAATCAGAGGTCATGGATTCAAATCCTGGCTCTGCCACTTAGCTGTGTGACTTTGGGCAAGTCACTTAACTTCTCTGCGCCTCAGTTACCTCATCTGTAAAATGGGGATTAAGACTGTGAGCCCCCTGTGGGACAACCTGATTACCTTGTATCCTCCCCAGTGCTTAGAACAGTGCTTTGCACATAGTAAATGCTTAATAAATGCCATTATTATTATTATTTATTGAGCACTTACTGTGTGCAGATCACTGTACTAAACGTTTGGGGGAGTACAATATAACAGAGCTGGTAGACACGTTCCCCGCCCACAGGGCGCTTACAGCCTAGAGGGTATTTATTAATATAAATAAATAAATGATGGCTATGTGCATAAGTGCTACGGGGCTAATGGTGGGGTGAATAGAATGCAAGGGTGACACAGAAGGGAGTGGGAGAAGAAGAACTCAATAAATACCACTGCAACAGCATGGCCTAGTGGAACTAGCACAGGCCTGGGAATCAGACGACCTGGGTTCTAATCCTAGCTCTGCCAATTGCTTGCTGTGTGACCTTGAGCAAGTCACTTAACTTCTCTGTGCTTCAGTTCTCCTGTCCTTCCTCCTACTTAGACTGTGAGTCCCATAAAGGACAAGGACTGTGTCCAACCTAAATGACATATTCATTCATTCATTCATTCAATGGTATTTATTGAGCGCTCACTGTGTGCAGAACACTGTACTAAGCACTTGGGAAGTACAAGTTGGCAACATATAGAGACGGTCCCTACCCAACAACGGGCTCACAGTCTAGAAGGGGGAGACATATCTGCCCCAGAGCTTAGAACAGTGTTTGATACATCGTAAGCACTTAACAAATGCCATAAAACAAACAAACTCTAATTGACTGGTTTATCCTGGGCAGCTCTTGGGTGGCCTCTCACCAAGGGGAATCAAGTCAGTTAGGCCTTGCGTACCCCCCTATGCTGTTATAATTAGCTGGGGGTAACAGTTGAAGATTTCTTTGTCCAATATCTTCTACTAAAACAGATTTCCAGGGAACCTAGTCTGAGGGTCTGATTTTTGGGTGTGTGCCCCCAAACACCCAGCAGAATTCTCTGCACCCAGTTGGCACCCAGGACAGTGCTCTGCACCCAGTAAGCATCCAGCACAGTGCTCTGCACCCAGTAAGCATCCAGCCCCACGTGAGCCCCACGTGGGACAACCTGATTACCTTGTATCCCCCCATCCCAGCATCCAAGTCTCTGCACTCAGTAAGCACCCCATAAAGTGCTCAGCACTCAGTAAGCAGCCAGTAAAGTGCTGGATAGCTATTGTCGTCAATGACCCTGGCTCCTGGTTGAAGGTCCTGAAGGCTATTTGTGCTGCTGCTTGCTCCCTGAGAAAGAAAGGAATGTTTGTATGGACCCCATCGGTTTCCTCATCTGTAAAATGGAGATTAAATCCTACTCCCTCCTACCTAAACTGTGAGCCCCATGCAGGAGAGAGACTATATCCCATCTCATAACCTGTATCTACCCCAGTGCTTAGAACAGTGCTGGCACCAAAAGGCACTTAAAAATACCATTAACCGCCCCCCCTGCCCCGCCCCCAACCAGAAAAAGTGCCTCTGCACTGGCACTGCATGGGTCATAAATAAAGTGGTGATTGTCCAATTGATGTTCCCAGCAGATAACCTTGCTGCTCACTGAGCCTTTGTTGAATCGACCAATCCAAACATTATCTGTTCTCAACACCACTGGGGTTCTGAGTTTCCCATGAATGTGATCTGTGGGCTCCAGGGGAGAAGAACAGGAGTGGGGAGACAGAGATCGGTGCCTCCCTGTGGTTGGGAAAGATTCAGACCCCAGCAAGGACAGGCTGGCCTGTACAGTTATTTCCCCTTTATCCCATCCAACAACCCTAGCCCGTTTTCTAGGTTCAAGTCTCATTGAAGGGCAATGGGTAGGTGTGGGAGGGGATTGCCTGGGCAATGCAGGGGGTCACAGTTCATCACACCCCTCCCCAAGATGGAAGTATCGCAAACGGCTGTAAGCTCCTAGTCGGCAGGGAACATCTACCAACTGTTCTGTTATACTCTGACAAACGCTTAGTACAGTCCTCTGCCCAGAGTAAGCACTCAATAAATATGATTGGTTGATAAGTAGACCGTAAGCTTCTTGTGGACAGGGAACGTGTCTAACGGTTGTATTCTCCCAAGTGCTTAGTCCAGTGCTCTGCACACGGGAAGTGCTCAATAAATACAATTGATTGATAAGTAGACTGTAAGCTCCTGTGGGCAGAGAACGTGTCAACCAACTCTGTCATATTGTATTCTCCCAACTGTTTAGCACAGAGCTCTGTACATAGTAAGTGCTTGATAAATATGATTGATTGGAGAGTGAGGAGACACAGAAGAGAAGATAGGGTGGTGGGGTGGGGCTGCTCTGAGTGCCAGTGTGGGGGAGAAGGGGCTGCAGGGGGAGGTTGGGGTCAGTTGGAATCTCTACCTCAAGAGACACACTGACACTGTACAGGTCAGCCAGTACCACCTACTCTTTCCCTGAGCTTCCTCAGCTTCATCCCCACACCCCCTGCTTAGAACAGGGCTTGACACAGTGAGCACTTAAACAGACACCATAAAAAAAATCTCTCTCCAGCCCCGACTTTCATTCATTCATTCAATCTTATTTATGGAGCACTTACTGTGTGCAAAGCACCGTACTAAGTGTGTGGGAGAGTACAGTACAACAATAAACAAATTCCTTGCCCATAAGAAGAAAAAGCACGGGCTTGGGAATCAGAGGTTGTGGGTTCTAATCCCGGCTCTGCCACTGACCAGCTGTGTGACTGTGGCCAAGTCACTTCACTTCTCTGTGCCTCAGTTCCCTCATCTGTAAAATGGGAATTAAGACTGTGAGCCCCACGTGGGACAACCTGATTACGTTGTATCTACCCCAGTGCTTAGAACAGTGCTTGGCACATAGTAAGCACTTAACAAACACCATTATTATTATTATTATTATTATTACAGTACAGAGGAGGGGAGACAGACACCAATAAAAATAAATAAATGACATATATGTACATTCGTGCTGTGGGACAGGGAGGGGGAAAGAACAAAGGGAGTGAGTCAGGGCGACTCAGAAGAGAATGGGAGAAGAGGAATGGCGGGGCTTGGTCTGGGAAGGCCTCATGGAGGAGATGCACCCTCAATAAGATTTTGAAGGGAGGGGAAAGTGATTGTCAGTCGAATTTGAGGAGGAAGGGTATTCCAGTGGTCAGCAGCGAGATGACATGTCCAACATGTCAAACTCAAACTCAACATGTCCAAGACAGAACTCCTTGTCTTCCCTCCCAAACCCTGCCCTCTCCCTGACTTTCCCATCACAGTTGATGGCACTACCATCCTTCCCGTCTCACAAGCCCGCAACCTTGGTGTCATCCTCGACTCCGCTCTCTCATTCACCCCTCACATCCAAGCCATCACCAAAACCTGCCGGTCTCAGCTCCGTAACATTGCCAAGATCCACCCTTTCCTCTCCATCCAAACCGCTACCCTGCTCGTTCAAGCTCTCATCCGATCCCGTCTGGACTACTGCATCAGCCTCCTCTCCGATCTCCCATCCTCGTGTCTCTCCCCACTTCAATCCATACTTCACGCCTCTGCCCGGATTGTCTTTGTCCAGAAACGCTCTGGGCATGTTACTCCCCTCCTCAAAAATCTCCAGTGGCTACCAATCAATCTGCGCATCAGGCAGAAACTCCTCACCCTGGGCTTCAAGGCTCTCCATCACCTCGCCCCCTCCTACCTCACCTCCCTTCTCTCCTTCTACAGCCCAGCCCACACCCTCCACTCCTCTGCCGCTAATCTCCTCACCGTGCCTTGTTCTCACCTGTCCCGCCGTCGACCGCTGGTCCACGTCATCCCCCTTGTCTGGAATGCCCTCCCTCTGCCCATCCGCCACGCTAGCTCTCTTCCTCCCTTCAAGGCCCTACTGAGAGCTCTCCTCCTCCAGGAGGCCTTCCCAGGCTGAGCCCCCTCCTTCCTCTCCCCCTCGTCCCCCTCTCCATCCCCCTCGTCTTACCTCCTTCCCTTCCCCACAGCACCTGTATATATGTATATATGATTGTACATATTTATTACTCTATTTATTTATTTATTTTACTTGTACAGATCTATTCTATTTATTTTATTTTGTTAATATGTTTGGTTTTGTTCTCTGTCTCCCCCTTCTAGACTGTGAGCCCACTGTTGGGTAGGGACTGTCTCTATATGTTGCCAACTTGTACTTCCCAAGTGCTTAGTACAGTGCTCTGCACACAGTAAGCGCTCAATAAATACGATTGATTGATTGATTGATTGGATTGAGATAGGCGAGATTGAGGCACAGTGAGAAGGTTGGCATTAGAGGAGCAAAGTGTGTGGGCTAGGTTGTAGAAGTAAAGTAGGGAAGTGACTTCTCTCCTCTGCATTTCCTTGCATTTCCTCCTCCCTTCAGGGTATCTCTACATGATGTCCCACCTACACCTCAAACTGAACATGTCCAAAACAGAATTCCTCATTTGTTGTTCTTGTCTTATGCTGTTGAGTCGTGACCGACCCATAGCGATGCCATGGACACATCTCTCCCAGAACCTCCCACCTCCATCTGCAATCGTTCTGGTAGTGTATCCATAGAGTTTACTTGGTAAAAATACAGAAGTGGTTTACCCTTGCCTCCTTCTGCTTAGTAAACCTGAGTCTCTGCCCTCGAATCTCTCCCATGCCACTGCTGCCCAGCACAGGTGAGTTTTGACTTACAGCAGATTGCCTTCCACTTACTAGCCACTGCCCAAGTTAGGAATGGAATGGATATGCCTCTGCTTGAATTCCCTCCCATAACCGAGACTGACAGAGTACTGGAAACTCTCTTCCCCCATAAATCCTGTGTTTCCCATTGCTGTTGACAACACCACACCTAATAAAACTCCAGTGGTTGCCCATCACCTCTGCATCAAAAAGGAACACCTTACTATTGGCTTTAAGCAATGGTAAGCAGCGTGGGAAGGGGGAAGCAGTGTGGCACAGTGGAAAGAGCCCAGGCTTTGGAGTAAGAGGTCATGGGGTCAAATCCCGGCTCCGGCAACTGTCATCTGTGTGACTTTGGGCAAGTCACTTAACTTCTCTGGGCCTCAGTTACCTCATCTGTAAAATGGGGATTAAAACTGTGAGCCCCTGTGGGACAACCTGATCACTTTGTAAACTTCCCAGTGCTTAGAACAGTGCTTTGCACATAGTAAGCACTTAACAAATACCATCATTATTATTATTTAAGGCAGTCAATTAATACGCCCCTTCCTGCCATACCTTGCTGATCTCCCACTAAAACCCAGTCCATATATTTAGCTTTTCTAAATGTCAACCTACTCACTACACATCTCACCTGTCTTGCCGCAAACCCCATGCCCACATCCTAGGGAAGCATCATGGCCTACCGGAGAGAACATGGTCATGGGAGTCAGAAGGACCTGGGTTTTTTATAGCATTTATTAAGCGCTTACTATGTGCAAAGCACTGTTCTAAGCGCTGGGGAGGTTAACAAGGTGATCAGGTTGTCCCATGGGGGGGGCTCACATTCTTCATCCCAATTTTACAGATGAGGTAACTGAGGCCTAGAGAAGTTAAGTGACTTGCCCAAAGTCACACAACTGATAAGTGGTGCAGCTGGAATTTGAACCCATGACCTCTGACTCCAAAGCCCGGGCTCTTTCCACTGAGCCACGCTTCTTCTCGCTGCTTCTAATCCCGGCTCCACACTTGTCTGCTGGGTGACCTTGGGCAAGTCACTTAACTTCTCTGTGCCTCAGTTCTCTCATCTGTAAAATGGGGATTAAGATTGTGACCCCTATGTGGGAAAGGGACTGTGTGGACTCTATACCTTGTATCTACACCAGCGCTTATAATGGTTCCTGGAACATAGTAATTTATTGATTTATTTATGTTAATGTCCGTGTCCCTCTCTTGATGTGAGTTCATTGTGGGCAGGATATGTGTCTGTTTGTTGTATCATACTCTCCCAAGCACTTAGTACAGTGCTTTGCACACAGTAAGCACTCAATAAATGTGATTGATTGAATGAATGAATAGTAAGTGCATAAATACCATTATTATTATTATTATTATCCTTCTGGCCCAGAACTCCCTCCCTCTTTGTATCCAACAGACTACCAATCTCCCCATCTTCAAAGCCCTCCAGGACAGGGAACATTCATTCATTCATTCATTCAATCATATTTATGATTGAATACCTGATCACCTTGGAACCTCCCTGGCGCTTAGAACAGTGCTTTGCACATAGTAAGCGCTTAATAAATGCCATTATTATTATTCTGTGCCTCAGTTCCCTCCTCTGTAAAATGGGGATGAAGACCGCTCCTATCTAACAAACAATTACCGTCCCCCACTTCAAAGCCTTAGTGAAGGCTCAAGTCTAGAATCACTACTCTATTTTATTTGTACATATTTATTCTATTTATTTTATCTGGTTAATATGTTTTGTTTTGTTCCCTGTCTCCCCCTTCTAGACAGTCTAGAATCATTACTCGATTTATTTATTTTATTTGTACATATTTATTCTATGTATTTTATTTGGTTAATATGTTTTGTTTGGTTGTCTGTCTCCCCCTTCTAGACTGTGAGCCCGCTGTTGGGTAGGGACCGTCTCTAGATGTTGCCAGCTTGGACTTCCCAAGCGCTTAGTACAGTGCTCTGCACACAGTAAGCGCTCAATAAATAAGACTGAATGAATCTCCTCCAGGAGGCCTTCCCTAAGTCCTCCTTTCCTCTTCTTCCACTCCCTTCTGCTTCACCAACTCGCTCCCTTTATTCATCCCAGACTGAGCCCCTTCCTTCCTCTCCCCCTCGTCCCCCTCTCCATCCCCATCTTACCTCCTTCCCTTCCCCACAGCACCTGTATATATGTATATATGTTTGTACATATTTATTACTCTATTTATTTATTTATTTTACTTGTACGTATCTATTCTATTTATTTTATTTTGTTAGTATGTTTGGTTTTGTTCTCTGTCTCCCCCTTTTAGACTGTGAGCCCACTGTTGGGTAGGGACTGTCTCTATATGTTGCCAATTTGTACTTCCCAAGCGCTTAGTACAGTGCCTGCACATAGTAAGCGCTCAATAAATACGATTGATTGATTGATTGATTGTAGAGCACTGTACTAAGCGCTTGGGAAGTACAAGCCAGCAACATTAGAGATGGTCCCTACCCACATTCATTCATTCATTCATTCAATCGTATTTAATGAGCGCTTACTGTGTGCAGAGCACTGTACTAAGCGCTTGGGAAGTACAAGTTGACAACAATGGGCTCACAGTCTAGAAGGGGGAACGTGTCTACTAACCAACTTCATCGTACTCTCCCAAGAGTTTAGTACAGTGCTCTGCACACAGTAAACACTCAATAAAGACCACTGATTGATTGATTGATTGATTGATAAAAATCGCACCTCCAAGAAGCTTTTCCTAAGCCCTCATTTCTCCCTTTCACCCTCCCCTCTACATCATGAATGCCCTTGGATCTATCCCTTAAGAAATTGATATGTGCCTCATCTCTAGCCCATAGCACTTAAGTAGGTGTGCCCATATTCTCCCATTCCCACATCTGTAATTGATTGATCAGTAATGTATTTTACAGTCTGTTTCCCCCCTATTCATTCATGCATTCAATCTTATTTATTGAGCACTTACTGTGTGCAGAGCACTGTACTAAGCACTTGGGAAGTGCAAGTTGGCAACATATAGAGACGGTCCCTACCCAACAGTGGGCTCACAGTCTAGAAGGGGGAGACAGACAACAAAACAATACATATTAACAAAATAAAATAAATAGAATATGCACAAGTAAAATAAATAGAGTAATAAATATGTACAAACGTATATACATATATACAGGTGCTGTGGGGAGGGGAAGGAGGTAAGGTGGGGGGATGGGGAGGGGAAGGAGGGGGAGAGGAAAGAGGGGGCTCAGTCTGTAATCAATCAATCAATCAATCAATCGTATTTATTGAGCGCTTACTGTGTGCAGAGCACTGTACTAAGCACTTGGGAAGTACAGGTTGGCAACATATAGAGACGGTCCCTACCCAACAGTGGGCTCACAGTCTAGAAGGGGGAAGCTCCTGATGGGCAGGGAAAATATCTACCAACTCTACTGTAGTGTTCTTACCCAAGCATCTAATAAAGTGCTTGCACACAGAAGGCCTTCAATAAATACCACCGATTGATTGATTGATTGGTCTTCTGCAACTTAAAAAAACATCATCTTTGCTTCTGAGCATATTTATTAGTCAGGGTGAGGTCACAGGTCAACTTTTAGGTGGTCAATTTCACCTAGCTCTTCTCAGTTTCACCTACCCTAAGCTGGACTTCTCATGATGATCATGATGATGATAATGGTATTTGTAAAGCGCTTATCAGTTTCCAACTGGCTCCCTGCACTGTCCCCATGGGGGACACTGAACTGTGTCCAATCAATTATCTTGTATCTATGCCAGCACTTAGTACAGTGCTTGGCACATAGTAGGTGCTTAACAAATACCATAATTATCATTACTGTCTCTAGGCATCCTTAGAAGCCTAATTGGGAATACAAACTTCCCCACCAGTTAACCCTTTTGTTTCCCACAATACACACAATAAATATCATTATTACTACTACTACTACTACTACTAATAATAATAATGATAATATTTGTTAAGCGTTTACTATGTGCAAAGCACTGTTCTAAGCACTGGGGAGCTTACAAGGTGACCAGGTTATCCCACTGGGGGCTCACAGTTTTCATCCCCATTTTCCTGATGAGGTAACTGAGGCCCAGAGAAGTGAAGTGACTTGCCCACAGTCACACAGCGGACAGTTGGTGGAGCCGGGATTTGAACCCCCGACCTCTGACTCCAAAGCCCGGGCTCTTTCCATTTAAGCCATACTGCTTCTCTAATAATGGCATGTGTTAAGCACTTACTAGGTGCCGGGTACTATTCTAAGCACTGGGGTAGATAGAAGATAATCAGGTTGGACACAGTCCCTGTCCCTCATAAGGACAGCCTTAATCCCCATTGTACAGATGGATTAAGATGGATTCCCTTTCCTTCCCCACCATCTTACCTCCTTCCCTTCCCGACAGCACTTGTATATATGTTTGTACATATTTATTACTCTATTTATTTATTTATTTTACTTGTACATATCTATTCTATTTATTTTATTTTGTTAATATGTTTGGTTTTGTTCTCTGTCTCCCCCTTCTAGACTGTGAGCCCACTGTTGGGTAGGGACTGTCTCTATATGTTGCCAACTTGTACTTCCCAAGCGCTTAGTACAGTGCTCTGCACACAGTAAGCGCTCAATAAATACGATTGATTGATTGATTGATCACGGATAAGGGAACTGAGGCATAGAGTAAAGTGACTTGCCCAAGGTCGCACAGCAGACAAATGGCAAAGGCAGAATTGGAACCCAGATCCTTCTGACTCCCAGGCCTGTGCTCTATCAATCAATCAATCAATCGTATTTATCGAGCGCTTACTGTGTGCAGAGCACTGTACTAAGCGCTTGGGAAGTACAAGTTGGCAACATATAGAGACGGTCCCTACCCAACAGTGGGCTCACAGTCTAAAAGGGGGAGACAGAGAACAAAACCAAACATATTAACAAAATAAAATAAATAGAATAGATATGTACAAGTAAAATAAAATAAATAAATAGAGTAATAAATATGTACAAACATATATACATATATACAGGTGCTTTGGGGAAGGGAAGGAGGTAAGGCAGGGGGGATGGAGGGGGGAGGAGGGGGAGAGGAAGGAGGGGGCTCAGTCTGGCTCTATCCACTAGACCACCATGCTGCTGCCCCTACTATTACTCCTACTGCTACTACTACTATTGGCCTTACTGGCTAATAGTACTGGCCTTACTACTGCTTCTACTGCTACTACTACTACTGCTGCTGCTGCCCCTACTACCACTAATAATAAAGACAGTATTTGTTAAGTGCTTACTATGAGCCAAGCACTGTTCTAAGCACTGGGGTAGATCTAAGGTAATCAGGTTGTCCCAAGTGGGGCCCACAGTCTTCATCCCCATTTTACAGGTGAGGTAACCGAGGACCAGAGAAGTTAAGTGACTTACCCAAAGTCACACAGCTGACAAATGGCAAAGGCAGGATAAGAACCCAAGCCCATGCTCTACTACTACTGCTACTACTACTTTTTTTTATTTTGTTTTGCTTTTTGTTTGTTTTTTTAACTACAGGAGAGCTGGACTAAAGTGATTGTGTTATGTAACTCTGGAAGGGAGTCTTCGAAGGAATATTTGTAGGTGTGGATTAAAAGCCTGCTAATGGAGATACGTGGAACAATGGGCTTTCTTGGGTGAATAGATGCAGTGTGGCACTAGAGCACGGGCTGGGAGGCTGAACGTGGGTTCTGATCCATGTTCCGCTACCTTGACTGCTGTGTGACCTTGGGCAAGTCATTTCTCTGGGCCTCAATTACCTTATCTGTAAAATGGAGATTAAGACTGGGAGCTCCATGTGGGACATGGACTGTGTATATTGCCTGATTCATTTGTATCTACCCCAATACTTACTTCAGTGCCTGGCACAAAGTAGGCGCTTAACAAATGCCATTACAAAAAGAAGGGCTACACTGCCCCTGTAGTGGTGATGGGTTCAAATCCCGGTTCCACCAATTGTCAGGTGTGTGACTTTGGGCAAGTCACTTAACTTCTCTGTGCCCCAGTTACCTCATCTGTAAAATGGGGATTGACTGTGAGCCCCCCGTGGGACAACCTGATCACCTTGTATCCCCCCAGTGCTTAGAATAGTGCTTTGCACATAGTAAGCACTTAAATGCCATTATTATTATTATTACTGTCAGTCAGGCAATTACATTTATTAAGCGCTTACAGAGGACTGTAGTAAGCACTTGGGAGGGTACAATATAACAACCTTATAACAACTACTGCCTTCTAGACTGTGAGCCCACTGTTGGGTAGGGACCGTCTCTATATGTTGCCAACTTGTACTTCCCAACCGCTTAGGACAGTGCTCTGCACACAGTAAGTGCTCAATAAATACGATTGATTGATTGATTGATTGATTACAATAGAGTGCAACAAAATGGTTGACAGTGTTATCGACAAGTAGGGTACAAAATAAGTTAACCGGTATAAATCGGTCGCAGGGTTCGAGAACCCAAGGTGGTGACGCAGATAGGAAAAATGACTCAGAGACATGAGTTCAGATAGAACAGAAGAGGACGAACAGCCCCTATCCCAGCTGCTTCTTCCGTTTTATTTGGCTCCCCATCGGAGCTATACAAAGTATTCCCGGGCCGCGGGCGAAACTTTGGCACCCTGTTGTCAGAAGATGTTAGCAGGAGACTTCGCCCACAAAGGATGGGGTCGTCTCAGACAGGGCATAGCCGCTTTGATCAGTGTCAGCCCTCCTCGATTACAGGATCTTTCTCGCGAGGCCGGCGCCTATTCCTTACATACCTGTTGTTAAGCCCTGCATAAAATGGAGTCGGTTATGCTAAGCCTTTAGGGAAAATGCAGTCAATGTCCCTTCTGATGGAGTACAGGGCTAGAGTGGACAACAACAGACATGATCCCTGCCCACAAGGAGTTTACAGAGCAACAGGAGAGACTGACATTAAAATCAATTACAGTTAGGAAAGATTGTAAGGATAGGTACAGAAGTGCAGTGGGGCTGGGGGTGGGGGAAGTATCGAAGTGCTTAAGAGGTTAAAATCCAAGAGCACAGATGATGCACAAGGGAGGGCAGTGGGGAAATGAGGGCTTCCTCAGGGAAGGCCTTGTGGAAGTGATGTGATTTTAGAAAGGCTTTGAAGGTAGGGAGTGTGGCAGTTTGTCACATATGAAGGGCCTGAAGGAGGACATGGGCAAGGGATACGTGGACCACTGCTTTTGGCTCTTTACTGAAATGATAATACCACCTTGCCTTTGTAGAATATTTTTTCATTTTTCCCTATCTAGACTGTAAACTCATTACAATAATAATAATAATAATAATAATAATAATAATAATTGTTGTGGCAATGAGTTTCCAGTCTAGATAGGGAAAAATATTATTATAATGGTATTTTTAAGCGTTTACTCTGTGCCAGGAACTGTTCATTCATTCATTCAATCATATTTATTGAATACTTACTGTGTGCAGAGCACTGTACTAAGCACTTGGAAAGTACAGTTCAGCAACAAACACAATCCCTGCCCACAACAAGCTCACAGTCTAGAATGGGGGGAGATAGGCATCAAAACAAGTAAATAGGCATCAGTAGCATCAATATAAATAAATAGAATTATAGATATATACACATCATTAATATAAATACATAGAATTATAAATATGTGCATATATACACAAGTGCTGTGGGGCGGGGGGGTTGAGCAAAGGGAGCAAGTTGGGGTGATGGGGGGGGAGCAGAGGAAAAGGGGGCTTTGGGGTAGATACAAGGTAATAGGGGTGGATACAGACTCCGTCCCATACAGGGCTCAGAGTCTTAATCCCCATTTTACAGATGAGAGACCTGAGGCACAGTGAAGCCAAGTGACTTGCCTAAGTTATACTCTCCCAAGCACTTAGTACAGTGCTCTGCATATAGTAAGCACTCTTTAAATACCACTGATTGATTGACTGATTGATTTTCCAAAGCCCTTTCATGTTAAAGATCTTATTTTGGCCTCACAGCCTCCCTGTGAGGTAGAGGGAGGAAAGTAATAGCCACTTGTCTGCTGTGGGCAGAGAAGCAGCATGGCTCAGTGGGAAGAGCATGGGCTTTGGAGTCAGAGATCATGGGTTCAAATCCCAGCTCTGCCAATTGTCAGCTGTGTGACTTTGGGCAAGTCACTTAACTTCTCTGTGCCTCAGTTACCTCATCCGTAAAATGGGGAATAAGACTGTGAGCCCCCTGTGTAACCACCCCAGCGCTTAGAACAGTGCTTTGCACATAGTAAGCACTTAATAAATGCCATCATTATTATTATTATTAAGTCATTTCATGTCTTTATACCTCATCTGTAAAATGGGGATTAAGACTGTGAGCTCCATGTGGGACACGGACTGTATCCAAACTGATTAGCTTGTATCTACCCCAGTGCTCAGCACAGTGCCTTCACAGTAAGTGCTCAACGTATATCATAAATAATAATAATAATAATGATAATTGTGGTATGTGTTAAGTGCTTACTGTGTGCCAAGCACTTTAGTAATGAGTGCTGGAGTAGATAGGAGTTAATCAGGATGGACGCAGTTCCTGTCCTACATGGGGCTCACGGTCTAAGTAGGAGGGAGAACAGATATTTAATTTATTCCTCATTTAACAAATGAGGAAACTGAGGCCCAAAGAAACAAAGTGACTTGTTCAAGGTCACACAGCAGGCAAGAGGCAGAGCTAGGATTAGAACCCAGGTCCTCTGACTCCCAGGCCCATGCTCTTTCCACTAGGCTATGCTGCTTCTCCCTAATAACAATAATAGTAATTATGTTATTTGTTAAGCGCTTACTATGTGCTGAGCACCGTTCTAAGCGCTGGTGTAGATACAAGGTAATCAGGTTGTCCCACAGGGGGGCTCACAGTCTTAATCCGCATTTTACAGATGAGGTAACTGAGGCTCAGAGAAGTTAAGTGACTTGCCCAAGGTCACACAGCAGACATGTGGTGGAGTTGGGATTCGAACCCATGACCTCTGACTCCAAAGCCCGTGCTCTTTCCACTGAGCCACGCTACTCCTCCTATTACAGATGAGGTAACAGGCACAGAGAAGTTAAGCAGCTTGCCCGAGGTCACACAGCAGACAGTGGCGGCGACGAGGTTAGAACCCAGGTCCTCTGAGTCCCAAGCCCGTTCTCTTTCCACTAAGCCATCTCTTGAGTCCTGTGGCTAAAACTCACCAATGAAGTACCCGCACTTGATGGGGATCCAAAGCTAGTTGAACTTTCCTTCCTCCATCCCTGCCTGATGCCCACCCTCAGGCCCTTGACTTCCAGGGCAGAGGAAACCTGTCCCAGAAGCATCTCCTCCTCCTCCTCCTCCTCCTCCTCCTCCAGCAGTCCTTACAGGGGCCACCCACCCATTTTACGGATGAGGAAACTGACGCCCAGAGAGGGTCAATGACTTGCCCAAGGTCACGCAATGGGTCAGTGGTAGAGCTGGGACTCGAACCCAAGTCTCCAGATTTCCAGTCTCATGCTCATGGGGTCCTGCTGCCTCCCACCTCCCACCCTCTCCTCAAATCGGTTAGCCCACAGAGTTTCCCACCATCAAAGCCCTCCTAAAATCCCTCAGAGAGCTAGGGGATCTATCCGCTTATTTCCTTTCTCATTAGCCACTAACTGACAAGGGAAACTGAAACCACCTCAGAGAGATGAATGTGTCTAATCAGGCTTGCCATTCTCCTTCCCAGGACTCATTAATTTTCAGGCAAAACCACAGCCCTGGTAGTATGCAAATGAGTCTCCTTGATTACAATCATTCGAGCAGGTTCCAAGGATTATTTATTATGTTTAACTTAATCGGGGTCGATGACGGATTCCAATTGATACCTCCTGAACAGTCACACTTCAGAATGCCCTGGCACCGTCTGCCTGGGCAGGATTAGTTATTATTTTATTTTATTTTTATGGTATTTAAGTGCCGACTATGTACCAGGCACTGTTCTAAGCACTGGGATAGATACGAGGTAATTAAGTTGGGCACAGTCCGTGTCCTAGGTGGGACTCACAGTCTTAATCCCCATTTATTACAGATGAGGGAACTGAGGTTCAGAGAAGTGAAGTGACTTACCCAAGGTCACACAGCAGACAAGCGGTAGAGCAGGGACTAGAAACTAGGTCCTTCTAACTCCCAGGCCCATGCTGTATCCACTGGGGGCTCAACTCAAGTTCAGCTAGAACCCCGACAGGCAGACCCTAAATCTGACCTAGTGCCAGGGGCTATCATTCCATCCTGGCTATCATTCCATCCTGTACGGACATCTGTTCATCAGCTGATTTATTTTTTTTTGTATTACCTTTATTTTTTATCATTTGTCTCCCCACTCTGACTCTTTTCTGTATTGTACTCCTTGCCATTTGGGTCCACTTGCCTCTCCCATTAGATGGCAAGCTCCTGTAAGCTCTCTGTGAGCCAGGAACATGTCTACCAACTCTGTTATAGTGTACTCTCTCAAGAACTTAGTACATACAGTGCTCCGCACACAGTAAGCACTCAATAAATACAACTGATTGATTAGGTGCTGAAACCAGGTTTTCTACTTTTATTGTACTGTCCCAAGCACCTAGTACAGTGCTCTGCCCCAGGCAGGCACTCAGTATAGTGCTCTCTGCACACTGCAGGCAGCCAGCCCAGTTTTCTGCAATCTGCAGGCAGTCAGTCTTCAATAGAGAAGCAGCATATTGCAGTGGATAGAGCATGGGTCTAATCCCAGCTCCGCCACTTGTCTGCTGTATGATCTTGGGCAACTCACTTCACTTCTCTGTGCCTCAGTTACCTCATCTGTAAAATAGGGATTGAGACTGTGAGCTCCATATGGGACAGGGACTGTGTCCAACCTGACTTGCTTGTATTCAACCCAGAGCTTAGTACAGTGCCTGGCACATTAGAAAGTGCTTAACAAATACCAAAAGTATTATTATTATTGTTATTATTATTATAATCCCAGCTCCGCCATTCGTCTGCTGTGTGACCTTGGGCAAGTCGCTTAACTTCTCTAGGCCTTAGTTACCTCATCTATAAAATGGGGATGAAGACTGTGAGCCTCATGTGGGACATGGCTGCATACAATCTGATTAGCTTGCATCTACCCCGGCACTTAGTACAGTCCCTGATGCATAATAAGCACTTAATACCATGAAAAAAAAAATCAGTCCAGTAGTCTGCACACAGTAGGTTCTCCAGTACAACACTCTGCCCTCAGTAGGCCCTCAGTACAGTGTTCTGCAAACAGTAGGCCAATTTGTACTTCCCAAGCACTTAGTACAGTGCTCTGCACATAGTAAGAGCTCAATAAATACGATTGATGATGATGATGATGATGATGAGTAGGCACCCACTTCATAGCTCGGCATGCTTAGGAGCCCTGTACACCACTCAGGTACAGCACAGTAGGAACCCAGCACAGCAGTCTATACAAAATTAGATGCTCAATACAGTTGATGATGACGATGCCATGGACATTAAAAAGTTCTACCAATAAAGCTGTGATATATGCTCAATTTCTCTCTCCTTCATCATGTCTAAAACAGAACTACTCATCTTCTCTCCCAAATCCACATCTCCCCATCACTTTCCCCTAACAGGAGATAATACCACCATCCTCCCTGGCCCAGAAGTCCGTAAACCCGGTGTCCTCCTTGTCCCCTACACACCCTTCAACTCTCACTTCCCATCCACTGCCAAAGCCCACCAGGTTTTTTTCTCCAGAACATCACCCAGATCCGCCTCTTCCTCTCCACCCACCGTGCAGCTGGACTATTTGAGTAGCCTCCACTCGGCTCTCTCAGCCTCCAACCTCTCCCCCTTCCAATCTAGGCCACAAGCTGCTGCCATACGGATCGTCTTTTTGGAGCATTGCTTGGCCCCCCATCTCTCCTCTCAATTGGCTTCAAGACTCTCCACCAAGTCACCCTTCTTCATAACCGTTCTCTTCACCTGCTACTCCTTACCGAATTGTACTTTCCAAGCACTTAGTACAGTGCTCTGCAGACAGTAAGCGTGCAATAACTACGATTGAATGAATGAACCTGCTCTCTTCACTCCCCTCAAATTTACCATTTAAATGGACCTCACTCTCAAATCTCCCTCTCCCATCCCCTTCCTCATGCTGTCCCCCTCCCCACCCCCCTGCTTGGAACTCCCTCCCTCCCCAAATCCGACAGATCCCAGCTCTGCCCATGTCCAAAGCTTCCAGAATTACTCCGTCAAGCCTTACCCAGCCCCTAAATCGTGTAGGCTACCACTCCCAGAGAGGTGTAGCATAGAGAACACAGAGAGAGCAGCTTGGTCCAAGTCAGACACTTTTAATCCTCCCTCCTGGAAGGGCTCAGCACACGACCGCTGGCCCAGGTACTGAGCACAGGTCACTTACCCGCTTATCTGTATATTTGCCTATACCCACCCTGAGCTGACACGGTAGGCTCCCCTCAGCCCTCCCAAACATGTTCCCACTGCTCTGTCGGTCGGATTCTGTGGCTTCTCGATGGCAGTTGAGCAGGAAGTTGGCATCCCTGTGTTGGGGGAGGGCGGGGAGCACCCCCAAAATACCAAGGTATTGGGGAAACATGGGGCCCTGGGATGGATCCCAAGCTATGATGCGGCAGGGGTTGGAGGGGTCCTGCAGCGGCATTGGCTCCAGGAGAGGCTGTGCTGAGGTCTAGAGGCCTGCGGTGTCGGGGGACAGGGTGGGCAGGGGGTGGTGAGCCTGGGCTGCTGGAGCCAGTCCAGCGGTGGATCGGAGCCCAGAGACTGGTGGGGAGCACTGAGCGTGGGCCCCAGGGTGGAAGCGACCAGAACCTCACCGCTCTGCCCCGGAGTCCGAGACTGAGGAGGGCATGGGGAACAGTTCTAATTACACTGAGAGCCCCATGTGGGACCTGAAGGTCTCATATCTACCCCTGCGCTTAGTACAGTGCTTGACACAGAGTCAAAGCTTAACCAAAACCACAATTATTATCATTACGAGCCAATCAGCCATCTTTAGCACTTACATACTTATCTGTAGCCATCCTCCACGCTTATGTATATTGGTTTATTTAATAGTATAGGCAAGTAGTCAAGCATTAATTTTAATTACACGTACAATAAGGGGCGTAGCCTAGTGGAAAGAGTATAGGCCTGGGAGTCAGAAGGACCTGGGATCTAATCCCAGCTGTACTAATTACTTGATGCATGACCCTGGGCAAGCCACTTTAATTTTCTGTGCCTCAGTTTCCTCAATTGTAAAATGAGGATTAAATATCTGTCTCCTTCCTTCTCAGACTGTGAGCCCCATGAGAGACAGGGACTGTGTCTGACCTAATTAACTTCTACTTAGCCCAGCCCTTAGAATAGTGTTTGACACATAGTAGATGCTTAGCAAATGCCATTTAAAAAAAAATAGAACCCGGCTTGGGAGTCAGAGGACCTGAGTTCTAATCCTGGCTCTGTCACTTACTGGCTGTGTGATGTTGAGCAAGTCTCAGTTCCCTCATTTGTAAAATGGGGCTTCAATACCTGTTCTCCCTCCTACTCAGACTTGTGAGGCCCATGTGAGACTCAGCTAATTATCTCGTATCTACCCCAGCACTTAGTGTACTGCCTGGCACATAG
Organism: Tachyglossus aculeatus; assembly: GCF_015852505.1. Classification (NCBI taxonomy): domain Eukaryota; kingdom Metazoa; phylum Chordata; class Mammalia; order Monotremata; family Tachyglossidae; genus Tachyglossus; species Tachyglossus aculeatus. The sequence goes on from NC_052101.1 coordinate 133,208,838, forward strand.
TAGTGTGTATGGCACATAGTAGTCACAAATACCACAGTCATTGTTATTTTTATGTCTGCCTTCCTCATTAAAGTGGAAGCCCCAGGTGGGCAGGAAATGTGTCATTTGTTTGTTTTGTTTGTTAACGGTATTTGTTAAGCACTTAACTCTGTGCCAGGCACTGTACTTTCCATGCCCTTGGAACAGTGTACCACATCTACTGGGCACTCAAAAAATGCTACTACTACTATTTCTAATAATAAACTGTATATTCTCTGAGCACCCACTAGGTGTAATGCACTGTGCTAAGCACTTGGGAAAACACACCAGAAGGAAGAGGACCATCTCCTGCCTTCAGGAGTTTACGGTGTGGCCTAGTGGAAAGAGCACAGGTCTGGGGGTCAGAGGACCTAGATTCTAATCCTGGCTCTGCCACTTACCTCCCATGTGACCTTGGGCAAGTCATTTCACTTTTCTATACTTCAGTTCTTTCATCTGCAAAATGGGGATTCAATCCCTGTTCTCCTTCCTATTTGGACCGTGAGCCCCATGTGGGACATAATTAGCTTGTACCTACCCCAGTGCTTAGTACAGTGCTTGGCACATAGAAAGCACTTAACAAATACCACAATTATCATTATCATTACAGTCAACACATGTGTGGCTACACCCTCTGACAGCGGTTCCACGGAAATGGGGAGTCAGGGTTCTGGGTGTGGCCAGGAACTGCCTCGAGTTGTATTCAAGTTTCACTTCCTTTGGGGTTTTTTCTCCAAGTTACTTCTTGCCAAGCGGAAGAGAACAAGGTAGAATCCTGTGTTTGAGGAGTGATAGCTGCCTATCTTTTCCTCGCTGGCACTAAGCCCAGGCCACCCCACGCCCCAAATGGACTACTGCTGTCGGCGATTGAGCCGGGCAAGTGACGCACATCTCAGATTTCTTGGCTCCCCAGCTGCAGCTAGGGCAGCCATTTGTCCAGATGGGCACGGTGGGGGCAGCCCAGTGTCCAGCCGTTCTGTGCCCCATCCAGTGTGGGTGCGGCACCAGATGCCTTTTTCCCCAGCATTTTCTTTGTCTGTGTGGCTCAGAGGTGGTGGCTTTGTTCTGGAGTGACAGGGAAGGGGGAATCGGGGGTCCCCTGCCCCCCAACCAGGGACAGGCTCTAGGACCAGGACGGCTTGAACAGATTTCCACAAAGTGGTGTGTGTGACATCATTACATTACATGGGACAGATGTGATGTCACATGCATCTGTGCGGTCAGTATTTGTTAGGGTCGGCGGTGGCCACTCTCCTCACAGCCCTGCCCCTGAGGCTGGGAGCAGGATGAAGGGCGGCCTAGGAGACTGGCAGCACGAGGCTTGGTGCCCTGTGGGTTTTGGAGGGGGGGTTTTTGTTGTTTTTTGGTACTTGCTAAGTACTTACTATGTGCCAGGCACCGTTTTAAGCGCCAGGGTAGATACAAGCTAATCAGGTTGGACACAGTCCACGTCCCACATTGGGCTCACAGTCTTAATCCTCATTTTAGAGATGAGGGAACTGAGGCACAGAGAAGTGAAATGATTTGCCCAAGGTCACACCGTAGATAAGTGGAGGAGTCAGGATTAGAATCCAGGTTCTTCTGACTCCCAGGCCTGTGCTGTAGCCACTAGACCATACTGCTGCAACTGTTTCCATCACACCTCAAAATCCTCTAACCCTGTTAGCAGAACAGATATTATTATTATGCCACTGACATCCATGTGGAATCTGTTCTGTCCTGGTCAACCTGCTTGTGGGCTCCTACTGTGTGCAAAGCACTAAATCTTTGGGAAATTACAACAGAAGCAAGGTTCACTCTCCCTGCCCACAAAGAGTTTATAATCTAATGGATTGAGTTGGCTGCACACAGTCATGGCCACTGGGTGTTTAGTTCTCTACAGCTGTTCTGACAGTGCTCTGCACACAGTTAGCGGTCAATAAACAATAATAATAATAATGGCATTTGTTAGGCACTTACTATGTGCAAAGCACTGTTCTAAGCGCTGGGGAGGATACAAGGTGATCAGGTTGTCCCACTTGGGGCTCACAGTCTTCATCCCCATTTTAGAGATGAGGTAACTGAGGCACAGAGAAGTTAAGTGACTTGCCCAAAGTCACACAGTTCATAATTGGCAGAACCGGAATTTGAACCTATGACCTCTGACTCCCAAGCCCATGCTCGTTCCACTGAGCCACGTTGCTTCTCATGATTGATTGATTGATTGATTATCAAGCAAAAACTCCTCACTATTGGCTTCAAAGCTCTCCATCACCTTGCCCACTCCTACCTCACCTCCCTTCTCTCCTTCTACAGCCCAGCCTGCACACTCCGCTCCTCTACCGCTAACCTCCTCACTGTGCCTCATTCTCACCTGTCCCACTGTCGACCCCTGGCCCACTGTCCTATCTCTGGCCTGGAATGCCCTCCCTCCTCACATCTGCCAAACTAGCACACTTCCCCCCTTCGAAGTCCTACTGAAAGCTCACCTCCTCCAGGAGGCCTTCCCAGACTGAGCCCCCCTTTTCCTCTGCTCCTCCTCCCTTCCCCATCGCCCTGACTCCCTCCCTCTGCTCTACCCCCCTCCATGCCCCACAGCACTTGTGTATATATGTACATATTTATTATTCTATTTATTTTATTAATGATGTGTATATATCTATAATTCTCTTTATATTGATGCTGTTGATGCCTGTCTACTTGTCTTGTTTTGTTGTCTGTCTCTCCCCTTCTCAACTGTGAGCCCGTTGTTGGGTCGGGATCGTCTCTGTTTGTTGCCTAATTGTACTTTCCAAGCGCTTAGTACAGTACTCTGCACACAGTAAGAGCTCAATAAATAGGATTGAATGAATAAAAGAATGAATCGATTGGCCTCCAAATGGCCCTGCAGAGAGCTAAAGCCACAGACACAATTGGTGTCTCTCCTGCTTCCCCATGAGATTGTAGGCTCCTTGAGGGCAGCAATTGTGCTCCCACATACCCTGTAAGTGCTCTTCAAACAGCAGCTAATGATGTGTAGTCTCCTCATCAAGGATGATGGACTAGCCCGAGGTTTCAGGGCAGAGACCCCACATGAAAGAACGGATTCCACTGGTGGTCAGCATGGAATCATCCGCATGCCCGTGACCCTGCTGGAGAAGCAGCGTGACCTACAGGAAAGTGCCCGGGCCTGGGAGTCAGAGGACCTGGGTTCTCATCCTGGCTCTGCCAAATAATAATAATAATAATAATAATAATAATAATAATACTTATTAAGCGGTTACTATGTGCCAAGCCCTGTTCTGCTGTGTGATCTGGGGAAGTCACTCAGGCTCTCTGTGCCTCAGTTTCCTCCTCTGTACAATGGAGATTCAATGCCTGTTCTCCCTCCTATTTATACTATGAGCCCCATGTGAGACAAGGACTGTGTCTGACCTGACTGATTTGTATCTTCCCCAGCCCAGCCCTTAGAACAGTGATTGACACATAGTAGGGGCTTAACAAATATAATAATAATGATAATGTCATTTATTAAGCACTTACTATGTGCAAAGCACTGTTCTAAGCGCTGAGGAGGTTAGCAGGTGATCAGGTTGTCCCACATGAGGCTCACAGTCTTAATCCCCATTTTACAGATGAGGTAACTGAAGCACAGGGAAGTTAAGTGACTTGCCCAAGGTCACATAGCTGACAAGTGGCGGAGCCGGAATTTGAACCCATGATCTCTGCCTCCAAAGTCTGTGCTCTTTCCACTGAGCCATGCTGCTTAATAATAAAAATAATAATGGCAAATAAAGACTCGTTGTGTGCAGGACCCATTGTCCACCCAAGTGACCACAGAATAGTAGACAACCAATATAAATATGATGACAAAAATGGAAACTTTCAGGGAATCCAGACAAAGGTCAGCTGGGAGGTAGGGGATGAGAGGCAAGCAGGGGTAGGGGAGGCAGATTTGGCCAGCGGGAGGGGGGCAGAGAAATGAAACCATTCTGAGCTTTGACAGCAGCTAACTTACATCCTGTTGCGAAAACCAAAATGTAACTGGAGTTTACAAAACTCCCTACCTAGCATTTTGCAAGTTGATTGAGACCTACTGCTTCAGCTTGGAAAGGAAGTTCAGAAAGCGGGCAAAGGTACTCTGGAGCATTGCTGGGAGTTTCTCTGGTCTTTCAACCTTTGGGCTCAGCAAGGGGGCAGTCAGAATGGGCTACCTTCCGAACCCCATCGATTGGTCAACCAATCAATGGTATTTATTGAGCGCTTTGAGTGCAGAGCACAGTACTAGGCACTTGGGAGAGTAAAATACAATAGAGTTGGTAGACCCATTCCCTACCCATCTTTAGAAGCATTGTGGCTCAGTGGAAAGAGTACAGGCTTTGGGGTCAGAGGTCATGGGTTCAAATCCCGGCTCTGCCAATTGTCAGCTGTATGACTTTGGGCAAGTCACTTAACTTCTCTGTGCCCCAGTTACATCATCTGTAAAATGGGAATTAAGACTGTGAGCCCCATGTGGGACAAACTGATCACCTTGTAACCTCCCCAGCGCTTAGAACAGTGCTTTGCGCATAGTAAGCACTTAACAAATACCATCATCATCATTTAGACCTCACGACTCTACAGTCAGCGGGACTTGAGCTCTCAGAAATCTTGTACCAATGTTATTTGTTGTACAGGACTCTTTTTTCAAAATATTTAATATTGGTATTTGTTAAACACTTCCTGTGTGCCAGCCCCTGTACTAAGCACTGAAGTGGATTCAAGTAAATCGAGTTAAAGTCCCTGTCCCATTTGGGACTCACAGTCTCACACCCTCTTTTACAGATGAGGTAACTGAGGCCCAGAGAAGTGAAGTGTCTTGCCCAAGGTCACACAGCAGACAAGTGGCAGAGCCAGAACTAGAACCCAAGACCTTCTGACTCCCAGGCCCATGCTCTACCCACTACACCATGCTGCTCTCCCACACCATGCTGTTAAGTGGCTACTATGTGCCAGACACTGTACTAAGCACTGGGATAGATACAAGTCAGATTGAATATAGTCCCTGTCCCACAGTCTTAACCCCCATTTTACAGATGAGGTAACTGAGGCCCAGGGAAGTGAAGTGAATTTCCCACAAATGATGGAGCAAGGATTAGGACCCATGTCCTTCTGACTTCAAGGCTTGGGCTCTATCCACTAGGCCACACTGCTTAAGTCCTAAATATTCATGCACACACACACACACACACACACACACATAATTGGATTTGAGAGATATGCTGTCAAAAGTGCTTCAAGGGTTCCCTACGTTAAAAGGGTCATGTTTATTGACCACTGTGTTACTAAGAAGCTCTTTTGTCTTCACAAATGTAGCAGAAGCGTGGCCAAAATCCCCTTCGAGGAGCAACCCATTTTTCTGGGCACAACAAGTAGCGTGGCCAAGTGGATAGAGCCGGGGCTTGGAAGTCAGAAGAAGCTGGGTCCTACTCCCGGCTCCACTACTTGTCTGCTATGTGAACTTGGGCAAGTCACTTCACTTATCTGTGCCTCAATTCCCTCATCTGTACAATGGGGATTAGGACCGCGATCCCCATGTGAAGCAGCGTGGCTCAGTGGAAAAAGCCCGGGCTTTGGAGTCAGAGTTCATGGGTTCAAATCCCGGCTCCGCCAATTGTCAGCTGTGTGACTTTGGGCAAGTCACTTAACTTCTCTATGCCTCCGTTACCTCATCTGTAAAATGGGGATTAAGACTGTGAGGCCCCCGTGGGACAACCTGATCACCTTGTAACCTCCCCAGCGCTTAGAACAGTGCTTTGCATGTAGTAAGCGCTTAATAAATGCCATCATTATTATATTATGTGGGACATGGACTGTGTGTGACCTGATTAGCTTGTATGTACCCCAGCACTTAGTACAGTGACTGGCACATAGTAAGCGCTTAACAAATACCATAAAAAAGTACTGCCTCATTTATTGCTGCTTATTACTCTGATGGGTTGGTGCTTTGTAATACACAGGTTTTGGAACTCATTTCCCCTTCCCCACCAACTATCTCTAGGAGGGAATGAATCCAGATGTTATAGACTAAATCAATCAATCAACCAATGGTATTTATTGAGCACTTATTGTGTGCAGAGCATTGTGTTAAATGCCTGGGAGAGTACACTGCAACAGAAAATTGATAGATCCAATTCTTGTCCACAGGAAGTTTAAGACCTATAGGGGGAGTCATACATTAAAGTCAATTACAGGGAGGGGAAATGGCTCCTTGTGGACAGGGATTGTCTCTCTTTACTGTTGTATTGTCCTTTCCCAAGTGCTTAGTACAATGCTCTGTACACAATAAGCTCTCAATAAATACCATTGAATGAATGAAGGAATGAATGAATCTGTCCATTAGTGCTTTGGGGCTGGGGATGGGGTGAATATCAAGTGTTTAAGGGTTACAGATCCAAGTGATCAAGTGATTAGAGAAGCAGCATGGCTTAGTGGAAAGAACACAGGCCTTGGAGTCAGAGGTCATGGGTTCAAATCCCAGCTCTGCCAATTGTCAGCTGTGTGACTTTGGGCAAGTCACTTAACCTCTCTGTGCCTCAGTTACCTCATCTGTAAAATGGGGATTAAGACTGTGAGCCCCCCATCGGACAACCTGATCACCTTGTAACCTCCCCAGTGCTTAGAACAGTGCTTTGTGCACAGTAAGCACTTAATAAATGCTATTATTATTATTATTATTAAGTGCCTGGATGACCCAGAAGGGAGGAAGTAGGGGAAATGAGCGTTTAGTCCAGGAAGGCCTCTTGGAGATGTGATTTTAGTAAGGTGAGGAAAGTGGTGGTTTACTAGTAATGCTGATTGTCTGAGCAGCTGGGGTTTACACACAGAAGGCAAAACCCTCTTGATCTCCCATGGGGCTGGCAACACTTTCTCTTTTTAAATACACATTTGGAAGGTGATTGTATGAGAGCCGAGAGCAATAAGAGGGCCAGGAGAGATGGACTATGTAATCTGCAACATTTCACTTGAACATCCCTCACCCTGGGAAACAATTCCAACTGAAAAGTGACCACCGGCACTTATCCTTTTACCAGTGCCTCTTTCTGGGCCATTCCATCCCCTTCCCAAGCTGTTCCAGAATGTTCCGCTTTCCTTCCACCCAAGACAGGGCCACATCCCAGTAACCGGGCACTGCCTTTTTCTCAAACTTGTTCCTCATTTGCCTTGCTCGCTCTGTTTTCTCTCTTTGGACTCAGCCATCTCCTCCTTCAGCAGAAACTCATTGACTTTTCGCCTGACTGCAATTTCTACAAAGCAGTGATCTGTGGCCTGGTACTACTTTTCATATGGTATATGTTAAGCATTTACTATGTGCCAGGCACTGTACTAAACGCTGGGCTAGATACAAGCTAATCAGGTTGGACCCAATCTCTGTCCCCCATAGGGGTCACAATCTTAATCCCCATTTTAAAGATGAGGTAACTGAGACCCAGAGAAGTTAAGTGAATTGTCCAAGGTCACACAGCAAGTAAGCGGCAGAGCCAGGATTAGGACCCAGGTCCCTCTGACTCCCAGGCTCGTGCCCTATCCACTACATCACGCTGCTTCTCGCAACTTGATTGCCCGCAATCTTGATGTCATCCTCGACTCTGCTCTCTCGTTCACCCCTCATATCCAAGCCGTCACCAAAACCTGCCAGTCTCAGCTCCGCAACATTGCCAAGATCCACCCTTTCTTCTCCATCCAAACTGCTACCCTGCTCGTTCAAGCTCTCATCCTATCCCGTCTGCACTACTGTATCAGCCTCCTCTCCGATCTCCCATCCTCGTCTCTCCCCACTTCAATCCATACTTCCCATCCTCTTGTCTCTCCCCACTTCAATCCATACTTCACGGCGCTGCCCGGATTGTCTCTGTCCAGAAACGCTCTGGGCATGTTACTCCCCTCCTCGAAAATCTCCAGTGGCTACCAATCAACCTACGCATCAGGCAGAAACTCCTCACCCTCGGCTTCAAGGCTGTCCATCACCACGCCCCCTCCTACCTCACCTCCCTTCTCTCCTTCTACAGCCCAGCCCGCACCCTCTGCTCCTCTGCCGCTTATCTCCTCACCGTGCCTCGTTCTCGCCTGTCCCGCCGTCAACCCCCGGCCCACGTTATCCCCCGGCCTGGAATGCCCTCCCTCCGCACATCCGCCAAGCTAGCTCTCTTCCTCCCTTCAAGGCCCTACTGAGACCTCACCTCCTCCAGGAGGCCTTCCCAGACTGAGCCCCCTCCTTCCTGTCCCCCTCTTCCCCCTCCCCATCCCCCCGCCTTACCTCCTTCCCTTCCCCACAGCACCTGTATATATGTATATATGTTTGTACGTATTTATTACTCTATTTATTTATTTCTTTTACTTGTACATATCTATTCTATTTATTTTATTTTGTTAGTATGTTTTGTTTTGTTCTCTGTCTCCCCCTTCTAGACTGTGAGCCCACTGTTGGGTAGGGACCGTCTCCATGAGTTGCCAACTTGTACTTCCCAAGCGCTTAGTACAGTGCTCTGCACACAGTAAGGGCTCAATAAATACGATTGATTGATTGATTGATGGATGGATGGATTGCTCCTTCCTTGTTTTACAGATTCTCATTCTCCTAAGTGTAGGAGAGGGACTTAGAGGTGAAGGAGGCTGGTGAGGTAGGGGCCAAGGGAGGTGGAAGAGGGTAGGGAGAGAATATTAACAATGGTATTTGTTAAGTACTTACTATGTGCCAAGCACTGTTCTCCTTACCACTGATTGATCGATTGGTTTTAAAGAATTCAGTCAGCTCTCCCCTCTCCTATCTTACCTTGCTGATTTCCTACTAAGACCCAGCTGGGACACTTCACTCTTCTAACACCAACCTACTCACTGTACCTCGATCTCATTTATTTCACCCCAAGCCCTCTCCCACATCCTCCCTCTGGCCTGGAACTCCCTCCCCCTTCAGATACCACAGGTGACAACTCCACCTTCAAAGCCTCATTAAAAACACATCTCTTCCAAGAGGCCTATCCCAAGTAAGCCTTCATTTCCCCTACTCCCTCTCCCTTCTGTATCACCTATGCTCTTGGATCTGTATCCCGGCTCTGCCACATACCTGCTGTGTGACCTTGGGCAAGTCACTTCACTGCTCTGAGCCTCAGTTCCCTCATCTGTAAAATGGGGATTAAGACTGTGAGCCCCACGTGGGACAACCTGATCACCTTGTATCCCCCCCAGCGCTTAGAACAGTGCTTTGCACATAGTAAGCGCTTAACAAATGCCATTATTACATTACATTATCCATTAAGCACTGGATATTCACCCCACCCTCAGCCCCACAGCACTTATGTCCATATCCGTAACTTATTTTAATATCTGCCTCTCCCTCCAAGCTGTGAACTCCTGGTGGGCAGGGAACATTTCTGTCAATTCTGTTGTGCTCACCCAAGTGCTTAGTACCGTTCTCAGTACAAAGTAAGCGCTCAATAAATAGCACTGATTGATTGATTGATTGCTCTAAGCCCTGAAGAAGATACACTACAATCAGGTCAGACACAGTCCTTGTCCAACATGGGGTTCACAGTTTACCAGGGAGGGAAAATCCCCATTTTCTAGATGAGGAAACTGAGTCCCAGAGAAGTGGCTTGCTCAAAATCATACAGCAAGTAAATGGTGGAGCCGGGGTTAGAACCCAGGTTCCCTGGCCCTAGGCCTCTGCTCTTTCCTCTAGGCTTTGCTGCATCCCAATTTATCCTAACAGGATTTGTGCTCAGTAACCCACAGTTTCCTAGGCCTTCTGAGCTGAACTGATCCTTTGGAGCAGTTGTGAATGTGAGGCCCTGCCATCTGCTGGAGGGATTAGAAAATGTTGTTGGCAAATTATCCTCTGAGGAAAAGGGGTTCCAGTTGCCACAAGATATGTATTGAACATACATATCAATGTCAAACAATCGTATTTATTGAATGCTTATTGTGTGCAGAACACTGTACTAAGCACTTGGGAGAGTAAAATACGACAAATTTGGTAGACACGTTCCCTGCCCACAATGAAATGTGAGAGTCAGTGTGGGTAGTTGAGTCCGGGAGAGGGCTCTTAAAGGACGATGGGGCACTTCGAGATTAGGTTCAAGCAATCAGTCAGACAGTCAATCACTGGTGTGTACTGAGCCCTAATTGTGTGCAGAGCACTGGAATAAGCACTTGGGAGAATCTAATAGCGTCAAACACATCAACATGGAAGCCTGTCAGAGTGCAGGAGCATTCAGGAGGCCATCCCTGACTAAGCCCTCATTTCATTCATCCATTCATTCATTCATTCATTCATATTTATTGAGAGCTACTTTGTGCAGAGCACCGTACTAAGTGCTTGGGAAAGTGCAATACAACAATAGAGAGATTCCCTGCCCACAACGAGTTTACAGTCTGGAGTCTACAGCCCCCTCTCCGCTCTCCCCTCTCCACCAACTGTTCACTTGACTGTGCCCCTCAAGTCCTTTGATACTCACCCTAGCCCCATAGCACTTATGTCCATATCCTTATTATACTCTACTGTACTTTCCCCTTTCTGTAATTTATTTTAATGTCTGGAGAAAAAGGAAATAGGAACACATTTGTGAGGCAGCAGGCAGGGCCATTGTAGTGAGGATTGATTCATTAAGCTTTGTCCTTCAAAGTGCAGAAACAGGTTTTTCTCCTTTAGAAAAGGCAGAGGGTCTAGGGTGGTCACCCTCTTTTTTTTCCATTCCCAGATTCCCCAGGTGTCTCTGGTTTTGTTCAGGAGCCTTTTTTCTAAAGCAAAGTCATTTTTGGAGACAACACTTTGATTGGTGAGCTAGTAAATCAATCGGTCAATTCTATTCATTGAGCGCTTACTTGTGCAGAGCACTTGGGAGAGGACAATATAACAAAGTTGGTAGATACATTCTGGCTATTTAATTGTGGGAGGGCTCTTTGAATGTTCACCTTTAGTCCCTGCAGCAATACCACAGTATCCATGAAATAAGGTCACACAGTCCATGCCGCTGCAGAAATGTGAGAATAAAGCTGCTCGAGACAGAGAATGGGATTTCAATCCCAACTCGATCCTCTTGCCTGACTGTCAGGTGAACCTTGATCTCATTCTGAAAGTGCTTCTAAGAGAAGCTTCTTGGAGCTGCCCGTTATTCCTGGCTGATCCACTCGGATGAAGGGAGGTGGGTCTCATCATCATGATTATTTTTAATCCATCACTCCATCATATTTATTGAGTGCTTACTGTGTGCAGAGCACTGGATTAAGCACTTGGGAGGGTACAATATAACGGAGTCTACAATATAGACATGTTCCCTGCCCATAACGAACTTTCGGTTAGTCCCAGAGAACACAGCTGGATCCCTGGCCCTTGGTACATCCAAATTTAAGATGAGAGCAATAATGATAAAAATTGTGGAATTTGTTAAGTGCTTACTATGTGCCAGATACTGTACAAGATAATCAGGACCCACATGGAGCTCACAGTCACCGGTATTGAATGCCCATTTTGCTGATGAGGGAACTGAGGCCCGAGAAGTGAAGTGACTTGCCCAAGGTCATGCAGCAGGTGAGTGGCAGAGCCGGGATCAGAACCCAGGTCCTCTGGCTCCCAGGCCCGTGCTCTTTCCACTAAGCTGTTCCCGATGTCTTCCCGGATCAGCTCCACAGTCCGTCCAGTCCATAACTCTGTCTGTGACAGGCTAACAAGACCCGGGGAGGAACTGTGTACTGGGTAGACAGACTGCAAGCTCAATGAAGGCAGGGCTCGTGTCTACCTTCTCTGTTGTACTGGACTTTCCCAAGCACTTAGTACAGTACTCTACACATAGTAAACACTCAGTTAATCACAGTAGGCAGGGAATGCATCTACCAAGTCTGTTATATCGTACCCTCCCAAGTGCTTAGTACAGTGCTCTGCACACAGTAAGCACTCAGTAAATATGATTGATTGATCAAATATCATTGATTGATTGATCGATCGATTGCCCTCCCCGACCCCCACCCTCATGGTTCAGGGAGGGACCTTCTCACATGATTAACTTCCCCCTCAAGTATCTCAGCCCGGGCCTTGATTTCCCAAGAACAAAATTGTTTGCTGCTTTGGGGAAGGGAGTCTGCCCAATCGAACCTGGAAAGAAAGCAGCCACCATTTGGCTCAGTACCGTTTGCCAGAACTTCCCAATGGGACAGACTCGTGAGAGCATAGCAGGCCGACAGTGTCACTGCCCAGAAAAATCGCCCTTCCCGCCTGCCCAAATAAGGTCAGATCTCCTTCATCTACACCCAAGGCACAGCCCCAGGACCGGAGCTGCCCGCTTCATCCCTCTCCCAGAGCTGGGCATGATTTAATACTCACTTCACAGGGCGGTATTGACTTTTCTCTCAAAAAAAACTCCCGTCTTTGGATGTACACCCTGACAGCTGATAAAAAACAAAACTGGTCATGGGAAGTCCGTCCCATGGGAAGGGAGTTAATTTAAGTCAAAGGTCTCTGAACGTCCGAATGTTCAACTTCCTCTGACACTCCTCTGCATCGGCTTGGCCGGTGTTGGGGTCCCACTGGGAACGGTGAAGCGGGGGCTCAGACCCGCAGCTTCCCCGACTGCCTCCTCTCACGTTCTCCCCGTCGGCTTGCAGGTTCCGACGACAGCCAGGAGGATGGAGAGGCCCATCCTCCTGCTCTCCCTGATCGTGGTGGGTGCCGGGGCCCAGCTGGCCGGCGGGGATGGAGAAGGAGCCCCGAGCAGGGGGCAACTGGTGGAGCATGCCCCAGTCCCCAGACGCCTGAAGCGCGAGTGGATATGGAACCAGCTACACATCATGGAGGAGATCAACACTCCACTCCCCCACCACGTCGGAAAGGTAGCCGCCCACCCCTTGAGGGGTGGCTGGGAGGGGGTTGTCCCATGCCCAGCTGCAAGATGTAAAGTGGGCCCCCATCCCATGAAGCAGCACCTGCTGCGTCCCATCGGGACACCGGGATTCTGACGAGCTCGGCTCTGGGAGGTTGGGGCGCAGAGGGGTGTGGGCGGGACTCCTCAGTCACGTGGCCTTGATCCTCGATGGAAACGGGTGGGCACCTGGGAAGCAGAAGGCTCTGGATTCTGATTCTCCCCAGGGGTGTGCAGTTCAGAGTTCAGGGAGCTGGAGATAATTGTGGCATTTGCTAAGCACTTACTACATGCCAGATACTGTACTGAGCGCTGGGGTGGATACTAGCAAATAGGGTTGGACACAGTCCCTGTCCCCCATGGGGCTCACAGTCTCAATCCCCATTTTACAGATGAAGGAACTGAGGCCCAGAAAAGTGAAGTGACTTGCCCAAGGTCACACAGCAGGCGAGTGGCAGAGCTGGATTTAGAATCAATCAATCAATCAATCAATCGTATTTATTGAGTGCTTACTGTGTGCAGAGCACTATACTAAGTGCTTGGGAAGTACAAGTTGGCAACATATAGAGATGGTCCCTACCCAACAGCGGGCTCACAGTCTAGAAGGGGGAGACAGAGAACAAAACAAAACATATTAACAAAATAAAATAAATAGAATAAATATGTACAAATAAAATAGAGTAATAAATATGTACAAACATATACATATATACAGGTGCTGTGGGGAGGGGAAGGAGGTAAGGCGGGGGGATGGGGAGGGGGAGGAGGGGGAGAGGAAGGAGGGGGCTCAGTCTGGGAAGGCCTCCTGGAGGAGGTGAGCTCTCAGTAGGGCTTTGAAAGGATCAACAGACACCTGACTCCACTCCTGCAAATTGGAAAGCTGTTTGCAAAGTGTCAACCAAGGTGGCCACTCATATTAGCTGCATGGCCTTGTAGAAAGAGACTGCGCCTGGGAGCCAGATGATCTGAGCTCTAGTCCCAGCTCTGCCACTTGTCTGCTGTGGGACTTTGGGCAAGTCACTTCACTGGCTCAGTGGAAAGAGCACGGGCTTGGGAGTCAGAGGTCGTGGGTTCTAATCCCTGCTCTGCCACTTGTCAGCTGTGTGAGTTTGGGCAAGTCACTTAACTTCTTTATGCCTCAGTGACCTCATCTGTAAAATGGGGATTAAGACTGTGAGACCCACGTGGGACAACCTGATCACTTTGTATCCCCCCAGCACTTAGAACAGTGCTTTGCACATAGTAAGTGCTTAACAAATGCCATCATCATTATTATTATTATTCTCTGGGCCTCAGTTTCCTCAACTGCAAAATGGGGATTCAATATCTGTTCTCCCTCCTGATTCAACTGTGAGCCCCATGTGGGACAGAGATTGTGTCCAACCTGAGTGATTTTTATCTACCCCAGCACTTAGAACAGTACTTGACCCATAGTAAGCACTTAACAAATACCATTTAAAAAGAAATAAAATAATACAAGCAAATGGTTGCCCAATCCGCTAGAGAGTGTGCTCCAATCAGAAGGGGAGGGGAGAGTAGAGATTGAGAGTTTCCCAGCAATTCTGGCTTTCTCAGGATCTGTGAGGGCATCAGCATCCTGTCCCTTCAGCCAGGCCAGCAGGTAATTGTTAATTTTTTTACGGTGTTTGTCAAGCACTTACTATATGCCAGGTATTGTACTAAGCGCTGGGATAGATACAAACTAATCAGGTTGGACACAGTCCATGTCCCACATGGGGCTCACAGTCTTAACCCCCACTTTACAGAAGAGGGAATTGAGGCACAGAGAAGCGAAGTGACTTGTCCAAGGTCACACAGCAGACAAGTGGCGAAGCCAAGATATGAACCCGGATTCTTCCGACTCCCAGACCCATGCTCTATCCACTAGGTCATGCTGCTTCTCTGCGATGCTACATAGTGGGCTGAGGTATCAGCTGAAAGAACACAGGTTTGGGGGAAAGGAAGGGATTGGAGAGAATCTGTTGTCCTCCATCCTCTAGAACTGGTTGGGGGACCTCCTCTAAAATCATGTGGGTCCAGGTTGATGGTGGTCCCAGGGGATTGGTTTGGTCTAAGGGCCTCTCCAGGCCCACCCAGTAGCTTTAGTTAGTTACTGAATCAGCTAGTTCTGGGATTGCGCAAGCAAGCATTTTCTCTGGGCCAATCACTGGGTCAGGTCCCAGATAACAGGATCAGGCATAATCCCTGTCCTCAACATCTGAGAGGGAGGGAGAACAGGGATCTGATCCTACTGAGAACTCACCTCCTCCAGGAGGCCTTCCCAGACTGAGCCCCCTTTTTCCTCTCCTCCTCCCCAACCCCCCACCCTACCTCCTTCCCCTCCCCACAGCACCTGTATATATTTGTACAGATTTATTACTCTATTTATTTTACTTGTACATATTTACTATTCTATTTATTTTGTTGATGTGCATATAGCTTTAATTCTATTTGTTCTGACAATTTTGTCACCTGTCTACATGTTTTGTTTTGTTGTCTGTCTCCCCCTTCTAGACTGTGAGCCCGTTGTTGGGTAGGGACCGTCTCTATATGTTGCCGACTTGTACTTCCCAATCGCTTAGTACAGTGCTCTGCACACAGTAAGCGCTCAATAAATACGATTGAATGAATGAATGAATGAATGAATGATCCCCATTTTCCAGAGGAGGAGACTGAGTCCCCAAGACATGAAGTGACCTTGCCTAAGGTCACACAGCAGGCCAGTGGCAGAGCTGGAATTATTAGAACCTGGGGCTCCTGACTCCCAAGACTTGCTCTCTCCACTAGGCCCCCTTGCCCTCCCCTCCCCAAATATGTCCAGAGTGAGCCAGAAACCCTAAAAAGTTCCAAAACTTAAGGAC